>NC_140154.1:2207441-2942441 GCF_964035555.1 Netta rufina
CCCCCCGTGTCACCACCCGGCGTGGCCGTAACCTCCCCCCCCCCCCCCAAATCCTAATTCCTGGTGGGGGGGGCAGCAAACGCCCGCCTGAGGCTTCAAGTCCCTGCTTGGGGGGGGGGGATGGGGGGGCCGGGCCCCCTCCCCACCTGGAGCTGCGGTAGCGTCCCTGAGGGGTCCCAATTTGGGGGGGGGGGGGGGGCCTCGCAGAGGGGTTGGGGGTGGAGGGGGCCGGGGTCTTCCTGAGAAGTGGAGGCAGGGAAAGGGCCGCGGGGCCCCCCCCGGCCCCCCCATCCCCATTTGGTCCCTGGAGCCAGGTGGGGGGGGGGAGAGGGGGGGGCAGCGCCCACCCCGGCGCAGCGGGCGGGGGTCCTACAGCAGAAGGGGTGCACCGGGGGGGGAAGGGGGGGGCCCTCCCGTAAAGTGTCTGCGCGGGGGGGGTGAGGGGGGGGTCCTGGCCGGGCCGGCGAGCGGGGGGGGGCCGCGGGGGGGGGGGCTAAGTCCACTTTACTGGCCGTTAATGCATGTAGACGCTGCACAGGAGCGCTCGGACACATTCACTACGAACTATTGCTATTATTAAATATTCCCAGCGGGGATTATTTCGCTTTCCTCGTTTTTTGTTTTTGTTTTTTCTTTTTTTTTTTCTTTTTTTTTTTTTTTGTTTTGTTTTGGGTGTGAGGGGGTGAGGGGGAAGGATACGGGGCGGGGGGGTGGAGGTTGGGCTTGCTGCTGTTTTTAAATCGGAAAATAAAAATTTAAAAGAAAGAAAGAAAAAAACACCTCTTTTTTTTTCTTTTTGGCTTACACAGTCTGTGAGTTGGTGGTGCTGGGGGGGAGAGGGGGGGGGCAAGGGAGGGATTTTGGTGGTGGTGGTCGGGGGGGGGGGTCCGGGCTGCGGGAGGGGGCCGGGCTGGGCCCCCCCCCAACCCCCTCCGCCCACCGGTGAGGGGGGGGGGCCCTGGGCAGCGGCCCCCAACCCCCGCGGGGTTCAGCAGGCAGCGAGATGGGCTCCGGGCGGGGGGGGTCCCCGGGCCGGGGGGGGGTCGCTCACGGCCGTGCCGCGTGCTTTCCCTGATAAAATTCCTCCCACCGGCTCTCGAAGAACTTGCGCATGACGTGCCCGGCCTTGCCCACGTCCGAGTCGTCCTCGTTGAAGGTCTGGCAGTTGTCGAACACCAGCAGCGCGTCGGCCGCAAACTCCTCCGAACTCGAGTACCTGCGGGAGGGGGGGGGTCAGGGATGGGGGGCGAGGAATAGGGGCCGGGGGAGGGGGGGGGACACGGAGAGGGGGCGCCCCGCGCTCACCCGCCCCGCAGCAGCCGCGTGCGCATGGTGGCGAAGTCCATGGGGTTCTTGATGATCTTGCGGTAGCCGGGCACCAGGCGCGGGTTGACCGGCTCCAGGAAGGGCCACGCGTCCTCGTGCGACTCCATCTCCATCAGGATGATCCTGGGGAGGGAAGGAGGCGCTGGGGAGGGGGCCTGGGGGGCCCTGTCCCCCCTCCCAACCCCGTGTCACCCCCAGCACTCACTCGCAGAACGTCAGGTCGCTGGGCTGGCTCCGCAGTGTGGCGCCGCGCCGCTTGGCCGGGGACAGCCCCTCGGCGGCGTGGCGCGGCAGCGGCTGCCCCTCGCGGCGGCGTGAGGCTGCCCGGCGCCGGGGGCTCTCCTCCTCCTCCGCCGAGCCCCCCCCCAGGAGGCGTCCCCGCTTCCGCTTCTTGCCTCGCCGGGGCGAGCTGGGGTCCCGGTACGCCTCCGCCTGTGGGGGGAACCGGGAGGGGGTCACCGTGGGGCAGAGCTGGGGGGCACCGCGTGAGCCGGAGGGGGTCCCGATGCCCACCTGGGAGACGCAGACAGAGCAGAACCAGTCGCCCTCGGGCACCTCGGTCATCTTGGGCCGGTGGCAGTAGAGGTGGCAGCCGCGGTCGCAGCCGTCACACAGCAGCAGGTGCTCGTCGTCGTCCCCGCGCCGGCACACCAGGCAGGTCTGCGGGGTCCGGCGGGGGCGTCAGGGGTGCCACGGTGTGGGACCCCCCCCCAAATACCACCCCCTGGCAGGGCGCGGGCTCTCACCACTTTGTTGACCGACTTCTCCCAGGCGATGGATTTCTCCAGCTGGTAGATGCAGAGGGAGACCTGGGCCGCGCTGCGGCACCGCTCCAGCGTCTGCCGCCACGTCCGGACCCGGGGGGTGATCTCGTAGGCGCTGCGGGAGGAGGGACGGGGGGGGCTCAGCCAAGGCGTGGGGGTCCCGCTACCAGCCCCCACCCCGCATGGACAAGGGGCTCACATCTCGGTGGTGCCCAGGCTCAGCTCCTCGGGGCTGCTCAGCACGGCTTTCTCCACCACCACCTCGTGCAGGGGCCACAGCGGCTCCTTCAGGTAGCGCCGCTCCACGTTCTGCTCCAGCGCCGCCAGCCGCAGGACCGCCAGGTCCAGGGGGTTGTTGCGCTCGCGGCACAGCGGCAGCCCGTCCCGCCGGCTCCGGACCGTGATGTCCTCCAGGGGCTCCACCTTGTGCTCGCAGTACCGCAGGTCGTCCCGCGTGGAGTCGGGGCTGGGGCATGTCCAGCCCTGCGGGAGAGAGGGGCTCAGGGAGGGCGCCTGGACCGAGGTCACCGCGCGGGCAGCCCCGGCCCAGCGCCTACCCGGATCTGCAGGTCGGCCATCAGCACGCGCTGCTCCAGCTCCTCCACCCACTGCAGGATGGAGAGGTCGGTCTCGTAGGCCCTCTCCATCACTGACCACTGGGCCAGGGCTTCCTGAGACACAGCGGCGCCGGCCGCCTCGGGGCGCAGGTGGAAGATGGGTCTGGGGACAGAGGGGGAGGTTCGTGGGGGGGACGCGGAGCCAGGCCCGTGCCCTGGGCCAAGGGGGCAGCTCTTACCCGTGGTGGCGCGCAGGCAGACCTCCCGCAGGTACTCCTTGTGCTTGGTGAGGTGCTTGTGGAGAGCCTTCTCCCGGATGCCCCGCGGGTGCAGCGCGCGAGCCACCGCCTCCAGCTGCTCGGGGTCCTGCAGCCACCACCAGCCGCTCTGCATCTCTGCAAGGCAGCACCACACAGCTCAGCTCGGGGGCACCGGCACCCCCACCCCACGGCCTCGCATGGCAGAGCCGGCCCCAAAACCCAAGGGCTTTCCCTGGGGAGAAGCAAGGCCACAGCTCGGCCTGGGAGCCGGGACCTCTGGCATGGCTCTCACCAGGGGGAACGGGCTGCTCCGTCAGCTGGGTCGTACTTCTGCTCAATCTGCTTGAAGAACTTGGTCGGAGGGCCGTCCTCGGCGCTTGGGCTGCCCCGGCACGTCCTGGAGCTTCTCCAGGCTGCTCCGGTTCCTGGGGCAGGCGCCGTGGGCCTTGGCGCCGGCGTGGACCGGGGTGGAAGCGAGCAGGGGAGACGTGGGGTCATCAGCGGGGAGCCCGTTCAGCTGCAGGGGACAGAGCCCGTCAGACAAGGGGACAGCCCCGCACCTGCTCCTCGCCCCCCCTACCCCAGCACCCCTTGGCCCCCTCCCCGTGCCCCAACCATTGCGGTCAGCCCTGGGCACCCACCTGCCTGGCCGAGGCCTTGGGCTGCTCGCCCCGGGGCTGGCCGCGGGGCTGCGAGGTGGCGCGTGGAGAGGGCTCGGCTGAGGAGGTAGCGAGGGGGGGGTCGGTTGTCACAGGGTGTCCGGGGCAGCAGGTTGAACCAGGGCCCCTGCTTTTCCACGGCCTCTGTGGTGCTCTCCTCCTCCGCCGTGGGGTCGGCCAGGGTCTCGAGCGGCTGGAGCCCCCCTTCCCCGTTGCCGGGGCTGCTGTCCGGGGTGAGGACCGAGTCCTTGAGCAGGGATGACTGAGTTTGGCTCAGCCAGGAGAGGAAGGCAGACTGGCTGAGGTCGTGCTGGCTCTGCCCCAGGGTCATCGGCTCCTCCAGGACCCCGTTGATGGGGGGGGGATTTGGGCCTGCAGGGTGGGGGTGGCTCCTCCTTGCTCTTCCGCGGCAACTCCTTGCTCTTCCGTGGCCGCCCCCGGGCACGCGAGGCCGTGCAGTTCACCCGGCTGGGCACGGGCACAGGCATGGGCACGGGGACAGGGACGGGCACCTCCACGTCCATCGGCTCCTCCTTCACCGGCGCCACGTGGGAGGACGGCTTCTCCTCGGGGTGCTCCTCAGGAGCCGGATCAGCTGCTGTGAGGACAGCGGGAGGTGAAGGGGGGGGTGTGCAGCAGTGAGGGGGGGGTCTGTAATGTGACCCCGGAGCCCAGTCCCAGCTCACCTTCTGCACCCTCCACGAAGATCCCTCCCAGGTGGGGCAGCACCCAGTACCGGCGCCGGTACCGGTCCTGGCCCAGCGAGGCCGCCCGCAGCGTCTGTGAGGAGTGGAGCAGCTTCTTGCGAAAAAACATCTGCCGCTGCGGGGAGAGTATGGGCGGTGAGGGATGGGCACCGGGGGACCCGCAGCACCGGGGGACCCGCAGCCCCTCCACCACCCGCGCACCTTGGCCAGCTTCTCGATCTGCCGCTCGAGCTCGGGGACGCTGGAGGCGGACGTTTCGGCCTGGGGGAGGCAAGGGATCTGTCAGGGAGGCATCAGCAGGACCGGGAAGAGATCCCCGAAGGCCGCCCCAAACTGCTCCCCGTCCCCGGTGGCCACATCCTCACCTCCTCGTCCCGGCGGGATTTGCGTCCTCGGCTCTCCTCCTCCTCCTCCAGCTCCAGGCTGGGCTCTTCCGTCAGGCGGGAGCTGCGCCTGCGCCGCCCGTCGTCCAGGCCGGTGATCTCCGACTCGGGGCGCCCCGTCTTCTTGGCCAGGGCCACCTTCAACCTGCCGAGACGCGGCGCAGCGTCCAGCACCCGCCTGCTCTCTGCCTCGCTCCCCGGCAAGCTGAGGCGTGCAGGCACCCGGCGGCACTGCAAGAACGCCCCAACCCTGCTCGAGCCCCAGGGGCGCGGAGGGGAAGGTTTTGGAGACTGCAGGCTGGAGGCAGCCACGTCCCAAGGCACAGCACCCACCTGCGCAGCCGGCCCTCGATGATCCACTTGCTCTTCCTGTAGTTGGCCATGCTCTCCAGGGTCTTGTCGATCTCGCTGCAAGGGGACGAGGGGCTCAGCTCCACGCAGCTCCGCGAGGAGGACAGCAGCAGAGCCCACGTTCGCCCCGAGCCCGCACTCACTTGATGATGAGGGTGCTGCTGTTGAGCTCGTTCACCAGGAAGGCCAGGATGGCGGCCTTCTTGTCGGGGGGCAGCGCCTGGAAGGGCTTCGTGCGCAGCCCCTCGCACAGCTCATCCTCCGCCCCGTACGCCGTGAGGAAGCAGCGCAGCACCTCGGAGACGGTGTCACGGTTCAGGCTGATCTCTGACACCTTCTCCCCCAGGATCTTCAGGGACTGGGGAGCAAGAAGAGGTGTTAGGGAGTGTGGGGGAGTCAGCAGGAAGGGAAAAAAAAACAGGGACACCAACAGCTGAGCTGGGAAAACCCAAGCTTGAGAGGGGGTGAGCCCAGGGGTGTCCCAGGATGAGGTTAGGAACTGGAGGGGCACAGGGAGAGGCAGGGGAGGCTGCAGCAAGGACAGCACCTCCCGGAGCACAGCACAGGAGCCTTGTGGGCACCAACAGCCCTGCTGCCTGCGTGTGACAGTGGACACGGGGACAGGGACGGGGATGCAGCCGCTCACCTGGCAGTAGGGGGGCAGCCCGGGGTCGTAGAGCGCAGCCTGCAGCAGCCTCACCAGCAGGTCCTGCACCTCGCCCGCGCTGTCACCCACCCCCAGCAGCCCCTCCTGCAGCGTGCACAGGCTGGGCACGTCCTTGGCCGGGTCGAAGCCCAGGACCTTGCCGTAGCTCTGGAGGAACTCCACGACGGTCAGGCAGTTGGAGAAAGCGTGGCTGGGCAGGACGAGGCCCGGGATGCGGGAGAAGGCCGGCAGCGGCTGCAGGGCAGGAGAGGGAGCAGTCAGGGCACTTGAGGCACCAGCCGGGCTATTTGCCCATGGGCTCGGCCCAGCCAGCTGCCCCCAGGTCTCGCTGCAAGGCACAGCCCACCTGGTGGTCCCCCAGGCACATGTCCTCCGTGGGCTTCTTCATCTCCTCCAGGATGAGCTGCTGCCGCCGCCGCTCCTCCAGGCGCCGCTGGGCCAACAGGCCCTTGTCCACCTTGCGAGCCCCTTTGCCCTTCTTCTCCTTGGGCCGCACTTTTTCCTTGCCCTTCTCGGGTTTGCCCTTCTTCTCCTTGGCCTGAGAACAAAGCCCCGGGATCTGTGGGGATGGGGGCTCCACCTCCGCCCCCTCCATGGCCCCCACAGCCACCGCAGACTCACCTTGGACTTCTTCTTGGCTTCCTTCGCTTTGGGAGCTTTCGCTTCCTGCTTCTGCTTGTTCTTGGCCTGGGAGGGACAAGACCCAGCTCAGGGAGATGGCAGCTGACGGGGAGGGCACAGCAGCAGCCCCCTGCCCCAGCCAGTGGGCACAGCTGGGGCCCACGGGGCTGTGGGATGTGGAGGAACCCCAGGACCGCCCTCAGCCCTCACCCTGCCTTCCCCCCACAGCCACCTGTACCTTTCTCCTCATTTTCTTCTTGATCTTGCTCATTTTCAGCTTGTCCTCGTCGCTGAGCACCTCTGCAAGGGCAGAGAAGGAGGCTGGCACCAGGGAGCGGGTGCCAGGGCTGCAGCCCCCCTGCAGGGTGGGCTGCGAGGGGCAGCTGGAGGGGCTGGGGAGGGGTACCTTGGGCTTCCAGCCTCTTCAGCAGCCGAGCGTCCGTCTTGCTCAGCAAATCGACCATCTTCACCTTGGGGGGCCGGCCCCGGCCGCGCTTCATGGCGGGCGTCTCCTTGGTCTTGGCCTTTTCCGCGTTGCGGGGACGCCCGCGCTTGCCCGTGATGGCCTGGATGCGGGACGGGATCTCCTCGGGGCTCAGCTTCACCCACTGCAGGCCCTGCGGGACACAAGGTGGTCACCCCTGGAGGGGACACCCCCACGGCCCAACGGTGCCACATCCCACAGAGCAGCCTGGGGTCCCACGGCCCGGCCCGGGTGCCTGGCGCACCTCCGGCGTGTCCCGCTCCTCGTAGAAGTCTCCAACCGGCATGCGGGGGCTGAAGCTGAAGTGCTCGCGGCGGACGTCCTGCACCACGTTCCTGCTCAGGTACTGGGGACAGGAGGAGGAAGAGGAGGATGAAGGCCGTGAGGGTGCACGAGAGGAGGGGGCTCAGCGCTCCCGGCCCCCTGGCAAACAGCGCCTGCCCTCTGCAGCGGGGAACTCCGGCAGAGCTGGGGGCTGAGCAGGAGCTGGCCCCTACGGCAACGCTGCCCTCCCCCCCCTCGCCGTACCTTGATCACCTCCGGGAACTGCTTCATCCTCTTCCCGCAGGGCCCGTAGTACCAGGTCTCTCCCTGCCAGCGGTGGTTCCCCTTCTTGATCCGCACCTCCCTCCTCCACCTGGGCACAGGAGCGCCTCAGTCGGGGCCCGGCACGGCCTCGGGGCCACGTGGGGCCCTGCAGCCGCGGGACAGAGGGACGGGGATGGGGCCACGTACCCGTGCTGCAGCGGGAAGCGCACCTCCTCCGGGGTGGCGATGCGCCTGCGGGGGGCATCCCCTGTGGGACAGAGGGGACCTGAGCTCGGTGAGCACTGGCGGTGCGCTGGGCACCCAGCCAAGGGGGGGGCTCTGTCCTCACCTCCCGCCGACACGCTGAGCGGGGCGGCCTCCTCGCTCTCGCCTTCTGGCGCAGCTGAAGCCTCCGTGCAGCTGTCAGCAGCCTCCTCCTCCTCCTCCTCCTCCTCCTCTTCCTCCTCCTCTGCGGAGGGGGATGCGGACTCTGGCTCCAGTGGAGCGTCGTCGAGCTCCAGGGACCCCGACTCCTCCGGCCCCGCGTGGCTGCTGCTGTTCAGGTCTAGGCTGCTGTCTGCAGAGCCAAGGTCAGGGACGTCACCGTGAGCTCTGCTCCCTTCCTGCTCCGCCCATGGCAGCGGACAGCCCCCACCCGCCGAGCACGAGGACAGGGCTGAGCATCCCCCTCCCCGTGGGCAGCCCTGGCACCATTTGGCCCCGCACCAGCTCCCCCCAGCACGCTCCGAGCCGGGGCTCCCCGGGCTCAGCACCGGGAGCTGCGGGGTCCCCGCACACCCACGGCCCCGCACAAAGAGGCACCGCACGGCGGCTGGGTGGCCGTGCTCCCCCCGTGGTGGTGGCAGCCGGGGGGGCTCGTGGGGCCGTCCACGTACCGTGCAGGGCGGGCGGCGAGCCGGGGCTGGCGAGCAGCGGGGGGGCCGGCCGGCTGGCCGCCAGCAGGCTGAAGGGGCCGGCGGCGTGCAGTGGGGGGCTGGCGGAGCAGCGCAGGCTGGGCACGTCGGGGGGCTCCTCCAGGGGGGACTTGTCGCTCACCAGCTGCGAGTCGTCCATCGCGTAGAGGTCCCCGGTGCCTGGGTCTGGGGGGGGGATCAGCACCAGGACCTCGGTGGGGCCGCGCGCAGGGGGCCCCCCAGAGTCCGAGCACGTTGGGGGCACGCAAACCCACATCTCCGCTCCCGGGGGGGCGGCCGGACCCGCCGGGTGGAGATGGCCTTGGGGACGAACAAACCCCCCCCCCCCCCCCCCCCCGGGGCCAAAAAGGCGCCGGCAGAAGAGGGGTTAAGGGATTTCGGCAGCCCCCAGCCACGCCCCCTCCTTTGGGAAGCGGAGCCCAAAATGGCCGTGGTGGCGGTGGCGGTGATGTTCACCAGCGCGGAAGTTCAGGCGCTGAGTAACAGCTTCGTCACGGAGCTGGGAAGGGAAGGAAGGGAGCGCGGAGGAGGGCTGGCGCGGGAGGGACGCGGGCGCGGGCCCGCCCCTCGCCTGCCCAGGGCTGGCGCTGCTGGAGGAGGCAGCGCCGGAGGCCTCGGCCTCCACCATCGCCATCGGCCTCCGCCGTCACCGTCGCCCGTGGGAGAGGGTCCCGCGCTGCCCCGAGGAGGTGGGACGGGAGCGGAGGCGGCCGCCCCACGCCGCTGGCCGGGAGCTGCCCGGTACGCACCCGGCCCCCAGACCCCAGTGCCGCGGCGGCCTCCCTACCTCTGTCCAGGGCCTCGAAGGGCTCCAGGGGGTCTTCGCTCAGGATGTGCGCGTCCTCCAGCGGGGTGGTGATGGGCGACGCGTCCCCCAGGCAGCCGCTGCCTACGTCGGGGGCCAGGACCGAGTCCTCCTGGCTCAGCGGCACCACGGCGGGGGCAGACCCGTTGTAGCTGCAGAGCTTCAAGTCTAAAGGGAGGAAGAGTCCGAAAGCAAACCCTGGGGCAGGAGGCTCTCAGGAACGGAGCCCGGGGCCCAGCCAGCCCTGCCCCGAAGGCGTCACGCGGCGCGACCCGCTGCTCCTGCCCGACCCGCTGCTCCTGCCCTCATCCCCACGCCACGGCTGTTTGCTGCCCAGCCTCCTCCCGTCCCTCCCCACTGCCTCCCAGGGCCACGCTGCCACCAGTCCCTCCCAGCGCCCGTCCCGGGGTCTCTGCGGGATGCCAGCCCCCAGGGAGTCCCATCGCGGGTGGGCGGCTGCAGGACCCTGGCTGCTGCCCGCCTCTGCAGGCGGCTGGGAACGCTGCTCTGCTGGCAGCGACACCACAGGCGACGCTCAGCCCAGCCTAACAAGATCCCAAAAGCTACTCCACACTGCGAGAGGCCAAACCCCGGCGGGACTCATGGTGGGGGGTGAGGCCGGCCCTCCCCAGGAAGCAGAACGCCCAGGGCTCCTACCTGGCTGCGTGTCCTCCAGCTCCATGCTGCCCACCAGCCCGCCCCCGTTCTCCGCGATGGCCGGGGACAGCTCCTTGGCAGCCTCGGCATCGCCCTCGCCGGCGCCTGGCTCCTCCGGTGGCAGCGGGAAGGGAGGCTCGCCAGAGCCCAGCATGGGGGACGGCTGCGAGGCCGTGTAGAAGCTGGCCGGCCCGTTCGGCATCAGCTCAAAGTTCTGGTCGTGGAAGGAGTCATACAGCTCCTGAGAGTCAAAGTTCAGCCCCATGGAGCCGGGGGTGCCGTTGCCCCACAGCTCCTGCCCGGTGCCCCGCAGGTTGGCGCCGTGCCCCGGGGAGGCCGGCCGGGACCCCCCCGCCACGCCGTTGAGCGGGAACGGCGCAAGGCTGGGGAACGGGGCGGCGCTGGGGCTGCCGTCCTTGAGGCCGCCCGCGCCGGCCGGCTGGTACTGCGTGTAGTCCCAGAGGCAGTCGTAGGAGCGGAGGTGAGGCGTGCCCGAGGAATGCGTGCTGGAGGTGAAGGTCCCTGAAGTACTGGTGTGAGATACAGTAGAGAAGCCGTTGACATTCATGCCCCCGTTCAGACCTGTGGAGAGCGAGAGGGGAAGAGACGAATGCGTTAGCAGCACGGCAGGGACTTCCCAACATCCAGGCCACACGAGAGGGCTTGGGGACAGCCGGACCATGCCCCCCGCCCTGCCCCAGCACCAGCATCGCTGCGCAGAGCAGGCTGCTCCCTCCTGGCGTGGAGGAACCGACCCCGTGGTGCTGTGAGCAGCAGGAGGCGGGGGATTAGCCGAGTGCCTGGCAGGGCTGCGCAGGGATCAGCCGGCTGGCCAAATCCACGCACAGCCCCCGTTCTGGCCTGGCCGCTCTTTTCTAGGCCAAAGCGACCGGGGGCGTGTAAAGACCCCTCCAGCCCCCAACCCCTATGTGGCCGGAGTAAGCCCCCGAGGTTCACCCCCATCCCTGCTGCCCTGGGACTCCCCGGCATGGTGGGGATGCTCCAAAGGCTCCGTGGCCGAGGCTCCCTCCTCGTGCTAAGGACACGAAACCACGAGGGGGACCGTCAGGGCTGCGCTGCCCTGCCGAGCACACGCTCACCAGTGAGCCAACTGCCCCGTAACGAGGGCAGACGCCGTCACCGCAGCCTGGCGGGGGGACGCGGGGTGCCCGGGTGTGCGGTGGCACTTACTTTTCCCTTGCGGGGGGAAGCTGAGTGCAGCCCCGTTGGTGTACAGGCTGTCCCCTGAGGAAGGCGTGGGTTTCAGTCCTGAGGCAGTAGGTACGGAGGAAAGGCCCGGGAAGTTGAAATGGTTGTTTGTGTCCATGTCTGGGAGGGGAGAAGAGGCGCGGGGTTACACGCTGCCCGGCCACCCAGCGGGGCAGGGTGGGGGCCCCCACCCACGCGGGAGGCTCTGCCCCACGCCCTGCGCTCGTGCCTGGGCACAGCCGCTCCCCAAAGCCGGCGGTGCCGTGCCCTGCAAGGACAGGGCTGGGGCAGGGAGAGCCCCCGGCCGCCATCTGGCAGCAGCCAAAGCCCCCCCCGCTGCCCCCTCACCGAGCCCACGGTGCCGCCTCTGCGGCGAGCCGGCCCCAGGCCCAGCAGCGCTGCGTGCGCCGAGCTGCCACCTGCGTGAGCGCAGCTCGTCACCGCGCTCCCGTGTCCCCAGGGAAGGCTGTCACCGAGCAGGCTCGCCTGCTCCCCGCACGGGCTTTTTTCCGCGCTGAACTCAGCTCTGCGCCGAGCCCCCACCTCCTCTGGGCTCCTGACCCGGGGCAGGAGCATGGCGTGAGGCACCGGCCCCCCCAGGAGGGTCCGTGACCTTGTGGGGACATGGAGGGGGGGCTGGGATTCCCCTGGGAACGCTGCGCTTCCCAGCAGACGGCGCCGCAGGGACGGCCAGTCCCCTCGCACCCCGTGTCCCCCCTGCCCGCGGCACGGCCCAGCGATGCCGCAGGGGGCACAGCCACGCCGCACAGAGCCCGTCCCCTCCCGAAACGCGGCTCCGGGGACGTCTGCGCATCAGCTGCTCCAGGCAGGATCTGGGCTGGCCTCGTTTCACAGCCGGGAGCTGGGGGCTCCGTGCCCTGCTGCCCCCAGCTCCTTGCCCTGAGCCAAGGAGCCGCAGTGGCTCTGTGGGCCCAGCCGATGAGATGGGACCCCTGGGACCCCCTGGGGGCCACAGTCGCCCACCCCACAGACACCAAACCCGAGAGCAGCCGAGGGCAGAGGCGGCGCTGGCTCCGCCATCCCCTCCGGAAGGGCCGTCGCTGCCACAAGCACGCGGCCTCGCAGCGCAGCCGTGTCGAAACCTGGCCGGGGATTTCATCACGGCTCAGCCTGCGCCACCCGGGGCTCCAGCGGGGACGGAGCCCCCCTGGCCGCCGGGGACACCGGGCTGATTCATCCGCCCGAGAAACCCGTATGGGCGGTGACGCAGCTGCCGCGCGCATGGCGCTCCCGGGTGTCCCGGGTGTTCCCCCCCCCAAGCGAGCCGGGATCAGATCCCGGCCCCACCACCCCCGGCTCAGCTCTGCCCCTGCCCGCGAGACCCTTCTCTGGGGAAGCCCGGCCAGAGGCCGATGAGAAGGAAGAAAAAAAGCCTTTCCGGCACCTCCCAGCATCTGATGCGCCGGCCGGCCGGGAAAGGCGCTGCGGGGCCGCGAGAGGTCAGAGGAGGCGGCCGGAGGTGCCAGAACCGGACAGGTGGCTGCTGCGGGCTGGGGCGAGCGCCAGCGCCGGGAGGGGGCCGAGTGGAGGCAACGAGGGGGGAGCGGAGCCAGGAGGGAGCGCGGCAGCCGAGAGGGCGGAATAAAAGCAGGGAGGACGGGGAAGCGATGGCAGCAGGCACCAGGAGGCTGAAGGGCAGGGAAGGGAGCGGTGCTGAGCGGCGATGCCGTCCCCAGGAGGGGAGTGGGGCTCAGGCAGCGCCTGGCGCTGGGGACCAACGGCGTGCCCGGCGCTGGCACGGGGACACCGGGGCCTGTCCCGACCGGAGCCGCCCTCGGCACCTCCGGGAGCGGTGCCAGCACCCGGCCGCCCGCTGCCAGCCCTGGGTGCGGCGGGCAGAGGCCACCCGTCGCGGCCCTGCTGCAAACTGGGCCAGGCCGTAACCGGAGCCGTGCGGGCGAGGAGGGCGAAGGGCTGGCCGCGGGGATGCGCTGGCACCGGGGGCTGAGCCAGGCCCGGGCTGGACGGAGGTGGGGGCCGGGCCCGGTTCCCCCGGGGTTGGCGCAGCCGGTGCAGCAGGCACCGGTCAGTGTAGCTGTGAGCAAACCGGGCTGGGGGCCGTGAACCCACCGGGACCCGAAGCCCCTGGAGCGAGGGCTGCGAGCAGGCGGCGTTGCCAGCGGGGGCTCCCCGGGAGGATCCTCGGTGGCCCCGGGAGAGGAACCGGGAGCGAAGCGGCCGGGCCGGGGAGGACGTTTCAAAAACAAGGCGACGCAACCCCCGGCTGCCATTTCCCGGCCGCTTCCTGCAGCGGGGGGGGGGCGGGGGGGGAACGGCCGGCACCGGGCGCTGAGCCGGGACCCCCGGCCCCGAGCTGCCCCCGCCGCGCCCCCCGGGGCGGCCCCGCTCCCACCCGCTGCTGGGGGGGGACCGGGCCGGGCTCCGGGGAGGAGGGGACGGGGGGGGGACACCCGGGGACGCGCACCGGGCACCGGGACCGGCCCCGGGCTCTCCGCTGAGCCCCGCACCGTGGGAACCCGCACCGGGCACCGGCACCTCGGGGGGGGGGGGGACCGGGAGGGGGGGACCGGGAGGGGAGAGGGGGCGGCGGGGGGGGCTCACCGGGCACCGGCGGCCTCGGCAGAGCCGGGATGCGGGCAGGGGCTCCCCGGGGCTCCCCACGGGTCCAGGACCGGGTCTCGTCTCCCCCCCCCCGTCCCCCCTCCCCCCTCCCGTTACCGGCCGTTACCGGCCGCCGCGGAGCGCTCCCCCCCCGTCACCCCCCCCCCCACCGGCCCCGTTCCCCCCCCGGACCTGGCAGGCGGCGGTGCGGGCCCGGCGGGCGCCCCGGGCCCGGCTCAGGCGGCGCGGGGCGGGGGGAGGCGGCTCCGCATGGCGCGGGCCGGACCGGGCCGGGGCCGCCCCGAGCCGAGCCGAGCGGAGCCGAGCGGCGCAGGGCAGGAAGCGCCGCGCGCCGCCGGGCGGTCCTGGCCCCGCCCCCTCCGCGCCCACGTCACCGCCGCCGCGGTGGCGTCACCGGGGAGCGGCGCCGAGCGTCAGCGGGGGGGGCGGGGCCACGACCCACGTGGGGAGGGGGGGGATCCCCGCCCCTGGCGGGGGGAATCCCCCCACGTGGGGCCGCCCCCGCTCCTCCCCCCCCCCCCCCCCCCACCTGCAGTCGGGCCCCGGCCCCCGGCACGGTCCTGGGGGGGCGCCCCCCAAGCTCGGGATCCCCCCCCCCCGGGATCCCCGCTGACGTCACGCGGCACCGGGGGGGCACCGGGGAGGTACCGGGGGGGCACCGAGGGGAACCGGGGGGGCACCGGGGGGCCCTGCCCAGCGCGGCCACGGCACGAGGGGGGGCCCGGGGGGGCCCAGCACGTACCTGGGGGGCCGGAGGGGGCCCGGCGGTGCCAGCCCGGTGCCGGTGCCAGCTCCCGGTGCCGGTGCCCGCGGCCCCTCGTGATGGCAGCGGCCGCCCCCGCCCCCCCGAGACGCGCCGCCATTTAAAGGGGCCGCAGCGCTTTGCTGGGGGGGGGTGCTGCTGGGAGCAGCTCCAGGCAGCGCCTGCGTCCCCCCCCTTCCCGTAACCCCCTCCCCGCAGGGATCCCCCCCCCGGGATCCCCCCAGCACCCAGCTGCACTCCCCGGGCCGGGTCCCGGTGCCCCCCCCCCCCGCAGGGTGTGACCACGGCGGCGGGGAGGGCCCGGGCAGCCCCCCCGGGACCCCGCAGACAAAGCCCCATCTGGCAGGGCCGGCCGGGAGCTCTTTGTGCTGCAGGAGCCGGAGGGGGGGGGGGGGGGAGGGGGCGGCCCCCCCGCTGCAGGCAGCTGCCAACCTCCCCCCCCCTCCCCTCCGAGGCCCCAGGTGCGGGGGGGTCACCCCCAGCTGCTGCGGGCCCCCTGGTAGAAAAAGGCCCCGTGGGGCTGGGGGCAATGGATCCAACCCCCCCTGCACCCAGCTTGGCTCTGCCAGGCACCAGGATGGGGTGGGGGGGGCACAAAGCCCCCACAGGGTTGGGGGGGGGGGTGGGAAGGGCAGCCCGGTCCCGCTGCCACCCCGGGCAGGGGGCTCACAGGGCTGCTGCCCCCGCCCCCTGGCACGCAGGGCCCCCGGGGCTGTTTTCACCAACGTTTTATTGGAAATTTTAAATATTTTTTTTTGGGGGGGGGGAATCCGGGGCGGAGGGGGGGGCGGCCCTGCTCACGCGTGCTCTTCGGCCAGCTTCTCCGCCTTGGCCACCGCCTCCTCGATGGGCCCCACCATGTAGAAGGCCTGCTCGGGGAGGTGGTCGTATTCACCTGGGGGGGACACAGCCATCAGCAGGGGGGGGAACGGGCAGAGAGCCCAGCTCCTCCCCCCCCAGGAGTTCTGGGGGAGGCTGCCTCACCTGCCAGGATCTGCTTGAAGCCCTTGATGGTCTCCTTCAGCGGCACCAGCTTGCCCATGTGGCCGGTGAAGACCTCGGCCACCTGGAAGGGCTGCGACAAGAAGCGCTGGATCTTGCGCGCCCGCGCCACCGTCAGCTTGTCCTCCTCCGACAGCTCGTCCATGCCCAGGATGGCGATGATGTCCTGCAGGGACTTGTAGTCCTGCGGGGCGAGGCAAAGCGGGGTGGTGAGCGGCCAGGGCAGGGCTTCCTGCAACCCCCAGCCCCCCTCCCAGCCCCTTTCCCCGCGGGGGCTGCCCCGTCCCCCTCACCTGCAGGATCTTCTGCACGCCCCGGGCCACGTCGTAGTGCTCGGGCCCCACGATGTTGGGGTCCATGATGCGGGAGGTGGAGTCCAGAGGGTCCACGGCTGGGTAAATGCCCAGCTCGGCGATGGCGCGGGACAGCACGGTGGTGGCGTCCAAGTGGGCGAAGGTGGTGGCGGGGGCGGGGTCGGTCAAGTCATCGGCGGGCACGTAGATGGCCTGGGGGGGCAGAGGGGGTGGTGGGAGGGAGGTGGGGGCAGGGGGAGGTGACCCCCGCCCGGTGTACCCTGCTCCAGCACTACCTGCACCGACGTGATGGAGCCCTTGCGCGTGGTGGTGATCCGCTCCTGCATGGTGCCCATGTCGGTGGCCAGTGTGGGCTGGTAGCCCACGGCAGAGGGGATTCTCCCCAGCAGAGCTGACACCTGGGGGGGGAAAGGAGCTGCTGAGAGCCCTGGCGGTGCCCACAACGAGGGGTCCGGCCCTGCTGCAGGGCTGTGCCTGGCCCCTCCCCGGCTCCCTGGGCTCCAGCACCGACCTCTGAGCCAGCCTGGGTGAAGCGGAAGATGTTGTCGATGAAGAGCAGCACGTCCTGACCCTCCTGGTCCCTGAAGTACTCGGCCACCGTCAGTCCAGTCAGAGCCACTCTGGCGCGGGCGCCCGGGGGCTCGTTCATCTGCCCGTAGACCAGGGCGACCTGGGGGGGTGACAGAACCCAGCGTCAGCACAGGCGCCGCGCCGTTGGGACCCCCCCTCGCCCCCTGCAGGCCCCCCGCACACCTTGGAAGTGGTGTCTTTCAGGTTGATGACCCCGGACTCGATCATCTCGTGGTACAAGTCGTTGCCCTCCCGGGTTCGCTCCCCGACTCCAGCGAACACCGAGTAACCGCCGTGAGCTTTGGCCACGTTGTTGATCAGCTCCATGATCAGCACAGTCTTGCCGACGCCAGCACCTCCGAATAAACCTGGGGGGAAAGGGTGTCCTCCTCAACCCAGAGCCCACCCGGCCACCCCGGGGGTCTCCCTTCCCCCCTTTCCTCCTCAGATAATTAAGCGTTGCTTCAGCAAGCTCAGTAGAACGAAAGTCAAATTGTTCCTCATCAGCGAAGGAAGCTGCTGCACGGGCACCGCTCCCCAGCCCTGGGGTGGGCACAGCGCCCCTCCTCTCTGGGCGCTCCCTTTCCACCGGGTGCCACCTACCGATCTTGCCACCCTTGGCGTAGGGGGCCAGCAGGTCCACCACCTTGATCCCCGTCACCAGGATCTCCTGCTCAACGCTCATCTCCACGAACTCAGGGGCTTCGGCGTGGATAGCAGCAAACCTGCAGCGAGAGGGGAGAGAAGCTGAAACACAAATGCAGCAGAGACCTGCACAATCCAGCTGCGTGCAGCCTGGGGGTCTCTGAGCGCTTGAAAACTGCACGAGCCTGGCTGCTGCCAGGACCAGAGCCCCCCACCTCCAAACCCTGCGTGGCGCTGATCTGCAGTCCTGCAGCATCACTCACTGTTTCGTTGTGATGGGACCCCTCTCGTCGATGGGCTCCCCGATGACATTCATGATCCTGCCCAAGGTCTCAGGGCCCACGGGGATCCGGATGGGCGCGCCGGAGTCCAGCACCTTCTGTCCCCTCACCAGGCCTTCTGTCCCGTCCATGGCAATCGTGCGCACGGTGTTCTCCCCTGCCAAGGCCCAAGGACAGCGTTACCGCAGTGCCCTCGAGCTGACCCTGCAGGACAGCTGCTGCCATCTCCTCCCGGCCCTGCCAAGGCGGCGGTCAGCAGGGGGGAGGACTGCAAGAAAAGGGGCCAAGGAACAAAACGAGCAAAAGAAACACCGAAAAAAAGCCCAGGACAGACCCACCCCTCAGCTGCGGCGGGCCGCAGCCCCCCAGCAGCCATTTTCCTCCTCCTCAGACTGCAATGCGTGGCTTCAGCGAGCTCAGAAGAACGAAAGTCACCGAAATTCATCATCACGGGAGGCCACCCCAATACCGCACCCCCCCGGGGCAGAACGGGCGGCCACTCACCCAGGTGCTGCGCCACCTCCAGCACCAGCCGGGTCTCCCTGCCCTGCACCTCCAGGGCGTTCAGGATGGGCGGCAGCCCCTCGTCGAACTGCACGTCCACCACGGCGCCGATGACGGCCACGATGCGCCCGGTGCTGGCGCCGGCCTTGGCGGCGGGGGCGGGCTGGGCCGCATAGCGGCGGCCTGCGGGGACAGGGGCGCGGGTCGGCGGGGGCCGCACCGGGGGGCAGGGGGCAGCGCCCCGGAGCCCCGCTCGGCGCCACGCGGCCCGGTGCAGCCCCCACGCGCCCCCCGCCCCGCCCCGGTAACGGCCCCGCGCCCCGCAGGCCCCGCAGGCCGCAAGGTGACCCCGCGGCGGTTCCCCACTCACGGCTGCCGGTGGCGGCGGCCGGGCCGGCCCCGCGGCTGAGGAGCAGCGGCAGGAGGCCGTTGGCCGGCCCGGCCCCGCGGCTCAGCCCCGGCCGGGCGGCGGCGGCGGCGGCGGCGGCGCAGCGACCCGCGAGCCCCAACATGGCGGCGCCGACTGAGCCCCTTCGCCCGCCCGCACGGCGCAGGCCTCCGAGGGGCGGGGCGTCTGCCACGCGGCACCGCCCGCCGCGCGCGCTCATTGGGCGGAGGCAGACCCGCGCCCGCCCTGCCCTCGCTCCCATTGGCCGAGCTCGCCGTCGCTCCCGCTCTCCGCTTCCTCGCCATTGGGCCGCGCGCCGATCGCTCTGCAGAGGCGCAGCGCTGATTGGGCGCTGCTAGAAGGGCGGAAGGGGCGGGCGCGGAGCGCACGTGCCCCGCCCGTGTCCTTGGGCGGGCGCGGTGACCGCGGCCTCGCGCCCCCAGCCCCCCCCCCCCCCTCCCCGGCGCCATCTTGGAGCGCCCCGTGAGGCAGGAGGCCAGGCCAGGCGTGGAGTCTTCAACAGTTTATTAGAAAGAATGCAGACAATAAAAAAATCCCCACTGCTCTGAACACAAACTGAGGTTGTTTTTGTCTCGTTCTGCCACAAGCCGCTCGCACCAACCACCGCTGGCGGCCGCCACCTTCCCCTCAGTGGGCGCCGTTTGGTCCCCGCGCCCAGAGCAGGGGGCTGGGCACTGCCTCTGAACACGCAACTAGCGATTAAATACCCAACAAAGCCAATTTTGTTTCCTTTTTAATAAAAACATTAGTGGAACACACCTGAAGACACCACAGAGGTATTGCGCATCACCTGTTACATTTTGTGACCCAATTAGCTAACGGTGGTTTCAGCCAGTTTTTGTTCCAGGTACAAGCTTAATTTTGGATCTACCTGCAGGCCACAGAGGGGGGGAAAACGCCAATTTACCGCTCGACGTAAATTCCGAATTCTCCCGTTGTAATTACATCTGCTACGAGGCAAGGAGGCTCTGTAAACTTTATTGCAACTGCTCTGTATCGATTGCCTACACCTCAATTGGTTTTTGGAAGTCTGGAAAACGGTTCATGCATAACATTATTGCCTCTCGTGGCTTAAGACTGCCCCGCACAATGGTACACACCTACCATCAGTGAAGCCATTTAAAATGGACTGAAAATGGGTTAAAGGATGCAATATCTCCCTTTAGGGCTATCAACTCAGGAATTCTTATCTCAATTATGAAATGTGATGAAGTTCTTTCCCCAAACCCTGAAGACAACAGTTTTTCTTACTCCAGATCTGGCATTTCTAGAGGGAAAAAAAAAAGAGATTAGTTTTTGTTTTTTTTTTTTTTTTTTTCTTTAAAAAAATAAGCTCCCAGGAGCCCCATTATAGCACATGGAACACAAAGGAACACAGCCCTTGAGCAAGTCAGGCATAAGGCAGTTTAGGGTCTCTGACCTCCCCACTGCTGGCACTCAGTGTGGAGCTGGTTCCTTGCACATCTGATCTCTGTATAGCCCCTGCTGTGCGAGTGCAGAACCCACACAAACCAGGCCAGTGCCGTGAGCGCTAAAGCTCCGTGTTGGTGACGGCTGCTTTTACAGCCAAAGCCTCACCAGGACTGCAGCAGCCTGGGAAGGTCAAACTAATATTTCGTGCTGGAGCGCTAAGGCTTTCACTAGATTATATCGTCTCATGCTGCTGGAGCAAGGCACTGGCATTAGCTGGCAGCCTGGATTTAGCAAGACTGACAGGACAGCACATCTGCTGGCTCTGCACAGCTCCCTCAACTACCAGCCCCCAGACTGTTGCACAGGTGCAGAAAAACACAAATGCCAACTTACTTTCATCATCACTGTCTGGTGAGTCCTAGAAAGAAAAAAATAACATTAACTGGAGCCGACTGAGCTCGGGGGCACTTTCAAAGCTCAGTGTAGCAAGCACACTGTCAGTAAGCGTATTTCAAGGGACTACAGGACACGCTTTGGTTAAGCTTTACCAGTACAAAAACAGACTTGTAATAACCAATAATCTCTGCAGAAAAGTATGACGCCGAGCTGCCCAGGACACTGCAAGCCTCGATCCAGCTACTCGAGGGGATTTTGCCAGACTACATCACTTACCCAAAGTTTGGCAGTCTGTGCTATTAACTGCACTGAAGTGGGGAATGCAACTTCAACCTCAGCACGTAGCAGTGAACGTGCAGAGCCCTTAGCCAGCCCTACACACGTTTACTGCAAAGCACTTACATCATCTGCCCCATCTACTTCTGGTAGGTCTACGTCGTCATCTCCACCCATGTTGTTCATCATCTGCTCAAGAAAGATAATAGCCACGTTATATGGAGGGGAGCCAACTCCAATCATTAGGGGAACATTAACAATCTATAAATAGCTTGAAATTGCTGTAAACAGCCACCTGCTGCTTTGACAAATCTTGCTGCACCTAAGCAAAAATTACCAGGTGAAGAGGCAAGAAACTTTACACTGATTTAGTGCCAAGACGTGCAATGGGACCAGCATTTGTTTCATATTTGGTAATGAGCACCCACCGACCATCTCAGTGCAGTGCCAACAGCTCACACAGCATGGGCTCAAGCAGCTGGAGTCTGCTCCAGAGCTGAGGTGTTTCTTCCTGCCCTGGGCTCTTGTTTGTGAGCACTGCGCTCTCTACACCTGTACAGTCAGCTTTCACACCGCACTTATTAGACAAACTGGAGCAAGCCAGTGCAGCACAGCTGCTACTCACACACAGCCAGCTATGCTCCATGACACCATCAATTATTTTTATAAATTAAGTTAATTTTGCTCCAAGCAACATTGTCCAGGTGGCACCAAGTGGGAAACCAAGAGCCGTGCCTCAGCTAACTGGCAGAGCTTGCCCTGAGAGCAACGGCCAAGAAAGCAGGAGGAAGAGCAGGCCAAGGAGTATGACTCCCTGTAGCTGTCACCCTTTGCCCACACGCCACCCAAAAGGAAACCCAATCCTCCAGGTATTCATCTTCCTATACCTCGGAAAAGCGATCAAAATTGGACATGTCTTCATCTGAATCATCTTCCCAGTCTTTCCAGTTGTTGAAATCCACGCTGAGCCAGTTGAGCTGTACATCAACACAAGAAGTTATTGACAGAGAAGCAAGAAATGAACTGTTACTATTCAAAGTCCCTTAGAACTGCCATTCTGATCAGGAGCATGGCAAGTGAGCCGTTAACTGCTACGTAATTTAAACACGACCCAAAATAAAAATAAAACAGGGGAGACATCAGCCACTGCTCTGGCCATCAAAGAGCCCAAACCCACCTTTGCCCTCTCTTTCGTTAGCCTTGGCCATGCCTGACCAGATTCTCCTTTTCGTAAACAACACAAGATAGATCTGTCTGTTCTTTTATGCTTTGATTCCTGGAAGAAGAAGGGGGGGAAAAAAAGCAAGCATCTGTTAGTATTAACAATCACTAACATTGTGGTGACACACTGTTATTAGATTCATTTCTTTTAAGCTATCAACTTATTCTTTGACTCAAAAGTACTGCCTGCTCTTTAAGCTACGACCAGTACTGCAAACAAGTTGTTCCTCAGACTGTAAGAACACGCTTAAACTCAGATACACCAAAGCATCTTTGGATGGCTGTAAGGTAATGTAGTATTTGTCAGAGTAACTCCCGTTATGAACAGATCTATACAAATTCAAAACCCAATGGTATGCTTTTAGTCTGAACACCGCTGCACATCAAACCATCACAAAATGGAGCCAGGCGGAGCGGCACCAGTTCTGTTTAGGACTGCCTGAACGTAACTCGGGCAGTTTTATAGCACCCCTTACTGCCTGCACACATGGACAAGGGGTGACAGCGACTATCATCAGAACTGGAAGCCGTTCAGATGCCACCTGTCAAGCAACAACCAACGAATCCCTCCTGAGCAGCACAGTTTGCTGCAGAAGGGTGGGTGGTGTGCAGCAGAAGGAGCTGAGCATTCTGGACACAGAAGTAAGAAAAGAATGCAGAGGATACTCACATTTGGATCAATATTATTAAAAAGGTCGATTTCATTTAAATGTTTAAAGTTATCACTTCCTCCAAGACAACTGTTAAGAGAAAACAAACATATAATTAGCAAACATATAATATAATTATAATGTGCTGTAAGACATTTGTCTTACAGCACAAACATACTTCAATAATATAGAATAACCATAGAATCTTTAAGAATAAAATCTAATCAGCATCAGCACAGCTTTGGGGCACCCTTGTGCCTTTTAGCTTTGTGGAGGCCCAAGTTACACTCACCTGAACGTAAGTTTGGATTTTTCAAAATTTACATTAACGTCTTTACTGTCTTCAACGCAAAATTCAATAAAGACGTAGTCCCTTCGGTCGTACCACTTCGCAGAAGCGGGCTGCCTGCAAACAGACCGGTCAGAAGAAATTCAGATTAGGATTTGTATCTTTTCCCAGTATTTAACAGATTAAAGCCTCAGCCTTCTGCCGCCAGGTAAGCTTCACTTTACCTTACGTTTCTCCTGATATGCAGCTATAGAGCAGTTTGAGTTTTAGTGCATGTAGAGAACGTTAACTAAAGGACTTCCACCTGTTCTCAGAAGTGCCACAAGCTTACAATTAACAATCTTTTAAAATTTGTTTAAGGCACAAGGGCTGGAGAGGAGATGGAACATTCAGGAACTTTACCAGGACCAAAACCCAGCTGAGATCACTGCTGTGAAGCAGGAGGAATCACTGCTCTGACCCTCGCTACTGCGTCCTACAGACACGGACTCCAACGCCGAGCTGGCTGCCATCCGAGGCTCCCACTCCTGGCTTCCCCCAGGCATCAGAAAGAGCCGCAGCCCATCCACGGCCCGAGAAACGCCCCTGAGCACCTGCATTCACCGTTCAGCAGCAACCACTCACCCGCCAGACAAACGGTGACGCTCGAGCGCGGCCATCCCGGCCCCAGCCGCAGCCTCCAGCCGCTTCCCCTCCTTCCCCGGCCGCTGGAGCCCAGCCCCGAGCTCAGCGTCCGCATTCCAGGGCCGAGCAAGCGGCGCCCAGCGGGAGCTGCTGTTGCTAAGCCACAGGCGATCGCGGACGCTCTCGCGCCCCGGCCGCGTTCCAGCGCCGCGCGACCCGGGCTGGAATTTCACAGCCAAGGCGTTGCCAAGCCAGGACCGACTGCGCTCACCTGGGCGCTCAGCGCAGCCGCACGGAGCTGGAGGAGCCGAGCACCGGGATGCCGGGAGCGCTCCCGGCCCTGTTGCAGGGCGGGGATGTTTGGGCTGTGAGCGGTGCAGCCCGAGAGCAGAATTACCTTTCCAGAACATTCCAGGTGACACCGCTAAGCCTCCAGAACAGCTTTGGACGCACCTGCTGTCAGCAGATTCAGCCCTCAGATACGGGGCTCAGCCACGCTGCGACAGGTCGGGTTAAGCTCGCGCCTCCCCGGGGACGCCCAGGACCAGCGGCAGCTCCGCTGCTCGCAGCGTGCATGGACAGCAGCCAAAAGCTGCAGCTTGTCCTGAACAGGGCAAAAAGATGACGGGGTCACAGCTGCTGTGGTTTAGCTGCAGAAGGAGCACCAGGAGGAAGGGCTTTCAGTGAGAAAAGCAGATGCTGAAGTCCCCTCGGCCATCAAACGACGGCACCAGAGGAAATCCACCCACCTGGCGGTCCTCGCACCACTTGTAAGACTCCGCTGGTTTCATCCTCACAGGGAAATGCTCCTGCCTGCAGCTATGAGCGCCTGATCCCAGCCAGGAAGCCAGCCCTCAGAGCGGGCAGTTCTGAGCACAGCCCTCGCCTCCCAGCAAGCCGCTGCCCCTAGGGGCGAAATCCTCTCTCCCCTTTAGCAGCACTTTTAAGAAATACTGCGGGAGCCACCGATTTATTCAGATAAAGGTCAACGGCAGCAGCAGTTTCCTCACTAGGGTATTGAGTCCTTACTGGAGACAAGTTTCCTCTTCTCCTGGGGAATGCAGGGCTCTTCGAGGAAGGGTGAGGCCATGTCCAACTTGCTCAGCCCCCCAGCTGCTCTGTGCCTCCTCATGCCCCCCAGACCCAAACTGCTGCGCCTGGGCACCAGCGGAGGACAAATCCCGCTGCTCACAACATGGTACGTTGCTCAGACGCGCTGCTAGCAGAACAGAAATTGCAGTGTCCCTGCTAGCGATGGTGCCGGGGGCTTTTGTGCACGGCATCAACACTTCGCGAGTGTTTCCCAGCGTCAATGGAGACATCCCCGGCCTTCCCGGGGGGAGCTGCACGCATTCCTCAGCCGTGTCGCTTCGGTGTGGCCGTGACCTTGATTTCTTGCCAGGATCAGGCGTGCCGAGGCAGCGCTCACTCGACTTCCAAACCCTTTATGAGCTACCCTAGAGCTGAAGGAAGCTCGCGGGCATCGAAGCCACACAAAGAGGGATGAAACCAGAGAGTTTAGCTGAACAGAAGCCGCGCTTCTAACAGCAAACTTTGGTTGCCTCCCAGGCATGCAGTGCCTCCCACCCTGCAGGCGGTGACTGCATCACGCACAGAACCAGTCGGCCCAGTCCTTCCATCCTGTTCTTCTCCCCTCCTGCGGTGGGTTTGTTGGCAAGGTTTTGGTAGCAGGGGGGCCACAGGGGTGGATGGAGAAGGGCCCCAGGATGGAGAAGGGCCCTGCCGCTGGCCAGAGCCGAGCCAGTAAGGGATGTTGTTTGTGCCTCTGTGAGAGCAGAGTGAAGAAAGGGAAAAAAAACTGCTGGGAGAGTGAAAGCAGTGAGAAACAGCCTTGCAGGTGCCAAGGTCAGAGAAGAAGGAGGGGGAGAGGTGCTCCAGGCAGGCAGCAGAAGTGCCCCGCAGCCTGTGGTGAGGCCCCTGGTGCAGGAGGCTGTCCCCCTGCACCCACGGGTCCCGCATGGAGCAGATCTCCACGCTGCAGCCCGTGAAGGAGCCCACGCAGGAGGAGGTGACCTGGCAGGAGCTGTCGCCTGCGGGGGACCCGTGCTGGAGCTGAGAGCTCCTGAGGGATGGACCCCGTGGCACAGAGCCAAACCTGGAGCAGTTCCTAGCTCCCTACTCTGAGTCTGTTTTGCCCGTCACGGTAACTGTTGACCGATCTCCCCATCCTTACCTCAGCTCTCGAGCCCTTTGCACCGTATTTTTTCCCCCTTTCTCTTTGAGGAAGAGAAAGAGTGACCGTGGTGGAACTCGGCTGCCCACCCCAGTAAAACAACCGCACCTCCCATCCCCTCCCCCCAAACGGAGGACGGACGCTGCCTCCAGCCGCCTGACGAGGTGCTTTTAATTGTGACTTCGCATCCAGAGCGGCGCAGGCCACGTGAGAGCTGCCACCAGGAGGGGTGGATGGGACGAGTCTCACCCAGCCGATTCGCCTCGCTGCCTATACCGAGAGGAGGCCACCGCACACGCCGAGGCCGACGGCGAGGAGCACACGTGCTCAGCGCCCTTCGGAGAGGTGCTTCCCCCACGCCCACACAAAACCCTGCTCTGTTCTCTCACCGGCACGGAGAGACATCAGCCGGGCTTCCAGACAGAGTCGTTTGTTAGGCGGGGAGCCCCACACTTCCTCCTTCCCGCTCAGCTGCGCTGCTCGCATGGGACCGGAATAAATTAATTTCCCATTCCCTCCGCCCTGTGCCAGCAGCGGCAGCTCCAGCACGCAGCCCGACCGCGCAGCGCAGGGCCACAGAACGAGGCCCCGCGCCCCGTAAGGACTTGTCCCAACTACTCCTGCTGCCACCCGCAGGTTTTGGGGCACTTCCTAAACAGCCGCAGCCACCGTGCACCTGCATTTAACACCTCCACCGGCTGTCACTTCCAGGGGACACCACGATGACGCCACGGACCGGTGCTCTCTTCCCCAGGGCCGAGAAGCCCTGCACGTGCCATCCCTTTCCCCAGCCCGGCGGCGGGCACAGAAGCAGAGGTCCTCGCATCCTGTACCCACGGGCTGAACCACAAGTCCTGCTGCTTGCTGCTCAAGGCCGTTCGAGAAGTTTCCAGACCTGCCCACGTGCTTTTCCTCGTCCGTTCTGCGGGCTGCGACCCACCGGAGCTCAGCCTTCTATCCCGGAAAGCATCCGGACAGCTCCTACAGCACTCGGCTGCCCAACGAGATTTTCACCCTCAGACAGGATTACGAGAAAAGCCATTTAGCTCTACAGGTGGCAGCAAGAATTTTGGTTTACATAACTAGTTTTGCTTTCGTTTTCATACCCCAGCAAATACGGTGCTTTTTTTTTTCTTTTTTTCTAAAAAAAGCAATGGTTTCAGGATGATGTATTCTGCAAACACTACGTGAAGAGCTCCAGCTTCGTTACTTTCCTCTCGCTTTCAGTCACGTTAATGGGGAGCAGCCCCGGACTCGGGGTTTCGGAAGGGCTGCGGAGAGGTAAAAGCCTCACCAGCGACAAGGCGGCAAAAAGCTCACGTGTGCTGCTCCCCGGGGCGGCAAACGCTTCCCTCGGTGCTTTGGGCAGAGTGAGACCAGCTCAGGAGAGCACCGCCGTTCTCGTGGCTCAAATCACCGCGGAGTTCTCGGGAAATTCAGGCGTAGTTTTAGGGAAATTCAGCGGGGAAAGCTGCCGGGAGCCGGGCGGGCGGCGCGCCTCCTCCTCGCTGCTTTCGTTTCGCTCCGAGCCACGGCCACGCCGCGCTGCTCGGCTCCTCCACCGCTCCCCGACGGCCCCCGGTGCTGCCCGGGGCCACCGGAGCGGCGGCTCCCGCCCGCGGCCGGTGCCCCGCTACCCCCGGGGGCCTCTCCCTCGCTGCCCGCTTTAACATCGCAACGGGGAAACCGCGCGGGCGGCTCCTCTCCGCCGCCCCCCCGCCGCTCACCGCGAGCCCCGCGCGTTCCCCCGGCCCCGCTCAGCCCCCCCGGTGCCGGCCCCGGCTCCACCCTGCCCCGCGGCCCCCCCCGGGCGGCTCCGCCCCGGCCCCATTCATTGCCCGCCGCCGGTGCCGGTGCCCCGAGGAGTGCTGCGGGCAGCTCCCGCCCGCCCCACGGCGCCTCCGGCGGGGCCCGGCCCGGGGCCACGCGGCGGGGCCCGGCCAAGGTCACTGCGCGGCGCCTCCCCCCCCCCCTTCCCCTCCCGTCCCCTCCCCTCCCCTCCCGCCGCCACCGGCGAGGCCGCGGCCTCCTCCCGGCGCCCTCCCGCGGGCCTCACATGGCGAATGGCGGCGGCGGCTGGCGCTCCTCGGAGGGACGGGGGGAGCCCGGCGGGCGGACAACCGGGGCTGCTCCGGTGCTGGCGGCGGCGGCGGAGGGGCGGGGGCGGGGCCGGGGTCGTGGCCGGGGCCGGTCGGGGCTCGGGGGCTCCGCTGCGGGTCGGGGCTCGGCGCGGCCTCGCTCCCACAATGCCCCGCGCGCTCCGGCGGCGGCGGCGCCCAGCGCTGGTGACGCAGCAAAAACCCCGCCGCGCCGCCTCCCGCCGCTGCGCATGCGCGCGGCCCGCCCGCCGCCGGCCCCCCCCCCGCGCCCCGCCCCTCGCCGCGCGCGCGGGCTCCCGCTCCCTCCTCCCTTCTAGCAGCTTCTCGGCGCGCAGGCGCCTTGCGCGCCGCTCCCCCCCCTCCGAGTGGGGGCGGGGCCGGCGGTTGCCAAGGCGACGGAGGGGCGGGGGGCGGTTGCCGTGGAGACGGGGAGGTCGGCGGTTGCCATGGCGACGGGGGCGGCCTGGGCCTAGGCCTTAGGCCTGGCTCTAGGCCCTGCTCTAGGCCCGGCGGGGCCCCGCTGCCTCCCCCCGCAGCCGCCGGTTCTGCCCCCGCCGTTCATTCGCTGCTCCCCTGCCCGGCCCCGTGCCTCCGGCTGAGGCCCAAGGGGCAGCGGGGCCGTGGGAGGCCTCCAGGCAGCTCCCTGCGGAGCCATGGCCCTGCGCCTCCTGCCCCGCTCCCCTCACACGGGCCGTGGGTCCCCACCGAGAGGCCAAGACCGGACCCCCGGGGCCTCCCCCCGAGGCTCTGGACCAGGCGTGAGAAAGGAAACGGGGCGCGGGCAGGTGCTCTTCCGCCCCGGCAGGACGCGCCGGGGGTATCGGGGCCGGGATCTCCCCGAGAGGAAGGCTCCACCCTGGGGCCTCAGCTAGCAGGGAAGGGCCGGCAGCAAGGCCAAAAGCGAGGGGGGAAAGGGTTTCACCAACAATAAGCCACAACTTTTATTAATGGATAGAAATAGTACAAATTTTAAATTTAGTTGCATTTTACTTTTCTCTGTAACACCAAAAAAGGCTCCTCCCTGCTGATGGCTACATCGTCAACTCCTGTGGAGAGAAAGAGGAGTCAGGAGCCAGGTCCCAGCCCCTCCACGCCCCCTGCCCTGCCCCGCACAACCCCAAGCTCTCACTCTGCTCGTCCCCGCAGGAATGTCGTGCCGTGGCGGTACACATGCGTCTCCCACCCAGGGAATCCCACTTCCAACCCCGCTCCCTCCCCAGCCCCCCAGATTTCC
This sequence comes from Netta rufina, assembly GCF_964035555.1. NCBI lineage: Eukaryota > Metazoa > Chordata > Aves > Anseriformes > Anatidae > Netta > Netta rufina. Next base: position 2,235,843 of record NC_140154.1, read on the forward strand.
GGGCCACCGACACTTACCATTATAGCATTTACAATATCGTTACTGTTGTTCTTCAGGGCACGGACTGCCTTCGCTCGGGACACGTTCGCCTGAGACATGACCAGCTCAATGTCTTTCACCTCCACACCGGTTTCGTCAACCTGAGGAGACAGAGCCCGGGGCTGACTGAGCTGAACGCAGTTTGCTCCGTGCCCGGCGGAGGAAAATGGGATCGCGTGGATCGGGGTCACTCCTGCTCAGGCCCCAGGAAGCTTTGGGGCAAGCCCCAGCCCTGCAGACACTCCTCTGGCAGGGACTGGGACCAGACCCTCCGGGGTAAGCCCCCACACCTCCTTCTGCCCCCGAGGCAAGGGAAAGGAAAGAAAACCTCGTGTCTTAACACCACCTCTGGGGGCAGCTGGGAAGGAGGCTCAGGCAGGAGCAGGAGGTAATGCCACGAGCCTGCAAATCCAGCCCCTGCCTCCAGAGCTCCCCAGAGCTCCCCGGCGCGTCTACGGGCCAGCGCCCAGCCCCACAGGGCTACACGGGGAGGGCTCACCTCTTCTTCCTCGCTCTCCTCCTGCACAGTGGGGGTCTGTGTGTTCTCCTGGATGTTTGAGACAGCTTCTCCCTGCACTTTGAACTTCTCGGCGGCTGCCAGCTGGGCCTGCTGGGACAGGTCTTCGATCTGCAGGAGGGAAGGAGCGTGAGCGAGGCCAGCCCTGCGCGGCGGGGGGGAGCCAGCCCTCGCAGCTCAGCAGCCGGCCACGCGGCCAGCTCACCTTCGCTTCGCCGAAGACTATGTAGGTGTCTGAGGCTGGGCTCTTGTACACGTCTGGCTTTGTGATGACGAAGAGGATGTTCTTGGATTTCCGGATGGTGACCCTGGTGACTCCTGTGACCTGGCGAAGGCCCAGCTTAGACATTGCCTGAAAAAACAAGCGAGGAAGGGAATGAGGCGAGGAGCTCCTGAGGCAGCTCAGCCCCGCTCATCTGCTGCCCAGGGGCCCCGTCCAGCAACCGCAGCCCTCACGCACAGGGCAGCGTGCGTTTTGGTGCTGCCCACGGGCATTATTTACGATTGATGCAGTGCTGGGAGCCTGGAGGGGAGCGCTCTCCCCCCAGGACCGGCACAGGTCCACGCCACGACCCGGAGCCACTCCAGCCTCAAGGACTGTGGCTGTGACCAGGGGCATCCCCCAGCCTTGGGGCACAACGAGGTTGGATAAATCACGCAAACCTCTCCTGCTGTGGTGCCAGGGCAGGAGGAGAGGGGCTGCTGTCCGCAGCAGGTTCGTGAGGTGAGCACCCGAACACCCAGGGACCTGAGCCAAGCCCAACCCTGAGCCGAGCCTGGGCTGTTTGCTGCAGACAGCTCTGGCCCGTCCGCCTCCCACCTCACCTTCCGTGCTTTCTTTTCACTCCGGCTCTGTTTTGCTTTGCTGACGGGTTCTTCATCTATTTCAGCCGCTGCTGCAAGCTGCGAGGAGAGCAAACGAGAGGGAGCGGTGACAACCCTGCGGCGGTGCTGGGGGCTCTGCCCCGGCCGGGCACGTGTCCCTCCTCCTCCCTACCTGCGCCTGCTGTGTCGTGGCCTGTGTGGAGTCTTGCTCTTCGAGCTCTGGGACGGATTCATCGCTGTCAGACTCTGTTCCGGACCCTACCGAAAGAAATGTGTCAGCTTCCCCGCTCAGAACCCTGCACGGGGCAGCAGGAGGGCCTGGGGACACACGGAGCCGCGCTGCCTTGGCGTGAGCAGCGCCGCTGGTGCCGTGAGGTGCTGGCACAGCCACAAGTTCCACCCCAGCCGCGTTTCATCCAGCGGGGTTGAGCAATACCTGGCGGGAGGCGCCCTCCCTGCAAATGCAGCAGGACAGCACCGGGCACGAGCTGCCTCCTCCCGACACTCACTGCATGGAAACTCCCCAAGAGCGGCCAAAAAACCCGCACCAGGGCCGTGCCCCGTGGGGCTCCTGGGTGCCTGGGGGCTCACTGCAACACCGAGGCCCCGGGTTCAAGGACGAGCGCCCGGCAGCAGCACCCCTCGGGGCTCCTGGCACTGTGGGAGCTGAGGACGCGGCGAGCAAACGAGCCCCAGCTCACCACATGCTCGGGGCTGAGTGCCCAGGAAGCCCCGGGGGCCGTCAGCTCCCGCAGCGCGCGATCCCCTCGCACACCACGGCGTGGATTTTTTTGATCTGCAACGTGGCAGCGCCCAGAGCAGAACCGGGCACCTCCAGCCCGTGGGGCAGGCTGAGCACCACGCTCTCATGCAGCTGTTACCTCAATTCCGTCCCGTTTCCTTCTCGGGGAGGGGTCTCTGCATCCCGGGCCGCACCGAGCCCGCAGCAAAGGCCTGCGCAGGCTGCGGGGGGGGCACCTGGGGGCCGCCAGCGGTCCGGGGCCCCCTCAGCACACAACAGACACAAGCACGCGGCTCCCCGCGGGGTTTGAGCGTGAAGCCAGCTCAGGCAGCAGCCGCCACGCCCGCACGCAGGCCACACCGTGCTCCGTGCCCCACAACACGCCGTTAGTGCCGCCGCACGGGGCCGGCAGCGCCCCGTGGGCAGCCTTGGGCTCGGTCCTGCCTCCGCCGCACCACGGGGGTCCCGCGGGGGGGGGGTGAGGGAGGGGGGTTAGTATCTGGTGGGCAGCCAGTGACACTCCATGCACACACAACCGGGGCCGGCCGATACCCTTGTCGTTCCTCAGCACGGGCGGCTTGGCTGCGGAAGCCGGGGAGGCCGCAGCGGGGGCCGTGGGGGCTCGGGGGGAGAGGTCCACCAGGACGGGCTGCAGCGGCGGCTCGGCAGCGGGCGCCTCGGGGGGGAGCAGGGGGGGCAGGTCGTCGTCGTCGTCGTCCTCCACGGTGGCTTTCACGGGAGTTTTGGCCGGGGGGGGGCGCGGGGCCGGCTTGCTGGCCTTAGCCGGGGGGGGCTGCTTCTTGGCGGGGGCAGCAGTCGGCACAGGGGAGGCAGGGGGGGCCAGGTTGCCCCCCGGTGCGGCAGCGGGGGGGTTGGCTTCTGGTTTTGGGGGCGCGGGGGCGGCGCGATCGGCTGGAGGCTTTGGGGGGGCAGCAGAAGCAGGAGGCTGAGTGCCGGGAGCTGCTTTGGCTGCCGGGGGGGCGGGGGGGGGCCGTGGGGCTCTTGGGAGGCGCTTTGGCTGCAGGAGCTGGGGCAGCAGGGGCAGAGGGAGCAGCGGGGGCAGCGGCCGGGGTCTTGGGGGGCTTCTTGCCCGCAGGGGGGGGCGGCCGGAGCTGGGGCAGCTGCAGGAGCTGGGGCACTGGGGGCAGCTGGGGCAGCAGCCGGGCTCTTGGGGGGCTTTTTGGCTGCAGGGGGGGCAGCTGGAGCTGGGGCAGGGGGGGCAGGAGCAGCGCTCTTGGGGGGATTTTTGGCTGCCGGGGGGGCAGGGGCAGGGAGCGGGCTCTTGGGAGCTGCTTCGGCCGCAGGGGGGGCAGCCGCAGCCGGGGGAGCTGCAGGAGCTGGGGCAGGGGGGGCGGCAGCGGGGCCCTTTGGGGGCTTTTTGGCTGCAGGGGGGGCGGCTGGAGCAGCCCCTGGTGGTGTGACAGGAGGGGGGGTGGCAGGGGGGGCATCAGCTGGGCCCTCGGGAGCCGCTTTGGCTGCAGGGGGGGCGGCCGGAGCTGGTGGGGCCGCAGTAGGGGGGCTTGAGGAAGGAGATTTGGGGGCAGCAGGGGCTGGGGGGGCAGCAGGAGGTGGTGTGGCAGGAGGGGGGCTCGAGGGAGATTTGGGGGCAGCAGGGGCTGGGGGGGCAGGGAGCGGGCTCGCAGGAGCCGGGGGGGCTGCAGGGGCTGGGGGGGCATTGAGAGGGCTCAGAGGAGCAGGGGGGGCCACAGGAGGTGGTGCGGCAGTAGGGGGGCTCGAGAGAGGAGATTTGGGGGCGGCAGGGGCTGGGGGGGCTGCAGGGGCTGGGAGTGGACTTGCAGGAGCTGGGGGGGCAGCAGGGGCCGGGGGGGCACCGAGAGGGCTGGGAGGAGCAGGGGGGGGCGCAGGAGGGGTGGCTGGCGCTGCTGACACGGGCACGGCCGGTGGGAAGCCGGCAGGAGCAGCGGGCACAGCGACCCCCGGAGCCGCCGGCGGTGCTGGGGGGGGCACAGCAGCGGCTGGGGGGGTTTGGGGCTGGGCGGCGGCACCGGGGTCGGGGCTCCCGGGAGGTGCCGGGGCTGCGGGGGCTGCCAGGGCAGGGCCCCCAGGCTGGGCGCCAGTCCCCGGAGCTGCCGGGGGCAGCAGAGGGACGGGGGCTGCAGGCAGCGGGCCCTGGGGGGCCGCAGAGGGGCTCCCGGGGGCCCCCCCAGGTGGTAGCGGCGGGGCCAGCGCCATGGGGGCTGCCAGGAAGACGGGGGGGCACGGGGGGGCGGCCAGGGGGGGCTGGGGGGCGGCAGGAGGCAGCGGCACCGCTGGGGCCGGGAAGGGGCAGACGGGGGGAGCGCCCGGGCTCTGGGTACAGAGCGGGGGGGCCCCCACGGGACAGGGGGGGGTGGGGGCAAGAGCAGCCGGGGTTGCCCCAGGGCTGAGGGGAGGGGCGGGGGCAGGAGAGGGGCGAGGGGCTGAGGCCATGGAGGCTCCTACGGGGCTGGGGGGGGGCAGCGGGGGGGCCGAGAGCTGCTGGAGGACGGACAGGGCTCGGTGGGGATGGCCCCACAGCGGGGGGGGACACCGGGGGGGGGAGTCCCGGGGCCACGGGGCCAAACGGGACAGCGGCGGCAGGGCCTGGGGAACCCGGGGCCGGAGGGGGGGAATTAAGGGGAAGGGGCAAGGCTGGGGCGGGGAGCTGGGGGGGCACGGAGGAGACGGGAAACGCCGCGGCGGGGACCACGGGGGGGGACAGGGGGGCTGGGGCCGGCTCCCCGGGGGGCAGCCTGGGCAGCGGGGCCGGGAGCCGAGGGCAGAGGAGCGAGGAGAAGAGCTGAGGGAGAGAAACAGAGCGCTGCCGTCAGAGCGGGGCGGCCCCGCGGGCCCGGGGGGACCCCGCGGGGCAGGGACGGGGACAGGGCCCCCCCTGCCAGCCCCCGGCCTCACCGGGGGGGTGCGGCCAAAACCCAGCCCCGGCCCTCGGGGAGCTGCGGGGTCAGGGGCAGCCCGGGAATGTCGGAGTGCGTGGGGCTCCTTCGGGAGGTTGGGGGACGCCCCGGCACCGTGCGGGGCTCACACGGGGCGGCCCTGGGCACCGGGAGCTGAGGGGTGAGGACGGGGAATGGGGGCAGGGCCCCCCCAGCTCGCAGACAGCCCCCACCCTGCGCCCCGCAGGCAGGGCAGGGCCGGGCGACGCTGGGCGGGCCCGGTGGGACCAGCAGCACCGGTCAGGGGAGCAGAACCAGCCCCGCGGGGGGGGCCGGGCCCCCACCAGGAGGAGGATTTGGCACTTGGTGTCCCAGCCCGGCTCACACAGCCCCAAATTTCCCCCCCCCCGCACCCCCCCAGGGGTGCCTCTCACCGCGTCCAGGAGGAAGGAGCCGCGCTGGGGCTGTGCAAACGCTTCCCCAGACACCCCGGGGCCACTCGGGGGTCCCAATCCTCACCCCCCCGCTGCTCCCCCCCCCAGGGAAGGCTCCGGGAAGCCCCCTCCGTGCACGGGGTCCCCTCCTTTGCCGTCCCCCCCCGGGGGCACCACGCGCGGTCCCCACAGGGCAGCCGCACCCCCGGGGGTCTCCCGGTGACCGCCAGCCCCCCGTGGCGGGGCGGAGGCCGCTGCCCCTGTCCCATGTCACTGCCCAGGGACAGCCCCCGGTGACGGTGTCACCAGCTGAGCCGTGCTCGTGGCCACCTTCCCCCAGCCTCACCGCGCTCCGTGAGGCTGAGAGGGGGAAACGGGGATGGAGACGGGGGGCTCGGTGCCCCCCCAGCACCGCTGCCGCCCCCCAAGCCTGCTCCCGGCGGCAGGAGGTGGTGACGGGGGCTCCCCGCCCGCACCCCCGGGCCCCGCAGCTTCTCCCACGGCCCCCAGATCCCCCCCACCCGCGGCAGGGCCCCCTCTGCCCCTCGGTTGCCGGGGCCGGGGCACGGTGTCACGCAGCACATCCCCGAGACGGCCCCGCGCCCTGCTGCCGGGATGGGCCCCGGTCACCGTCAGCGGCCCCCTCGCGTCTTCCCCACCTCATTGTGAGAATCGGCCCCGAAAGCACCGAGCGGGGCTGTCGCGACACCTCCCCGGGTACCGGGGCACGACACGGGGCTGGCGACGAGAGCCTCCCGTGCCCACACCCGGTGCCGCAGCACTCACCGCGGTCCCGGCCCCAAACCCCCTCCCCGAGAGGCCCCGACTGGGCTCAGGCAACGCCCGCAGCCACCGGCACGGCCCCGAGCACGGCCCCGCAGCGCTGCCGGCCCCCCCCCCGTTCATCCCGGTTCGTCCCCGGCCGCCCCCGCCGCGCTCACCTGTCTCAGCCTGCGGCTGCGGCAGCTCCTGCTCCGTGGCCGGGACGGTTTCTGTGGCTTCTCCAGGCATCGCTGCGCCCACCGGGGAAAGCAAAACGGCACCGGGCTCGCGGCGGCACCGGGACCTGCCCGGGGGGGGGGGCCGCCGGGAGCTCCCCCTGCCCGCACCACCGGCGCTCGGCCCCCCCGGCAGCCCCCGGAGGCCTCCCGGTACCGGCGGCTCCGCTCCGCCGCCCCCCCAGGCCCCTCCCGGCCCACTCCGGTCCCCCCCGGTCCCCTCCCGGTCGCCCCCGGTCCCGTCGCCCCCCTCCCCACCGCTTCCCGGGTGCCCCCGGCGGCCTCGGCCCCGCCGCCATCGCCCCTCCCGCGCCCTCCCCCCGGGCCCCGGTGCCCCGCGGGGGCGGATGGCGGCGGATGGCGGCGGCGGCGCTCACCGTGCGGGGAGCGGGGCCCAAGATGGCGGCGGAAAGAGACCGAGCGGCTGGCGGCGCGACTTCCGGAAGGGCCGAGCGCTTCCGGGACACGGGGCAGCGCCCCCACCCCCGCCCGGCCCCGGGGCCGCGCACAAAGGTTCCGGGGCACGGACGGTCCGGGGGGGGAGCGGGAATGGGGCCCTGGGGGGGTCCCGGGGGCGTCCCGGGGGGGTCCCGGGGGTCCCACCCCAGCCCCGCGGTGGGAGGGCGGCCCAGGGAGGCAGGCACGCGGCTGACCAGAATTTTTTTAATGGAAAACGGGGTAGAAAACGTTCAAAAAGTACAAAAGGCGAAAACAGGGTAAAAAAAAGGTACAAAAAATACAAAAGGCACAAACTGCGGCGGTCGGAAGGGAGCCGGGGAAATTGGCCGGGGGGTGTCAGGACCCTGCCCCACGGCACCGGGCCCCCACGGGCGGCAGGCAGGTCCCTCGCTGGCCCCACGGCAAGGACGGGGGCTGCCACCGCGCTCCCCAGCAGCGTCAGAAATCGCCTTGCAGGTCTGGGAAGGGGAGAAACGAGGAGTTTTACAGAAAAAGAGCAGAGCCACAGGGCCCCTCCAGGTCCCCAGGCTGGCTGCTTCTCCTCCCGCCGCTTACCACTTCGCTGGAGCCGCTCCCCTCTCCGGGCGCGCTCCATCTCCTCCAGGAACTGCTCGAAGACCCGCACGTACGGCGCCAGGCTCGTCCTCTTGTAGTCTGCAGGAGCAGAGGGGGCTGAGCAGGAGCAGGAGCCCGCCGCTGGGGTGGGGACCCCCCCATGTCCCGGCCGTGGCCCCCCTCACCCCGCACACGCCGCTTTGGCTCCGTCTCTCCGCCGTCCTCCTGCTCCCCGTCATCGCCGGCCGCATCCAGCTCGTGGCACAGGGAGCTGCGGGCGATATTGGGACATGGCAGGGGCTGCTGGCAGAGCCAGGACCCACCCGGGGACCCCCTCTGCTGGCCCACCTGATGGTGGGGACGGCAAATGGGTCGAACTGGTCCAGCCTCTGCAGATCCAGCGGCACCGAGATGCGGCCTGCAAGAAAGGGGAGTCGCTGCCGGAGCTGGCCGGCCCCATGTCCCGGCCCTGCAGGCGGCCAGACTGACCTGTTTTGGGGTGGACGCTGAAGGGGCTCTTCAGCAAGTGCCCGACGCCTTTGCTGACGTTGATATCAAGGCGCGGGAAGCAGTACTGCAGCATGATCTCCCAGTCTGCGTAGCATGGTGCGCTCTTCCCGGTGCTTGCTGCCCGCTGCAGGGACGGGGGGGGTCAGGGGGCAGCCGCAGGGGCTGCAGCACCCACCCCTCACCCTATTACAGCCCCTTGGGAGCTCACCCGCGTCCGCTCCATCCTGCCCTTCAGCAGCTCCCAGCGCTGCACCGAGTCTCGCTTCTTGGGGAAGTCGCCCTGCAGCTGCTCGCGGTGCTGTGCCCGGCGGTTAAGGCTGATCACAGCTGCTGCCAGCCCCACTCCCCTGCGCGGACCCTCCCCTGGCCCCGAGCCGCTGCGGGAAGGATATCCTCCGGGACGAGGGCCAGCACCTTGTCCCAGCGCTCCGGGCTGCCCAGGATGTCCTGGCCGACCAGTGCGTACTCCTCGAAGTATTTCTCCACCACGTTCACCGACCGCCTGCAGAGGAGGAGCGGGGAGAGGCTCAGTGCCCCGTGGCTGGCGGCTGCGGGGCAGGGCAGGCGCGTCCCCACCGACCTGATGAAGGGGTGGATGGGCTCCGAGAGGTTCACTTTCTTCACAGTCTCTGCTCCACCCTGGGGGGACAGCGGTGCTCAGCGCGGGCGAGGCGGGCAGGGCTGCCCGGTCCCCACGCACCCACCTTCACCAGCGTCAGGTACTCCACGGCGGCCGCGCGCAGCGCCGGGGACCACTTCCGCACCGCGTCGTCGCACACCCAGCAGTGGACGCCTCTCCGGCCCGAGTACACCCACAGGCGGTGCTTCATGCCCAGGTCCTCTGCGGGGGGAACAACCGGGCTGCGGGAGCGTGCTGGCACGGGTGGCACTACAGCCCCGCCGGGAGAACCCCCTGGGTGTCAGCTCTGCTCCCGCTCCAGCCCCGCAGCAGCTCCCCCAGCCCCCTCTTCAGGGCATCGCTGCAAGGGGCAGCAGGGTCTGGATGCGTCCCCGATGCACGGCAGGGGCTGTGGGGTTCCCGGGATCCCTCACCCACGAGCGCGCGGTCAATGACGCGAACAGCGATGGTCATCAGGGTCCAGCACTTGGAGCAGATCTCGGCCGAGCTGGGGGCAGAGCGCAGCAGGTCAGGGGGGCGCTGCGGCCGTGCCGTCCCCCTCCCCAACTATTCCACCTTGTTGGGGCCAGGGCCACGCTGCCAGCGCCCCCGGTAACCTGCAGCACGTCCGGACGTCGTCGTAGTCCGTCATGTCGATGTCGAAGACCAGCTCCTTCTCCACGGGCTGGAAGGCCCCCAGGTGCACCGTGTTGTGCTGGCTGGGCTGTGGGGCACGACCGGCTCAGCCCCACCGGGGGGCACGGGGGGGGGCCGGCGTCCTCCCGCAGCCCCCGGCCGGTTGGGGAGCCCGGTGAGAGCGGGGTTTGGGGTGTCGAAGGGGAGGTTGGACGCTGTGCTGGGGGACGTGGTTTAGCACGTGACGGTGGCGGCAGGGGACGGTCGGACCGGGTGATGCTGGGGGGCTTCTCCCACCCTCAATGACTCTGCTTTGGGGGTTTTGGGGTTGTGCGACTCACCCGGTGGGAGTAGACGGCCCCGATGTCGATCTTGTAGGGGTTCATCTTCTGCAGCTCCCGCTCCAGCTCCTGGGGGCTGCTGAAGGACTGGAAGCGCACGTAGACATCGTCCCGCAGCGTGAAGGAGAACTCCCGCAGCTGGAAGTAGTTCTTCGCCGCTGGAAGAGGGGGGGGGGGGGGGCACGGACGGGGTTGGCGGGGAGGGGGGACCGGCACGGAGCGACCCCCGCCCCGTTCCCCCCGCCCCCCCCCGGGCCCAGCCCCGCCGGCCCCGTCCTGCCCGGGCCCCCCCCGCCGCTCACCGCCGCCGTAACCGAGCCAGCGGCCGTAGGCGCCGTGCGGGAAGAGGCGGCGGTAAAACACCGGGAGCAGCTCGGGCAGCGCCGCCGGCTCGAACCGCGCCATGGCGCCGGGCGGCGGGCGGGAAGCGGCGGCACCGCCTGAGCCCGGGGGCCGCCGGGAGCTGGGGGGCGGCACCGCCAGGGCGGGGGGGGCACGGAACGGGACGGGACGGGACGGGACGGGACGGAGCGGGGCGGATGGCACGGGGGGGCTCGGGGGGCCTCGGGGGGACAGGGCACCCGGCACAGACCGGGCACTGCCGCCTGATACGGCTCGGCTCGGCTCGGTTCGGGAACGGGTGCGTGAACACCCGACATAGCCCGGACCGGCTCGGCTCGGCACGGCCGGGCGCTGCAAGGTCTGTCCCAGTCCCGTCCAGCACGGCTCGGCTCGGCTCGGTTCGGGAGCGGCCGCTCGAGCACCTGATATATCCCGGACCGGCTCGGCACGGCACGGCCGGGCACTGCAAAGCCCGTCCCAGTCCCGTCCAGCACGGCACAGCTCAGCTCGGTTCGGGAACGGGCACTGCAGAGCCTGACACGGCCCAGAACGGCACGGAACAGCACGGCTGGGCACTGCCAAGCCCACCCCAGTCCTGCACGGCTCGGCTCGGCTCGGCACCTCCCAGAGGGGCACGGGCAGGGCACGGGGCTGCAGCGAGCCCCGGCGGCCGGGGAGGGCCAGGGGGGGCTCGGGGCGCCCCGGGGAGCTCAGCCCCTGGCTCCGCCCGCGGTCATTGCCCGGTCCCGGGGGTCCAAGGTCGGTGTGGGCCTGATCCAGTGCTTGCGGCTGCAGCAGCGCCTTCCCCGCTCGCCCCCCAAGCGTCCCCGCTCCGCTCGCTGAGCCCTGAACTCCTGCCCGGGATGGGGCCGTGGCTGTGGCTGTGGCTGGCGGCGGTGCTGGCGGGGCTGTTGTGGCTGCGGCGCTGGCACCGGGAACGTCAGACGGTGCCCGGCCTCTCGGAGAAGTTCGTGCTGATCACGGGCTGCGACTCGGGCTTCGGCAGCCTGCTGGCACGGCAGCTGGACGCGCGGGGGGCTGCGGGTGCTGGCGGGCTGCCTGACGGAGCCGGGGGCCGCCAGGCTGCGGGCAGCCACCTCGCAGCGCCTGCAGACCGTCCTCCTGGACGTCACCTCCAGCGCCAGCATCGCCGCCGCCACCACCTGGGTGCGGGAGCGCGTGGGTGACCGAGGTAGGACGGGGGGACACGGCTGGGGCTGGGGGCACAGCAAGGGGTAGAGAGCCTGTGTCACCCCATCCCCTCCCCAGGGCTCTGGGGGCTGGTGAACAATGCCGGGATCTTCCACCCGGTTGGCCCCAACGAGTGGCTGAGCAAGGACGACTTTGTCAAGGTGCTGGACGTCAACCTGGTCGGCCTCATCGAGGTGACGCTGAGCTTCCTGCCCCTGGTGCGCAGAGCCCGGGGCCGGGTGGTCAACGTGGCGAGCATGGTGGGGCGCATTGCCCTGGTGGGAGGGGGGTACTGCCCCTCCAAGTACGGCGTGGAGGCCTTCTCCGACAGCCTCAGGTACCTCCAGTCCCAGCCCCCTCTCCCAGCCCCAATCCCTGCTGCACTGTCCTCACTGCTGCCTTCCAGGCGCGAGCTCCTGGATTTTGGGGTGAAGGTGTCCATCATTGAGCCTGGCTGCTTCGGGACCAACATCCTGGACTCTGCCGAGGCGAAGCAGAGCATCGTGAGGGCGTGGGACCGCGCACCCAGCGAGGTCAAGCAGGAGTACGGGCAGCAGTACTTCCAGGCCTGTGAGTGCGGGTGCCAGGGGCTCCAGGGGGCTGTGGCTGGGATCCTGCGGCAGGGGAAGGAAAACAAAACACTCTGCCCTCACTGGGTTAAATCTCAGCGTGGCACGGGGCGCCCAGCCAGCTCCTGCTTCTCTCTTCCCCTCTGCAGACAACAGCAATTTTCAGCATTTCATCACCACAGCCAACCCCAAGCTCTCCCTTGTCACCAACGCCATGGAGCACGCGCTGACGGCCAAGTACCCGCGCACTCGCTACGGGTGCGGTCTGGATGCCAGACTCTTCTACATCCCCCTGTCCTACCTGCCCAGCGCCTGGGCTGACCGCCTGCTCGCCACCAGGAGCACCTAGTAGTGTGCTAAGGGCACAGCCGGTGCCCAGCACGGTGCTGCTCATGGCCCCCCCGGCATCAGGCGTGTGTCCCGGGCCCCGCTGGCTCCAGTCGGTTGTTGACGGTTGCACCCATTTCATAGAAAGCAACACTGCCCCGAGTGTCTTCGTGTGTTGCGTAGCCACTGTCGCTGCCTCGCCCCCGCCCACTGCTCCTTGCTCTCAGGGGTTTCGCGCTGCACAAAGCAGCAAGGAACAGGGGCAGCCTGGTTCGCCAGGAGGGAAGGGGAGGACAGGGGCATCCCTGGGGATGGGGTGAGGCATCAAACACTGCCAGGCAGAGGAACGACCACAGGGACTGGGAGGACTGGGAGGGAGTGAAGCTCCTTTCTTGCCCCAGAAGACCCCAGTGCGGTGCTCGCCCCGCTCTTGGGGCAACACAGCTCAGCCCTCGCTGGCCCCAGGCTCCACAGGGGCTGTCCCCCGCTCCCCTCTGATGCCCTCTGTGTGCAGGGGGAGCAGCCAGGGGGCTGCATCAGGCAGGGGGGAGGACAGGTCCGTGGGGTGCCCGTGTGGGCGCAGACCCAGGCAAAACCCCAAGGACCAAAGACAAAAGCTGCAGCAGGACGTGCTGCAGCCCCGTGCCAACAACAGGCTGCCCCTGGGCTGGTTTGCAAGGGGGCAGGGGGGAGGCTCAGCAATGCCGCGGGGAGTGCAGGAATGATTTGTGGGCACTGTCTGTGCAGGCGTGTGCCTACAAGCTCAGCGCAGCTTCTTGCTGCTCTCCAGCTCTGGTTCCCAGAGCCACCAGATGCCCGTGATAAAAGCAGAAGTGAGCGGCGTTAGGAAACGCAGCGCCTGCTCCTTCAGGCTCCTTCCGTAATGCTGCCGTAAGACGCGGCCCAGGGCAGTGCCTGCAGCGAGACGCCTCCAGCACGCCCCAGCTGCCGACACCAGAACGGGGCAGGCAACCACCACACTCCTGCCCAGGACCCAGCCTGGAAAGGGACGCACCGTGGGGCTGAGTCCCCTGCCTGTGCCTCCCCAGGCTCGGCTGCAGCCTCAGCCACTGGCACAGCGCCGTGTGCCCCTGATCCGGCCCCACCACCGGCACTGATTTACCGAGCCCTGCAGGGCTGGGCAGGTCCAAGGTCGGTGTGGGCCTGATCCAGTGCTTGCGGCTGCAGCAGTGCCTGCTCCCACTCACCCCCCGAGCGTCTCCGCTCCGCTCACTGAGCCCTGAACTCCTGCCCGGGATGGGGCCGTGGCTGTGGCTGTGGCTGGCGGCGGTGCTGGCGGGGCTGTTGTGGCTGCGGCGCTGGCACCGGGAGCGTCAGACGGTGCCCGGCCTCTCGGAGAAGTTCGTGCTGATCACGGGCTGCGACTCGGGCTTCGGCAGCCTGCTGGCACGGCAGCTGGACGCGCGGGGGCTGCGGGTGCTGGCGGGCTGCCTGACAGAGCCGGGGGCCGCCAGGCTGCGGGCAGCCACCTCGCAGCGCCTGCAGACCGTCCTCCTGGACGTCACCTCCAGCGCCAGCATCGCCGCCGCCGCCGCCTGGGTGCGGGAGCGCGTGGGTGACCGAGGTAGGACGGGGGGACACGGCTGGGGCTGGGGGCACAGCAAGGGGGCAGAGAGCCTGTGTCACCCCATCCCCTCCCCAGGGCTCTGGGGGCTGGTGAACAACGCCGGGATCGCTATCCCCACTGCCCCCAACGAGTGGCTGAGCAAGGACGACTTTGTCAAGGTGCTGAACGTCAACCTGGTCGGCCTCATCGAGGTGACGCTGAGCTTCCTGCCCCTGGTGCGCAGAGCCCGGGGCCGGGTGGTCAATGTGGCGAGCGTGATGGGCCGGACCGCCTTCTTCGGCGGGGGGTACTGCCCCTCCAAGTACGGCGTGGAGGCCTTCTCCGACAGCCTCCGGTAAGTCCACGTGTTGAGCCCGCTGCTGGTTCTTCAGGCTGCTTCGCTTCTCTGGCAGAGCCTTCATCTGCGCAGACCCCTTCCCCTGCCACCCCTAGCAAGCACATGTGGGCTTGTTGGAGCTGCTGCCACCAGATGCACGAGGAGGGCCTTTGGGGACGCAGCGCCCACCCACACGGTGTGCTGCCCACTGCTGGCAGCCTCCGCTCTGGTTCAGCCCAGAACATGCGGAGGCAGCCCAAGGGAGGGGATGGTGAAGGATGTGGCAGGGCTTTGATTTCGTTCCCCCGCATACTGGATCTGCTTGGCTGCAGGGGAGGCTGCTGGCTGCAGGCTGACACCACCTGCCTGGGCAGGGAACCTCCTGCTTGGACCTTGCCCCTGCTCCAGATCCCGGGGGAACGTCCCCGAGGTCTGTGCTGACCCCATCCCATCCAGGCTCTGCAAACATTTGCTCACGAACCGCCTTGGACGCGTGCTGGGGCTGGCACGGGGTGTGCTGGCGTGTTCAGGATCCCCCGACAGTCCCCTGTCACGAGGCTGCCGTGCATCCTGCGCGGCCCCGTGCTGGCTGCCGGAATCTGGTCCCACGGGGCTCGGACCCTTCCAGGCTTGAGATGCGCCACTTCGGGGTGAAGGTCAGCATCATCGAGCCAGGCTACTTCAAGACAGCAATCACCAGCGCTGAGAACCTGGAGAAGTGTTTTCTTAGCACCTGGGAGAAGGTCTCGGATGAAACAAAAGCAGGCTACGGGGAGAATTACTTGAAGGACTGTAAGTACACCACCTCGAAGCTAAAGCCACGGTCCTCCCTCCCTGAAGCCAAAGCCCACCCCGGGGCAGCAGGGTGTCCAGCCGCCCTGAGAGCCAGTGGAGCCATTCAGTTGCCTTTGGCACGGGGCTCAGCACCCGCCCGGCCCCTTCTGCCTCTGCAGTTCTGGCAGGAGCCAAGAAGATGCACAAGAGGTGCAACTCCAACCTCTCGCTGGTCACGGACTGCATGGAGCACGCGCTGACCAGCCGCTACCCGCGCGCCCGCTACTCGGCTGGCTGGGACGCCAAGCTGCTCTACATCCCCCTCAGCTACCTGCCCTCCTCCCTCGCCGACGTGATCCTGACCTGGTCCTACCCCAAACCTGACCAGAAAGCCTGAGGTCGCTGCAGACAGCAGCAGCCAGGGGCTGAGATCTGGCATCGCCCCGCAGCTGAAGCCGTGCGGAGAAGTTCCTAAATTCCTAGCTCGGCCTACATCCTGCAACTCGCTGTCACCTGCTAGCAAACAGGTTTGCTGCTGAATAAAGACAATATTCTCTTCCCTTCACGGCAGGGCTTTTCTTTTTAGCTGTGTCCCCTCCCTCAGACAGCGCACCGAGGCCATGCCCCTGCCTGCACCAGGAGAGACAGGACAGAGGTGTTGGCACGGCCGTGTGAGCCTCTCCGCCCGCACCAGCCCCTGCTCACTTCACTGTGCCCTGGTGCTGGGGACACCCAGGTGCCACGAGATACAGCAGTCGGCTCCGTGCCCCACGGGCAGAGGGGCTGGGAAGGGGACTGAGCACTGCAGCGGGCAGCCAGGGGAGCCCCCAGCCCCGCTTTGCTGCTCTGAGCTCACCCCAGCCCCTTCACTGCTTGCCCCAAGTAAAGGGGACAAAGCAGCCGCCCCAGGGCTTCTGAGCTGGGCAAACTCAGCCCAGCGCTGTGTCCAGAAGGGTCCAAGCTAGCTCTGCCAGCACAGGCAGCTACCGGAGGCCAAAGCAGAGCTCCCAGCACGTGGATCTGTGCAAGATGAGGCAGTGAATTGCAATTAAGAAATGGAGTTTTATCACGGGAGCTGGTGCAATCCAGCCTCTTCTGCAATTCGGGTTTCTGGCTCTTCCCCCAGCTGCTGCTCAATACCTGGGCTGGGGCTGGTGCACACCAGCCTCTATTTATACAGCCCCCACACCAGGATGGGCTGCAACAGACCTTCACTGAGTGGGACCAGAGCAGCACAGGACCTGCCCAGGTAACCCCGGGGTTGGGGCCGCAGCGTTCACAAGGGGCAGCTCCTCTGGCTGTGTCAGGCACATCTGGAGGGAGGTTCAGGAAGGGTCGGACACAGCTGGCTCAAGGGCATCCAAACGCTGCTATGGCAGGAGCTTGCTCTGAGGGGGAGGTGAGGTGGGCTCTGCTCTGAAGGTCCCCAGCCCATCGTGCTGCTGCAGGGACAGTGGCAGAGCGGCGTCACGATCAGGGGGAGGACAGCAAGGCTCCACCAAAAACACGTCCTTGGTGCTTCTTAGTCACACTGAGGACAAAAGCTCGTGTGTAAGAGGGCCAGAAGGAAACAGCCACCGAGTGCTGAGCAGAACGGGTGGTTGGGGTCTGAGGGAGATGCGGGGGCCAGGTAGGACAGAGAGCCTTGAACCCGTACCTGCTGCGAGCATGCCCACCCGAGGAGCACTGGCTGCAACAGGCTCCCACGGGCAGCAGCCAGCCGGGAAGTGCAGGGCCTCACACCTGAAATCCAAAGACCACCCAGCACCAGGGAAAAGCCCCTAAGGCTTCGTACTCAGGAGAGCCGTCCGATGGCTGAAACTAACAGCTCCCGAGGCGCAGCAGCAGCTGCTCCAACCCAGACGCCACCAGTCCCTGACCGCTCCCCAGGACCCAGCCTTCACCCCAGGGCAGCGCACGGGACACTGCCTCTTCCTTCCCCCAGAGCCGAGCTCCAGCAAGGATGTGGCTGTGGCTGGCGGCGGTGCTGGCGGGGCTGTTGTGGCTGCGGCGCTGGCACCGGGAGCGTCAGACGGTGCCCGGCCTCTCGGAGAAGTTCGTGCTGATCACGGGCTGCGACTCGGGCTTCGGCAGCCTGCTGGCACGGCAGCTGGACGCGCGGGGGCTGCGGGTGCTGGCGGGCTGCCTGACGGAGCCGGGGGCCGCCAGGCTGCGGGCGGCCACCTCGCAGCGCCTGCAGACCGTCCTCCTGGACGTCACCTCCAGCGCCAGCATCGCCGCCGCCACCACCTGGGTGCGGGAGCGCGTGGGTGACCGAGGTAGGACGGGGGGACACGGCTGGGGCTGGGGGCACGGCAAGGGGTAGAGAGCCTGTGTCACCCCATCCCCTCCCCAGGGCTCTGGGGGCTGGTGAACAACGCCGGGATCGCTATCCCCTCTGCCCCCAACGAGTGGCTGAGCAAGGACGACTTTGTCAAGGTGCTGAACGTCAACCTGGTTGGCCTCATCGAGGTGACGCTGAGCTTCCTGCCCCTGGTGCGCAGAGCCCGGGGCCGGGTGGTCAATGTGGCGAGCGTGATGGGCCGGATCGCCTTCTTCGGTGGGGGGTACTGCCCCTCCAAGTACGGCGTGGAGGCCTTCTCCGACAGCCTCAGGTATGGGGGAGGCCAGCCTCATCCCACTAGGGGCTCCTGTGTGCTGGGCAGCTGTGCCCTGCTTTCCCCATGTAGGGCTTTGAGTTGTGCCCAGCTGCCTCCCATCCCCGCAGCTGAGATGAGCATTGAGCCACGGGGAGGGTTTGTGAAAGATGTCCCTGCGGGTTGGGAAACTTGGGCAAGGCTGGAGCCAGCGGTTGTGCAAGCAGAGAAGGGTTTTGAGGAACCCCAGGGAGAAGCGAGGGCTCCCCAGCTGCCACCTGGGGAACAGAGAGGTGTCATTGGGGTCCCCATTGCCTCGCAATGCCTGGTCCCTGGGGTGCTGATGGCCCCCTCCCCGGCCAGGCGTGAGATGCGCCCCTTTGGGGTGCAGATCTCCATCATCGAACCCGGCGGCTTCCAGACGGGGATGACCAACCCCGGGGGGCTGGTGAAGGCCTTGCAGCACCTCTGGGAGAGGCTCCCAGCGGAGATCCAGGCAGCCTACGGCCCCCACTACCTGGAGACCTGTGAGTACCCCCTCTCCCCAGCCCTCACACCCCCGGGGCTGTGCTGCTGACCCCCATTTGTCCCCCCCAGATGCCCGGTACATGGCCCTGCTGCACCGCCTGAGCAGCTCCCGCCTGTGCATCGTCACCAGCTGCATGGAGCACGCGCTGCTCGCCCGCTGCCCCCGCAGCCGCTACACGGCCGGCTGGGACGCCCGGCTCGCCTTCCTGCCGCTCAGCTACTGCCCGGCCTGGCTCTCCGACACCATCAGCGCTTTTTTCCTGCCCATCCCAGCCGGGGGGACACCTGCACGCCCCTGAGACGTGTGTCTCTGTCCGTGTTACGCTGCTCAATAAAGCTGGTGGGAAGGGGGCTTCCCATGGCGAGCTCCATCCTCAGAGCTGGGGATGCAGTCCTGGGCCACCCGCTCTGCTCAAGGCACACCCAAGCTTTTCCCAGAGCAGCTGTGAGCATCAGGGCCGTGGAGACAGCTCTGCCCCGACAGCCCTGCGGGGGTCCCGCAGCGTCCCTTTGGGCAGCAGCAGCCTTCCTCGGCTCTCCCACCTCCCCAGACACCAGACCCCAAGGACACCTCGCACAGCTTGGTGTGT
Organism: Netta rufina; assembly: GCF_964035555.1. Lineage (NCBI taxonomy): Eukaryota > Metazoa > Chordata > Aves > Anseriformes > Anatidae > Netta > Netta rufina. The sequence continues at coordinate 2,254,213 of NC_140154.1, forward strand.
GGGGTGCAGACACCGGTCCCCTGGCCACCAGCCGTGGCCTGCAGGGAGGACAACCCTAGTGCAGCCTCCCTCCAGGCTTTTATTTGGTTTTGGGGGGTATTTAGGGCCAAACGCTTACCCGCATGCCAGACCCACAGGCTCCAGAGCGGCCGCATGGTTCTGTAGTGCTCTGGGTGCCTTTATCCTTAGCTCACTACCTCCCTCAGCTGCTGAGAGCTGGCTGGGAGCACCCGGGCAGCCTTCTCAGTGTGCCCTTAAGCACAGGGGGAGAAATCCCCAGCCGCCAGCTCCCAGCTTCATCCGAGCAGTCAGGGACCGGCCCCATGCAAAGCCCCCAGAGGCACAGCCCCGCTGTCTGCAGGCTCCCCTGGCACCAAGTGGCTGTTGCTGGGTTTCGGCACATCAGCTGCGTGGGCGGTAACTCACATCTTTTATAACCCTAATTAAGGGCTGATTAGTGATGATCAGCTGGGAGACAAGCCCCTTAGGTTGTGCACTTGCCTGCAGGGTAAGAGCAGCGTTACCAGCAGCCTGGCTCCCACCCACCGGAGTCCCACGGTGCTTCTCCCTCGGGTGCAAGAGCAGGACAGCGCCGGGGTGAGAAGCCGGACAGGGAGCAGCCTGCACAGCACCACGTCCCTGCACATCCCCAGGGGCTGCAGAGCACAGCGACGATGCTGGGCAGTGCTGGGAGAACGGCTGGTCCCAGAGCAGCCCTGCCTGCAGCCGGCAACCATGAAGTACAAATCCCACGGGAATTTTGGGCCCAGATTCAGCCCCGTGGGGTAAAAGCTCCAGCGGGGCTTCAAGTCTCTTGAGTGCCAGTGCCCCAGGGACACCCCCCCCAGCTGAGCTCCCCCAGCTGCCCCTCCCGCCCTGCCCTGAGCCCTGGAGCGGTGCCTTTCCGGAGAGGAAGCGGCCTCTTATCCCATTTATCTCCAAACAAATGGGAGAAGCAGGCCCCTGGAGAGGGTGGGGGCCCCTTGGGCTAGCTGCAGACGGTCACGTTTGGGTGCTGGTGGCCTTGAAGCATCCCAGCAGAGATCGGGAGTAGCCAAGCTGCCTGCCCCAGCATGTGTCCTGCTCCCGGCAGCACAGCTGGCTTGGAAATGCCACCAGCTCCTGCAGCTGGAAGTCCTGGCTGGGATCGGGCAGCCCTAAAATGCCCCAGGAAAGCCTAAGGTCCCTCGGGTTGCTCTTGATCCAGCCCCTGCAGGGTCACCTGTGTCACTCAGTCCTTCCTGCTGCGTGTACCAGTGCTTTTGCTCTTCACAGACAGGTCTGGTCCTTACATAGAATCACACAGAATTGTCTAGGTTGGAAGAGACCTCAAGATCACCCAGTCCAACCTTTGACCTAACACTAACAAGTCCTCCACTGAACCATATCACTGAGCTCTACATCTAAACGTCTTTTAAAGACCTCTAAGGATGGTGACTCAACCATCCCTGGGCAGCCAATTCCAATGCCTCACAACCCTCTTGGTAAAGAATTTTTTTCTAACATCCAACCTAAACCTCCCCTGGCGCAACTTAAGCCCATTCCCCCTTGTCCTGTCACCAGGCATGTGGGAGAACAGACCAACCCCCACCTCGCTACAGCCCCCTTTAAGGTACCTGGAGAGAGCGATAAGGTCACCCCTGAGCCTCCTCTTCTCCAGGCTGAACAAGCCCAGCTCCCTCAGACGCTCCTCGTAGGACTTGTTCTCCAGGCCCCTCACCAGCTTCGTCGCCCTTCTCTGGACTCGCTTGAGCACCTCGATGTCCTTCTTGTAGCGAGGGGCCCAAAACTGAACACAGTACTCAAGGTGCGGCCTCACCAGAGCTGAGTACAGGGATACAAGTCCTGTTCCAAGTACAAGTCCTTCCCTAAGCCCTTGGGAAATAAAATGCCAAGACAAGGAGCTTGCCAGCCCACAGTGCATAGTGTTTGTGCCATCAAAGCTGGATCACATGTGCCAGTCTTAGAATGTGAGGGAGATGAAAACAAATAAATGCCCCCGAGGCCCTCATGCTGGTGCCTGGCCCTGCAGGGCAGAGCACCGCGGCTGCAGCTGGGCAGGACAGAGTCCAGGGGCTGTTGGGGCTAGACCAGCTTCTCACCCCCTCACCCCCTCAGCATCAGCCCCTGCTGGCTGTGGCTGCAGTGTGTGGCCTGCATCCAATTCCTGCCTTTCCCATGGGCTTGCAGAGGGCAGTAACTCCCCTCAGCTCACCTCCTCCCACCTCAGTTTCATGATGTGTTTCATGGAAACAAAACCGCATCCCTGCCCTGCTGGGAAGGTGCAGCCACAGCAAAGGATGAGCCTCCCAGCCCACGGCACAACATGGCATCCCTGTGCCTGCTGCGGGGCAAAGCGAACCCCACGGTGCTGGGGGTGAGACCAAAACCCCGAGTTCCCCTTTGCAAACAGAGGCTGGGACCCTGTGGGGCCGGGGTACCTGCTCGCTGGGGTCGCTGGCGACTGGCCTGTTGTTGTGCAAGGGCCGACTTATCAGTGCCGTATGCTTCCCTGTTCCAGCCGTGCCTTCCTTCCGAGCCGATTGTTGATCACAATGTCTTGTCTGCACTTGAAAAGGAGATTTCCTGCAATTGTTTTGCAGGACTTGCAGCTCGATGCAAAACGTTCTGCCTATCAGCCCCCTCCCCAGCATAGGGGCAAGGCTAAAGCCCCCTCCCTTCCCCTGCAAAACTGCCAGGCAATCATGTTGGGTTGATTAATTGCTGCCTGGCCAGAGGTGTTGCTGTGGAGATAGCCATCTGCAGCGAATTCCGACAGCTGAGGAGGAATCGCGACTCCAGCTGCCCCCAAGCCTAAAATCCTGGCTCAGAGGCAGTGCCCTGGGGGATGTGGCTGCTCTGCCCCCTCAGCAGTATGCTGTGTCCCCAGTGTGCTGATTTTGGGCTCTTTCCCCAAAGGAAAGCCTGAGGGCCCCTGAGCAATGCCTCAGGGACAGGCACGCACATTCCCCCTAACCCTCAGGGCTCCCAGCTGATTCATTTTCCCCCTGCCCACAGCACCAGTGAGCCCTGGGCAGGATCAGGCCCATAGCTTGGTGGCCGCCAGGTCCTTCATGGAGCAGGCAGCAGGTGAGGTGGCTCTGAAGCACCCACGGAGCCTCTCTGGTGCTGATGCTGGCACCTTCCTGAGGCTCCCCTTCCCCAGCACACCATGACCTCAGGTGCATGCCAAGCCAGGGGGCTGGAAGCCACATCTGACATCCCCTCGCGCTGGGCTGTCTCAGGATATCAGGCTGCCATGGTCATTTCCTGCTGGGGAGGATCCCGGAGCCCACCCTGAGCCCTACAGCAGCTGCATCCCTGCATTCCCAGACAAACGCCAGCCGCCGTGCCGCGAGGATCGCCCCGTGCAGCTGCTCCGCATGCCCACCGGTGAGCCAGTGCGCCTCGCGCCCCTCTCCCACCGCTGCCTCAGGATTCAAAAGCCCCGGGCACAGCTAGGCTCCAGTCCCATGGGCTTCTTGCCAAAGCTTTCAGGAGGGTGACAGTGCCTGGGCAGGGCTGGGGCTGGTGCTCTGGGGGCTCTGGTTGTGGTGCGTGGAGCTCCGCGTGGTGCCATGAGGTACCCCAGTGCAGTGATGCACTTGGCATTCCCAGGGATGGGTCCTCTTGGGAGTTTTGCAACAGGGTCCACGGCACCTTTGCCATGCAGCTGCAGCCATGCTGGGATCCACAGGCTTTCATGCTTGTGGCAATAAAAGGATGCTGTTACATTTCCCTTAAGTTCATAGTTTTGGTACCTACTTGGAGCCCCGAGGGGATCCAGTGCCGTGCGCGGCAGGGAGGAGCGAGGGAGCGTTCTGATCTGGGCTGCACAGCACCTGCACACCACAGTGGGGGCACAGCTGCTGCTGCGGTTTCCTGCATGCTTCGTGGTCCTGACCACGGCACCGGGGTGCACCTCTGCGTGTAAGGGCAGGGTGGCAGCAGCGGGGATCCCACCAGCTCTGCGCCGGGGGAACCTGAGTGTGGGAGGCATGGAGGCAGCTGCAGGGAGCAGCAGGGGAGGCTCCCAGGCTTGCAGCCCCCATGCCCACGCTGATGTTGCTGAGCCTCGGGGCTTGCAGGTGCCCTGACTGGGTCCTTGTCTCTGCCACCTGCCAGTCCCCAGCACCGTGTGCCCCAGGGTACGGCCACTGCTGGCTGTGGTCCAACAGGGATGGAAGCGGGAACACAGCTGGGGGACTGGGAGGCTGCTGCTTGCGGCTGGCGATGTGAGGTTAACGTTCAATGCTGATGCAGCATCTTTGGAGGGATGATGTAGGAATTCACCCATCGGAATAAAATTCCATAGGATTAAAAAAAAATACATATGTACTTCCAGAACCTCCCCCAGTGACTGAACTTTGCCAGGAGAGACCAGCTAATTCTTCTCTATTTTGCAGCTGCCCCACTCTGTGCAGCCGCTTAGATTTTCTATCTGAGTTTCCCTTTTGATCTTTTCTTATGTCTAAATGAAAACTCCTGCCCCTTATAAATAGGATTATTTTATTTTATTTTATTTTATTTTTTTTTTTTGGGGGGGGGAGGGATCTCTAGCATCTCTCAGTGCAAAGAGGCAGAGGGATATAAAGCAAGACCTGGTGAGCAAGTCTCCAGACAAGCTTAATTCAAGCAAGTCTCATAGTGTGACACCCACAGCTGGGTCTTTGTGAGACCCCTGTGTCCCATTCCCTGGTGCTGCAATTCAGTCATCATTTGGGATGGCCAAGAGCAGAAATTGAAGTCACCAAGAAGCTGAGCGTGCGGATGCTTCCCAGCTCTAGCGCCCGGCAGGGGGAGGACTCCCAGCATGGCTGCAGCTCTCTGCCCCTGCCAAAGGGCTCCGCAGTTCATTGCTCTCCCTTTCTTTGCAGCTACCAGAATGGCTGAGACGACCGCTGCCCCCAGTGAAGCGCCCACTCTCCCGAATGAGTATGGGGACTACCACAACTGGTCTGAGCTGTTCCACCTCTTCAACTACACCTACACGTTCTGCGAGTTCAGCCTGGATGAGAATGTCAAGCGCGTCGTCCTCTTCATCCTTTACCTGGTCATCTTCGTGGTGGGCTTGGTGGAGAACCTCCTCGTCATCTGGGTCAACTGGCAGACACGGGGCAACAAGAGCTTGGTGAACCTCTACATCATCAACATGGCCATCGCCGACCTCGGCGTGCTGCTCTCGCTGCCCATCTGGATGCTGGAGGTGATGCTGGATTACACCTGGCTCTGGGGCAGCTTCCTCTGCCGCTTCACGCACTACTTCTACTTCGCCAACATGTATGCCAGCATCTTCTTTCTCACCTGCCTGAGCGTGGATCGCTACGTGTCCCTGACGAGCTCCTCCCTCTTCTGGCGTAAGCACCAGCACCGGGCACGCCGCATCATCTGCGCCTGCAGCTGGGTCCTGGCAGCAGCCATCCCCTTCCTGGAGGTCGCTCACATGCAGCTGGTCAACACCGGAGAGCCCATCTGCATCTTCATGGCCCCCTTCGAGACCTATGACGAGTGGGCGCTGGCGGTCAGCTTGGCCACCACCACCATTGGGTTCCTCATCCCCTTCCCCATCATCACTGTTTTCAATGTCCTGACGGCCAGGTTCCTGAAGCGCACCAAGCCGGAGAGCAGGAAGCACTGTCTGCTCATCTACGCCTACATCATTGTGTTCCTCGTCAGCTGGCTGCCCTTCCACGTCACGCTCACGCTGCTCACCCTCGACGGCAACCACATCATCCTCCACTGCACGTTCGCTCACTTCCTCTACTTCTTCTACGACATCATAGACTGCTTCACCCTGCTCCACTGCGTGATCAACCCAATCCTCTACAATTTCCTAAGCAAAAACTTCCGCAGCAAGCTCATCTCTGCCGTGGTGAAATACATCCCCAAAGACCTAGCCGGCCAGAAAGGTGCAGACAACTCCTCCTCCACCACGCAGCACTCCATAGTCATCACGAAGGACAACAACCCGCCCAATTAAGCGGGATGTTGGACTGCCCGCTCATGGCTGGCCCCAGGGGGGTGGCCAGCTCCCTGGGCTCACTGCGGTCAGTAAGGTTATTTTCCCTGGTGCTAAGCAGACACTTTGCTTTTAAACAACACTTCTTGGCTGGCCACCTACTGTGATCTGAAGGCAAGGGCAGAGTGCCAGGCATGAAATGAGATGGTGCAGGGAGCTGCAGACACATCGCCTCTGATGTGCTGCCCTATTGGATCTGTTTAGCTAACGAAAGAATAAGAGAAAGAGATATTTCCTGTTTTCCGAACACTTGTACTCTGTCTGCTTTGAAACCTGCTCACAAACCCAGTGCTGGGACCTGACTCCAGCAGCCCCCAATCTTCCCCACAGCCATGTAGGGTGGGGAACATGCTGCCCTCTTCCTTTAGCCCAGGGTTTTCTACAGCCCCTACTTTCACTTACCTGTGTGCTCTGGGCATATCCTGCTGCAAAGGTATGGGATGAACGCTGCCCTTCTGCTCTGATGCTTTCCCGAGCAGGAACAAGATGAAATTCATGCCTTTGAAAGACAAACCTACCCTCGCAGCACCTGGCAGGGAGCTGAAAGCCTGATTTTACAGAAATGAAGGCAACAAAACCCAGAGGTGCTGAGCATGACACAGAGCTGAGCTTTAACGAGGGGAGGAACCATTCAACATCGGCAACTCATTGAGAGCGATTGTTCAAACCCAGCAGTAAATTAGGGACAAGTAGAACTGGGTTTCACTGCGCAAGTCTGCCTTCAAACATGACTGGGGAGAATCGAGTTAGGGTTCCTGGTTTGCGTACTGCACCCAGCTCGTTAACACTGGTCTCCTTTAAAGCATCTCGTGTTGGGTTCCTCAGCCACTGGGCACCTTTCTAAGTACCGGCAGGCTCTGGCAGTCCTTGACACGCGCTCCCTCTCAATCAAAGTCGCATAGAAGGTGTACACTGCGGCACTTCCATGTGCACACATCCTCAGAGTACGGGCTGCAAGAAAGTGGAGCATCTGGAGAAAGTTCCTCCTCGTCTGGCTTCTGCTCAGTCACATGCTGCGGGTCAAGCCCTGGGTAGGGGAAGGTGAAGGAGCAGCAGCCGCTGGAAGGGAATTAATAAATCTGGAGGCCTTGAGCTGCTTAAGAAACACATTTTTAAAAAAGCAAGACATAAGCAAATTGGACAGGATGCTCGCCTCCAGCAGCGGAGGGCAGGATGTACCGGGCTGACACGGACCCACGGTCACCGTGGGGCTGGCCGGGGGCCACTCCGCTCCCCCGCTGCACGCCCCAGGACTGCTGCGCAGAGATGTCCCTGCTCGCCTCCAGAAGGGGACCGGCCCAGGCAGGAAAAGACAAATCCTTCTCTGTCACAGAAATATTTGCTGAGCAGTCAGGGCAGAAGTCAGCCCCCCGACACGAGGGCAGCCCCTTTGGTAGGGGATGTGGAGGCAGCCGCCAGCTGAGCGCGGCTCCGGGCCCGACCCCTCTCGGGGCTTCCTTTGCTCGTGCCCTCTCCTTCTCACTGAAGAAACTGAAGATAAGCACACAATAGCAAGACATCTGATACATGACATAACCCGGACAGCACTATATTCCAGCTACTTAAACATGTACAACTTGGCATTTGACCTATTAAACTCTTGTTTTGTTTTAAAGAAAACTCTCCTAATGCATCTGCAACTTTGTGCACTGCAGCTCACAGCGCTGGAGGCCAGAGCAGCCTCACAACCTCCCCCTGGACAGCACGAGGCAGAATTATTTCACCCACAGCTTCACCCAGAGACCTGGCTCCAAAACCCTGCAGGTCCTGCAGCTCCCCTTGACTCCCTCCCAGCCTTCCCCTGTCCCCTCGTGGGAAGCTGTCCCAGCAGCGCGTTCCTTTAGCACTTCCCAAATACCTGCTGCTCCTGGGCCTCCTCCCCAGCTTGAATTTGTCCAGCACCTGCTCCTGGCACTGGCTAACTTTATAAAAAGAATTGTTATTATTTTCTTTTTTAACAGAGAAACAAGGCACAAGAGATCAACATTTTTCATTTTATTATTCTAAATAAAAACCACAATTTGTGCTGAACAATGGAGTATAAAAGAACCCGATGTACAACGATTTTAGACATCTACTATTTGGGGGGAAAGTTTACAAAATATACAAAACTTTACAGCAAATAGATAGTAAACACTTAAATATCAGGAGGTCAGTACCTACTATTAACTTAACAAAAAGGTTAGACAGCAATTCAACTTTTTTTTTTTTTTCTTTCTTCTGCTTAATTATTTTGTTAAGAGACCCGGATCCTTCAAGAAAGGGGAGGACAAACCAGAACGGCGCGATGCGTTGCAGGGGTCAGAGCAAGGCAGCTCCGAGCACCCTTCGCAGCGCCGTGGGGACTGCTGGGGCCCCATCCCAGGCCTGGTGGGGCTGGCAGAGGGGCCGTGTGGGGCCGGGCCCGATGTGGGGCACGCCATGCAGCCCCCCAGCCACAGGGGAGGAGAGCTCCCTCAGCCCCTCTCAGCCACAGCCCCGTCCCCACACTGCCTCCATAAACGAGAGCTCGCTGCCGATCGCAGGCAGCTTCTCGTGGGAATAATTCATGACCACACAGGGAAGAACCCAAGACACAAACATCAGGGACCTGAGCACTCTCTCCCCACCCACACACCAAAAGCAGCCGGCAGAAGATGGGGTGGGCTTTTGCTTTCCTGTCCCTGTGCTCAGAAGGGTGGGCTTGCTTTGCCCGCTACTGTTTCAGTGTAAAAGCTTCTCTTTTTGGTTTATGTGCACAAAAGGCTTTTGCTTCACAGCTTAGCTAGACACGGGGCTGCAGGCTGTTACCATGCACCAGTGCCCCGAGGCATCCCGAAGCTCATTGCAGCTCCTGGGGCATTTCAGGAGGGTCTCTAGGCTTTGAAGACTCGGCGGTCCCAAGCTTCCCTCACATCCTTCATAACAACCTCCAGAGCAGACCACGTCCGTTCCCCACACGCCAGGGCCCCGTCCACCAGCACGCCTCGCCACCATCAGGACAACGGAGGCGACCCTGTGCCCCAGCGAGCCCCCCGGCGACACGGTGCCGGCCCCCAGCACAGCTCCTGAGCTCTTCCCTTGGAGCCAGCAGGGTGGGCACGGCTCCTCGCTGCCAGGGGTCCTGCACCAAGGCCACGGGCAGCCCCCCACAACCAGCACTCGGGAAGCAGCTCCAGCTGACAGACACCTTCCCCATCTCCCGCACGAGCCACCTACCGTCTCAGTACCTATTCTCCTCTGTAAACATACTGCAGGCACCGAAGTGCCAAGCGGACAAGTCCCGTTAGGCACCTCCAGCAGGCAGTCAGCTGGCCCAAACCTGGCCAACATAACACAAACGGGGGAAAAGATGCGAACCCCTCAGCAGCCTCCTCTTCCCTTTTTCCTCCCAAGTGAGGTCGGCTCCTCTGCCTCTGCCCTGTGCAGACACCGAGGTGGGAGAAGGAGGGCGCGCCGGTGCTCCAGGTGTGGGAGCAGAGTTCCCCTGGAGGGGACCAGGGGGGAACAGGCAACGGGCCCAAAGGAGGCTGCTGCAGCCCACAGAGAGCTGGGATCGGTTTGGGAAGGACGGCATCCCAAGGGAGGGACCCCGCGTGGAGCAGGGGAAGAGCGTGATGATGAAGGAGCAGCGGAGAGGAGGCATTGCAGGCTGACCACAGCCCCTGCTCCCCTGCACTGCCTGGGGGAGGAGGTAGAAGAGGGTGGATGGGAGGAAGGTGGTTTTAGTCTGCTTTTAGTTCTCTCTGTTCTATTGTTCTTCACTGGCAATAAATTAGTCTTCCCCAAGCCAAGGCTGTTTTGCCCATGACGGCAAGTGGAGGGAGATCTCCCTGTCCTTACCTCAACCCACACGTTTCAGCCTCCCCCCACCTTCTATTGCTACATAGCTCCTTCCACAGGACTTGGATGGGACTAAAGGAAGAGTTGCTTTTGATGGGGAAGGCTGTGACAGAAGTAAAATGACCCAGCTGGGTGGCCATCGTACCTCAGGAGACTGGTGCAGGACAGGAGAGGATGGAGGCTGTCATCTCCTCGGATGCTACACGTTAATACTCACGAGGTGCTTTGCATCTTCCACGCGCTTTGCAGATGTGAGCCAGTAATCTTCAGCACACTCCAGGGAGGTAGGTCGGTACCACAAGTGTTACCACCCTCATTTTACAGATGAGGAAACTGAGGCAAAGAGGTGAAGTGACTTGCCCAAGGCCACAGTGGAGCGGGGGGAGCAATCCCCAGGAATTCCTAGCTCACGAACCACGCGTCCGGACCACGCTGGGCTGCGGGTTGCCCCTTTGAGCGGAGGGGGAAGCAGGGTGATCTCACAGGGTTTGCAAATCACTAGTTTTGTTTTGTAACAGCATATCTTTGCAGAAGCACAGGAGCCCAATTTACGACGACTGTAGCTTGAAAGCGCTTCCTGTTTGTGAGGTAGTATGAGTTACCTAAGGGCAGTTATAACTCACGCTGTGGTATTTGGAAAAATATGTTCCTCTCCACCTCTGCCCCACAGCAGGATAGCATGGGAACGAGCCGGTCCCACCCTTCCTGGTGTAAACACTGCCGGCAGGGCCGGGCCGGCCCCGGGAGCCCACGCTGCAGCACACGCGGCTCCCAGCGGCCACCCCAGCACGCGCCACGGTCACGGCGTCGCGACAGAAGGCGAACGGACTCACATTGGCACCGACACCGTCCTGCAGCACTCGTCAGCGAGGAGACGCGTCTGGGATGCGGCAACCCATGGCGGCAGTGGTGGCAGCAGCAGGGGCCATGCCTCCGGCAGAGCTCCATCCTTCCCGACAACACCGACGGGGAGATAAGGCCACGGTTTTGTCTCGTGCTCGTGCGCCGGGACCACGCAGCCTCAGCAACGCTGCTCTTTGGCAGCTTCCAACACGACGCCCTGGGACGCAGCGAAGTGTCGTCCCAGGAAGGGCTGCAAAACACCTCCTAGGAAGCAGCCGATCCCTCAGCACGGAGCCTCTGCCCTGCCTCGCTCGGCCATTCCTCCATGGGACCTCCCTGCTTGCAGCACCCATCCCCGCCGAGCAGCCCTCTGTTCGGGCTGCTCCCTGCCACGAGGTGGCCGGCTCCTTCCTTTCCCTTTGTCCAAAAACAGGGTCTTTGAAGATGGCAGCAGCATCGTGGGCACGGCAGCAACGTGCCCAGAGCCCCCAGCCGCCCTCCGTTGCCTGCCCCTGGCATCCCGCCTCACTGCCTGCTCATTTCCCCTGCAGCGGAGCCACGGTGGCAAGGCCGATCCTGTGACACAGACTCTCCTCACAATAGCAGCAGAACCCCAGTGATGCCTAGAACAAGTCTTTGTTTTCCTGTCTTTTTTCTTTTTCTTCAAGTCCAGCACCATCCTGCTCTAGCTCTGTCCCTCTCTACTGAGGTCAGGTGTCAAAATATCTTAGCAGCATCAGTTTGTGGGTAAGCTCAAACTGAGGGTTAGCCTAGTCAAGTGGGCTAAAAGGTTTAAAAAAAAAATCTAGATTCAAAACCTAGTGAGAAATGCTAAAAACACAAAACTCATTGGCCTCTAACAGGATCAGAGGTAAGTAAACACGATGGACTTCTCAGAAACAGTGATGTAGCTTACGTGCTGTTGATTTGTACAATGCCAATCTAAAACGCCCTAGGAAGGCCAAGAATTAAAAAAAAAAAAAAATAATAAAAATAGAAAAGGAGGATTCCATCCATGATGCCTGACCATTAAATAAAATAAGCGACGTTTCTCCACAGCTTCTGTCGCGAGCGTTTGCTCCTTTGCTGGCCCTGCCCTGCCTCACCCCATCAGCTGTCCGCATTTTTCTCCGCATCTTTGGAATGGATAATGTACATGAAAGTCTGCTCAATGGTGAAGTCCGGGGGGAGGCTGCCTTTGTGCACCCCTATGTGCTTGCTCATGAGGTTGAGCGTGGAGCTGTAGTGGCCGCACACGGTGCAGCGGTACATGAGGGCCCCTGAGTGCGTCCGCAGGTGGCACTTGATGGTGGAGCGGCCGCGAAAGAACTTGTGGCACACCTTGCACTGGTAGGGCTTCTCCCCGGTGTGAATCCTCCGGTGGTAATTGAACTCGCTGGTGTGGGCAAACCTCTTCCCGCAGACCTTGCAGCTGTACTTACTGTTGCCTGGCTGGCTCTGCAGTGCCAGGTCTTCGCTCAGGAACTCCTCGGGCAGCTTCCTCTTCTGCAGGCCCTGCGGCTGGAGCCGGTCACCGAAGCTGGGTCGGATGTCCAGGCCGCCGCCGCACTTGTGCTGGCTGACGTGGTAGCGGTACGCTGCCTCCAGCTTGAAGCTCTGCCCGCAGAAGTGGCAGCGGAAAAGGGCCTCCTCCACGTTCTGGTGGACGGCCAGGTGCTTCTCCAGGAGGTGCCGGTCCACAAAGCTGTTGGCGCAAACGGAGCAGGAGAAGACCGAGATCCCCAAGTGAGACAGGGCGTGCCACATCAGGCTGCAGAGGCTCAGGTGCCTCTGATCGCAAACGCCGCACGTCTGGCTTTTCAGGTTCACGTGGTCCAGGATGTGGTTGCGGACGGTGTGGAAGTCTTTGGCCAAAGGCTTCCCGCAGGCGGCGCACGCCAGCTCCGAGCCGGACCCCCCGCCAAACGCGCCGACCTTCCCCGGCAGCGGGTCGCTGGGGTGGACGATGACGTTGTTGTCGAACACCCCTTCTCTGCGGTGCAGGGTGAGCTGCCACTGGGTGAAGAACTTGGTCTCACACATGTCGCAGGAGAAGAGGAAGATGCCGATGTGGGACAAAACGTGAGTGACCCTGGAGTTCCGGTCCTGGAAGTGGGTTTCGCAGACCTTGCAGTTCCCGGTCAGCAGGTCAACGTGATCTCTGGCGTGCTGGCGGATCAGCTGGATGTTGGGCTCCAGCACCTTCTTGCACACCTGGCAGGGCATGGCCTTGCTATCCCGGCTGTCGTTCTCAAAGGCCAGCTCTTCCTCGCTGTCGTCGCTCAGCTCAATGACTTCTTCTGACGGGCCCAGCTCCTCGCTGGCATCTTCGAAGTGCAGTTCGTCCTCGCCCAAATCTTCCAGCTGAAGCTCATCCATCTGCACAAAGCCCTGCTCTTTGGAGTGGTTGCTGTTGCTGGGACAGGAGTTGCTTCCCGTGGAGATGTCCAGGGAAGCATCGGTGGTGAAGAAGCCGCCCTTGCTGTAGTCACCGTTGCTCTGGACTTTATACTGCTGGCAGGAGCTCGTGGTGGTTTGAACGACGACGTTCACACTGCCCAGGCTGGGCTGGGCTGCCATGCTCACGGCAGGAGTGAATTGCTCCACGTCTGGTTCCTGCTCCGTCTTGGGAGGCTGCTGCTGCTGCATCAGGGCGAGGGCCTGGCTGCCTTCGCTCGCGTTATTCCTGTCGTCCTCCTTGTAGCTGCCCACTGCCTCCCCATGCAGGATGTAACCGCGCTCGGGGCCAAAATGCTCCCCGCCGCTCCGGATTTCCCCCAGCGAATGGTTCTGCTCGGAGGAGGCGCTGCTCAGAGGACCCGACCGGCCCTCGCCCATGGCCAGGGAGGGCTGCTTGGGGATGGCCGAGCTCTCCAAGTCGGGGAAGGTCGAGTGGCAGGCCTGCAGCAGGTCCTCCATGCCCAGCCGCTCCGCCACCTCGTAAATGACGCCCACGTTGATCAGGTCTGTGAAGAGCTCGGAGGTGTACACGAAGCTGAGGATCTTCTCGAAGTTGGCCGGGGTGATGAAGTCCACGACGTAGGTCCGAGCGGCGTCCAGCCCCGTGTTCAGAAAGAGGTTCTGGAAGTAGCCCGCGGCGCAGGCCAGGACGGCCTTGTGCGCGGCGAAGGAGCGGGTGCCCACCAAGATGGTGACGTCGCACATGGTCTCAGAGAGCCTGCACTTGTTGAGTTCCTTCAGCAGGTTGTTGGGGTGGTTGGTGCTGTGCAGCTTGATCCTCATGCCCATCTTAGCAGCTGCTTGGGGGTCCCTGTCCTGCTCAGCTGCTTCTTCACGCCCTCATCAGCCGCAGGAGGTGCTTGGCATCCAGAAAGTGGCAGGGCAAGGGGCTCTGCAGAGAGGAAAACGTGAAAACTTTAACACCTTTACAGCCAGAGAGGTGTCGCGGCAGTCTTACCTCAAACACCCCCCCCTCCTGACAAGTGACTGGGAACCAGCTCCTGAGGTGGAGGCGAACGGAGCCCCTCTCGTATCAGCAAATAAAAGAAAAAAGCCGCCGGCTCTGCCAGCGATGCCCCAAGGCTCCTGCTGTGTCCTGGGCACCGCGCTCGGCTCCGCTGCTCACAGAGTGCTGGGGGGGGGGCTCACCTCCAGGCCTCTCCAACACCGCTGCCTCGCAGACCCCTGCCCGCCGCCCACCCTCGCTTCAGGTCTCCCCCGCACCCACGGGGGCACTTTGGAGAGGTCTCGCCCCCCACCGCAGCGCTGGGCCCCCTGTGGGCCACCTCCCGGCCCATCCTGCAGCCCCCAGCCCGGCCACCTCCCCCCTGCTCACGAGCCCCCAGCCCAACCTCAGCACCCAGGGCACCGAAAGCCCCCGACATGTGGGGACACGAAGGGGAACTGGCCGAAGTGCGTCTCAAAAGCCCGGTTTGCTGAGGGGGTCCCACACCAGCGCCCTGGTGCCAGCTTCCATAGCACAGAAAAGGGGGGGGCAGGCTGGGGGGTGCTCGGCTGGGGTGTGCCTGGAGCCCCCTGCCCACCCTGGGGCGGGTGGGGGGTCTGCGGGTGCAGGAGGAGCCGAGAAAGTGTGCCCCCCACCCTGGGGTGCTGGGGGGGGGTCTGTGGGTGCAGGGGGAGCCGAGGATGGGTCCCCCCCAATCCGGGGTGCTGGGGGGGGGGGAAGAGAGGAAGAGACCGGGCAATGGGGGGAGGAGGAGGGGGGTGAGGGGAGCGGGACACGGATCTGCCACCGAGGGAATGGGAACCGGGGGGGGGGACACCGGGGGGGGGGGCACCAAGCAGCCCAGAATTGGCCATGCTGCCGCGATTTCGGGTGGGGGAGACCACGTGGGGGGGGGTCAGGGGGGAACCCGTGGGGGGGGGGGACACCGAGGGGGGGTCAGAAAGAGAGGAAGGGGGGGGTTCAGAAAAGTGAGGGGGGGTAGAAAGCGAGGGGGGGGCAACGGGAATGGGGGGGGGGGGGGCGAGGGGAGCCGGGGACCGAGGGGGGCGGCGCGGCCCCGGGGGGTGGGGGGTGGCCCCGGGGGGGTCGGCCCCGGGGGTGGGGGGGGCGGCCCCGGTGGGGGGGGCTCCTTACCCGCCCGGCGCCCCGCACCATCGCCGCTCGCTCACACAAAGGCGCCGCCCCGCCCTCCGCCGGCCGCCGCCGCGACGAGCGCCCGCGCCGGCCGCCACCGGAGCCGCCTTCCGCCGCCCGGCCCCGCCGTCGGGGCCACAGCGCCGCCACGGCCCGGAGGGGAACTGCGGGGGAGGGGGGGGGGGGCACGGGGCCGGGGGGGGTAACGGGGCTGGAACGGCGCGGGGATGGGAGGTGGGGGCGGCCAAGGGAACATTGGGGGTGACGTCGAGGGGAGATGGGGCAGGTGGAGATATGGGGATGTGGGGGGGGAGGTGTGTGTGGGGGTCGCTGTAGCCCATGAGCAGCCCCCCCCCGTGTGTCCTCCCTGCCCAGCGTCCTCCCCGTCTCCTCCCCGTGTCCCTCCCGGGGCCGCCCCGGGCCCGTCGGGTCCCGTCGAGGCGCAGCGGAGGCACAGAGCGAGCCAGGGCGAGGGGCGATGTTTGGGTTCTGGTGCCCGTACAGCGCGGACGGCAGCGCGGCCCCGCTCCCGCCCCCAGCCCCGATCCCGTCCCGGCCCCGTCCCCGCTCCTGGTCTCGGCCCCGGCCCCGACGGGCTCCCACGACGGCTCCGCAGTCGCTGCTCGCCTCCGTGCCCTGCTGGCCCCGCAGCCGCCGCCCGCTCCGAGGCGCCAGGACACGGCCCCCGGAGCCCCCCCAGCGATGCCCGGGACGGAGCCCGGCGGGGGGGTCCCGGCGCCGCCGCCCCCCGGTCCCTCCTCACGCCGCCCGGCGCTGGGACCCGGCGGCTCTGGGGCCGTCCGGGGGGGACCCTGGGGAGCAGGGGGGCTGCGGTCAGCCCCTCCGCTGCGGCTCCGGAGCTCCCCGGTCCTCCCCCGCCGCCCTACCGGGCTCCGCCATCCGCTTCCCCATGAGCCCCACGAAGAAGTCGTGCATGTCCCCTGCGGAGAGAGCCCGGCGTCAGCTCCCACCGGGCCCGGCCCCGCTCCGTGCCCGCACCGGGGCCCCCCCTCGGCCGCCCCTGAGGGGCTGGCACCGTCCGGGAGCGGAGCGGAGCGGACTTACGCTTCTGGGGAGACGCCAGCGCCGGGGGACCTGGAAGAGAAGCGGGAGGCTGAGCGCTGCCGTCGGGGCGGGGTCCGGGACCGGGACCGGGACCGGGAGCGCTCCCCCGGCTCTCACCGGCGTCCTCCTCCCGCAGCAGCTGCAGCAGGGCGGCGAATGCGGCTCCGGGGCCGCCGCGGGCTCTCCAGGGCAGCACCGGGAGCAGCGGCTCGGGGCCGGGGCCGTTCTGCGGGGAAGCGGAGGGGTGAGCGCGGGCGGGGGCCGCCCGGTGTCTCCCCGACGGCCGCCCCGACGGCTCGGCCCTACCTGGGAGCGGAGCGCGGGGCCCGGCGGCGGGGCGGCGGCGAAGCGGGCGAGGGCGAGCGGCAGGGCCAGGGCGAGCAGGGCGAGCACCGCGCGGCTCCGCATCCTCGCCGGGGCGGGCGACCTGCGGGAGGGGTCAGCAGCGGCCGGGGTCGCCCCTCACCCCCTGGACGGTGCGGACCGGGGCAAGGTTTTGGGAGGGGAAAGCAGCGGAACGAGAGATGGGGGCCCGGGGGCAGCCGGCGTTGCCGGAGCAGTCGAGCAAACGCCCCCCAGCCCTTTCCAGCTGGGGGGGCTGCGGCACGGTGGGGGCATGAAGAAAAACGGGGGGGGGGGGCAAAGGGGACGCGGTGGGGGGCTGCAGTGCAAGAGATGTACTGCAGAGGTGCTGGGGGGGCTGGGGAGGAGAGAGAATGGCTGCAGTGCAGAGCTGGGGGTCCTGTGCCAGGACTCGTGCCCATTGTGCCGGGTTTGTGCCGCCACACGCCAGCTGGGGTGGTGGAAATGCAGGCAGGATGGAGCACGGACACGCAGAGATCACAGGCACCCACTCAGCCTTGCACACATTCACAGACACCCACACCAACACGCACACACCCTCCGACAGCCACAGTCCCCCAGGAAGGTCCCAGCCCCAGGCTTCCAGCAACCCCCCAAGCCCTCCCCACCTTCCTTCACCCCTCTCTCCTCCCAGCCCAGCTCTTGCTGCAGCTTCCAGCTCCCTTTCACCTTCCCCCAGCCCACGCTGGGCAAGGAGCGGAGGCAGCGGCCTCTCCAGGAGACCCCATGGTACCTGGCACGGGTTTTGGGGACCTGCTCAGCCCTCAGCTGCAGTGCGGGCAGCGCGTCCCTCGCCTCTGGTGGCTGCGGAGCGGCGAGAGGCAGTGGGCAGCGGCCGCAGGCTGTGCCGATGGCTCTCGGGCACGCTCAGCCTGGAGGTGAAGCACCCCAGCACTGTCAGCCGCGCGGAGCTAAATAAGGGGCCCTGCCCGTGGCACGGCGTGGGTGGGCGAGAGGAGAGCCGCCAATGGGGGCCGCGGGGGGTGGCACCCCCACCCTGCAGCTCAACGCCCACGCAGGCACCGTGACACCCGTTACACGCGCAGTCACACCGCGGCCCAAGCGCGCCCACGTGGGCTCGCCAGCTCCCCGCCACGTCGTGCCGCCGCGGGGTACGGGGCCAGCACGCAGCCAGCGCTGTGCCCACGCACCCCCGGCCCTGCACACGTCATGCATGCGGTGGGACACGCTTCCGAAGACGCCACAGCCTGTTGGCACGTGTGTGCACACCAGTCCTTGTCTCCAGAGTGCTGCCACACTGGCAGAGCCACCAGTGAGTGCTTCGGCTGTGCAGGCAGGCTCCGGGAAGGCTCACAGTGCAGTGGGTCATGGCTGAGCTCCTGGGATGCACACACAGGTGTGTGCAAGGACACGGGCCGCACGGCATGCACAGGGTGCACAGGCACTCTCTCCCTGCGCAGTCCACCCGTGCCTCCTGTCCTGTCCTGGGGCTCTCCCCACCTGCCCGGTCTTGGTCCCGTGCTGTCTGTGTCCAGCACACCCACCTCCAGGGGTCCCAGCAGCCCTAGATCCAACCCCATGTGTGGCCGTGTTCCCCCAAGCCCCTCTGTGACCAGGATGATGGGGGCTTGGCCCCTCCAAGCACGGCCCAACTCTGCCTCCAGGCTCGATCCTGCTTCCCCCAGCACTGGAGGGAGCAGCCTCCCACAACCAAACCCCCCACAACCAAATGCCCCACAGCCGAGCCGAGATGGAGAGGGCGATGGGGGGAAGCCGATGGGATGGGAAGGACCGGAGGGAGCCCAGCTCTGGCAACCAGCACGAGCCACGGATGCCAGCCCTCAACAGGCGGCTGTGGCAGCCCCACGGGAGGGGAGGCGGCAGCGGGAGCGCGGTGGCTCACGTGGCACCACAGCCCGGGGCAGGGCAGCATCTGCAGTGCCGGGGATGTTAATTAAATCGGAGCCTGGCCAGAGACAGCCTAATTAATTAATAACACCTACTTGTGTGGTGCCAAGCAGCCGCGAAAAGCAGCGGTGCCCCGGGCTTGTTTACGGCTCTGGCCCCTCTCCATGCATGGGAGGCGGGGGGGTCCCTGCGCTGGGAGGTGGCACAGCCCCTGCGGGGCACGGGGAGCACGGCGAGCCCTCGGAGGCACCCCCGTGCACACACGTGCCCCCTGCATGTGCACGCACTGCCCAAGTGTCCCGGCACGCGTGCCCGCACATGCAGCCCGTGCACAGCAAAGCGCGCCGCTCGCTCCAGGCCCACCTGGGAGCTGCTGCTGCTGCCGCCGTGACGGGGAGTTGTCAGCTCTCGAAGTTAACGCGGGTGACGTGTGGGGACAGGAAAAAAATCCCTCTCCTGGAGCTTTGACGCGTGCAGGAGAGAAAAGGCAGTGAGGGGAAGGGGGGGGCACGGAGCTGCACAGGGACCTGCGGGAGCAGGGCTGCAGCAGGGACGTGCGGTGGCTCCTTGGTGTCCCCCCGCATGGCTCTGGCCGTGGTCTCAGTCCCCGAAGGTGGCTCCAGCGTGGGAGCAACGGGGGCTCTGCACTGACGGGGGGTGCCGTGGGGGGTCCTGCAGAGGGGCAGGCTGACCGCAGGAGGGGTGGGAGACGGGGGGGTGGGAGACGGGGGTGGTAAGCGCAGGCGGGAAGGCGCCAGGGACCTCACGTGCCAGCTGCCTGCGGCCGGCCAGAAATTGCGGCTGCAGCCGAGCGAGCCTCCTTCCCACTTAATGGGAAAAGTGGCCGCAATTTGGGGCCTTTCCAATCACCGCTGAGCCGAGCGCTCGCCGCAATCAGGCGGCAGGAAAGGCGAGGGTCTGGGGGGGCTCCGTCCCTGGGCTGGGCTGTGCCCCCCCCCCCCAGCACCGCGCTGCCGCATCCTGGGGCTCCCATCCCACGCCTGGGTCCCCCCCGTGCCGCAAACAGGGCCACGTCCCCAGGACACCACCCGCGTGCAGACACCAGAAAACACATTTAATGGGGCTGTGGTAGTTCTGCTGCTGGGCCCAGTGGGGTGGGGGCGATGCAGGGAGGGGAGGTGCCCGGTGGGCAGGGGGGGCTCTCAGTGGACCAGGACCTCCATCTTGTGGCTGCCCCGCTTCTTGCAGACGGGGATGTCGTCGTTGCTGCCCTTGGCCGACTCCACCACGGTGATGGCCACGTCGCCCTTCTGGAAGCGGGTGGAGAACCTGGGGGAGGGGGGGCGAGGGGGCGGGGCTTAGGGGGGACACACCCTACCCCACCCCTCCCCTCTTGCCCAATCAGCTGCCTCTGATCCTGCCCCACCCAGAGCCCCACCCCATGCACCCCACCCCATGTACCCCACCCACACAAGCCACACCCACCCCACCACCCAAGCCACGCCCCCTCTGGCCCCACCCCGGCCCCGCCCGTACTGGTCTGTGATGTGCAGGGCCAGGGCCTGGGAGGTGGCGGCCATCAGAGTCTGGTGCAGGCGCGTGATGAGCTCGATGAGGTGGCTGCTGACCAGCAGGAGGTCGCCCTTGTTCCCCGCCGTGGAGGTCTGCGGGGCAAGGGGGGGGGTCAGTGCCACCGGGACCCCCCCCGACCCCAGCCGGCCCCCCAGCAGCACGGTACCTCCTTGAGGTGCAGGGCCAGCAGGCCGTCGGAGAAGCGGGTGACGGAGACGCTGCGGATGTCGCTCAGGCTGAGCACGGTCTTGGGCTGCGCGGCCTTGGGGTCAGCCAGGACCAGGTGCTCGGTGGTCAGCAGCAGCAGGCGCGGCACCGTCTGTGGGTATCGGTGGTGAGCGTGGCCCTGCAGCCCCCCCAGCACGGCGGGGACGGGGACGGGGCTCACCTTGCCGTTGGCTCTGTTCACCTTCATCACGCTTTCAGCCATCACCAGCTTGTCCTTGGCCACGGCGTGGAGCTTCTGGTACTTGGGGTTCTGCGTCAGCCCCAGGTACTCGCCCTGGAAGGGCTGCTGCAGGCTGGGGACAGGGGCCATCAGCCGGTGCCACCCCCGCACCCCCCTCCCCAGCCCCGAGCCCCCCAACGAGGCAGCACCTCTTGCTGTAGAGCGTCTTCTTGTCCTTGAAGAGCTCGCTGGCGCAGAGCTTGGCCTGCAGCAGGGCTTTCCGCTGCGGCGTCAGCTGGTCCCGGTACTTCTTGCACTGCAAAGGGACGGGGACGATGCAGCGCCGCTGGTGCAGAGGGACACGGGGAGCACACAGGCCCCCCCGTTCCCAGTGCGCCCACCTTCCAGTGGTAGAAGATGTTCTTCAGCTCCTGGTTCGCGCCCGCCAGGAACTTGTAGGGCGCCGGGGGCCAGGTCCGGTCCTGCACCGACATCGGCGGGAGGTTCTTCTGCAGCCCCACGAGGAACTTCTGCACCTGGGGGGTGGAATGGTGGTGGGTGGGGAGGTCCCCGGGCCCAGCCCCACCGCTGGGGGGCAGGAAGGCGCCGAGCCCCCTCTCCCCCTGCCCTGCTCACCAGCCGCCGGTAGATGAAGTTGGCCAGGCGCATGCTGGCGCCGGAGCGGAAATATCGCCGGTACATCCTGCGGACCTGTGGGGAGGCGGCCGTAAGCGCGGGCACCGGGACCTCGCCACCGCATCCCCCCCATCCCACGGGTCCCCTTGGGATGAGTCTGCATTCCCCCCTCCCCAACCTCCCCCCCCCCCCATTTTGGCCCTGCATGGACAGGACAGCCACCCCAGCCCGACAGGGTGGGCCAGGGCACACAGACAGACAGCCCTGGGCGCAGCGGACGGACAGCAGGACAGAGCAGCTCACAGGCACGCGGCCCCGTGGGGGGGCTGGCCCCGTTACCTTGTACCCTTTCCAGTAAGCAGAAATGGTGCTGGCGGCCAGGTGGCGGTGGCGCTGGACCTTCAGCTCCCGGAGGAGCCTGCGAGACTGCAGCGGGACAGTCAGAGCCCAAAGGAGCCCAGAGGTGGAGGGAGAAACACCAACACACATAGGGAGCGAGAGGGAGAGAAAGGCAGGAGAGGAGGAAGGAGAGACGGAGAGAGATGGGATGAGCCTGGTCCCCCAGGGCATGGCAGAGCCGCGGAGCCCCCCACGCCCCCACCATGTGCCCCCTGCCCCTGCCCGTGCTGGGAGAGCCGCCGGCCCCGGAGCACGGCCCCAAGAGCCCGCAGGGTGCCCAGCCCTCACCTTCCAGCCCCGTGCGTATGCCTGGAGGAGCAGCACCGACCGCTTCATCTGCTTGTACTTGTTCTTTTGCTGCAGGGGGGAGTGTGGGGGCGGCAGGGTGAGCAGGGGGGCTCTCACCTGGGGACCCTACCCCTGTGCCCAGCCTGGGCTTCGCTTTCCAGGCTGGCTGCTGGGGGTGCAGACCGCTCCCCCCTGCCACATCTCCCCTTCTCGGGAGGAAGACTGGGAGGGCGCAGTGCAGCCAGGACCCCTGCCTGCCCCCTCCTCACCGCGTGGCCCCGGTACCAGGCAGAGATGATGATCTGGCTTTTGCGCATCTGCTGGTACTGGGTCCGGCACCGCCAGCCCCGAAATATCTTCTGGATGAGGGTGGCAAGCTCATTTATGCGCTCCTGGCGCCGCTTCTCCAGGTCGAAGAGCTGCAGAAAGTGAGGGCGAGCTGCAGGGAACCTCTGGGGGCTGCAACATCACCCAGGAGCCCCCTCAATGCGCTCGGGGCTCACAGCAGGGCAAGGGGTCTGTGGGGCAGGTCCCCACCCTGCATCAGACCCTGCCCTGCACTGGGTCCCCCTCTGTCTGGACTCACAGTGCGTGGTGAGCGGATGAAGATCTTGGTGTAGCCGTAAGCCAGCTCCTCCGGGGGGAACTTCAGCTCCGACAGCAGCACCTCAGTCCCCTCCCTGCACAATGAGGGCACGAGGCTGCTCAGACCTCTCCACCCCACAGCTGTGGGGCTGTGGGATGCACCCCTGGTCCGATGCCCCCCATACCTGTCGCTGCCCGACCAGCGGGGCCAGGTCTTGGTGCCCAGCATCTTGTAGCGCTGCAGGAAGGGGTTGTAGAGCTGGCGGAAGGCGTAGCCCGCCCGCCGCACCCGCACGTTCTCCATCAGCCCCAGGTAGCGGATCTGCGCCAGCACCAGCTCCGGCGTGAAGAGCATCGCCGTTTTGGTGTCGTTGGGCTTGATGCACCTGCAGGAGGGTGGCGGTGGGCACAGGGGGGCTCCCGCCACGTGCCTGGTGCGCGGGGTCCCCCCAGGGCCGGTACCTGATGTAGTTGGGGTTCTTGGAGTAGAGGTTCTTCATCAGTGTTGCCACCGAGTTCTTGAACTGGAAGCCGGCGGTGGGAGGCAGCTTGAGGGAGACTTTCTGGGGGTCGCCCTCGGGGAAGAGGGAGTGCAGCAGTGTGTGCCGGGCGGCCCACATGGCCTGCGACAGGTCACGGAACAGCAGGTCGTTGTTCTTCTCGATGAAGCCCGTCACGTTGTAGGTCACCTGGGTGCAGGAGAAGGGTCAGTGCCAGGGGTCCTGCCACCCCTGTGGGCAGGGGAGCGCTCAGGGAGGAGAGAGCGGGCAACAGAGGAAGGCACCACAGCCTCTGCCCCAGCCCAGCCCCGCAGGCAGCTCCCATGCAAAACTGGGAAGAAGACCGGGGTGCCCCGGCTGCACCCAGGGACGGGGCTGCGGGTGCCCGTGGGTGCCGCAGACCTTGCCAGCGTAGTGGTGGATGCGGAAGCAGCGCTGAGGCAGGCTGAGGTCCGTGACGTGCTTGGCGTTCTGTGTCTCCTTGCTCTCGTAGTGCTTGTGGGTGGCGAAGAGCTGGTTCAGCTTGGTGACGAAGGTGTCCTCGTTCACCACGCCGGGCCGCAGGCACTCCTCGTCCAGCATGGCCAGGATCCCGCACTTGCTCTGCGCATTGGTGGACAGTGTCAGCCCCAGCCCACGCTGTGCCCAGCGCCAAAAAACGCCACCAGCACAGACCAGGGGCTCCATCAAACCACCCCAGCCGGGGTCCACACCAGGCTCAGCCCCAGCTTGCATAAGGTACAAGGGAGGGGAGCTGGGACCCCGACCCGGACCCCCACATGTTGGTGGGAAGCAACTCACGTTCTCGATCAGGTCACAGATGATGCCGTTATCAAAAAACTCCACCGGTGTCCACTTGATGCCCTGGGAGCAGATGGGGGTCAGACACGTGGACCCCTGGACACGCGCTGTGTGGATCCCGCCCCACAGACACCCCCCAGCTGATGTGGGGCAGGAACCGGATGTCCGATTGTGGGGACAGGGATCCCGAATCCCTCCCTGCCTTCCTGCTATTGAGTCCTCTCCCGGCAGGGAGCGGGGTGAGGAAGGGACGTGCTGCGGAGCCGTCTACGGCACTTCCCCATCCCCGTCCCACTGAGGCTCCTCAGGGCCACATCCAGCCTGAGTGACATGAGCCAGGGGTACCTCTCGGACGTATTCCTCCTGCTCCTCCTTCAGGGTCATCAGGATGAAGATTTGCTGCAGCTTCTCATTGCAGTAGTTGATGATGAACTGCTCAAAGCCATTGTCCTGCGAGAGAAGGGCCCCGAGTGGCAGGTCCGTGCTGGAGCCCCCAGCCCTGCCCCACGCTCCCCCCCGCAGCAGGAGGGGCCCAGGTGGGTCCTGCCGCTCACCTGGAAGATCTCGAAGCCGTAGATGTCCAGGACGCCCATCACCTTCCTCTGCTTGCCCGGCTTCACCTGGGAGATGGCGGGGTGCTGAGCCAGGTCCCAGCCCCGGCTGGGCAGGGGAGGGGGCCCGGGGGGGGGCAGTGCCCAGCGCTCACCTGGATGCTGGTGTTGATGCGGTTCACCAGCCAGTCGAAGAGGCGGCTGTAGATGTTCTTGGCCAGTGCGTCCCGGCAGTTGTAGCCCTGGGGCGAGGGGAGCAGGGCTCGCAGCAGATTCCCGGGGGAGCTCCCAGGGTGCGAGCCCACAGCGGGGGGGTGACGGGGCAGGGGGAGAGGTGCCGCTCACCTGGGAGACACTGAGGGCGGTGAGCACGGTCTCATCCCGTGCCTTCACGGTGCGGGAGCACAGCGCCTGCTCCAGCGTGCCGGGGTCCAGCTTGATCAGCTCGCAGATCTCATGCAGCTCTGTGTGGGGCTGGGGCTGAGTGGGGGGGCCCATCTTATCCCATCCTGTCCCATCCCGTCCCGTCCTGTCCCAGGTCCTACCCCGCGGCTCGGAGATGCTGCAGGCCTCCATCCCGCTGGCCTGGTAGCAGCTGCTCAGCTCCACGTTGCCCAGCTTGAGCACCACGGCCGTCACTTCCAGCAGCGCTGTCACCTCGGCGGGCGAGAAGCCGATGACCGCCATGGCATCCTGGGCATGGGCAGGGGCAGCTCAGGGGATGGGGACGGCCCCAGGGCATTTGGGGGTGGGGGTGTCATGGTTTCCCAGCCCCCATGCTTCCCCAGCGGTACCTGCATGGCACGGAAGTTGGCTGCGTCGTCCATGCCAGGCAGGCTGGATTCCTCCCGGTTCAGGTAGCCGTAGTGCTGGGAGCCCTGGCGGAGCTTCAGCTGCTCTGGGGGGGGGGCAGAGGGGGCTCAGCCACAGCCCCCCAAAGCCCCTGACATCCCCTTCTCCCGAGCCCCCCGTGCTGGGGGCCCAGACCTACGGAGCAGCTGTGCCGAGCCGCCGGCCAGGAGCTGGTAGAAGATGTGGAAGTTCCTCTCGCCCTTGGTGTGCCGGACGATGCGGGATTTCTCCAGCAGGTCTGCAGGGAGGGGTGAGCGTCACCGTGGCACGGGGCCGGGACCCCGGGTCGGGGGGGGGGGGGGGCAGTCAGTCAGTACTCACAGTTGCTGATGACCCCTCCCAGGGGCTCGCCCTTGAAGTCGAACTCCACGTCCATGTACTTGCCCTGAGGGATGGGGCTGTCAGTGCCGGGGACCCCGCAGAGAGCGGCAGCCCTGCTCCCACGCCCCCAGACCCGCTCCCCGCCACCCCCTGCCAGGTCACTCACGAAGCGGGAGGAGTTGTCGTTGCGGATGGTTTTGGCGTTTCCGAAGGCTGCAGGAGGAGGACAGGGAAATGCAGCAGTGGTCCGGGGGTGTCGGGGAGGCTGAGCCGAGCCCCGGGATGGGTGCAGGGTGCGAGGCGCTTACCCTCCAGCACAGGGTTTGACTGCAGGAGCTGCTCCTTCACCTTGTCCACCTCCTCTCCTTTGCTGCACACGGCTGCCACGTAGGACATCACCAGCTTGCTGGCCTCTGCAGGAGAGGGGCCGTCAGCACCAGGACCGTGCTCGCCCGTCCCACCGCCCCCTTGCAGCCCCGCAAGGCCCCACTGGGTGCCCAGCCCCTACCTGTCTTGCCAGCCCCACTTTCACCAGTGATGAGGATACACTGGTCCCGGTCCCGGTCCCGCAGGGAGCGGTAGGCATCATCCGCGATGGCATAGCTGGGGGTGAGCAGGGGTCAGAAGGGGGCTGGGGAGAACCCAGGGACCTTCAAGGGGTGCTGAGAACCCCGGCTGTGGCTGTGGGGCTGCCCTGAGTTGACTCCCCCAGCCCCCAAAGCCTTGGGACCACTGTGCAGGCGAAGCCCTTAATGGGACCGAGGAGGGTGCC
Organism: Netta rufina; assembly: GCF_964035555.1. NCBI lineage: Eukaryota > Metazoa > Chordata > Aves > Anseriformes > Anatidae > Netta > Netta rufina. Next base: position 2,280,381 of record NC_140154.1, read on the forward strand.
TGGTGCTCACATGTGGGGCTTCACGGCGAAGAAGTTGCAGTTGTTGTACTCCTGCACCTTCTCGGGGGTGTAGATGGGCAGGGGCCGGTAGGGGTTGACCGAGATCACCACATCCCCGATGTACGTCTGCGGGCAAGCGGGACGGCGCGTGAGCACGCACGGCCGGCAGGACCCAGCCGGGACCCCGGCGCTCCCCTCCCACCCCAGCACGGCCCCCCGCAGCCCCCCGGCCCACAACCCAGCCCCCACGGCCCCGTCCCGAAGCCCACGTAGATGTCGCTGCGGCGGAAGCGCTCCTGCAGGGTGCGGAGCAGCGACTCCTCGGTGAGCGGGTCCAGCAGCACCAGGTCCCCGACGGCCTCGGCGTCCAGCAGCGTGGTGGCGGCTTCCATGGCCGGGTGGCTCCGGGGCACCTGGGGCAGAGCAGGTGGGGGCTGCGGACCCTTTCCCAAAACGCCTCCGGATCTCAGCAGCCCCAGCACCAGGTGCTCCTTTGTGGGGTCTGGGGGGGGGGTCGCAGGACGCCCGGCTCCTGCCCACCGGTGCTGGGGAAGCGAGGAGCCCGGCCAGGAAGCCGGGACACCTGGGTCCTATTCTTGTGGCAGGGATGAATTCAGCCTCCGCTTCCTCCCTCCTTCCTGGCAGGGGGGAACCGGGGGCGGGCAGGGGCCGGGCCGGGGGCTGGGGGCGCTCCGCACCCCGGGGCTGTTCCGACCCCGCTCCACCCAGCCCCAGGCTCCGCACCCCGGCGACCTTCAGCCCCGCTTTACCTTTCCCTTTCCAGGGCTGTAAACCCAGCCCCGCTGCCGGGGCCCGGGGAAAGTTCACGGGCGGCGAGGTGGGGAAGGGGCGAAGGGGGCGAGGGAGCCCCCCCAAACCGGGAGCAGCCTCCCGGGAGGACGGGAGCGGCCGGGACGAGGCTCCGCAGCCTCCCCCCAGACCGGGCGCCGGGCACGGACCCCCCCCAGCGCTGCTGGCTGCGGGACCCCCGGGGCGAGAACCGGTCTGTTGGGGGGGACTCATACCAGAACCCCCTCGCCCCCCACAGACCCCCTCCCGCAGCCCCGGGGCAGCCCCGCGGTGCCGGTTCCCGGGGCTCCCCCCCACGCCGGTGACCCCTGGGGACGCGAAGCCCGCCGAGATGTGGGGTGGGGGACCGGGGTGCTGCCCCCCAGCCCCATCCCCGGGGGATGCGAAGGGGCCGGGGACTCACCTCCCGCGGGCAGAGCACCGGCTGCTGGAGCTGCCGAGCCGGGGCTGCTCCAGATCCCGGTGCTGGGGCTTGGCCCCGGCCGGCCCACGGGGGGGCGGGGGCCCAGGGCCCTCCCCCGGGCACGGAGCCCGGCCGAGGGCAGGGAAACTGAGGCACGCAGCACCCCAAAGCCACCGGGCCCCTTTCTCAGTGTCCCAGCCCACTGCTGCGCTGTCCCCCGTACTCATGCAGGAACAGGGAGAGAAATTTAATTGTGGTCAGGCAAACAAAGGGAGCTTCCTCCCGGGGCTCCGGGAAACGGGGGCAAGGTACGGAGCTGGCAGGAACCCGGCTTCTCCTGGGGTGAAGGCACCCGAATGGAGCCAGCAGTGCAGGGGTGCTGCCTCCAGTCCCCCCTCCTCATCCCCAGGCACTGGGCAATGTCCTGGGCCAAGCCAGCTCCCACGGGTGGAGGGGCCAGGGCAGAGGAAGGGTGCTAGGAGATAAATAAAGGAGGCTCATTATTAAGAAAACATACCTTTATTAAAAAATATACTCAGTTGTCAACCTGCATTAAGCACACCAAGGGGACAGAGGGAGGCATCAGCAGAGGCTGCTCACACAGGGGTAGAGCTCAGTGCTGCAGCAGAGCGAACATCAGCCAGAAGTAAACCAACAGCATAAGCAGGGGCAGCAGCCCTGGGCAGTAAGGCTACGGGAGGGCAGGCTTATTGCAAAGAAATTGTGGCATAAAGACCACACAGACACCGGGGCTCTCTTAGGATCGGTAACTGCTGCTACGTTATCGATGACATAACTTCAACTTCCCCTTGTTGAGAGGCTCCCTTCTTGCACCCTTCGCTCTGCAGCAGTACTTTTTCACTATTCTTTGGTCAAAAACTTTGCCTGACAGCAAACACCCAGCAAAGTCCATGTCTTAATGGCAAGGCATCTCCTGAACCGCCCTTCTTTGTTCCTTCTAGACACTTCACATTCCTCCTGGCCTCATCGTTGAGTCCGACGTTATCACCAACTGTGGAGCTTGTTGACCCCCATGGCCACACTCCCACAAGAAGTTGCATAGATTTGGGCACCCCCCCCCCCAGATCTCTGCTTCATCCAGGCTTCTCCACCAGGCCTCCTGCCCTGCGCTGGCCGTGAGAGGAGCGTGGTGGGGATGGGGCTGAAAGCAGAAGCGCGACAGCTCCTGCACCCCCCGGTACAGGCCCCTTGTGGGTGCACTCCCAGGTGCTGCTGCAGGAGCACGCAGGCGCCCGGTGCTGCCTGGCACCAGGTTGAAAGGGCACAGGAGCATCGGCACCCGCTGGGCAGGGTGCAGGAGGCATGGCCGTACCAGGAGGCTGAGCCAGCACCCGCAAGGTGCTGGGGGCAACCTGCAGGGCACCGGGCCTCACACCCAGCTCTGCGACACGCACATGGAGCCCCCTGCCCATGGAGCTGGGGCTCTGCCCAGGAAGCACTGGGGGATTTTTGGTAGCTGCAGGGGATTATGACAAGTTAGAGGCACAGCCTGAGCAGCTGCAGCCCTCGGGCACCTTTGGTAAGCACGAGGAGGAGGAGCAGCTGCCCCCGGGTGTGCTCGCCCCACACCACAGCCTTGCAGCGGGCAGGTGCTGAGCACGCAGGTAGTGGCAGGATGGGTCCAAAGTTCCTTTATGAACGTGTCTCCTGCAGGCATCTGCACGCGAGCTGGACCTTTTGTTCCATCCCCGCCCTGAAAGGTGGAGACGCCCTGGCAGATGGGGGGGGAGAGGGGCTCCCCCCTGCCAGCCACAGCACGGGGGCTCAGCGCACACAGGAGGCAGCTCAGTACCGAGGCCTGGGAAGGTCCCTGCCCCTCCCAGGTGTGCACCAGGAGGCACGCAAGGGTGGCTCCAGTCCAGCTCAACTCCAGCCCAGTGTCCTACACCTCGGCAGCAGCACAGACCCCGTGGTCAAGGACCGGCCCCGTGCAACCCTCTGCCAACGAGAGCTGCGATGACAAGAGCTTTGATGCTGGAACTGCCTGGGAAAAACGAGGGTGCCAACTCCCCGTATCCTCCTACCAGCCTGGCTCTGCTGCAGGGCTCACAGGAGCCCCGCTTGGGGTGGGATCAGAGGTGCTTGGCACAGACAACACCAGCTGTCCCCTGTAAACATGGCTTTGGGCACCACAGGTGTCAGGGAAGCAGGGTGACTCCAGCAGTTCTGCCCCTGGCCCTCTTGGGTCCGGGGCAGCTGACCTCAATCAGCATCCAGGCGGCTGTAGGACAGGGAGCAATTCCTGTAGTCTGCATCAGAGTCATCTTCCTCCTCCTCCTCAAACAGCTGCTCCTCAAATAAGCTGCCACCCAGGCCATACTCCTGCTCGTGGAAAGAAATCTCTCTGGAGGTGAGGTGAGAGGCGCCGCCCACGAAGTCAGCAAACCTGGGAAGAAGCCACCAAGACACGACTGTGCCATCATGAGTGGCCTGCGAGGCCCTGGCGTGCAGGGAGCTGGGGGTGCGGGGTTTCAGTGCTCTGGGACGCCACACCACGGGCAGAGCCACAGCACAGAGGCTGGGCCAGGGCTGGAGCCACATGCCCTGCTTCCACACAGCGCCCCGCTTACACGCGGCGGGGATCTTCTGCGCCTCCGCAGCCAGAGGTGGCAGCACAGAGCGGCTCAGGGCTTTCAGAAGCACCCAGATGAGGTCTCCTGACAGCACGGTGACGGGACGTTACCTCTTGGGAGACTGGATGCGGGAGACTGCGGTCCAGGCAGAGAAATCCGGGCTTCTGCAATAGTTTCGAAGCTCCTCAAGGGCCTTGCGTGTCTCCACCTCGCCCTGGATGCGGTACTCCTCCTCGGTCAGCAGGCGGGGGGGGCTGGGCCCCAGCCGGGCGCTCTGCGCTTTCCTGCCAGCAGCACAGCACCAGTTACTGCCCTCCCAGCCCGCGCAGGGCACCCAGTGCAGTCCAGACCCCAGGGAGCTGGGCCAAGAGGCAGCAGTGGGCTGGAGCAGAGCTCGTGGCTCCCCGCTCCCAAGGGAGGCTCCCACACACGAGGAGCGCGGCGTTGCCCCACACCAACCCGGGGAGGAGGGGCACAGCCCCCCAGCGTACCCACCCCAGCCCCAAAAAACACCAAAAATGCCCCAGTTCTGCAGCACGGGCTCCAGCCAGCAGCTCACCTGGCCCAAGCAAGGGCTGGGGTGTAAGCGCTCACCTGTAGGCAGCGTAGGCCCACTGAAGGGGGTGGTCGAGGTGCTTGGTGCAGATGGCTATGAGCACCAAGGCCAAGGCCACGGGGCGGATCTGGATGCCCGAGTACATCAGCAGCAGGCCCAGGAGCTGCAGGGTCCAGGAGAGCAGGTTGATGCTGCGCTCGTTCTCCAGCGGGCCGTACCGGTAGCACACACCGAAGCTCACCAAGCCCACCAGCAGCATGTAACCTGCAGGGGAGCAGAGGGATCGGGAGCTGGGGCACTGCCCCGGCGCTGGGATTTGCCTCTCAGGAGCAGAAGCACAACGTCTGCAGCAACACGGGGGGCAGGAAGCCCCAGCGCTCCCCAGCAACGAGCCGAGGCTCTGGTAGGAGCCGCAAGAACTGGAGAGCTGGCAGGTCTGAGGGGCCCACGCTTACAGAGCAGGTACTGCCAGTAGGACTTGCAGATCTCCTGTAGGTTCTTGAAGACGAGCTGAAGCAGGTACAGGGAAAAGGACCAGCCTCCTACCAGAAGGAAGTAAACAGGACTTTTCTAGGAAGAGAGACGGGAGAATCAAGAGGAGCTGTTGGTAGAGGGTACCCGTGCCTGCCTCCCCCTGACTACCGAGCCTTGCTCCAGGCAGAGCCGGACCCACAGCCCGACACCCCGAGGCCACAAAACCCCAAATGCTCACCAGAACAGGCGTGCTGGTGTAGAAAGGGCTGCTGCGAGCAACCCCGCCCCCAGCCAGCCTCACGCTCTCACCTTGGGCATGGCCTTGGACATGACGTAGAAGACGATGAGCAGCGAGGCCAGCAAGCCAACGCTTATCCCGGCTGAGTAGTAGAAGAGCTGGCTCCTGCGGAGATCACATGTGCACAAAGTGTTTAACAGCTTTTGGCACGCCCGTGCGCAAACACCCGCTAGGAGCGACCCCCAGGAACCTGCAGGCTGCGAGGCCAGCCAGGCACTGCACACCCCAGCACCTGGTGCCACGAGAAAGGCACCGCGCATCCTGGGAAGGGTGAGGGGAATGGTACAGAGCCCCACAGAGCCACCCCTGGGGCAGGCCTGGTGTCCCCTGGGCAGGCGGAGGGAGGCAGACGGGGATCCTCTGCCTTCTGCAGCACGCAGACAAGAGCTGCTCTGCGAATCCAGCACATCTCAGCCCCCAGCTCACAGGGGAGAGGAGGGGACTCACCGGCTCAGCACATCCCCACAGAAGAACAACAACAGGCCCAGGAAGAAAACCAGGAACAGTTTAGGGTCAAATCCTGGGAAGAGAAAAAACACAGGTTGGGAGAAACCCTGGCAGGGCACCCTCAGTGCAAACTCCACCCCAACACACCAACAACGAGTGGGGAGAGGCGGTGCCCAAGGAAAGTCTCCGAAAAGCCCCCTGCATCTGTAACTCTGTGCCCCCTGTTCTGCACCCTGAGGACTAAGGCAGGCCTCCCCTGAGGGCCCCCTTCCCTTTGCCGCGGGGACCGGCCCTGCTGGCCCTCACAGCAGGACCGTGCCTGGTCCTCGCTGCCCCTCCGTGGTGCCGGCGCTCGGCCCCACTGCCCTGCGGCAGAGCAGACGTACGCCGGGACAGCACGACGCAGTACATGGTGTCGGCCTCCAGTGCCTCGACCTTCAGGCAGGTTTTGTTGCCGTAGAGATCCACGTCGATGCTGGTGTCGTTCAGCTTCTCCTTCAGGAAGGAGAAGAGGAAATTCCACACTCTGAACTTCTCCAGCTCCCTCAGCTCCTCCTCGCTGTCCACCTGGGTGACTCGGATGCCCCGGCTGCTGTTGATGCGGATCTGCACACAGGGGGGGAAGCGCATGGGGGCACCGCTGGGGCTGGGCCAGGTTCTGCCAGGTGGGGGCGAAGACCTGCCCCCCCCTCCCCTCTCACCTGCACCCGTGTCCAGATGTCGTGCCACTGCGGGGCGCGCGTGTTGGCGTAGCAGAAGCGGTGGGAGGCAGACCAGTAGCAGGCGTGGGTCTCACGCAGCTCGATCACGGTCTCCGCTGCGCCTTCAGGACGAGGGGCAGAGCAACGGGCGCTCAGCAGCGCAGACACAGAGCCGGGCATCGGCCCCCGCCCACAGCAGGACCCCCCCAAGTTCCTCCAAGACCCCCCCGACCCCCTGAGAGCCATCTGAAGACCCCCCCCGACCCCAGGGATCCCCCATTCCCCAAGGAACCCCCCCCAAACCTCCCCCAGCCCCCCGAGCCCCCCCCCCCGGGCCCCTCAAGGCCCCCGTGGACTCCCCCGGGCCCCCCTCGGGACCCCCTCCCCGACATCCCCGGCCCCCCCCGCCCCTCCAGGCCCCGGGACCCTCCGAAGGCCGCCCCCCGCCGCCCCCCCACCCCGGTGCCGCCCCCCCCACCGGTCACGGCCCCCTGGTCCTGGCGCTGACCCCGCCCCCCGCCCGGTGCCGCCGCCCCCAGCAGCAGCAGCGCCGCCAGGAGCCGCTGGGCCCAGGCCGCGTTCGTCCGTCCCGCCATGGCCCGGCCGCGCCACCGGCTTCCGCTTCCGCCTCCACGTCCCGCCCCCCTCGCCTGACGTCACAGCGCACTGACAGCTGCCCGGGCCTATGGGAAGGCCGCTGCGGCCTCGCCCAGCCCCCTGCCTCCCGCGGGGATGACTGACGGGGCTCTCAGCCTATCAGCGCAGCGTGGGCTTAGCCCCGCCTTCCCGTTGCTAAGGCCGCCACCAGCAGCCAGAGCGGGCGGGCGGGGCCCCGCCTAGCGCCGAGCACCGCCTTAGCAACGGCCCTGACAGACACTCGCTGCAGCCAATCAGCGCGCAGCCCGGCCCTGCGGCGCGCTCCCGCCCCTCTCTTTTGATTGACAAGCGGCTCCACCTATCAGGGGGCGACATCGCGGTGGCTGGGTCGGGGGGCCCGGAGCTTCCCCGGGGCCGCCCCCCCCCGGGACCCCCCCCGCCCCCATCCCCCCCCCTGGGACCCCCCCCGGTCCCCCCGTGCCCGGCCCCCGCCGCCCCCCGGTTCCCTCCCCCCTCCCCCAGTGGCTGCCTCCGAGTGGGGGTGGGGGGGGAGCACCCTGCCCATCCCCCCCCCCATCCCCGGGACCCCCCCGCAGTGCCCCCCCGGGACCGGAGGGCGTCGGTACCGGGCCCCTACGGGGTTGCCTTGACACCCCCCCCCCCCCCCCCTCGAGGGGGCGCCCGGTGCTCGGCTCCGTTCCCCTCCTCCCTCCCCCCCCCCCAAGGCAGGGGAGGGGGCGGCGGGGGCCGGGGGCGGGGAGCGGGCTCCGGGGGCCCCCCCCGGGCCGTGGGCGGCGGAGCCGGGAAGCGGCGGGGCCGTGGGCGGAGGATGTGCGTCAGCCGGGGGCAGCGGCGGGCCTGGGAACGGCCCCCCCGCTCCGGACGCCCGGGCCCGGGGGTGGGGGAGCTTTGGGAGGGGCGGGGGGGGGCCCTGAGGGTCCGGAGCGGGACCCCCCGGGAGGGGCGCTGAGCCCCCCGCTGCCCCCCGCCGGTCCCGGTCCCCCCCCCCCCCCGGGGAAGGATGCAGCGGGGGCGGCTGGCGCCAGCCGAGCTGTAAATAAATAGCGGCGAGGTGGGGGGGGGGCGGGGGGGCCGCGACCCTCCCTTGGGGTGCAGGCGGCGGGGGGCTGCAGGATTTCACCCCCTACCGTCCCCAAAATCCTGTCCCTCCGCTCCCCATCTCCCCCCGCCGGGACGGGACCCGCGGGGGGTTTCACCCCGGAGCCCACCGACGGCACCGGGCGCCTCCCGCTGCCCCGGGGACCGGGCCCCCCCCGCGCCGGGTGGGTGCGGGGCTGCCAGGACGGGGCAGCAGCACCCCGGAGCATCTCCGGGGCGCGCCCGGTTGCCGCAGGAACCGGAGATGCTGCGAGCGCAGCCCCCCCTTGCTGCTGGCCCTACGGGACCCCATGGCCGGGGGACTGAAGGGGGGGACCCCCCGCATCCCCCGTGCACAGCGGGGGTCCCCCGGGCGCGGCAGGCACCGGGTGCGGGGTGCGCCCCGCGAGCACCGGCCGCCTCGAGCAGCGCCCGCTCGGGACACCGGCCCCGGTTCCCCGCTGCTCCGCCGCCACCGGCTCTCCCCGGCCTCGGCGAGGAGCTACCGGGGGTCCCCGCGCTGCTCTCCGTGGGGTGCGGGACCCCCGGACCAGCCGTGCGCCCTGGGCGCAGCCGGTCCCCGGTCCCCTCGGTGCCACCGTGCGCCCTGGGCGCAGCCGGTCCCCTCGGTCCCCCCGGTCCCTGGGGGGTGCCGGTACCGGTTCCGCGGCTCCCTCCCGCGGCCCCCCCGCCGCGGCCGCCCTCGCAGCGCTCAGCGGGGGCGGCAGCCGCGGGATCCGCCCCCGGGGCCTCCCACGCCGCGGCGCAGCCGGGGCCGCTGCTATTTCACGGTACCGCCCGTGTGGGCGGCGCGCAGAAGCGGCGCGGCGCGGCGGAGTGAGCGCGCGCGGCCCGGCCGCGGGACCCCCGAGCCCCCCCCCCCGGGTCCCCGAGCTCCCGGCACCCCCGGTATCCCCGGCCCGCAGCGGAGCGCGGTCCCCGGAGCCCCCGCGCCCCTGCCCATGCCCTGCGGTTCTCTCCGGGACGCACGGGCGTAGCGGCCGGAGCCGGCTCCAGCCCGCGGTGAGCGACCGGGGGGCGGTGGGGGGGAGCTGGGGACGGCGGTGGGGGGCTCGGGGCACCGGGAGGGTCGGAGCGAGCGGGGGGGTCGGGGAGCGGTAGAGGAGGGAGGGGACGCTGGGGTCTGGGGATGGGGAGGGCTGTGACAGCCCCGGGTACGTGTCCTGCCCCACGCGGGGGTCCTGGGGGGGGCTGCTGGCGGCAGGAGGGGGGGGTCCGTGGGGTGCTGGGCACGGCCCCGGGAGGGAAAACGGGGGTGGGGGGGTGACCCCGGGCCTGGCCCCTGCCCCACTTGTGTCCGTGTCGTGTCTGGGGAGCTGTGGCCATGGGGTCTGACCTGGCCCGAGGGGCAGAGGGGGCCTGGTGGGGTCTGTGGAGTGCCCCACTGCGCCCCCTCCCTCTGGGGTGTGCCCCCAGCCCGGGGACCCCCAGGCACCCAGGTGCTTCTCCTGCGAGCTTGACCTGGGGGCCGTGGGTGTCCGTCTGTCCCTCCTGGCCCCGGCGTGACGCTGTCCGTCCCGCAGGCTCGCCATGGCCGTGCCCCGCACACTGGGGGAGCTGCAGCTGTACCGGGTGCTGCAACGCGCCAACCTGCTGGGCTACTACGAGACCTTCATCCAGCAAGGGGGGGACGACGTGCAGCAGCTCTGCGAGGCGGGCGAGGAGGAGTTCCTGGAGATCATGGCGCTGGTGGGCATGGCCACCAAGCCCCTGCACGTCCGCCGCCTCCAGAAGGCCCTGCGTGAGTGGGCCTCCAACCCGGGGCTCTTCAGCCAGCCCGTCTCGGCCGTGCCCGTCAGCAGCATCCCCCTCTTCAAGCTCTCCGAGGCCGGCGGGCGCAAATCGCTCAGCAATGGGCACGCCAGCCCCAGCGAGGCCACGGGCAAGGGGGGCAGCAGCACAGGGACGCCCCCGGCCCGCAGCCCCACGGATCCGGGGGAGAAGCTGTCACCCTCGGCGGCGCCACCGTGGCCGGGGAGGAGCACCCCGGAGTCGGAGGGTGGCGGGGATGAAGAGCCGGGGGGCCCCCCCTTCTCCCCAGGCGGGAGCAGCGGCGAGCAGCCAGTGGGCACTGAGGCGTTGGAGCCGGAGCTGGTGCAGACGGTGGCGGAGAGCGTGGAGCGGCTCCTGCAGAGCTGCCCCCGGGGCGGCGACGCCGAGCTGCGGGCACTCATGAAGCTCAACAAAAAGCTGGCCAAAGCCGTGGGGCACATCTTCCAGCTGGAGGATGGCGACCGGCACAAGGAGGAGGAGATCCGTCGGCACAGCGCGATCTATGGTCGTGGTGAGGCCCGGCGCCGTGAAGGCAAGCAGCTCACCCTGCATGAGGTGAGGGTCCGGGCTCAAATGCACCGGGAGAACACCGGCCCCGGTGCATGGGGAGGGGGCTGGGGTGGCTCTGGGGCTGGCTGTGTCCCTGGTAGGAGGCTGTGGTGGGGGCTCCACCACGCAGGGGTGCAGGAAGCCGAGGTCGGCTCCTGTCCAGGCGGTCTCTGCCTGCCCGGAGCCTGTGGTGCCATTTGCTGAGGGTCCTGCTGGTGCCGCCGGCTCCGTTCCTGCTGACACCCGGGCCTCTGCCCACAGCTGATCATCAACGAGGCGGCCGCCCAGTTCTGCCTGCGGGACAACTCGCTGCTGCTGCGGCGTGTCGAGCTCTTCTCGCTCTCGCGGCAGGTCGCACGGGAGAGCACCTACCTGTCCTCGCTCAAGGTGGCCAGGTGAGCCCAGTGTCCTCAGGGGAGCTTGGGGGGGGGCAGCTGTCACCCCCCTGCCCACACATGGGGTTTCCTCCCGAGCCCCCGACTGCCCCTGTGGGAGCTGCACCAGGACCGGTGCTTCCGGACGGGGGTGGGAGCCCGCAGCCCCCGCAGCCACGTGGCCGCGAGTTCCCCTTTCCCTTGCTCAGGCTGTTTCTGCCTGACCTCAGAGGTGCTGGGGGTAGACAGGGGGGGGCGGAAAGCACAGCACTCGGGGTGGGGATGGGGATACAGCTGGGGGTTAACGGGGGAGTGCCTCATCCCTTGCACCCTTCCCCCAGGAGGCCCCTGCCGGCGCCGTGCTGGCTGCTGCGGCCGCACTGCCGCTTTCCCTTCGCTCTTGGGTCACTCCTCGCTTTCACACCCCCCCCCCCCCCCCCGGCTCCATCTGCTCCGAGGCCCCGCTCTGCTCTGCGCTGTCCCGCGGCACCGCCCTGCCCGGGCGGCCTCCTACGCCCGCCGTCACGGCTGGCGCTGCCCACAGAGCGTGGCAGGGGGCTGGGCGGGCATGCACAGCGCGGGGCCCCTGCGCGGCCGCCCCCGCGCCTGACGCAGCCCTTTCTGCTCCCTCCCACGCAGGACGCAGCCCGAGGAGAGCGGAGCCTCCGTGGCCAAGCGGCTCAAGCAGGAGGTGGGTGCGTGCCCGGGGCGGACGCCCCCATGCATGGGGTGGGGTGCAGGCACCGGGGGAGAGGGGGGGGGGGTGCACGCGCATGCACGGGGGTGTTTGTGCATGTGCATGCGTGCACACCTGCGAGCGTGGGTGGGTGATCGCCCACGCGTGGGTGTGACCGCGCGGCGTGCTCAGGGCTGCCTGCGCCAGCTTGGGCAGGCGCCGAGGGGTGAGGGCTGGTGGTGCTGTGGAGCCCCCTCCCTCAACCCCCCCCCCCGAAGGGATGGGGCCTGGCTGTGGTGCCCTGTGCTCAGCTGCACCTTTCTGGCAGGTGGGCGAGCAGAGCCGCCCTGAGCCCCTGCAGCTGCCCGTGGAGCCCCACACGGCCCCGTACCGTGCCAGCCTGGAGGAGGATGCGGCCAGCCTCTCTGGGGAGAGCCTCGACAGCCACTTGCAGGGTGAGCGGGGGCTCCAACTGGCACACCCTGGGGGGCAGGTGGCAGCCGGAACCCCCCAGCCCCTGACGCTGACCCTCGTCCCCCTCCTTGCAGCAGCGGGGGCCTGTCCCCGGCTGACGCCACCGCCCAGCGTGGCCCCCGACGTGCCCCTTGGCCTCCCCCCGCACGGGCTCTGGAGCCGACACATCCTCCAGCAGACGCTGATGGACGAGGGGCTGCGCCTGGCCCGCCTGGTCTCGCACGAGCGCGTGGGGCGGCTCAGCCCCTGCCTGCCTGGGAAGCCCCCGGGACCAGGTGAGGCCCTGGGGGCTGTGGGAGGGGGTCTGGGGGGCTCGGGGCAGGGGGGCGGTCGGTGTGGGGACGGAGGGAGCTGTCCCCCCCCTTTCTACGGTACCCTGACTCTCCCCCTCTCCCTGCAGAGTTTGAGGACGGGCTGGCAGAGCGGGGCCCCCCGCCTCCCCCCGAGCCCCCCCGTGGCACCATCAAGGTGGAGCAGGAGACCAGCCGGCAGTGAGGCGCCCGGCGGGAGCCCCGCAGCCCCCCCGCCACCACTAACGAAGCAATAACGGGCAGGGGGCTGGGTGCCAGCAGTGCTGTGAGCGCAAGGTGCCGGAGGGGGCTCAGCCGCAGCCCCCCCCCATTTCCCATCCCCTCCCGCACGGACGCTCTGGTTACCTCAGCCGCAGCGGGACGCTCCCCGCAGCAGCAATACCCTCGCCCCCCGCCGCCCCCCCAGGGGCTGGGGCAGCCCGCGATGGACTCGAGCCTGCTGTACAGACCCCACACAGGGCCCCCCCGCACCCGCCTGCCGCCGGCTCCCCCCACCCTGACCCGGGGGCAACCACATCGCGTCCCCCCCGGCCCCGGCACCGCGTGGGGACACGCGCTGTGCCACCGCCGCCGCGTGCGCCCACGTCAGCCCGGCCGCCCACGGCGGTGCCGGCGCGCACAGCTCCACGCGCCCCCGCAGCGCCCCCGCAGCGCCCCCGCAGCGCCCCCACGCTCCAGCCGCCGGCACCCCCGCAGCAAGCACGTGCGAGCGCTCTGTGTGCACGCACTGCAACCCCCCCTTACCCCCCCTGCATGCACGCATCTCTGCTGTAAATACACTCCCCACAGGCCCCCCCGATGGTGCCCCCCCTCCCTGCACATGCCCAAGCACACGCGCGCTCCCCCTGTACGCCCCCCCCCCCAACATTTGTCTCTGCGTGGTCTGAGTGCTGGGGGGGTCACACAGGAGCCCCCCCCCCCTCCAGCACCAAGCAGAAGGTGTTTGACGGGCGCTGGGGTCTTGCTGCCCCCCCCCCCCCCTTTTCTGCAAGCCATGCCCTGCCCCCGGGTCCCCCCCGTTAGGACTGTGTGGTGTCTTTTTAGAGCATTAGCGACTCTTCCTTTGTAACGTGTACAGTAGATTATTTATTTTGTTATTTTGGAATAAAACTTTATTTTATGGCTTATCTTCCTGCCCCCACTCCCCCAGGCTCCCCTCTCCCTGCCTTGACCCTCCTCCAGGCTGGGGGGGGGGGGGGCCACAGGGCAGCTCACAAACCCCACAGCAGGTGCCAGGCCCGGGTGGACGAGGGGCTCGTGCCCCCAGCTGGGCTGGTGCGGGGGGGGAGGGGGGGGGTCCCTTTCCCCCCCCGGAGTGCCGGGCAGGCGCGTTCAGCCCCCCTGGTTCCCGCTGCCGCCTCTCGCCCCCGCAGCTGACTCATCCCGGCCCCCGCAGGGGGCTGAGCCCGGCAGCGTGGGCTGGGGGCACCGAGCTTGGTGGCGAGGCTGGGGGCACCCCCACGCGGGTCGGGGCCCCCCGCTGGCAGCGGCAAGGGCAGGCAGCGGCTCCGTGCTCCAAAGTGCAGCGTATACACAGGTTGGGGGGGGGCAGGGTGTCACCCGAAGTGCTGCCTCCCCCCGGAAAATTCCCTCCCCTCCCCTGCCAGAGTTTGCAAACCCGGCGCAAATCGTGTCAAGTCCAGGAGCCCAAACAAAGCTGGGTCGGGGCTCACAGTCCCACGGCCCCCGCAGCCCCCTCACGCGTGCCCCGGCCGGACGCTGTCGTCCCACCGGGACTCCCCCAGCCCCCAGCACGAAGCGTTGGGGCTGGGGTATCCGCTGCGCTGCAGGGGGGGTGTGAAGGGGGGGCAGAGCGCGGGGCTGTCCAGGGACATCTCCTGTAGGAACTGGTCGAACTCCGAGCTGGGCGGCAGGTCCATGCTGGGCGCCATCCTGAGGGAGAGCGGGAGCAGCGTGACCCAGGGCAGCCCCCCCAGGCCCCCCTCAGCCCCCCGGTGCTTACCACCTTGGGGAGCTCTGCAGCGGCGCGTCCATCGGTGTGAACGGGGCCAGCTCGGGCATCTCCTCATCCCGCGGCTCCGGCGAGGGGCCTCCGGGCAGCAGCTGGGAGGCCTCCCCGGGCATGTACTGGTGGGTCATAAAGCTCCTGGGGGGCAAAAGGGGGAAAGGGGGCCGATGGAGGGGTCACCTCCCTCCCCCAGGGTGCTTGGCAGCCCCAGGATGCAGGAGAGAAGTGTTTGGTTTGGAGGCTGGAGCGCATCTCCTCATGGGCAACACCAGCTGGGCAGAGCACCCCCCATGTGCATGCCCTGGGACCAGGGGAAGGGGGGGGCAGGGCAGGGTGCCCCCCTCCAGCCACGCTCTTACATAGGGTTCCTGAAGGCAAGGTCTTGGCAGCGGGGCAGCGCAGGGTCCATGACCATGGACGATGAGAGCATCGGCGAGGTGCTGTGGGGAGGAGCAGGAGCATTTTGGGGAAGGGGAGGAGGAAACACAGCCCAGCCATGCCGGGGGGAGGTGGGGGGTCCAACGTGTCCCCACCCCAATTGTGGTACTGCTCCTACCTGGGGAAGGAGGACCCCATGCCCTCGGGGACCATCATGTTCATGTTGCTCTCACCCGCGGGGTAGCTGGACATGGGCTGGGAGCAGAAGGGAGCAGGGGGGCTGCGAGTGCAGATGGGGGGGGGCAGCAGGTGAGGGCGTCCTCCAGGGCAGCCCCCTCCCCTCCCAGCACGTGCCCAGAGAGCTGCCCCTGCCCCTGGGTGGGCACTCACCAGATGGGGCTGAGCACCGACTGCAGGTTCTCGGGGCGCAGCTCTTGCTGCAGCACAGGCAGGCTGAACATCTGAGCCTGGGGGGGCTCGGCCCCCCCCCCCTGCAGTGCTCTGGGGCTGCTGGTCCCTGTAGAGGCACACCGACCCCCTCAGCACAGGCAGGACTCCTGCACTGCAGGGTCCAGTCTACAAGGAGGCGTGTGTGCAAGCCAGCACTTGCTGGGGGCGCTGACATCAGGGTGGGATTCATGTGGAGCTGGGCTCTGCAGCGGCTCAAGCTCCCCGGGGGGGGATTCCTCACTCACGAGCACCTCCCCATTTCCCCGTTTCCCCATTTCCCCCAGACAGAAACCCCCCTGGCCCAGCAGCGATGCTCAGGCTGGCCGCTATCACCTGCCCGTGCACACACCTCCATCGGGGCTCGCCGACAGCCTCCTGCACCCACCCACCTCTCGCTTTCCACCGTCATCTTGATGGCAGTGGAGACGTAGCCGCGGCCGTCCTTGCCCGTCTGTTCTTCTGCGGGGAGAGGAGAAGCAGCCGTGAGCCACCGCCCCGCGTGGGACGATGCAGCGCCAGCCTTGGCAGCAGGACCCTGGACCCAAATCCCTCTGCCCCTCTCGCAGCCCCCCCTGCTTCTCCCCACAGCCTTGCAGCCCCGAGGCCGGGGCCCCTCCGCTCCCCCCACTCACTGTTGTAGTGGCTGCCAAATGCCTGGTCCTTGGGGGTGTTGGGGTAAAGGTTGCGGAGCTGCCCCAGGTCCCGGATGCGGTCGCCGAGGGATCGGATGGACAGGTCCTTGGCGGAGAAGGGCTGGATGTTCTCCACCTGGCTGGAGCCTGCGGGTGACACGGCACGGGGCTCCACTGCCTGCCCCCCCATAACGCCCAGTGTCCCCACGCCGTGGTGACCTCGCTCTCCCCTCGGCGGTGCTGGCAGCAGCCCCCGTGCCCCCGTCTCACCGTCCTTGCCCCGAATGACGTGAGCGATGGTGACGCCCCCGATCTCCGAGTCACTGAAGCGGAGCAGGAAGGTCCCGTCGGGCTCTGTGCTCAGGAGCTTGCAGACGTACTGCTTGCTGATGAAGCCGATGATGAGCCTGGAGGAAAGGGCAGACGGACAGCGTGCCAGTGCCAGGATAGGACCCAGCACTCCCTGCGTCTGGTCCTGGAGGAGCTGTGAACACCCCACTCGGCCTCTCCGGCACCCACCTGTCCGACCAGTAACTTTTGAGGCATCTCTTGGTGAGGTCAAGGACTCCGTCAAACCACTGCCAGAAGGTGAATCCCCGGCCAGGCAGGATCTCCTGGGGAATGAGAGGGGTGTGAGGCTCCCCAGGGCCATGCTGGCCCCTGCCCACCCCGGCCAGCCCTCCCAGTAACCTTGTTGAACTGGGCCCAGGAGACACTGCGGCTCTGGAAGTCCTCCAGGCTGGCACTGTGGTCGTTGAAGATCTTCTGGGCCAGGAAGAAGTAGTGCTCCTTGAGAAGCCCCTTGGTGGTCTGCACCTCTGCCATGAACTTCAGGTTCAGGGTATCGCACATCTTCTCCCATGGCACCCGCTCGGCCACCACAAAGGGCACGCGGTCCTACAGCGGGGCCAGACAGCATCAGGACAGCATCGGGACAGCGCCCACTGCCCCAGCCCAGCCCTGGAGTCTCCTCGTCCTGGAGCTGGACCCAGCCCTGGCACCCCAGCAGGTCCTCCCTCACCCCAGCCCCTCCCCACAGCCCTCCCTCGCGGCACTCACGATCTCCGAGAAGGCGTTGTCCCACAGCACGGTGGCTTTGGCGTTGTTGTCCTGGTTCCCGTGGACAATGACCACGATGGGCAGAGACAGGACCTGGGCACGGGGCGCCCTCCCCTCAGCCCGGGCTCAGCCTCCCACAGCCCTGAGGCTGCCCCAGGGCCATCCCAGCCTGGACCAGGGCTGCGAGGGGTGGCAGGACCCAGGTGCCTGAGGGAGGCTCGGTGCTGCCAAGGAGAGGGGCCGGTACCTGGAGCTGCACAGTGAGGTTGCTGGGGCTCAGGGCCACGGTGGTGCTGAACAGGACGGCGCATTTCTCCTCTGTCACCGACTCGGACCCCTTCCGCTCGCAGCGCTTTATCTTCTTCAGCAGCTAGGGAGGGGAGAGCCAAGCGTCACCCCCAGGCAACCAACAGCCCTGAGACACCCCCCAAGCCCTCCTGGGGTCCTCCCAACATCCCAGCACAGCCCCGAGCCTGTCCCGGGGCCGCTGTACAGCCCCTGGCCAGCAGCACTCACCACGTTCTTGAAGTTGGCGCAGCAGGTCCCGCTGGTGGGGTTGGTCTCCAGGGCCACCACATTGTGCATGATCTCCCCTGTGCTCTCGCTGGGCAGAGGTGGGGGTCAGGGCAGCGCAGCGGGGGCGCAGCCCCCTTGCCCCCGCGCTGGCCGGCCGCTCACCTCAGGGTGTTGCCGTAGGCGCTGAGCGCCAGCTCCCGCGCCTGCTTCTCCGTCACCATGTCAGCCCGCACCATGTAGGGCTTGGTGGATGCCTTCAGCAGCTGGGGGCCCAGCAGGAACCGGACGCTCGCCTGGAACTTGGTCTGGGTCTTCAGCACCTGCGGGGGCTGTTTCTCCACCAGGAAGGAGCTGGGGGAACAAGGGGTGACAACGGTGACGAGGGCAGCCAGCTCTGCCACCGGCCTCTGCAGATCCACCTTCTGCCCCCGCAGCGCCCGCCCTGTCCATTACCTCTTGACCAAGCTGGATAAAACCTCGTTGAAGCGCTCCAGGAGCCGGGGCAGCAGCTCGGGCCCCAGATCTGTGCTCGCTGCCATCACCTGCTGGTGCAGCTGGAAATAAACCTCGACCAGGCTCTCACACCTGTGAGGAAATTGTGGGGAAAGAGCGCCCTGAGCCAAAACAGGGCCACAGCAATCCTGGAGCCCCTCAGGCCAGCAGGGTCCCCGTTCCCAGGGGAGAAGACGGGGCAGGAGGGTTGCTGCGGGTCCCCCATTGCCACCCCACCTCTTCTGCAGCGGCGCTAGGTTCTCCTCGAACAGCGCCCCATTTCCTGCCAGCTGCTGCTGCCTCTTCCAAATCTGGATCCTCTTCAGGACCTGCTGCTTGGCCACCTCCAGCTCTTTCGTGGCCTCCAGGATCAGGGTGGGCAGCTCCTGGGGGGCAGCACCAGCCACGGGGCTCTGCTTGGCACCATGCCCCCGGCAGAACCTGCAGCCCCGCACTGGCCCCATGCCCCCCCCGAGCTGCTTCGTGCTCCTCAGCCCTGTCCCCCCCCCGGCAGGATTGCCGCCTTGCCCCGCTGCCCCAGCCCCACTCACGCTCTCCGGAGCTTTCGGTTCTGTCTTCAGCTGTGGGTTCAGCGGCAGAGAGGCTGGGGAGGACGGAGCGGGGCGGCCCCGTTAGCACAGGACTGCACCCGCACGGCGCTGCCGTTCTCCGCCGTGCCCCATGGTCGGATCCATCCCGCCCTGGCCCCTCACCTGCAGAGCCGTCCCGCAGCTGTGAGCCGCGCTCCCGCAGCGCCTGGATCTCGTGGACACGGTGCTGCAGCCGCTGCAGGCCCAGGCTGAACTTGAGCTCCTCCTGCCGCCGGTGGAAGCTGAGGGGCAGGTGGCGGTCCTGGGGTGAGGAGAGTGGGGTGAGCGGGGTGCGGGGACGGCCTGGCCATGGGTTGCCCCGGTGGGGGGCAGGAGCCACGCACCCTCTTGAGCACAGCGGCCTTCTCGCCCTCCAGGATCGCCTTCAGGACAGCCACCAGCCGCAGCGGGTCCCGCCGGTATGTGCTCTGGGGGGATCAAGGCCCTGGGTGTTAGCAGGGCAGGACGCGTGCCCCGCCGCCCCCAGCCCATCCCGTTCACGTGTTTCGGGCCCCCAGCCCAACACGATGGGCGCTGAGCCAGTCTCTGTGGTTTCACGGCCGGCCATGTGGAAGAGGCTGTGGCTGGCACGCTTTTGTGACATAACCAATTTCCAGCTTTACAACCAGTTTAAAACTTTAAAAAGTTAAAAATTTAAAAACTTTTCCAGTTTTAAACTGTGCATGAAAAATATGAAGCAACTTTAAATGAAACCCAAACCCCCATTCCTTATTTCTGCGAGCATCCCCTCAAGAGGCACCAGCCCTACACCTGGCGAAGACATTCCCGGCCACCCCTGGCCCGGGTGAATCAGCGCTTTCCACCAAGCCCAGAGAGAGGAATTTCCCGGCTGGCTCCAGCTCCCCGCACCCTGCGCCAGCTCCTCCGGCCTTCGCACATTTCCCAAATTAGCTACTTCCCTAAACAGCAACGGCGAACCGCTGGACGGCGCGCTGGGCGGCTTCCCCTGCGGGCCGGGCGGCAGCTCCGCGGCACGCCCCTGGCCCCCTGCGCCCACCCGGCGGCCCCGCAGCAGCGCCAGCCCTGCCAGCACCGGGGTTTAGGGGACCAAAGCCCTGGGTTTGGTGTCCCGAGACGCTGTGGCAGCCCAGAGCTGTACCCTCGCTGCGTCACAGCCCCATCCCGAAGCACCCCCCGGAGAGGGGCCGTTCCTGCCCCAGCTGCTTCCTCGGCCACGTTCGTCTTGAGCAAGAGCACCCAGCTCCCACCGCCCGCAGCCCATGCTCCCACTCAGCGCACTCCCACAACAAAGGGCTCGGAAGGGAAAAGGGTTTGCTGTTACGGGATGAGGAACAATGGGAGGAGGGAGGCTCTTCTTGAGTAACTTAAATTGGGGAAAAAAAAAGAAAAAGAGCTGAAACATCTGCATATTTTCAAAAGCCAGCAGCAACATTGTTCATGAAAGTCACCCAGTTCCCCAGAAGTTATGACTAAAACTGACCCCTTCCCAAATGTTGTATATTACCAAAAAAGCAGGGTTTTCAACCGGGCTCTGGGCACGAGCACCGTTCAGCCCTTACTCTAAGAGCTCCACTGGCAGGAGAGAGAGTGGAAGGGTTAATCTGCAATCACAGAGGGAGGAAGAGAGACAGAGCAATTCACAGAGGTCTCAGTAAACAGAGAAAGAGCCCAGAAAAAGAAACCCAGTGTACACATGCACATGCGGCAGGAGGAAACACGGCACAAAACACCGCATGGAGGAAGGAGAAATCAAACGCTCGAGCAGAAAATGGGGAACATGTGGTGAGGAGGCTGCACGAGCGCCAACGTGCTCAGGGGGTCCCCGCAGGGGCAGCTCCTGGGCGCCAAGGGGCTGCAGGGATGTGCCCCACGAGGGGAAGCTGTGGCGGCTGGCGGGCAGGGGGGAACCATGGCCATGAAGGGCCTGAGTGCTGTGACGAGCTGGGGGCTGGCCCCAGCACACGGATGAGCTCCCCCGTCCTGCCGAAGTGCCCACAAAACCCCACCGCTGGCACCGAGTCCGCACAAGTCACCCAAGGCTCCAGCCTCAAGAGGGGACTGGCTCAGAGCATCAGCCCCTTCGGTGGTGTTTGATGCAGCAAACCCAAGGCATGATAACAACCCTGCCTCCCATGGCTCCTAGCTGCCATCCCGGCAGGACATGGCCCTCAGGGCCCCGTGCCCGGCCCCCCGCGCACCTCAATGTTGCTGACTTGCTGGAGGATCTGGCACTGCTGCCCATCGCTGCTGGCGGCACTGCGAAGCTTCTCCAGCATGGCCGAGAGCATCCCGCTGGCCACGCTGGTGCAGAAGGCGTCGCAGCCATTGATGAACTCCCTGGGGAGAAGGGGAGAAGGCCGGGTGGGCACGAAGCCTCTGCCCTCCCTGCGAGCACGCACTGGGGAGGAAGGGAACACCGGTGCTTCCGCTGTCCTGGCACGTCACCCAGCGCCGGCTGGACTTCTGGGGGAAATTTGCCACCTTACAGCTGTGAGCGAGGCTGAACGGCACTCAGAGAGATCACGAGGTTCATCAGAGAGGACGTCACCTCCTGAAACCTCTCCCACACACACACCCAGCTGCCACCCACCCTCTGCTGTGCTCCCCCACCACGGGGCCTGGAGCAGCCCCTCACCCGCTGCTGTGGCGCAGTCCCATGTGGCCAAGCCCCCTTGTGTCAAATTTCCTGCCCTTTTGCAACCTGGTCATGGTGCTGTGCAGAGGAGAAACAGTTCCTGAGGCCACTCCTGGGGATGCCTGGGTGAGACCGTGACACTGCTAATTAACCCACTGCTATTTCCATGTTCTAGGCACAAAGCAGGGGTGCTGGCCAGGCTGTGCTTGTTATTGCCACTGCAAATGCAGCACTGAGTCAGTCCAGACCCTGCTAGGGCGCTGAGGGCACCAACAGACCCCGACCAGCCTCACCTGACATTGCACTCTCTGCCCAGGCTCAGGAGCTCCCCTCCCATCCAGATCGGGGCGCTCAGCCCCACCACGAGCTGCGCCACCAGCACATCCATCTCTGGCCCCATCTCCTCTTGCTCCCGCACGGATGCACAGGGCGCCCTCACTTACCTCACCTGGGGTCGTGGACGGAGCCCAGCACCGGCACCGACACGTTCAGACACTGGCCAGGCCGGGACCCCCTTGGCTGGGGGCTCAGCCCTCCCTGCGGGCAGCTGGATGCTCCCCTGCCATATCCCGGGCATGTGGGAGCGGTGAGGGAGAGCAATGCCCCGTGGGGCAGATGGGGACTCACCAGGGCTGGTTCTCCAGCCAGTCAGCCAGGAGGCAGCGCAGGCTGCGGGGAAACTCTGCGAAGAGGCTGCTGAACTCCTCCGGCGGCATGTGGGAGACGATGTTCCAGAGGGACATCTTGGGAACCGTTACCTGCAGGGAAATGGGAGGTGAATGGGGAGAAGGGGGACACTGCGGGCACCCCACAACCCTGTCCTCCGCACGGCTGGGCTGGGCTATCCCCCGGTCCTGAAGGCTCCTTCGAGCACTGCTGCCCCGTCCCTCCGCCGTCTGAACCTGCTGCTTGGCACGGCCGGGGCTGCGCGGAGAGGAGGAGCAGGAAGCACCCATCCCTGATCATCCCTCTTGGGCAATCCTGGCAGGCTGGCAGCCCACTCGTGCCTCAGTTTCCTGCAATTCTGGGGAATCCCTGCTCCTCCTCCATGGGCACAGGGACGCATGGGGTGGCAGGCAGCACTACTGAGCTCGGCGCAGGAGAGATGGCAAAGCTGCCAGGAGCAAGAAGAGCGCGAAGCCCCAGCACCTGCTGAAACGGCTCTGCTGCGGTGCTTTCAGGAACAAGACACAGCCCTGACCCCCAGCCCTGCAGAAGCGAGGCGGCCAAGCTGCTCCCCAAAACCTCCCCAGCCACCCCCCCAGGGAAAACACCTTCCCAGGGCATGCCTCAGCCACCCCACAAACCGGTCTCCAGATTCCATGGAAAGCAAGGAGAGGGCTCGATGACAGGAGACAGGAAACACCATGGGGAAGACCGGGGGGCTCCCACCACCCCCAAGCTGGGCTTCGCAACCCCAACGGCGCCTCCCTGGCACAGACGCGCCCTGCGCCCTCCAGCAGCGCCTGAAGCCTGCGGACTTCACCCCGCCTCCGCAGCCCAGCCTCCCGGGCTGCTTCCCAAGATCCTGCTCCCGTCCTCCCCGCCACCCTCGCGTCCTCCATCCCACGGCCCCGCCGCAGAGCCCGCTCCCCTCGCTGAGCTGAGGAGCTGCTGCGTCACCCGGCCCAGACGCACCTCGCTCCCGGCTGCCCCTCACCCGGCTGGGGTGGAGGCCGGATCCTGCAGCAGGACGCGAGGCCGCGGCCCTCGGAGGACCGGGAGCCTGCGGGCCACGGGCCAGCGCGTCTTGCCGGGGCCGAGAGCAAACAGCCGAGCGAGGGGGAGGCGTCACGTGCGCCCGCGGGCCGGCTGCTCTCCCCAGCGGGTCCTTTCCGCGCGGCAAGAGCCAAGGCGCAGGGAGGAGGTGGAGCCGCCGGAGACTCTGAGAAACCATGCGGAGGGAAGGGAGCCAACGTCACTAGGGCAACATTGCAGAGTGCAAAACAACCGTGGCCTGCTGCCGGCCGCCAAGCGAGGCCGCTCGCCCCCGCCTTCGATCCTGGGGCCACAACGCACTGGGGCCGGGCAAGGGGAGCCCCCGAGGTGCTCGAGCCCCCAGGATCCCACACCGATCGGAGGAGCAACCCTGTTGCGTGCCGTGCCTGGGTCTCCCAGCAGTGAATTTGCTCCTGGCTCTGCTGGCACAAACCCACCCCGATGATTTACTGCGGGGATTGACGGATCCTGCAGGGATCAACGGCTGGGGAAATGTACCCAGCGCTCACCAGGCAGCTCAGCCCCGCTCAGGGCACCTGCTGCAGCTGGGGCCGGGGCCTTTCCACCGCTTGCTCGGCCAGGAAAACCCACCAGCAGCTGCTGCTTCCCCTCGCCGCCCCCCACGGACCCCGCAAGGCAGGGACCAGGAGAGGTCGGAGCTGTTGGTGCGCAGGGAATGGAGGCAGGAGGAAAGAGCAGTCCCTCATCCTGTGATCCTCGGAGGCCCAGTCCCCGTCCCCCTCCCTCGTTAAAACCTGTATTTCTGCTTAGCGCCGGGAGGCAGCTGCTGGCTTGTACACAGCAACCTGGAGCGTGAGCTGGGCATGCCTGAATTTGCTGCGAGGCTGCAGGAGGCACCGCGCTCCTCCTCGTCCCCACCAGCCCAGGGCCGGCTTGGAGGAGCTCGCGGCAGGGGACGGCCCCGTCCCCTCCTGGCGTCAATCGCTGCAGCTCCTCGAGCCCAGCCGTGCCGCGCTTCCTTCCCGTCCTCGCTGCAGTTTCCATAACTCTGTGTTTTCCTCCTCAGCTCCTACTGCACAACAGCCTTTCCCTGCCAAGCCCGTGCTCCTGTAACAATACCCTGGCTGGGGCTGAGGTTTCCTTGAGAAGGGCTGGCGTGCCCAGCGCCCCGGTTTCCTGCACTTCGCGGTACCAGCTGGCGCTTGGTGGCCCACGTGGTGTTTGCCCTATCAACATATCTGCAGCGCCGAGAAGAGGAAGCACTGCGGCAGGCCCCAGGACGCAGACCCAGGCCTCAGGACGAGGCCACCCCTCCTGCGGGTCGGGGACGCTGCCTCGTCCCCTGGGCAAAGCAGCCACCGCCGCAGCTCCTAGCACCGGGCCAGCAGCCCTGCAACTCGCCCGGACGACAGGCGCAGCTCCCAGCTCCGCGGGCAACGTGCCCACGCCGCCGCAGATGCACAAATCCCCCTCTAGCGGGGCTCCGTGCCCCCAAAAAGGCAGAGGTTTGGAGGCTGCCCCGGACAGGGCCCCCTCCTGTGGGGCTGGGCCGTTTTCGTGCGGGGCTGGGAGCTGCTGCCTGGGAAAACCCCGCGGCCGCGAGGCGCCTCCGGCTCAATGGCGGGGCAGGATATGGCGCAGGGGGGCAGCTCCGCCCCGAGCCCCCTCTTCCTACCTCCCCACCCCGCTGGGCTTCGTCCTCGGTGGCGGCAGGGATGCGGTGCTAGGTCAGGCAGGACGGACCGTGGCACCGAAGGGGGATCGCTGACCTCCCCGCTCCCCAGCATGGGCTTTCTGCTCGCTCTGTGGGCAGTGGGAAGCCACGTCCACGTCCCAGAAGTGAGAGCAGCCAAGCATCCCACCACTGGCACCCGTCCACCGCTGGCACCTCATGAGAGCAGCACCCACCTCTTGGAGCCACCTCTTTGCTGTGTGAGGGGAAACGGGGCTGGGAGGGACCCTGCAAGGGACCCAGCTCCCCTCCACCCCCCGATCCCTCAGCACACATCCCCCATGGGGCCAGGCCCTGCCAGGGGCCAACTGGGGACAGAGCTGGTGGCTGGCGGACACACGCAGTCCCCTGCCCTCTGCAAGGTGCAGCTGAGATTTCCCTGGGACTTTCTCAGGGACAGACGCTCAGATTTTCCAGTGCTTGAAGTTCAGGACACCTGGCTCTGCCACCAGCCTCCCTCCCACGTCCCCACGGGGGACGCAGCCTGCTGCTGTCACCGCCTTTGTCACGCCTCAGTTTCCCCGTGCTGCCGGGGAGGCAAACGCTGCCGGCGTTCGCTGTCCAAGGTGAGGATGCAGAACCTCGCAGCACGGATGGGACGCAGCGCAGAGGATGCTGCAGAGGCAATGGGGTGGCAAGGACCGGCCGGAGCCCTCTGCCCTCCCACAGCGAAAGCCCTCCTGGTTCAGAGATAGAAGAGCAGGGCTTTCCCCAGCTGACCCAGCCCCGGTGTGACTCACAGCGTGGGGAATCCGGGCAGGATCAGGCCCTCAGCTCCCACCCCTGGGGACATGCCGCAGCCCGTGCCCCCAGAGGTCCCTGCCAGGCGCCCTGGGGCCGTGCTCGGGCGCTTTTGCTTTGCCCCACGCACCCTTCGCCCCCAGACAGGGTGCCAGCAGCCCGGTCCGTAGGCGCTATTGGCAGCCGTCCACATTGGACTTTGGGCCTGGCAGCCCCGCCAAGCACGGGCCGGGCTTCCAGCTGCCTTGGGGCTGCCAAACACCCGCAGGGACCCCGGTGCTGCTGCCCGGCCCCATCCCCATCCCCTCCTGCAGGAGCAGCGGGCTGGGCTCCGGTGGGCTCACCCCGGGGGGGGGGGGGGGGGCTCTGCAGGCCCCCGGTTCCCCTTCCTGCACCCCCCCGGAGCGGGCAGGCACCTGCAGCGCCCAGCAGCAGCCCTGGCCGCCTCTGCTGGCACCGGGGGCTGAAAACCCGCCGGGTTTTCCTGCGGGGAGCCCCGCTCCGGACGGTGCCGTCCCGCAGGCCCCGGGGTGGGCACCGGGAGCCCGCGGGGCTGCACGGCGTGCGGGCACCGGGGACCGGGGCAACCCCCGACAGCCCCGTTACCCCCCCAGACGCCCCCCCCCCAAAGGAACGCGGACTTACCGGAGGGCGCTGCCTCCCTGCCCCCGTTACCGGCCCGGGGAAGGCCCCGTTACCGGGCCGCGTCCCGCCGCCAGCCGCCGACTTCCCCCTTCCCCGGGCCCGGCCCCCGCCGCCTCCTTCCGGCCCGGGGCTTCCACGGCCCCGCTCCCGCCGCCAGCCCCGGGGGGGGGCCCCGAGCCGCGCTCGCCCCTTCCCGTTCGGGCCCGGCCCCGCCCGGTGCCCCCGGGCCCGCGGAGCCGGCGGCCCCCGCGGCCTCCCCCGGGGGTCTCCCCGGTGCCGCCCCCCCCCCCCCCAAGTCCCGTCCCGTCCCGTCCCGTCCCCCCGGTGCCGTTACCTCGCGGAGCCGCCGCTCCGGGCCGGGCCGGGCCGGGCCGCGGGGCCCTCAGTCCATGGCGCTGCGGCTGCGGGCGCGGCCGGGCCGGGCTCCCGGGGCTGGCCCCGCTCCGGCGGAAAGCGCCGAGCGCCAGGAAGAGGGAGGAGACGCGCGGGGGTGCGCGGGGGGGCCCCGCCGGCCCCGGCCCCGGCCCCGCTCCCCCCCCGGTCCCCGCCGTCCTCCCCCCCGGGTCCCCACGTTCCCCCCCCGGTCCCCGCCGTTCCCCCCCCACCCCTCCCGGTCCCGTTGCGGAGCCGTTTCTGTGCCCCCCCCCCTCCAAAAGGGCCGCCCCGCACCTGCCCCACATCGCGCTGCCCCATAGCGGGGCTCCGCCACCGTGCAGCCCCCCCGCACCCCCCCCCCCGTACCGGGAACCGGCAACCTGCCCCCCCCCCCCGAGCTGCGCACCCGTTCGGTGGCTGAACGCGCCCGGGGCCCGGCCCCGGTTTGCAGCCGTGTCCCGGAGCTTGAGGCCCGCGGCCGGGCCCGGGAGCTGCCCGGAGCTGTGAGCGAGGCCCGGGGGCTGTCCCCGCCCGGGGGGGGTCCCGGTGCACCGGGGGCTGTTTGTGCCCCGTGGGCCGCTCGGTTCCTGCCCCCCCCCCGGTGGGTGCGGAGCCGCCCTGGGGCCGCCAGGGGGCGCTGCCGCACCGGGGTCCCGCCGCAGGGCCCCGGTACCGGCCCCGGGAGGGGGGGCCGGGGGGGGACCTGGGGAGCTGCCCCCCCACTGCTGGGACGGGACCCCCCGGGACCCCCCGGGACACGCCGTGCTTCGGGTCCCCCGGGGAACCGAGCCCAAGGCCCGGCCGTGCCCCGGGCACCGGTGGCAGCACCCGCAGGGCTCTGGGGGTGTCGGTGGGCACCGGGCTTCCCCTGCCTGGCTGGGGGCCGGGGGGGGCCCTGAACGAACCGACCGGTGCTGAGCACACGGGACCCGGGGCTGGGTGCGTGGGAGGAATCCTGGCAGAGCGTGGCCATGGCCCTGCTGTCCCGGCCACCTCCGCTCGCAGGGGTTTGCACAACCCGCGGGGCTTTGTGCTGTGCCCCCCCACCCCGGGCACCGCTGGCCTCTCTGCGGGGACGGCGTCCCGGGAACATCTGGGGAGGGAGAACATCTTCCTCCCAAACACCTGGCACGGCACTGCCTTGGCTGGGCCCCTCCCGGCTGGCTCCTGTCCGCTTTCCCCCCCCCAAGCCCTCTGCCAGCATTGCCTCACTGGGGCGGGGGCAGGCGTATGATGGCATCGTTGTAACTGCTGACGTCATTGTTGTAACGGGTGATGTCATCTGGGGGGGCGCAGGCACCTCCTGCCACGGAGAGGCTGCAGGGTGGGTGCCGGTGCTGCCCTGGTCCCTGTGGCACCCGGACTCGGCACTGTGCAGCAGCAGTGTGGCGAGGAGAACGAGGGCACAGCTCTGACATCACAACTCTGACATCACGGCTCTGACATCACAGCTCTGGCTCTGACATCAGAACCACAGCCATGGTGGTCGGGGAGGGATGGGGCACTGCCCCAGGGGGGGCTGAAGGAATGCACCTGCAGCCGGTGAAGGAGGGATGGGGTTGGGGCAGCCCCGCTCTCATTGGGGTTGGGGGGTCCATGCTGCCCCCCAGCCCCACGGCCTGGGTGGGTCCCGGGGGCCTCGGCAGCGTTGCAAACATTGGCAGTGCGTTTGCCACCCCAACCGGCCCAAAATGCAGATCACGGTGACGGAGACTCTTGGTAACAAACATCTGAGGCAGGGATGAGACGTTCCCTGCGGAGAAAAGGATGTTTGGGTAAGGTGAGAGGAACACCGTAGCTGTTTTGGGGCTGGAGCTGCTGCCCCTGGCCCCCCGTGGTAGGTGGGTGGGCTCATGGAGCATCCCCCTGCCAGGAGCTGGCACTGAGCCCAAGCACGGCTCCAACCATGAGCCACATGCACAGGACCCAACACTGGATGAGCAAAATATGGCCTGGCCCCAGCAGGACCCTGCTGCTGGGACCCCGCTGCCAGGACCCTGGGCTGGAGGTCACGGCCTGGGGCCACGGCCTCATGCTGTGGGGTGGGAGTGGTGGGCAGCACTTGTACCGTATCCATACCATGTCCATCCCTATGCCACATCCCTGTCCCCCGTACCCATGGCCCTGCTGATACCATACCCATGTCCATACCTACACCACACCCATACCATTCCTATACCATACCTACACCATGTCCATACCCATCCCCACACCATGACCGTACCTCTATCCATACCCATTCCCATACCATACCATGCCCATACCTATACTGATACCATACCCATACCTCTGCCCGTACCTATTCCCATACCATACCACACCATACCATACCATACCCATCCCTGTACCATGCCCATACCTATTGCCATAGTACACCCATACCTATTCCCATACCGTACCATACCATACTACAGGTATACCATACCATACCCATACCCACACCCGTACCATGCCCATACCCATTCCCATACCATACCCATACCCGTACCATGCCCATACCTATTCCCATACCATACCATGTCCATACCCATTCCCATACCTACACCATGCCCCTACCTATACTGATACCATACCCATACCTAAGCCCATACCTATTCCCATACCATACCACAGCCATACCCATACCCATACCCATACCCATACCCATACCCATACCCATACCCATACCCATACCATACCCTACCAATACCCATACCCGTACCATGGCCATACCTATTCCCATACCGTACCACACCATACCCACACCCGTACGCTGCCCATCCCCATTCCCATTCCCATACTATACCCATACCTATTCCCACCCCGAGCCCATCCCCATCCCCATCCCCCCCCATCCCCATCCCCACCCCCCCATCCCCATCCCGGTACCTGCCCCCCTCCATCCCCGCCCCCCCCCGGGGGGGCGCAGCCCGGGCACCTCCCGCGCATGCGTGCCCGCCGCGTCGGACCCCCCCCCCCCCTTCCCCCCATCCCTTCCCCCTTCCCCCCAATTCCCCCCCCCCCTCGCGGCGGCTCGAGCCCGGTGACGTCAGGCGGGCGGCAGCGCGCGCTCCATCCCCCGGCGGCGGCGGCGGCGGCGCGCGCAGCCCCCCCCCCGCCCCCGCCCCGCAGCCCCCGGCGCCGCCGCCGCCCAGGGCCGGAGGGTCCCGGCTCCCCCCCCCCCCCCACCCCAGCCCCCTCCCCTCCGGTCCCGGCCCGTCCCCCCCCCGCCCCGCCCGGCCCGGCCCGGCCCTCCCCTCCCCTGCCCGCCCCCGCCCTCCCGCGCCCCCTCCCTCCGCGGATGTCGGTGCGCGGGCCCGGGACGCGCCGCCCCGCGGGCAGCACGGCGTGAGGAACCGGGAGCCGCCGGGAGCCGCCGGCATGGGGCCGCTGCTGCTGCCCCTCGCTGGGTGCCTGCTGGCCCTGCTGGCCGCCCCCGCCGCCCGCGCCCTCGAAGGTGAGTGCGGGGCCGCGGGGGGCGGCACGGCCCGGTGTGGTCCGGTGTGGTCCGGTGTGGCTCGGTTCGACCCCGTGTGGCTCGGTTCGGCCCGGTTCGGCCCCGCCACGGCTCCCCCCGGGGCTGCGGAGCGCTCCCACCCCGGGCCCCGGCCCTCGCCGCCGCCGCGCTGCGGAGCGGGGCCGCCCGCCGGGATTGGGGGCGCGGGGCTGGGGCCGGGGCCGGGACCGGGGGGGCTCCGCCGTGGGGGCTGCGCTCGGGCCCGGGCCGCTGACGGCGCCCTCAGGACCCGGGGGGCTCGGGGCTGGGGCCGGGGGGCGCGGGGGGCCGAGACCAGAGCGGGGCCGGGGCTGGGGTCGGGACCGGGACCGGGACCGGGGTCGAAGCGGGGCTGGGGCCGGTCCCGGCCGCTGCAGTCGCGGCGCTTCCCCCGGCGGCCCCGCTGCGACAAAGCGGAGCGGCCCCGCGGGTCCCCGCTTCTGCGGAGAAAATAAAGGGACCCCCCCCCATCCCCCCCATCCTACAGCAGGCGTCCTCCTCCCCTTCCCGATCCCCCCCCGGGAACTTCCCTCAGCTCCCCCCGCTTCTATTCCCCTGACGCCCCCTCCACCCCCCCATTTTCCCTCTGCCAGCGGCAGGGGCTGCCCTGCGGTGACAGCGCGGCCCCCCCGGCCCTTGCGTAACGGGGCCGGTAACGGGGCTGGCCGCTGGCCCCGGGGCCGTCCAGCCCCGCACCGAGCGGCTCCTTTTCAAGCTGCGCACGTCTCGCCCCTGCCGGGATCGATCTGCTCGCCCCGTTCTTCTGCAGCCTCCCCGTACCGGGGGCTCGGGGCCGGCAGCTCGGCCAGCGGGGAGCCACCGGTGGAGAAGTTCCTGGAGATGTTTTAATGTGTGGGGTGGGAGGCTGATTTTTTTTTTTTTTAATCTTTTTTTTTTTTTTTTTTTTTCCCCCTTAAAAGCCCGGAGATTTGGGGTTTTGAGTTGGCTTGCGCAGCTTTCCACTTACGGGTTCCCTCCAGCCCAGATGGGAAGGGCCTGGCGAAGGCGGCAGCCTGGAGCGTTTTATCGATGGGGGGGATCTGGGGGAAGGTTTCGCTGTCCCCTTTTAGCACCCACCTCGGCACCAAGCTGCTGGCGCTCGGTGCCGTGGCAGAGACAGCAGCGTCCAACCCATGGCCAGTGCTGCGGGGGGGGGGGCTGGAGCCCCTGGCCTCCCCCCGCCCTGCTGGAGCTCCAGGCACCCAAATCACGTCCCTCGGAGGGAGGTGGCGATGCCGCTTGTGTCCCCAGCTCTGCTGACACCCGTGCGGGGTTGCTGCAGCCACTGGCACTGAGCTGCCCTCTCCCCGTAGGCAGGGAGTGCACCGGGGTTTGCTGCTCGGCCTCTCCCCTTTTTGGGGGCACCCGGCACCGTGGAGGCATCGTCCCCCCTCGGTTGGGGTTCGAAGCAGCCGGCGGATCCCGAAGTTGGTGGGGGCGGGAGGGACAGGCATCAGTCATTGCATAAGCTGCGTTGCCTTTGGAAACGAGGCTGCAGCAGCGATGATGAGCTCGAGGGAAGTTCCTCCATCCTCTCCTCCACCCCGATGACTTGGAACGGGGTGAAAGCCAGCACGGGAACGCCCCCTCACCGGGTGGCTGGCAGTGGACTCCTG
This sequence comes from Netta rufina, assembly GCF_964035555.1. NCBI lineage: Eukaryota > Metazoa > Chordata > Aves > Anseriformes > Anatidae > Netta > Netta rufina. Next base: position 2,311,504 of record NC_140154.1, read on the forward strand.
CTGCGGGGTGCTGTGCCTTGCCGACCCCACAAAGCCACATGCAGCTGGCACAGCGTCCTTCAGAGCTCTGTGGGCAGGAGTTGCCCTGGTCCGGGGATGGGGCTTGGGGAGGAGGCTTCAAAACCCCAGTCCCCCTCCCCCTCGGCAGTGCAGCGGCGGGGTTGCCTTGGCTTGCGACCCCCAAAGCCACTGCCTCGGGTTGTGACGCTGAAAATGTTAATTTGTTCCTGTCTTTGGCTGCAGAAGAGAGGGGAGACAAAGTCCAGCCGGCGGGGATGGTGGAGGAGCTCTTCCAGCGGGACAAAGGGCAGCGGCGCACGGCTCTGATCTGCCGGAGCACTCTTCCCATCTGGCGGGGCGGCGGTGCGCTCCCCGGGTCCCGATGCTGCTTTGGGAATACCTGTGGTTGAGGGTGGCCGAGGTGTTTTGATGCAGCCCTTCCCCCTCAGCAGTCCAGGTCTTGTGCACGCAGGTGCCATCTCCCCAGGCAGGGACGGGTTTTCCAGGAGCCAGGCTGGGTCTGGGAACTGTTGGGGGGTGGCTGTCGGGGCTGGTGCTGCCTTTGCCACACAAAGGAATGGTGCTAACAGGGGGGAGCCTGCTCAGCTCCATGCAGATGTGGGCAGGGGGTGTCTGTGGGGTGCTGAGGGCAGGGTGCTGGCCCGTATTGTGCCCAGGTGCTCCGCTCTCGTGTCATCTCTGTGTTCCTGCAAGCTGTGTGCCCACGTATCGCTGCAGTCCCTGTGGGAGCAGCACAACCGTGGCTCCTGTCCTGCCTTCTCCTTCTCCGGTGCCGTGTGCTGGTGCTGAGGGGGTCCAGAGCATCCTCAGCAGCGCTGGGCGTTTCTGGGGTAAAACCAAGGCGCTGCCTCCTCGTTGCTTCCTCGGCATCCCGGCCCCAGTTTGTGCTCCGCTTCTGAGCGCGGTGCTGGAAGGTGCCAGGGCTGCTCCTGTCGGCTGTTGTTGCACTTCCTCCTGCATCAAGAACTGGTTGGGCCAATGGAGGGCAAACCACCCAAGTCTTCCCCGTTCCTCAAAGGCTTTGGCACCCAGGGCCGCCTCTTCCTGGAGGAGAGCTGGCGAGGCTTTCGAGTTAATTGGTTCCTCTTTGCCACCAGCCCGTACTTGATCCACAGCTGCTGGCTGCCTCCTGCCTGGCACAGGATGGGCACAGCCTCATCTTTTCGGCATCCCTGGGCCAGGAGGGAGGTGCGGGTGGCATGGCTGTGGGTGGCGGGGGCACGGGACTGCTGGTGAAGGGACGGCTTCGAGCTGGGACAGCTTTTGTGTCTCTGGCTCTTGCAGCCGGAGTAGGATGAGCCTTGCAGTCCTGTGTGATTGGCAAGGTGTGGATGTGGGGAGAAGCCAAACTGTCTCGATATAGCTTTGCAGGAGTGACTCACTCCCCAGGAACCTGGCAGAGAGAAGGGCTGGGGAGAGAAGCACAGATGCTTTCTCACTTAGCGAGGGAGGCTCGTCTGGGGCGGGGGGGGGGGTCTTAGCGACCCAGCGCTGGTTTTGGAGCTGGCTGCAAGGCAGGGTGGGGCGATGCCTCCACCCCAGCGCTGTCCTCGTCCTGCCTGCCTGGCACCGCCCTGGTAGGAGCAGGCTCCTTACGAGCCTGGAGCCGCCCGTGTCTGCGGCCGCGATGTGCATGGAGGGTGCTGGGGTCCAGCACGGGTCTGTCACCATCCAGCTGTGGGCACCGTGCTCCTTGCTGTGCCCAGAGGGTGCCAGCGTTTGGCACGGGTCCGTCACTGGCCAGCTGTGGGCACCGCGCTCGTTGGCAGAGCCAGCAAGCAGTGGCAGCAGCGCAGCACCCGTCCTGGGATGTGGGGACTTCCCCTTGCAGAAACAATGGCTGATAAGCAGGGGCAAGCCAAGGGAAAAAAAAAAAAAAAGTGCAGAACTGCTGCTCTGCGGTGTCCCCAGAACCACGGTCCTTCTCTGGAGCTCAGCGCTGGGGGACAGGGTGGAGGCAGGAGCTGGCGGCTTGCCCAGGGGTCAGGAGGTGCCCACGGACGGAGCCGTTCCACTGTGGGGCCCTTGGAGGGCAGGAGGACACCGGGATGTGGTGCTGGTGGTGGTGTGGCCCGAGCGAGGCTGCTCACTTTCCTGTGGGGCTGTTTGGGAAGGCACCGCGAGGGGCTGTGCTCGGCTGCCTCCTTGTTGGGGAGGGTGGAGGGGACCCCAGCCACCGGAGGGCTGCAATAACATCCCAGTTAGCTCCTGGTGTTTCCTGTGGCTGAGCTGAGCAGGGAGAGACAGGGCTGGGAGGGAACGAGGGGCAGAGCCCTTGGACAGAAGGGATCCTGGCTCTTGGAGAAAGAGGGAACATCCCTGTGGGTTTTGGAGGTGAATGTGCCAGCCTCAGAGGAGTGCTGGGCACGCGGGACATCTGCAAAGCAACCTTTGGCGTTGGCTTCCTCGTGTGGTGCTGCTGGGGGGATCCTGAGCGAGGGCCCTGCTGTGCCCCATGTGGGGAAGCATCTGCCCGGCGCCTTTCTCCAGGGGATGAACGCCAGCGTGCACAATGCTGTGGCCCCTTGTGCAGGTGCTGGACCTGGGTCTGCAACTGACTCGCGGGGATTTTGGTTCCACCTTTGGGGTAAGTTCCTGAGCCTGCTGCGGCTGATCATTCAGCAGGGCTTTGGCCAGGTCGGGCTGCCCGCTGCCGTCCCGTGCAGGGCACATGCGCCTCCACACGCCCCCTTGGCCCTGGGAAGAGGGTGCAAGGGGATGCTTCCCGTAACAACAGCTCCGGGGAGGGCAGCACAGCCCAGAGCACTGTGGTCACTGTGAGCTGGGCTGAGTCGGCACTATCGATGTGACAGCAACCAGCGGGCAAGACCGTGGCCTTGTCATGGGGCAGGAGGTTCCTCTTCCATGTGCTGAAAAGATTTCGATTCCTTGATGCGTGTCGAGCACCTCGTTTAACCGCTAACCCACAGGCAAGTCCTGGCTGCGCTCCCAGAGCCCACTGCTCTGTCTGTGCCGTGCGCCTCGGCACAGTGCAAAGTCATCGTGCTCCCGGTTTTCCCCAGCAAGTCGCAGAGCTTGGCTGAAATGCCTGGGTGTGTAGGAGCTGTCTGAAGCCCCACGGAGAAGTCGGGAAGAATCCAGCAATCCCAGGATTGGGAAATGGGCTCCTCGGAGATTGCGCCTGCTCCTCGTCGCGGCGGTGCGCGGCTGACTCAGCCTGTGAGCGGTGAACGCATCTAACCCGTTTCCTTCCTGTGGGCTCTACGCTTTGCCAAGCAGACAAGGCTCTCGTTGTGCTGGGATTGAATTTTTATCTCCGCCGCCTTCTGGATTGGGCATTCTGGCTCCATCCCTGTTGATGTCCTCTCCGCGCGTGGCTGCCAGGAGATGGGGCGTAGGTCCCCGGTTCATGGCCTGTTCCCCTCTGCTGCCGCTGCGTACGCTGTGTGCCCGGAGTCCTGCTGGGCGCTGTAAATTAAGAATCCGCTATCCCCGAGGGGGAGGAGATGTGTTTTTCTGAACCCCATTGACATCTAAGCCACGTGCCCAAAGCCGGTGAAGGTCAGCAAGCGGCATTGTGTTCTGGGGGCACATCCAGTGCCGGCCTGGCGATGCTGTGCTGGCTGCCCACTGGCGGTGCTGTGAGCGTGGCCCCTGTCTTCTCCTCTCCTTGGTGGGGTCCCACAGCTGCAGGCAATGCTGGGTTGGGGGCCAGTACCGTGTCTGGCACCTGCGGAGGTCTCATGTCTGTGCCATCTTTGGTGGCATTCCCAAGCGAGCGTCAAGGCTGTCTGCACAGAGATGCGCTTTCCTCTCCTTCATATTTCGCAAGCCAGTGCGAGACCAACTTGCAGTTATTTACAGACCAGTTTTTGCTGTTGACTTAACTTTTCAGTCACTTACATTTAATGTACCTTGGCAGCCCGTCCTGCCAGCGGCAAGCAGCAGCAGCAAATATTTTCAGCCTTTTCTAATTCAGCTCGAACTTCTTGTTTTCTTCGCTCCGCGCCTCTTATTTTAAGAAGGAAAAATGCTGGGTGGGTTGCGAGGACTGTTTTGCTGGATCTTATTCCGTTGTGTGAGGTTGCTTTCCCCAGTGCAGTCCATCCATCTCTGGTGCTAAATATAGGCTTACTGTGTCCTTTCTTAGCCAAGGAAGCCAAGCAGACGAAAGCTACAATCACGCGGATGCTTTGCAGGGTTAGAGACAGTCCCAGCAAGCCTGAAGCTCAGGCTCACGGGGTGGGCACTGTGGGGCTGGGCAGGACCCTGCTGGTGGCCCAGAGGTCATGAGGGATCCTGGGGGTACCTTGCTGTGGGTGCTGTGGGAGTGATGGGTGGCCTCATCTGCTGTGGGAGGGGGAGAGCAGGTCTGTGATTTCTTCCAAATTGTGGACTGAGGCATCTGAATGTGAGTTGCAGGTGACTGGGGAAGTGTCTAATTGAGTTGGAAGTTTCATTTAATTGTCTGTACTAATTAGCCTCCTGCAAGATGCCGTTTCTCTAAATGAAAAGGCAGCACTGCAAGTGGCGAGGGTGAGCGTGCGTTTCTGGGTCGTGGCTGGGCACATGGGGCCATGACTGGCAGGTGAAGGGCAAAGAAATCCGCGGCAGACGATTAGCTTCAGTAACGTGGGCTGCGGAGGGAGACGGACTGATTGCTTTCCTTTTGGAGTTGCTGCTGGATTCAGGGCCGTGATTTCCATCCCTTAGTGAATGAACCGAGGTTTTCTATCAAGGGTGAATCAAGTGCCTGCCGAGCCCTCGTATTGCTGCTCCTCTGCCTCAGCCTTGCTGAGATGTGGCTAGGTTTTGTTTTCTGCGGGCTGCCAGGCAAATTGTTATTTTAATCTGCCTAGAGCTTTGAAACGCATCAATCTAGTCCATTTACTTAATATGGTGCAGCTCTTTGTTTGCAGGCGCCGCTACAGACGTCTGAGCGCAGGGACCCGGCGCTCATTGGATCACAGCAGCTCATTGTATCTGACGAACAGTCAAGTGTACCTCTGCCTCTCTCAGTTTGCTGGCACGGCAGGCCACGCTGGAGTAGTCATGGTGCTGTAGCGGTTAATCAGTCTCCTTGGGGCTAATTGTGACTTGGTTTCCCTCGTCTCTGCTTTCCTGCACCCAGGTCAGGACCCTTCTGGCATCTTGGTTGTACGCTTCAGCCCACGGGGTTCTGCGAGTTTCTGTTCGTGCTGTGCTCAGAATTTGTTGAAGGCTTTGAGTATCTTGAACTTAAAAAATAAATAAATAAAAATGGAAGAAGGTTCAAAGGCTTTTGCTGTGAAGGGTAAAGCTGTGACACCGGGGAGGAATAGTGACCACGCACCTTGCTCCTGTCCTGCAGCAATGCTGCTCTGCAGAGCCCAGACCTTGCCTGCTTGTTGTGGGGTTGCCGCTGGGCACCCGGCACGTGTGGTCGCTCAGAGCAGCCTCACCTGGGGCTGAGCACAGGGCCTGGATCCTGGGTGTGTGGCCAGGAGGGAGCCGGAGCCCTCGTGCACGCCGGCTGAGCAGCTCCAGCTCTAGGAGCACGCTGGGGAAGGAGCCGGGCTGTGAATGGCTTCCTCCCCCGGCCTGCTGCCTTCTGTTGTAGTGCTTTTTTTATTGTTTGGAAAAGGAAGCAGTTGGCTTTAATACTTCCTACAGCGACAGTGCTTCCAAAGGCCTGCACGGAAGCTGCGGGGCGTAGGGGCTCAGACACCTTCCTGCCCAGGCAGCGGAGGGCAGGCGCCATCCATGGCCTCCCAGGGCAGCAGCGGGGGGGCCGGGCTGTGTCCGTCTGTCCGTCCTTGGGGCCAGCTCCAGCTTTTGCCCCAGAGCAGGGCACCGGGGCGTCTGAGGTTACTTCCAAGCAGGGGAGTTTCTTCCCTGCCTCCCAAAAGCATGAATGGAGGGATCTGTGGTGCTGCCTTCATCTGTGCCGTGGGGACACGCGGCCCCGGTTGTGGCTGTGGGGCTGGCCGGGAGGTGGGTGAGATCCTGCTCCGCTCCGTGTCACCCCGCGCGGCCGCGGCAAGGTTCCGCTTCCTGCCGGAGCCTGTCCAGATGGGTTCACTCAAGTGTCTCCTCTCGTGGCCTGGAGCGGGTTTTCCCTGCGGAATTTGGAGCCCAGCACTGCACTCGTGAGTTTGGTTTTCTCTTCTGCGGCTGCCTGATGCCAGCATCCCTCCCAAACCTGCCCTGCCCCGTGTTCTTTCAGCTTCTCTGAAATTTCAAAGCTCCTTTTTCTGCAGCTTGCAGAAGGTAGGAACGGGCACACCAGGTCCAAGCACCATGGAGTGTCCAGGCTGCTGCAGGCAAGCAGTTAGTTGGTCATAGCTGTGCTGGTAGAGATGCCAAGGGGGCAGGATAATGTCTGGGACACAAAATCAGACCAGACATAACTGTACCAGATTCCTCTTTAATCATTTTTGCCAGTTATAAACAGATGGGACACTCCACCATGCCAAAGATTTTGTTTTTTCCCTCCACCTCTCAAGACCCAGCCCAGTGGCTGCATTCCCGGGGGTGCCCCTAGGGGCACGGGGACTCTGCCCGCCTCACGCTGCCCTTGTCCTTGGCCCGAGCTGCGTGCAGGGACGCGGCCGGGTTACTCTGCAATTTGCACAGCTGATCGGAGCTGCCTTTTGCCAGCAGAAGCAACAAGCCCGGGTATTGTGCGGCGACCCTGGGACACAGCGTCGGGGTTCTTTGTTGTTGTTGGATTTTATTTTTTTTTCCCCTCCCCTCCCTGCTCGAGCTCGGAGCTCGCTGTTTGGGTGGTAGCTGCGGCTCGCAGGGCCGTGCAGCGCTCTTGGCACGGTGGCTCGGCCGTGGCCCGGCCCGGGTGTCTGGGCTGCAGCGCTGCGGTGGGGGAACGGCGGCGCCCGGCCGGCACGGCGGTGGCGAGGAGCGGGAGCGGGGCCAGCTCCTGCGCGGGGCGGCCGAGGAGCGGCGCAGGCGGGGGCTGCGCTGTGGGGAGGCAACGGGCCTGGAGCCCTGCTGCTGGCCATGTCCCCTCCGCCTCAGGTAGAGGCGCTGCCTGCCCTCGCCTTGCCGGCGTTTGGATGTGCGAAGCGCTTGGTTGGCATGGCTGACTCGGTTCCTCCGGGGCCTGACCTGGGGTAATCCTCCTCCAGGAACACGGGGAAGTGGCGTCGGCCCGTGGAGGCTGCTGGCTGTGTGCGGCACGGCGCCGTGGGCACTTGGTGGTGTGGAGGGGGATGATGCAGCACTCAGCAAAGCCACGGTGCGATGTGGCATCCTGTTAGCATGCTCTTGAGGAAACCCCAAGTGTTCCCCGATCCTGCACCGCCGCATCTGAGGTGCGCCCTTGTGGCCTGTTCAGCACGCTGTGCCTGAAAGGTGCCGCTCAGGGGAGGCCTGAGCCAGGGGATGCTTCCCCACCCCGCTTTGGAGGCCGCGTTTTTGTTCCAAGTCTGCTATCACTGGGCGAGCAGGTCGGGTTTGCTTTTGGGGTGTGTTCCTCCTAGACAGGCTCCAGCTCCCATGAGGCAAGGAGGGGATGGGTCAGGGGAGTTTTTCCCAGCCTCCCTGTAGGTATGGCCACGTTTGAGCAGGTCACAGCCAAATCCCAGCTTGGGCAGAGCAGCTGGAGATGCTGTCCGCGTGGAGCAGGAGGGGTTACAGTATTGCTGTGCTTCCCTGTGCTGTTTTCTTCAGCAGGAGCCTGAGGTTTTCCTGGGGAGACCTTGAAATAGTAGCTGGTGCCACGGTGGCTTCATGACCTTGTCCCCCTGAGCTGCAGGAGGTGTTTGCTCCCCAAAACAATGGGGCTCATGGAAGCCACCCGGCAGCTTGTGCAGATGATGGAGCTGGGTCTGTTCACCCTATTCCTCCTAGTGCAGGGGACATGCATGGGGCAGGGGTCTGGTGTTTCCCAGCGCTGGCTGGGGTGGGAGTCCCTGTTCTCATGGCACAGCCTGGTCTGGACTTGTACTGGTGACCACCCCAGGGATGCTTACAGGTCCGTCCATCCCCGGACCCATGGGTGTCACAAGTGTCGGCAGGCTGAGTCGCCCCCGGAGCAGCAGGACCGGGAGACGGCGTTCACATGGACAGGTGGAGCTGAATTCAGAGTAGCTCCCTGAGCGGCACTCTCCTCTTGGGAATAAAAGTCCCTTTATGCTGGAATAATTAGTGTACTCAGAGCACGCTAATTATTCTGGGATAAAAGTGACTTTTATTCCGGCAGAGTGTCCTCTCAAAGGGCCCTTTCTGCCCGCTCCCGGTTCACAATAGCTATTCTGGTCCGTTTCCCCATTTTAGACAAAGTCCTTATTTGCAAAGCCAGCGAAATTGAGTTGACTAATGAATTAAGGCCAATGGTTTTGGCCTGGCTCCAGCACTTTTAGAGCCTTGGCTGGCTGATGCCCGTCCCAGGCCGAATGCAGTTGAGCACCCTGCTGCCCAGCGCAGCCCCCCGCCTGCTGCCGGCCCCTTCGCCTCACACAGCCCTGGGCTCTGTCAGTTAGCTCCTTGCAGAGTCCTGCCCTGTGATTCAGCTATCCAGATGAAATGCCTATTAATCTATAATGTGCAATTGCTTTATTGCACAATGCAGGCAGGTCTCTGGGGGAAGCGTTATCAGCTTTAGCCACAAGCCATAAATAACTGCCTCCGGTGCAGAACACTATATTCTGTTTGGGTTCCAAACTGCCAATGGTATAAACATCCTACTTCTTATTGCTAGAATAAATAAAGGGAATAAAACCTTCCGAGCAGGTAGAGGAGGCAGGGGATGTTCTGGATCTGGGGGTGACGGACATCGTGCACAGCATCCATAGTATCTGGCTGGGTCTCCTGCCCCAAATCAATGCCCCTCCCTCACCCCTCTGCCTCGTGTGGGGAGGGGAAGGGGCAGCCCCCCCCCAGAAAGGGTGGCTGCCAGCCAGGCACGGCTGCAGCCCCTCCAACCGAACCAAGAGGAATTAAGCCCCTTTCTCTTGGCTGCAAATGCTTTTTTTTTTTTTTTTCTTTTCTCTTTTTCTTGTTTTCATTTAAATTGCAGATAAGCTGCAAAAAGAGGAAAAAAGGAGGAAAAAAAAAAAAGCATGATTCTTTCTTGAAACACCCTCTGCTGCGTGGCTGGAGCCTGCCCCTTCTGCCCCTCCCCACCGCATTTTGTATGATCAAGCTTTCTTTTTTTTTTTTTTTTTTTTTTCCCTCCAATTCTGAAAATGCCATGGATTCATTTCATCTGGTTTCATCTCCTGCCATTTTTTAGCTCATTCTTCTAAGGATCAATCTGTGGGTCTGGAGGCAGAAGGGGGGGGGGCCGGGGGGGAGTCTCACTCCAGCACAGATCTCTCTGCTTCTGAATTTCGTTTAAAATGCAAATTCCACCCCCCCTTTTTTTAATGCATTTTGTCTGAAGGCAGCTGAGCTGCCCGGAGCCTGGGGAGCAGGAGCAGGAGGGGAAGGGGCTGGGCTGGCGGGGGGAGCGCATTCCTCCCAGCGCGTCCAGATTTCCTGATGCGTGTTAGCATTTAAATCGTCTCCCCCTGGATCTGTTTGAAGTCAGGTGACTGCGGTGCACCGAGATGAAAGGAGCCCTTGGAAGTCGCAATATGATTTTATTCCCCTTCCCCCTCTCCCTTCTGGGGATGGCCGCTTTTGGCCATCTCCGTTTCTGTCCTCCCTAATGGGGAGCCAGCCCGGCCCCTGCTGCCACCCCTCATTGTTCCTTCTCCTGCTCCACATTCCCCTCTCATCCTTTGTCTGAATCGATAAAGGAATAACGGGCAGGGGATGGGGTGGTGGCTGCCATGGGCCCGCTCTGGCTCATCCCTTGGCTGCTCCTCGGCCTCTTGCCCCAGCGGAGGCGATGGGGCCGAGGCCTGGCTCGGAGCTGGGGCCTGGAGGTGGGTGGTGGGGGCAGCTGGGGTCCCGGCACCCTTGGGCTGCTCCGTCTGTGCCCTCCTGTGGGCGATGGGAGCGTGCACAGAGCATGGTCTCTGTGCGAAGGGTCCAGGCCAGCCTCTGGGAGCAGCCGGGGCATGGGCCAGGCGCTCTGTGTCTGAGGGCTGCTTCGAGGCCTTGAAGCACCCTCGGTACGTGAGCATCCCCAGTGTTGCCTCGAGGCAGTCGGCAGGCATGAGCCAGAGGCGAAAAATCCACAAAAGCTCGCAGCACGCTTCGGGGGATGCTCGAAGCACGTGCCTGAAGATGATGGTCCACCAGTTCTCTGCTTGGATGGGATTTTCGGGGTGGTTTTCAGCTCCTTGCTGTATCTAAAAGCTAGCCGGGTCTGAGGAGGCCGGCTCAAAGATGCCTTCCGACGTTCTTCGCCCTCAGCCAACTCTTTCCCAGCGACAGATGCGCGTGTTTCTTACGAATGGTGTTTTGCTTCCGTTCAAACCTCTCTTGCAAAGCTGAGGCTTTTCTTTTCAAAATTGTCCTTTTATAAAACAACAACAACAAAAAAAACACCCCCCCCCAGAAAAAACAACAAAAAAAACAGAGTTAATGCCTTGTGATTTAGACGCAATAGGCAGACTTGAAAGGAAAAGGGAAAAAATGCGTATTTTAAAGTCAATATTTACTTAGCAATTGAACCAGCCCCTCCCCCTCCAACCCAAATAAGTTCCAAACAGCGCATACCTGCGGCTTCTCCAAATGGGAATAGCTCGGAGTGCGAACAGCAACGTCATTCATGGAAATAGCAGCTCCGATGGAGCAGCGGGTCTGGTTTGAATCTTCTCATATGAGGGGGCCAGATGGAAGAATTGCAAAAATGCATTTGAACTGTTTAGAGATCTTGTATTTAAATGCAAACCAAACAAATAAGCCTCCCCCCCCTTGAAAAAATGTGACTGCAAGATCTAAGTTTTGTTATTTTAAATGTCTCTATTATCCTGTCTAGTTTTTCAGAGCCAAAGGACCTGACAAATTTACTTTAGCCATGAGCTTGCAAATTCTGCATGCTGTGTGCAGAAATGCCTGAGTGGCCGGGGAATATCACAGCCCTTCTGGGCTCTGCTCTCCCTGTTTGTGATTTTATTTTATTTTATTTTATTTTATTTTATTTTATTTTATTTTATTTTATTTTATTTTATTTTATTTTATTTTTTATTTTTTTTTGTCATTGGCCTTATGGCTTTGTAACAAAGCTCTGGTCCCTGCATTCAAGGCATCATGAAGGAATCGAGGTGTGCGCGTGCCTCAGTGTTTTACCTTTTCTCACCATGCCTGTCTGTCTTCAGGCTACAGAGAAATTCTGAAGAATTTTAAGAGTCCTGACAACACAAAAAATGAATAAATCACTCTCCCCTCGCCCCGAAACTTGAGAACAAGGAATGGATGACGTGGGGGAGATTGTAGAGAAAAACGAAAGCATAGAATAACTGATTTTTATGTTCAGTTAATAGGACAACTTGGAAAGTCTTTCAGTTTGGCATCGTGGCCTTGCGTGCTGGGGCCCTGGAGGAGTCATGCGAGGTGCATGCGCCCAATCATTGTTTTGGGAAAGCAGCCTGTAAACTGCGCTGTCCTCTGGCCAAGCGACATCTGGAGAGTTAAACTGAGAGGGAGGGACTCTGCGGGGATGGAGATGGGATTGTAAACTGTGCTCCAGTGCCCCCTCGGCAAAGCCTCAGTGCCGGTGCTGGTGAGGACCGGGGCTGGACTGAAGCACAAATGATGCCACCTTTCATCCCACACGCACCAGGATGCTGGGGCTTTTCCATCCCTCCCTTCTCCAGAGGTTCAATAATTTTGTGCCAGACTTCTGCCCTCCAGAACAACCTTGCAGGTTTTTGTGTTGCTGTGACAAAGCTCCCAAGGGCGATGTTTGGGGATCTTGAAGCATCCCAGTGGTAGTGTTGGTGGCAGCTGTAGCCAGCCCTGAGTGAGCAGGGGGTCTGGCAGGGAGATTTGAAGGCTCAGCTGGTTTATGTCACCGCTTTTTGGTCCTGAGCTGCTGGGGCTCGGTACCCGGATGGAGTTTGCAAGCCTGACGTGCGTCCTGGAGCAGGGTTCAGAGCGAGCGCAGCTCTGCGTGCGCAGCACAGGAGATGTGTGTTTTGGCAGGCTTGGACATTGTGCGAGACCGTATATGCTAGCATGGAGGGGAGGGGAGTAGCTGGGGAACAGAGACCTATGAGGAATGTGGAGTGGATTTATTCTCCCCCCCCCCCCAAGAACATCTGTTTTGCAAATCATGCTCATTCCAGTCCATATTTATTGCCAGTGCTGTTTCCTTTGCGAAGTAACAGCCAGCCACCTCCTCCAAGGAGAGGAGCAGGAATTGGGTTGAGTAGAAAAGTATGGCTTGCTTAAGGAGGAAGTTCTTCAACTTTTTTTGTAGTTTACTTCCAGTTTATCTAGGTTTTTATGCCATAGTCATCTGTGCGCTGAAGGTAATTTGGCTTCTACTCAAGGTGAGGACCTTCTGTTCACCAGCCTCTCAGAACAGTCCATTTAAAGTAGAAGTGTTGATTTCTTGCTTTAGGCAAAGATGAAACGTGTTTTGCTGTGCGTTTTTTTTGCTAACACTTAAAAATTTTTTTTTCTAAACCCACTGCACGTCTACACGAAGCCCTCTGGCTGCCTATGTTGTGGTGCTGACTTTGTCTGCCCTCATCATTGAGGCAGCGAGAGGTGCCACCGGGGTCCGGGTCCTCTCCTGCCCCAACAGACCCTGCTGCCGCTCCGCTTCCCTGCTGGGACGGCCGCCCCCAGCCCTCCCTAGAGAAGAAGGGAGCCCTTTTTTGTACCGAAATAACCATTTGCTGTTTTGAGTACAATTTTTTTTCCCCTTCTGTCCCTTTTGAATTATTTTTAAGCGAGGATCTCTCCCCTGACTGCTAAAGAGGCAAATGTTTTCCGTGGAAGGCTTTTGCAGCTGTCCTGGCCCTGCAGTCTGAGCTGGCCATTGTACACTGCATGAAGGCTTCTTTATTCTCCTACCCAAAGTTGGAGCTCCTCTCTCCGCTGAGATTGCCGCTTCTGCTGATGCAGCCGCCTGGCTTTCAAAAAGAAACTTGGCTCATTGTGAACGATGCATTAACAGACACCTTCTCTAATTGTCCACCTGGCATTTAGGCATCTTGACACTCATTTTGGAGGCTATTTAGCTCACTAGGAACATGCTGTGCAAGAACAGAAAGTGCGTTTTGTTACCAAGAAGCTTGGAGAGCTAGTGGCTGAAAAGGGAAGCAATCTTCTTTCTTCCCCTTGTGTAGAGCCACCAGCAGTGGTGCAGTCTTGTGCTGCCAAGGCGATCCTTGCTTCTGTGAGTGACAGTGGGGACAGTCTGAGCTCCGAGCCCAGTTCAGGCACATCTTTGTGGCAGGTTAACGCCACCCGTGGCGGCAAGGTGCAGTGAGACTGTTCCCTGGGGCTTGCCTGTGCTGGGGAAGCACCTTTTTTCCCTGTAGCTGACTTAGCTGGAGACCTGCACGTGCACTGCCACGTCTGGGAAGAGGCAGGTGCGAGCCAAGTACGTGTCTACAGGGGTGGCATTCCTGACGGCAAACCATGACACATGTGAAGCCTGACACAAAAAAAAAAAAAAAAAAAAAAGCGTATGAGCACTGTTTTAGTGCTTGGAAGAAATCCCACATGTTCTGCTCCTGCGTAGGGGAGCTGTTGCAAGCAGCAGGAAAACTTGCTCTCCTTCAGTCTGTCTAACCACAGCCAGTCCGTGAGACGGAGCTGGTCTGGAAGATTTAGGTGCTGGTAGCTAAGGATGACGTCTTCGGAAGAGGGGCTCATGTTCCGTGCTGCTGGTGAGCATCTCTGTTCCAGGACGGGTGTCTCTAGTGCAAAATAAACCAGCTGCATCAAGATCCTGCCCTGGGCCTGGCTTCATCTCCTGTGTAGACACAAACCTGGGGGACTTTGAGCAGCTGGGGGGCAGCAGGAGTGTGGGTGCTGGGCAGGAGTCTTGGAGCCGCTTGCCAGGGGCCTGCCCTCGTAAACCAGCTCCTGCTCTCCTCGGAGGGAGGAGGAAGGCGAGAGCTGGAACTGGGCTCGGCCGAGGGCCGTCGCGGTGTGTGCGTGCGGCGGTAGGTCACGTTGTGGCTGCTGGAAACCTCGGGGGATGAGGGAGAGCAGGAAATCCAAGGGAGTGTCGGTTCTTTGCTGTGGTTTTCTTAATGAATCTTGCATTGGGTAAACTTGTGGCTCGGAGATGGGGGAGGAAGCTCAGCTCCTCCAGGAAGAGGGGGTGGCAGGGCTGGCCCTGGTGGGGACGCCGCCCCTGGGGCTGAGGTGCTGGTGCCAGGCTCGGGGTGCTTGTGGGGACCCTGAGCGGGCAGCGGGTGCCTGGCAGGGTGCAGCCCCTTCTGCTTTGGGTCTGACCTGTCCCTGGGGTCGAGAGGAAATGGCCCCTTGGTGACCATAGGCTCCGTAGTGGGGCTGGCACTGGCTGTGCCCGGCAGGAGGGGTCGCTCCTGCAGCCAGCAGTCCCGTGTTTCATATCTGTCAGCCTGAGCACCTGGGACAAATGGCCCTGTGGGATGCCCTGCTGTCCTGTCCCACACTGCTGGGTCCTGCCGGAGGAACAGGAGGGACTTGGCTTTAAGCTGGTCATCTTCGGAATGGTGTTGGGATCGGGGGGCTTGGCATCAGCTCAGAGCTGTGGGTGTTTCATCCATTTTGATATATCCAGTCTCCATCTTGATTGCACTGAACTCTGTGTCATGGTATCGAGCGTCTCCGTCTAACAGCAGTTCCAACACTTCTGTTGAGACCTGAGCAAAGGCAGGTTTGCAGGAGACAATACCTTTCAAACAAACCAATCAGGCATTTCTGGAGAAAGCAGACAAGTTTTGGGGCAAACAGAGCCCCTTTGTGGGTCTAGGCAATAACTGGAGTAGTCACAGGGTGCAAGGGCAGATGGGAGAGTTTCCCCTCCTTTAGGAACCAGGGTTTGGGTAGGGGATGGGGCTCTTCCTCCCCATCCCTCCCTGGCCCTTCTTCCTCCCCAGCAGCACAGATGGAGCAAAAGGCTGCTGAGCAGGAAGGAGGGAGGCATCTCCTGTTCCTAACACAGGTCGGCGAGGAATCTCTGCACCTCCTCTGGTCCGTCAGGAGCCTGAGAGTGAGCTGGGTCATGAAATGCATGAAACGAGCAGTAGCGCTGCTGGGTGCATGGCCGTGCTGCTGCCTGCTGCAGCCGCCTGGAAACATGTGGAGACCCCCCCTCGCCATGGGCTGTGCGTGAAGTGACAGGGATCCATGGAGAGGGGAGCTGAGCAGAAGACAGGGGACGACACCAGATACCTGTTGTGGGAATTATGTGTGTTGTGCTGCCTTCTCCTTTAACAAACATTCAGGGTTACGTTTGGTCGGGTTTTCAAGATTTCCTCCCTCCCCGAGGGCTTGGGCTTGCTGTTTTATAACAAAAGCTGCAATCAGCGTGGAGGTGTTTGCTGCAAAGAGCTGAGTCTCTCGGGAGAACGCGACATGCCAAGAGACTGGCGAGGAGGCGGGGAGGGCTGGCGCTGCCGGCGCACAGTGTGGCTCTGCGGGGGGCTCGGGGATGGAGCTGGGGCTTTGCGCTTTGACCTTCTCGCCTGCAGCAACCACCTGCACTTTTGCCGCCCGCCCTGCCTTGTGATGCTTTCCAAGCTGCCTGGCTCTGCTCGTGCTGCGTGCGTGTGTTTTATTTGTACAAATACATACGCGTTTTTCTTTTTAAAGTTTGGTGCTGTCACAGCCAGCTGTGGATTAGCCAAGAAAGAACTTTCTTTCAGCCTCTGCTGTCCAGAGAAACGAAGCCCGGCAGGGCTGGGGGGAAGGAAGCTCCCCTCTGTTTTTTTTCCTTTCTGATCGTGGTCTGTGCACGGAGGAACAGGTCTCTGCCGGCAGGGGTGGGTTGGGGCAGTCGTCGTCCCTGTCCCGGTGTGTGGCTGGTGGCTGGGGTGCAGGCGAGGAGGCGATGGGTGCCTGCGGCCCTTGCACCCGCACGAACAGGCAGCACCTGTGCTGCTGCTGCTCGATTTGAAAACATTCCTTTCTAATTTGCTCTCGTTTGGGTTTTCTCATTTTTTTCCCTTTCTTTTTTTACTGTCTAGCATAGAAAATAAAGCGCCTTTGGCTCCCAGGAGCTAATTCATCCAAGTTAAATGATCTTTAAAATCTGTTAGTGCATCATGGATCTCAGTTCCTGTTTTCTCGCAGTGTAATTAATGTTTCAGTTTAAATTTTCTCCTTTCCTTAGGGGCGAGGTTGATGGATCTGATGCCAGGCTAAAACTTTCACTGAGCCATTAGAAAGAAATCAAACTAAAAGCAATCTAGTCCTTAATTTAAATTTTTATTATTTTTTTTTTTTAAATAACTTGTCTTTGGGAAGAAACTGATCATGTTTATTATCATTATTTCTTTTCTCATCCAGCACCGAAGACATGTAGCCCTAAACAGTTTGCATGCAAAGATCAGATTACGTGCATATCTAAGGGCTGGCGCTGTGACGGGGAAAAGGATTGTCCCGATGGCTCGGATGAATCACCTGATATATGTATGTATGACTTTCCTTCCTAATAATTTTCTTTGCGTTTTGCTCCATTCGCTCTTTCACTGCACGGTCGTTCGAGGGTCCTGAACAGGCGTCATCGCACCGCTGCTCTACCTCCGCTCACGCTTTCCAGTAGCGCACGAGTTCCCGGCGCCCTGGGGGTGGGACAGTGGGTGCTGCTTACTGCTGGAATTCAATCCGTCCATCTGTCTGTCTGTCTGCCATTCATCTCCCTAGCTGCTGCCCCCCGGTGCCTCTTGCTCTGGGGGCTGCGACCCATCGCACTGCAATGGTTTCCTGGGACCTGGGCACCGCTGGGTTCGGTTTCCATCCAAATGGGTTTGAGTGAGGAAAGCCCGGGCTCCCGAAGGCAGGGGTGCTGCAAGCACCTCGCTGTGAGGGGCGAGGTGGCGGCGGTGCCCTGTGTTTCCCCTGGCCTTGTGGTGGTGGTGGTGAGCATGGGGAGGGGGCTTGGGACCCCAGGATGGGGGAGCGGGACCTGTCTGTGCCCGCTGGGCAGCGGTGGCTTCAGCAGATGCTGCCGCTCGCTCCAGCTGAGGCCAAAGCCCAGGTGCTGGTGTCCAGCATTGGAGGAAGCCAGGAGCTGCCTCTCGATGGCGAGTGAAGGCGCCTTGTCCTCCCCCAGCTGCCGCTGCACTTGGTGTAAAGGTTTCTTCCGAAGCAGGCTGTGGTTCGGCGCTGGAGTTATTTGTTTCTTAAGGCGAAATGATGCAACCGTCCCCTCTGTGGGAGGGATGAGGGGGCTGGGATGGGCTGTCTGGCTCCAGTCAATCAGCAGCCCTGGAAAATTACTGCAGGAAGACTTGGAGGCCTTTCCCAGCGCTGGAAGAAATCCGTCCTGATTGACGTATTCCGCTAGCTGTGCATGCCTGTGCCCTGTTTAACCGTGCTCTCTTTATCCATCTGGATAGGTAGATGGACAGCCTGGATGCTTTTTTCCAGCTCTTACCTTTTTTCCCTCTTTCTTCACCGCAAGAGCGGCGCTGGTGCGTGCTGGTGGAGCCACCTCCCTGTTTGCTGCCTTCCCTTGGGAGGCTGGAAGGCAGCGGTGTCCTCCTCCGCCACCAGGCTTTGAAGCCCCAGGAGCTGCTGCCCCCTGGGACCCCCACTCCTGGGCTCTCCGAGCTGTGCAGACCCCTCGGCAGGAGCACTGCAGCGGCTGCTCTGCAGGAACGGAGCACGGGATGTTGCTGCCCACTGGCTCCACGCTGCATGGGTGGGGGCATCGTGCCAGGCGCAAATCAAGGACCAACGTGTCCTCTCCTCTCACAGCGTCACGGGATGGTCCAGGAATCTCCTCCGTGTCTGTCTTAGCACACTAGGTTGCAAAACCTGATTTTGCAGCAGAAAATTCAGTTTAGAGACTGAATCTATAGCCATGCCCTGCTGCCTCAGCAGTGACTGTGCGACGCGCTGCCGAGGCTCGGCGAGGTGCGTTGGCTTTTCCCTGCACCCGGCAGGACTCGGGGAGGTTGGGGCAGTCCCGGGCTGCTGTATGGTGCTGGCTGGGCAGTGCTTGGCGCTGAGCTTCCACGTCTGGCCCAGAGCCTGTGCCCGTCTGCCCCTTTCCCATGGGCAGGGGCATGAAGGGAGGCTCCTGCCTGGGCTCGTGCAAGCACAGCCCGACCTGCCGGCACATGCAGGGCGGAGGGCCCGGTATCTATGGGATTGCCAGGCAAGCTTTTCTCACGCTGCTTTGGCACCAGGGCTTCCAGAAGGCTCTCATCTTCCTTATCTTTTTGGCAGAGAGAGAATGACTTTTATTACTATTATTTAATCTCCCTCTCTTTTTTTTTTTTTTTTTAAACCCAGGCTGCAAACACTGCTTTTACACACTGCTTGGCATACCCTTTCGTACCCTGGCAGTGAGGCAGGGTTATTTACATTGCAGTAATGTACTCATGTCAGAGTCTCTTGAAATGCTGTCTATTATGTGAAAGGTTTTCCTCTCTAGGGAATCCTTTTAAGTATTTGCTGGCTTTGCTCACGTGTTAGCTGAGCATAGGAAGAGTTCCCTTTTTAAGCTCAGTGGCTGCGCTTGTGTCCATGCAAGTGGCTTGAGCTGACTCTTACCCCGTTGTTTTTTCATTCCACGGTGCTTTCTTGGGGAAAAAACTTGGACAAGAGCCTCCGTCCAGTTGAAAATCAAAGGAGATGAAGAGCTTTGAGAAATGAATTTGTGGTGGCTGAGCTATGACTGTCATCTGGCTGCTTCATCCCCACTTGGCCTCGTGCCTGGGCCTCTCTCAGCCCCTGCGGGATGTCCTGGGGCAGCCTGGCTGTGTTTGCCCGCACGCTGCCACCACTGAGCTGCAGGCATGCTTCTCCTCTCCGGCTTGGCAGCAGCGCTTTTCCTGCAGACACATCAGGACCCACAGTCTTCAAAGCCACCTGGATGTTCGCGAGGATCCGGCATCTCACGGCTCATCAGTTTAGGTATCGAGGAGGTCTTAAGGCACTCAGCTCCCCGCTCTCGCCTGGTGCTTGGTGTGGTGCTGGCGCAGCCGCCCCATGTGGAGCCCTTGCTGGGAGCCCTTCGCAGTCGCTGCCCGGTGGCTGCCGGCCCTTGGAGATGCTCTCGCCTCCTCCTTTCCTGCCTGGGTCCAGGGAGTGGTCGGTGTGGATGTCTGGAAATGCCACTCAAACAGGAAGACGTGCCAAGGCTTTTCCAGAGGAGTGAGAATTGGGGCTGAGCAGATCCAGGGGTCTCTCCAAAGCTGCCAGGTCTCTGCCTTACAGAAAGCCCCTTCTCAAGCAGGCTGTCCGTGCAGGGTCTTGTGAGCCCAGATGGGGCATCGCAGCCACTCTGCCCCTCCTGAACCCCATCCTGTCACTGTGAAAGTGCCATCCCCAGCCACAGGGCTCATTTCCCAACTGCCCCGCTGCGATGCAGTCCTGAGGCAGCGGGGTCAGTGCTGAGCTGCGCGGTTTCATGCTGGTCCACAATGGTTTGTGTGGCTGCAAGGACATCGGGCAAGAGAACTCGCAGCAGGGAGGATGCAGCAGCGCTTTATCTAGGTGCTTCTGGCATGGTCTTCTGAAATAAAACCAAGGGAGAGGACCCAAGGGAGCTGCCCTCCATCCAGGTGGCACGAGCAGGACCTGCCCGCACCGGGTCATGCTCCCATCTGCTCCCTTGCAGCTTTCCCCACTTCATGTTTCTTTGGGCCATTGCCAAGTCAATTACAGCTTGTATTTACAGGGGAAAGAATTGCTTTTCATTTCTTTCTTTTTTTTTTTTTCTTCCTTTTTTTTTTTCTTTCCAAGTGGCTTTTAGAGGTTAAAAATTCCTGTCTAATTCAGCTCCTTGGGGTGTACCACAAGCTTGTCACATGTAATAAATTGGCTCATTTATTAGTGAGCCAACACGGTCAAAAGCAAACAAAGTGGCTTGTAGATTAATCCTGCCCTGTTTGTGATAAGTAGTTTGATTCAGGCTCTTTGCTGGCGAATAATGGACACGGCAGATCAGTTTTGACTGATGAACTGTGCACTTTATTTCAGTGCCTTCATTCTTTTGGCCCGCTTATTGACACTACTCAATTAACCCTTAATTTGCAATTACTTGGTGCCTAGATAGCGCTGCGGTTCAGCCCCCTTGGAGAAGTGAAAGCCCCGCAGCAGCATCTCGGGAGGGTTCCTCCTGGAAGGGGTCTGTTGGGTGCTGCTGTGCCCTGGGACAGGGAGAAGCGCCGTGCCGATGGCTGCGGTGAGCCTCAGACCCACGTTCCCATCTCAAGCACCTCGGATCCCCATCCCGAGGAGCCCACCTCCCTGGTGCAGAGTGAGTTGGCTAACAGGAATCATACTGCACTGTGTCGGGAAAGCAGTCCACGTGCGTGGGGAGCCATCTGGCAGCTGGAGCTCTCCGTGTTTCCATTCTTTGGGCACCTCTTGTGCAAGAAAAGGCATGTTATTCAATAAAAAAAGGGCATGTTATTCAATACGCCCAGAGTTAGTCACTTTGCACGAAACGGACAAAAGCAGGATGAAGTTTTTCACCACGGCGAGTTGGGAACTTTCCACCAGGAGCCGTGGTGGTGTGCTCACGGCGAGAGGCTTTTGCGGGCTCCTCCTGGTGTGGGAGCAGTGCCCTGCCTGCCTCCGCGGGAGCAGAAGCTGCGGTGTTTTTCCTGCTGGACTTTATTTCTGCAAAGAATTCGGTTCATTTGGGAAGGGCAGAGGGGGGAGAAAAACCCAGCCCACTCTGTCTGCTTGGCAAGGAACCACTTGCTGATTCTTCGCTGGGGAGGCTGGAGGGCTGTGCAGAGGCTTCCTCGTGCTCTGCAGCGCAGGGAGGCTGGGGCCCTCTGCCGTGTTCTGGGAGGGAGATGCAAGAACTCACCTGTCCTCGGTGCTTTGAAGGAAAAGGGGAAGCTGTTGTGTGCTGCCGGCCTGTGGCTGAGGCTCAGCTGCGGGGAATCAGCCTGAGAGAAGCCCCACACACTTTGTCTCCAGTTAGGCAGTGCTGAAAACACAGGTTGTGGTGGCAGAGAGAGTGGAAATGGGGCTTGGAGGAGAAGCTCGGCCACAGCCCTGGTAGCTGGCGGGGCGGAGGGGAAGGGGCAGGGTCGCTCCTGGTGCCAGGGGCTGGCAGTGTCCCGTGGGCTCTCCACAAGCACAGGAGAGCGCGTGTGGTCCTCGCTTTACAGCACGTGTTGGTAGCCCCAGGGCTGGGGTTAAAAGCACACTCGGCATAACTCGGCAGCTTGCAGGAAGTAAAACTGAGCGGCCGGCAGCGAGCAGCGTGGTGCAGGTCACCGTGTGTGGTGGGGATCCGCGGCTGCACGGCCGGACCCCGGCAGTGTTCCTGGCGAGGGAGAGCTCCAGCGTATTTAGGACACGCTGCACCAGCAGGGCTACCTGAGGCTCAGATGAAGGTGGCTGCTGGTCTAAATAGTTGTTTAAAACGGGACCAGGCCTGGACGGGAAGCTCAGCACGTGCTCAGGTGCCCTTGCTGGGTCAGCCTGGCTCCTCGCCTGCTGCGGGAGGACGTGGTGCCCCGTGGGGAGCCGCTCACGGCACTGTGGCTGCTGCCTGTGAGGCTGGAGTGCTGTGTGTCCTGCTGCTGGGAAGGCACGGCAGAAATAGCTGCTGTCTCCCTGTAAAATGGGACTTCACTATTTTTCTTGCGTGCTGCTGTTGACCCAGTCGAGCTACGCTCTTGGCTCTGGTAAGAGCTGTTGAAGATTTCCTTGTTCAGCCCTAAAACCCAGAGAGGTTTGGGGACAGGGACACTAGGAGAGCCCTTGCAAGGGGCCAGGCTTTCAGAGCTCTCCAGTCCACGTGTCACAAGCCCACGCTGTTTTGGGGCACAGCCACGCGCTGCTCCCTGAGGCAGCTGCCTCCCTGCCTGGGGTGAAGTGGGGCTGGAACCGAGACACTGGGGGAGCTTTTAGCAGGGCTTCGGGATATTACTTGTTTTATGATATGTTTTGTTGTTTGTCTTAATGCCGTGCTTCTTTTCTGAGAAGCTTAAAAATAAAGCCGTGCTTCCTTTGTAATTTTTCTAGTTAATAATGGAGATTAAGTCTCCTTGTATCGTGTAACTCTGGTTCTTAATGGCCCCCTGCGTGCTTGCTGGCACAGTTGTCTTTTGAGACAAAGTCTGTTGGCATCTGCGGGCATGCTTTGGGCACCCAGGGGATGGGGACCCGCTGTGCTCGGAGCTGTCTGGGCACCGCCTGGCCCCAGGTGCTCTCGGTGCTCCGGCAGCAAGCGGGACCCTGGGGAGGTGGGGTTGAGCTCCCAGGGTTCAAAACGGGGAGCTCGCGAGTGCTATGCGGGTGCCTCGCTGCCTCGGCACGTCCCAGCACCTGTGGGTGCCCGAGGACTGGCTGTGGAGGCTTGCAGGGTGCTCATCTCCTTGGCTGGGCTCGCTGGGTCTGGGTGAGGGCTCCCCTTCCACTCTGGCTGCTTGGGGCTCCGCTGTT
Source organism: Netta rufina (assembly GCF_964035555.1). Lineage (NCBI taxonomy): Eukaryota > Metazoa > Chordata > Aves > Anseriformes > Anatidae > Netta > Netta rufina. Next base: position 2,333,911 of record NC_140154.1, read on the forward strand.
TGGCAGGCTGCGTGCTGTGATGGACAAGGGAAAGCTTACCCGAGGGGTCGTGCTTTTCCTCCTGAACAGCTGTGCCTGCAGCAGTACCGCTTGCTTTGAAAGGGAAACGCAGTGCTTGTCCACGAGCTTCCTCTAGGCAAGAGCTGGGGGTGTCGGAGCAGAGCAGAGCCTGGCGTGGGCAAGTGGGGCTGTTTTTGTCCCAGACAGTCATGGGAGCTGGAATGATTTGGGGCCGGTCGGCAACTTTGGGTGCTGCTTTTACTCTGCATGGTGACAGTTGAGCGTTTTGCTGTCTTGCAGGTCCTCAGAGCAAGGTGTCGCGATGCCAGCCCAACGAACACAACTGCCTGGGCACGGAGCTGTGCATACACATGAGCAAACTGTGCAACGGACTCCACGACTGCTTCGATGGCTCGGACGAGGGGCCGCACTGTCGGGGTAGGTGTCTGGGGGATGGCGAGGGTCCGCTCCCCAGCTACCCTCTGTGGACACACAGGACTTGTTGGAAGGTGGGCTGGGTCATGAAACACCTCCCTGGCCTCCTTTCCTTCTCCACCGTGGTGAGAGTCACAGGGTCCATGTTTTTTTGTTTGGGGTGAGTCCCCATGTGCAGCCTCAGGTATGTCTCCTTGGTGCTTTGTGTAACTGCTTTGCTCCAGTGCCAACGCGCTCGCGTGCTCCCCTCTCCCAGCTACAGGCAGCCAGTGTAGGGGTAGCTGAGTGCTTGCTGGCAGCTAGCAGGGCCAGAGATTATCCAGAGCCGCTTGCAAGTAAATGCCCATCATTCCTGAGCCTGCAGGCCATTAAATAGCTGCATTGTCTCCTGGGTTTAAAAGCTTGGAGAGTTCGGATTCTGGTTCAGATAAAAGATACTGGTATGTTTTTTTCCTTCTTTCCAGGAGCTTTGTTCCACCTCCTGGCCAGTCCCTGGTTGCTAATCCTGTTGGGAAACTCTCCCAAAATCAATGTGCATTGGCTGCCTAGTGCACAGCTTAGCCGCACAGAAACACGTGTCCTGGGCTGACCCCAGAGCTGGGCCTCGGCTCTGGGCGAGCAGCGTGCCTTCTGCCCAGCCCCGTCCCTTCCCCAGGCAGAGGGTTTTGCTGGGCCGAGCTTCCATCACTCCCAGCCTGATACTGGGCTTGGGATGCTCAGCCATGAGTGGCTCCCTCCTGCCCTGGCCCCGAGCTGGGAGCTCCTCTGCTGCTGGGGCTGGCTGGTGCCGCCTGGGGCAGCGCTGGCAGGAGCAATACAGGGGTGTTCGTGCTGTTCTGCACACCCCGAGCATTGATATTTAGCTAATAGGTCTCACTGGTTATTTGGGATCTGATTTTTCATGGTGGGGCAGCATGTGGCCCACGTGCACCAGGCAGGAGCTGGGTGCTGGCAGCCCTGTGTCGCTGCTCGCAGCTTGGGGCACGCTGCGGGCCCCAATTCTCGCTCATGTTTGCGGCGGGTGCCGAGGTCCCCAGTGCCCGCAGCTGGCAGGGAGGCATTTCTTTGCTGCTGATCCCAAACCTCATACCAGCCCCCACCTGCCTTTGCTCCAGGTTTAGGGAGAGGTGCTGCTAATCTGGCCCCGAGGATGATTATCCAGGAGATGAAGGCAGCAATTGGAGCAGGCGCGAAGTGAGAAGCGTGCGCTGCTGCGGTGCGAGGCACTGCCCCAAACGCTGCCTGCGTCCAGCCAAGGCCATTCCTGGAAGGGTCTGGAAGGGCAAGTGTGTGGGGAGGGGGCTGGAGGCAGCCGGGGCTGGCACCTGAGGCTGCTCTCCTGCACGGGGGCAGTGAAGAGCTCAGCCTTGCTGCTGTGCAAGGACTCGGAGCATGTCCCAAGGCGTCACCCGTGTCCTGCTGCTCCGGCGGCCGTGCTGCAGACCCTCCAGCCCCGCTCCTCGCTGCGGGCTGGGGGCCCCATGTACCCACAGGACATGGGGCACTCGGGGCGGCAGCTGCCGAACCCGTGATGCCTCTGCTGTAATGTTGCCTGCCAGCAAGTGCTGCCCAGCCGCGCACGCTGGGAGCAGTCTCTGCGTAAAGGAGGCTGCGGAGCCTCTCCAGAGGTCGGGGTGGAGCTGAGGCTGGCTGGGCCCTGGCAAATGCGTTCATCCTGCATCCGATAGCAGGGTGTGGAGCTTGTCAGGCCTGAACGAGGAGCCCCAGGCCCTGCTGCTGGTTCATGCTCTGGCCTGCTGGATAATCACGGCTCATCCTGCTCCCCTCACTGCCCTTTGCACCTGGCCTCTCTGCCCTGAGGTCTTTTGCTGATAAACGTGAGCTTCCTCTGCGCTCAGGAGGTTTGTCCCGCGGAGCCCCATCTGCAGAACTGGGGAGCCTCTGCTGCCCTTGCAAAAACCCGTAGGAGATGGAAATGCAATTAGAGCCTTTGTGCTGAAACTCCCTCCATTGTCTTCCCTGCCCTCTCCGCTTAAGACCCTGCATTCTTGAGTGTTTTTTTTCTTTTTTTGTTGGATGCATGTGATGCTTTAGTGAGGAGATAAGAATCTGAAATGAATAGCCGGGCTTGCCAAAGCTGATAAACCTTGTAAACAAGTCAGCTGGGCCCTGCCTGCCCTATTAAACGATTACACATGCAAGGGGCAACATTTCCAGTCGGTCATTTTGGCCCTCGGTGCTAGCAGAGGAGGAAGATCTCTCCTGCAGCCAGCAAAGGCCCCCCCGGCCCCCAAGCACAGAGAGGAGCCTCTGCGGCTGTAGCCTTGTAGGGTTGTGTGTCCCCCCCGCAGCACTGCCACTTCAACCCCAGCAGCCTGAGGGCTCCCAGCGCTGCGTGTCGGGGACTCTGGCTGAGGGTGGCTGCTCGTGAAACTTCCCATCTGGATGTGGCCCCGGGAGGAGGAGGAGATGCAGGGGGGTGAGAGAGAAGAAAGGGGGGGATCTGCAGGGGCAGGCCGCTGGGATTCGGAGGGCTCGGTGGGGAGCTGGTCCTGGCTAGGCTGGGCAGGGGTCTGGGTGTGGAAGCTTCACAGCTGAAGTGGCCAGGGCAGGACAGGTACGGTCACCCAGCTGTGGGACCTTGTCTGCAAATACTGCAAGGGCTGGGGAGGAGCGGGGCTTGGGATCTGAATTCCTGTACCTCGGGACAGCCTCCAGACAGCAGTGTTTGGGCAGGCTGGGAGGTGATGGGGGCCACGGAAAGGCAGAGCAGAGTTGCTGAACGTGGAGAAGCCACGGGACGTCCCTTGGCATGCGAGCGCAGCACCCGAGTTCTGCTCCTCCTGCTAACGGGGATGTGGAAAGGGCCGAATTGTCCTGGTCTGCAGAGGCGCGTGGTTGGGCGGCTGCAGGCGCACTCTGTTTTTTCCCCTCTGCAAGCAGATTTGCTAGGACCCAAGTTCAGTGCCCTCTGAGCACCAAAATGACTGGGTTAGGCAGGGTGAGCAGAGAAAATAAAACCCAGTGCAAGCCGTCCCCCCAGACAAAGAGGCCTTTGTGGGCTGATGCACTCTTGTCTGGCACGGCGAGCATCCCTTCTGCTGTGAAAGCTTGCCCTAGCCCTGTGTTGGTTGGGCTGCGGTAGCCTCTCACTGCTGCTGGCATTAAGGGGCGAGCTGGGGCAGCCGTGCTCTTGTCCCACTGTGACACAGAGGGGTTGGGCACCCTGCTTGTCCCCCCTCAGGCCTGGTGGCAAAGGAGCCAGCTAGCACGGCACATCCCCTCCCCAGAGACCCCCAGCTAACAAGGCCTGGCACTAAATAACCTTGAGACATTGGAAGCTGCCGTGTGTTGGTGGAACAAGGCAGAAGCTGCCGAGGCCATCCAGCAGCCCTGGCCTGCTTCATGTGTTGGGAGAACTGGGAGATGTGAAGGCTTCGTGGGTGCTTTTAAACAGAAATTATGCCATGGGGAGCAGCGAGCCGGGCAGCCGTGTCTGTCCTCCAGCCTCTGCAGGCCTCTGGGCACTCCAAGGTGTCCACTCCAAGGTGTCGCTGCCTGCGGCGAGGCTGGGCCGGGTGCAGGGCTCTGGCACGTGTGGCCGCTTGCACCTCTGACCCTCTCTCCTCTCCATCCCCTCTCTCCTCAGAGCAATTAGCAAATTGCACGGCCCTGGCCTGCCAGCACCACTGTGTGCCAACGCTGAGTGGTCCGGCCTGCTACTGCAACAACTCCTTCCAGCTGGCTGAGGACAGGAGGAGCTGCAAAGGTGGGTGCCGGTGCCGCGCTCCTGGGGCTGCGGTTGCTCCTGGGGCTTGGCAAAGTGGCCAAAGGGATCTGGGGTTCACCGGGGGGCTCAGCAGTCTCTGATCTGTAGAGGTCAATAGGACAGGGCTCTGATCGTCTCCCTTCAGCTGCGGGACTGTTCAGTGAATCCTGAGAAATATTGGAAGGGAGTGAGGACGTGGCTTTGTGTGGTCAGAGAGGCCGTCGCTGCACTGGTGTGTGCTGCTGTCCGTGCCTTGGGAAGGATGCTGGAAAACAGCAGGGGGTCAAAGGGAGTGATCAGATCCACGCAATGCCTAGAAACAAGTCTTGAAATGAGAGGTTTCTGCTGCTCCATCGTTCGTTTATCTGAGCAGGGGTGAAAAGGGGACTTTTAACAGCTCCTGCATGCACCTCTAGGGGTAAGAGCTTTCTGGTGGAGACAGCTCTTTCATCTAGCAGAAGAAAGAGCAGCATGCGAGCTGGGGGTTTGGAAGCTGAAGATTAGAGAAATTCAGACTAGAAATTCACTGTGACGGTCCTTCTGCTTTCTGCATGTTGCTGGACTTCCTTGCAGAACGTATCCTTCCCTTGCATGGCAGCTAAGGAAAGATGCTGGTCCAAACCTTGTTTTTTTGTCTTCTTTTCCAGACTTCGATGAGTGCACTGTCTATGGGACCTGCAGCCAGACCTGCACCAACACAGAGGGTTCCTACACGTGCAGCTGTGTTGAAGGATACCTCTTGCAGCCTGATAACAGATCCTGCAAAGCCAAGAATGGTAAGATCCTGGACGAGAGAAGTGTGTTGTCTCTGGATAGCTCTGAAAAACATTGCCTCCTGCTGTAGGTGTGCCCCTGCCCCACTTCTTTGCTTTAAGCCGCTCTTCCCTGAGTACAACCGGTGCTGCCACCTTTCCTCTTGCACATGTTGGGCTGTGTGCCACAGCACTGCTTCTGCGGGAGCAGAAGGGCCGGGCTGTGTGCTGATCACACCATCACAGAATCATCTCGGTTGGAGGAGACCTCCAAGATCACCCAGTCCAACCTCTGACCTAACACTAACCAGTCCTCCACTGAACCATATCACTGAGCTCTACATCTAAACGTCTTTTAAAGACCTCTAAGGATGGTGACTCAACCATCCCTGGGCAGCCAATTCCAATGCCTCACAACCCTCTTGGTAAAGAAGTTTTTTCTAACATCCAACCTAAACCTCCCCTGGCGCAACTTAAGCCCATTCCCCCTCGTCCTGTCACCAGGCATGTGGGAGAACAGACCAGCCCCCACCTCGCTACAGGCTCCTTTAAGGTAGCTGTAGAGAGCGATAAGGTCGCCCCTGAGCCTCCTTTTCTCCAGGCTGAACAAGCCCAGCTCCCTCAGCCGCTCCTCGTAGGACTTGTTCTCCAGGCCCCTCACCAGCTTCGTCGCCCCTCTCTGGACTCGCTCGAGCACCTCCATGTCCTTCTTGTAGCGAGGGGCCCAAAACTGAACACAGTACTCGAGGTGTGGCTTGATGTGGTGCTGCAGCCACAAACTGTGGTGCCTGGCCATGACCCCCCTTCTCCTCTCCAGAGCCCGTCGACCGCCCTCCTGTGCTGCTCATCGCCAACTCCCAGAACATCCTGGCCACCTACCTGAGCGGGGCCCCCGTGCCTAACATCACCCCCACCAGTGCCAAGCAGACCACGGCCATGGACTTCAACTACGTCGAAGACACGGTGTGCTGGGTGCACGTGGGCGACAGTGCCTCCCAAACCATCCTCAAGTGTGCCAAGATCCCCAACCTGAAGGGCTTTGTGGAAGAGCGCTCCATCAACATCTCCCTCAGCCTGCACCGTGAGTGCCCAATCCCCTCCAAAGCTTGCTCCCACTCCTTGTGACCCGAGAGTCCCAAGGGGGCGTTTCAGTGGGAGGTAGCCTCCTGCAGGGCCAGGCACCTGGGCTTTGGCACAGACTTTTCCTCTTTATTCTCCTTTAACCTTCGGCTTTCCTTTTCCTTCCCTCTTATTATTCCTAGCAAGTCTCAGGGCTTCTTTGTGCAAGTGTATAACACAAAATGATATGGTGAGGAGTGGAGGTGGTACCTGCATAGGGGGGATGGGGCCAGCAGTTCTCCCTGCTTCCTCTTTTGGTTTTGGCCCTGTGTTCTTCTTGCCAAAGTGGGCTTTGGTCTCCTGTCCCTTGATAGGGATTGAGACCAAAATCCTGACCCAGAAGTGCCAAATCCCGACCAGTCACGCGGCCGGGTGAGTTGCTGGCAGCTGGTGGCAGATGGTTGGTTCTGTTTGTGTAGCCCAGGCTGTGATGAGTGCGGTTACAGCACAGCCTCCTGTTTGGGCTTGCTGGTCCCAGTTCAGCAGTCAGGCAGGGGAAGGAAAGCTGCTTGCTGGGATTTCGGTGCTCTTTGACTCAGGCCCTCTAGAAAATGGAGGGGAGACGAGTATGTGGGTGCGTGCCCCTGTCTGCTCTCCTGAGAGCCCTGTGGGCATCGTGGCAGAAAGCTGCAGGCTTCCCAGGCCCTTCCTTTGTGTGCCCTCGTGTGCGCGTGGTGCAGGGCAGGTGGGATTGGAAGAGAAGCTGTGGAGGTGGCTGAGTGTCGTAGCTGTGCAGCCGGGATGTGGAAACGGCCCCTCGCTGTTTTCCTGTCACTGATTTCATCCTCTGAAACCACAGACTGAGGCAGCTAGGGTGGGATTTTGGTGTTTTCAGGGCATCACCATCTGGTTCTGCAGCCCTTGGCTTCCCTGGTGTAATCCTCCCATTGTATTTTACCTCTTAAAACCAGGAGTGCTTTCAGACGGCGGCTGCCTGATGCAATAAGGATCCCCATCCTTCAAAACGAGGGCGCTTTCACCTGATGAGCAATAGCTAGCGTAGCAAATTAGATGAACATGTACAGACGGGTCTCTGCAAACCAACAGAAGTCTCCGACGGGTCCATGGGCGAGGGCATTTCTCTGCCCCCGGCAGCGTCACAGTGGCCCAGGCAGGACGGGGAGAAGGGGCCAAATCCTGGCTGTGCTTGGGGTGCACGGGGCTGCTGGGGACCGGCCCATGCCACCTCTGGGCCCTGGCTGAGCTGGGGCTCGGCGTGCTCCGGCCGCTGTGCCGCACGGAGGGTGTGCGTGGCACGGTGCATTTAGGCTTGCACTGTGTATTTTTAGGGCAGTGTGTATTTTTAGGGAGCGGCCTCACCCTTTGCTCTTACAGGCGATAGCCTGAAATTAGGCAGGACAGGGCTGGGCTTTGCTTTCTGTTCCCCCCCAGTGGTTTGAGGTCTGCTTTTGTGTGCTCCTCCTGCTTCTCTTAAGGCTTCCTCAAGATGAGATTAGTCTCTCCCCTTGGTTCACAGGAGGGTCCTGTGGGGTTTCTTCCAGGGCGTTAGGGTTTTCATTTCCTGCAGCTGTGGCTGGTGGCCAGGAACCACGGGCGCAGGGGACAGCGGCTGTGGCCCTGTCCTCCAGTTTATTGCCTCGGTCTGGGTTGCTGCAGTCTCCCTGCGTGATCCAGGTCGGGTCCCGTGGAGGAGTGCACATCACCGGCATGAAGGCTTGCCGTGGCCTCTCAACTGCCTGCAGACTTGATCTAATGATCTGGCAAGGGGGAGCTGGGTGCCCCAGCCATGCTGCTGGGGCAGAGGCTGTGTCTGGAAGGCAGGCTCACCATCCCTGACAGCAAGCAGCCTCCCTGGCTCGTCCTGAAGCCCCTGAGGTGCTCTCGCTTGGCTTTGGACTGCAGGAGGTTAACGGTGTGGGCAGCAGAAGAGCGCTGGGATTGTGCTCGAATTGAGGGAGCTGCAGAGGGAGAGAGAACTTCTAGACCAAGAGGCAGACAGCGGGGCAGGACCGGAGCCCCAACGCCTGCTCTGCTGCCCCTCTGCCGTGCCTGAGTGGGGGCTTTGGGGCAGTGGTCCTGGCTGCTGTGGCTCCAGGAGGTTATTAACCTTCTGTGGACAGCCTTTTAATTGTGGACAAGAGGGGAAGGTAGCTCGTAATAAGACCGTGTTCAAGTCCAAACAAGAAAAGGTGCTTTGCTTTGCTTGTCCTCCTGATGTTGTTACAGTTTAGAGTAGGAAGAGGGGAATTCAGCTCGCCTGGATGAGAAAACTCCTGCTTTTGCCCTGGATTGAATGGAAGAGTCCCCTTTGCAGGAAGGAGGGTGGCAGCAGCTCCTGCACGCTGTCCCCACTGCTGGTGTGTGGTGGGTGCCTGCACATGAGCTGCGGAGGCTCTCTGTGGGGTTACATGACAATAGGGTCACTTCTCCAGCGTGCAGGTGTGAAACCACCTCAGGTTTGGGTTGCTGAACCGTTTGGCTCCGATTTTGTTGGTTCTGATTTTCAGACAACTGTTGGCCATCCTCCCTGCCCCGGGTCCCAAGCCTGGGTTGGATTCTGGGGGGTTCTGATGAGGAGATAACGTCACTCTCCTGCTTCTCCCTGTTGGGACACTGAAGAGACCTGTCAATCCAATTAGTGGATTCTCTCTTTATTTGCTGCTTTATGACATTTATCTACTAACAGCAGGAGCCAGACTTCCCTGGTGCCTGCTGCTAATGTGGCTTGAGTTGGCATCTGATGGGGAAAGACTGATGCTAAAGGGCTGAAAATGAGCAGCCCCCAGCTGTCACCGGTAAGTCTGGGATGGTGAAATGTCACAGCCCAGTTCTGATAGGAGCTGTGCTTCCATGCCTTTTTGTCCCCTCTCCATTCCTGCGGCGAGATTAGTGTCACTTGTGTTGTGGGAGATGTGTTAAATGAGTACTATTAACAGGGCTTGGCAAGACCCACTGAATACTGAAGCTTTGCTTTTCCCCAGTTCCTTGCACTGCTAAACCCTTTCTTCTATCACAAACCTTGAGTATTGATGCACTTTTTCATGGTGGCTGTCCCTTGGTTCCCAAAGACGTGCAGCCCAGGGACGTTTCTCACAGGCAGTGATTTTCTCAGTTGATTTGAGGCGTCCTGTTCCCTGCCCCCACATCTCTTCCAGGAGCATGCTAAAAATCAGAGGCTGGTGAAGTCTTCCACCCCTTTCTCTAAAAGAAAGCAAAAAAAAAAAAAAAAAAAAAGTAACAAAAAAACACCTCATTTTGGAACTGAGTTATTTCTCTCTGCATCAGTCCGTGCTGTCTGCGGCAGGCAGAAGCCCTGGGCACCTCTGTGTGCAGGAGCTGCAGGATGCGGTGGGCTCGGTGGCAGTGCCGGCACCGGAGGCTGTGCTGCAAGTGGGAAGTGATCCCTGGCTTGTGTTGCAAAGCAGCAAAACCCACAGCGGGGAAGGGGTGGGGGACTCATGCTCCCTTATCGCAGCAGGAATTTGGCTCTGTTCCCCGCCCCCCTCTTTGCAGGGAGCTCAAAGGCAGCACCTTTGCATCCAGATACCGCGGGACTGCCGGGGTCTGGGTTCTGCAGTCAGCACCCCTGGGCACGTGCAGCCCCTGCCCTTGGTCCTCCTTCGCCCTTGGGTCTGTAGGACTGCGGGGCTGAGAATGGGGAATGAGCTCTTCTCTGAGCTGTGCAAGAAGGGCCTCGTCCTTCCTGCCAATGCTGAATCGCAAAAAGGGGAACTTGTTTCTTCTTTCCTCCCTTTCCGCTTTCTCTCTTTCTCTCTCTCCTCCGCTCTGTGTGAAAATTCCAGTCCTGTTTCTAATCAGGGAAAATCCTGGCAGGCACCGAATATATGCTCACATTCAAGGACAAAAAGGAGTGTGTGTTGGTGTGTGCAGGGGAAGAGCTGCTCTCTGCAGCTTGCAGAGGTTTTCCCCTGCTGCTCAGACAGACAGTCGGCCCAGTGTCTGCTCGGACTGCTGGCCTTCCCCGAGCCGAGCCGGCTGCTGGGAGCGGAGCTGCGGGGAGCTGGGACCCCGTGAGGGGGCTGCTCCCCAGCGGAGCCCCCTCAGTCCCCAGGGAGCCCTGGGGGCAGTTCCCTCCACCAGTACTTCCATCCCTGTCCTGGCCCTGTTATGTTTTGGGGTTCCCCTTGCTGGGGCACGGGTCTGCTCCTGGCCATCCCCTGCCACCAGCCGTGCCCCCGGTGCTGCGCCTGCTGTCTGGCCGCTGGCACCAGGCTCTGCAGCGCTCCCAGGCCTCATCCCCAGCTCCTGCCGGCCACGCGGGGCTCGGTTCCCTCTGCGGCTGCAGGCTCATAGGGTTCATTTCAGAGCAAGACTTGACCCCAGTTAGGCCCTGTCCTCCCCGGCTGCCCTGCTGATGCTGGGTGGAGGCTCGGGTGCCGCAGGTCTCCTGCAGACCCACCTCGGTTGGCAGCTAATCCCCGACCCTCCGGGGACCTGCTGGTCCCGTGCGTTTTCTCAACCAGATTTCAGCCTCCACGTGTTTCCTGAGACAATGTTCTCATTTGTTTGGAGTGGGCCTTCCAAGGAATTTCAAAGCAAAACAAAACAAAACAAAATCTGCTTTCAGGCTTTCACGTTGCTAAACCCCCGCTGGGTGAGCGGCAGGCTGGCCACAGGGAGCCGCGCTGCGCTCCAGCTGCCCTCTTCCCTTTCCCCGGCCACTGCTCTCCAGCCTCTGCTGCTGCAGAGGCCCGTGGAGGTTTGCTGTGAGACCTCTCCCACCGCCCCCCCTCGCTGCTGGTCCTGCCACCTGTGCTCCCATCCTGGGGCTGCTTTTTGGAAAGCGCCCGGTGCGTTCGCAGCTGCTTGCACCAGTCTCTGAGTCCTTCAGACCTCCTGGGCTGGCCGTTTGGCTGGCTCGCTGCAGGGTCACCAGAGGGATGACCCTGTGTGTGTGCTCGGTGTGCTTGGGCTTGAGGTTGGGTTGGGGTGACCTTAAATCAGATCCGTGCCTCAGTTCTTTATAGGTGAAATGAGAAAGGCAAAATCTGTCCCCGCAGAGAGCTGGGGATCGAGGCACGTGGTCCTGCAAGGAGCAGTCCTTCAGGGTGTGTAAAGGCCGCCGTTAATTGGCAGCAGCTTGACCCAGCCTTTCAGCATCCCAGGCTTTTATTGTAAGCGCTGCGATTGCTGCGTTAAAGCCTCAGTTCCCAGAGTGGTGCGATCAAGTGATACTCGGCTTTCAAGAAAGGAAAGAGTTCATTGCTTTTACTATGGAAAAATACTAGAAAACACGTGTCAGGAGACCAAAAGCAGAGTTTCTCAATGGATCTCCTGGTGGTTCCTCCCTTCCTTGTTCTCTCCCTTTCTTTCTCTCCCCACTTCTCAAACAACTCCTGACTTTTTGCATGGTACCGGTAGCTCCGCAGTGCCAGGGTTCCTTGTCCTGAATGCATTTATTGTGCTGTGAGATCCCTAGTGCCAGTACAGCTCAATTTGTGGCTCTGGAGCTGGAGGTGCCTGAGCCTTGCTCCCCTCGGAGTGCAGGGGAGGTGGCGGCGGCTTTGCCGGCGTCCCCGCAGAAGCCGGGATGGGTCCGGGCCAGCCGTGCCCGCGGCTGCGCCGGTGGGGTCTGCGGGCTGGCGTCCAGGAATGTCGGCTGCCTGGCGGGACGCGGCCAGGGTTGCTGGGAAAAGGCTGCGGAGCCTTTTCTTGATTTATTATTTCTTGTTTTAAAGTTTGTTGTTTTCTTTGTCTTTTATAAAACAAGCCCCCAGGAAGGGGTTTGAAATAGTGGGACATTTGATCCCGAGTGCATTATAAACCTTAAATGATAACAATCTGGCCATTATTAAAATACCTTCCTGGGCAGCATCTATCTAAACAAGCATGTCTAGGAGGTTGTTTTCATTGACTCCATTTCAGCCCTGTTACTCGTAATGACCTGTTCTGTTGCCAATAAGCAGAAAAGCTGTAGGGTTTGGGACAAATTGATTTCAGGGAGATGTTGGTCTACAGAGAAATCCAAGTACGTTTCTTTCCCCACTTTGCATGGAAAGCTATTTTTCTTCCTTGCTGCCTCGCTCTAGCCAAGAAAGAGGCTCTGATGTGAACTTCTTTGGCAAGAAAGAGGGATGATTGGTAATTTCATCTGCTGATTCTTTTCTTGCTTGCTTTTTAACTGTTGATGACTGCTCTCATAGCAGCAACTCACGAGAGCCAGGGACGTGATCACCTTCTCCTGCTTTACCTGATGTGGGTTCTTGGGCCAGGGTGCTTGCTCCCACCCGTCGGCTCTTTGTGCTGGGGGGGGATGAAGGCTGTGGTGGTTTCAGGCAGCCCCTTCGCTTGGTGCCTGCCCGGATTTCTTCAGCATGGATGCAGATGTGGGGTGGGCAGGGTGCAGGAGCTGGAGGAGACGGGTCCCCCACGGTGGGGTTGCTGCGAGGGGCTGGGCTGCTGACTTGCAGAGGCACCGACAGCTCCCTGGGGCCGAGCAGGACTCTGCTCTTTGCAGTTCAATTCCTCTTTGTGTTTCCTGCATGAGAGACAGGAACTGAGGCTTGGAGAGGGCTGAGCAGGGCCTCGGCGATGCCCAAAAGCAGCGTGGGGCTGGGGGCAGTACAGGGCTGCCAGCAGAGCCCCCAGCAGAGGGGCTCAGCGTGCCCCCACGCCGGGGAAGGGGCAGATCTTGGGCTGTGGTGGGTCCCCGAGGGCTGCGGGCAGCAGCCCCGTGCCACGGTGGCACCATGGGGGGGGGATGCAGGGGACAGTTCGGGGGGGTTGGGCTCTGCTGCTGGCTCCCTTCCTCGCAGAGCTGTGGAGAGGGGCTCCCTGCGCTCCCCCCATCCTCGGGCAGCGTCCGTGTGCTCTGCCAAGTGAGGTCCTTTTCCTGGCTGGGAGCCTGCTGTGAGTTCTGGTTAAACGGGCTGCATTAAGTTTTCATTATGCAAAGGCAAAAAAAAAAAAAAAAAGAAAGAAAAAAGAAAAAAGGGGGAGGAGGAAGAGGAAGCAAAAGTGCTTCAGGTTACGCAAGAGCCTGGTCTCGAGGGGCACTGCCTTGTTAGGCGGCTGTCAAAGCCTCGTGCGGGGCAGCTGCGGGAGGAAGGCTCCAGCCTGTGCCGCCTCCTGCGCGCATCGTGCACGGCTGCTGCTGCTGGAGAAGGGCCGGGGTCTGACCGTGCTGGGGGCAGCAGCTGCCCACCCCGGTCCTGTCCCTCCCCGCTTCCCACGCAGCTGCCGCTGCCCTCCTGTCCCCCTCCGGCAGCAGCAAGGTGCTGCTCAGCACGGGCCGAGCCCTGTTTCCACGTTACTGAAGATTAAAGGGCGAAATTAATTCCCCCGGTAATTGGGATCCTCTTGTGCACAGAGACGTGTTTGAGTCGAAGTGGCAGGGGGCATGTTTCCTCCTGCAAACGTCCGTCTGTCCTGCGCTGCCGCTGCTGCGCTCTGCTGGGACCGCCCCGCCTGCAGCCGTCCCTGTCTCAGCTTTCTCGTCCCTTGTCCCCTTGCCCTCCCCAAAGCACCCCGATAAAGCTCCCGCGGGTTCTCACTGCCCTCTCCTTGCAGCCAGAAGCAGGCCGAGCAGCCTGTCCCTCGGCCGGCCTCTGCTGAATGCTTCTGTTGGTGGAATCGCCTCATTAAGGAACAGTAATTAAAGTCCCTTGGCTGTCCTCTGCAGCTGAGACAGAGCTTGCCCCAGCTCTGGTCTCGCTCTTCCCACTTCCAGTGCTGCAGCTGGGAAAGGGGGGAGCAGGCTGGGGTCTGGGGAAGAGCCCTGGAGCTGGGGAAGGCAACAGAGGAGGCAGGAGGGGGCCGCCACCCCTGGGGGGGGGCAGTGCAGCTCGTGGGGAGCGCGAGGCTCATGCAGGCACGCGGCGCATGCATGGAGGCCGCAAGCATCCCTCTGCATGCCGAGTCAGACATCCTGGACGTGGGCCACAGGCTCCCACCCAGCAGTTTCTCCTCTGAGCTAAACAGCTTAACGGAGTTTTTTTTTTTTTTTTTTTTTTTTTTTAGTATATTTATTTTTTTTAGCTTGGTTTTCTAAGGAGACCAGGCTGACGTGATGGTGCTGGCTGTACCCGCCGGTGTCTGTCCTGTCCGCAGCGCCTCCTCCTCACTCTCAGGCTGGCAGCCGATGGCAGCTTCTGCTGCAGGGGCTGAGCCATACCCTGCAGCCCGAGGGGGGGGTGTTTAGATGACCCCAAGCCAAAAACCAGCTGCCCGGCACTGGCGCAGGGGCACGGAGGGACCCCAGCCCCCTGGGGATGCGTGGTGGGACCCAGCCGTCCCCATCCCTGCTGGCCGGGGGAGGCGGATGCCCTGAGGGGCCCGAGTTTGTCTTTGTGCCTGTCCTGTTAGCACACTTTAATTAAGGAAAATTGTCCCCAGGAGCAGTGTTTATCCACAGAGCAGTTTGCCATTACAGAGAGCGTCTTGTTCTCCGGGGCAGAGGATGTGTGTGGAGGGAAGAGACAGAAATTCCTTCAGATTATGGTATTATGTAAATGTATCAAACGGATCATTCCCTATAAAAAAGAAAGTAGGAAACCAACGTATTTGAGCAGCCCTGGGGACTGCATTCCTGACGAGCCTTCGTTCCTCTTCTGGAGGCGTTTTTGAACTGAAACATTTGGCGACTTTTCCAAGCTTTTTCCTCGGCAGCAGTGTGCCGGGGGCTCCCTGTGTGCGGTGGCAGCCGTGCCGGCACGGCTGGGTGCTGAGGCAGCCCTGTCCCATCTCCTGGGCTGCTCAGGCATCCCGGGTGCGACTCCTGTCCCCGCTGTGGGCTGCTCTGCTCACCGCAGCTGTAGCTGAACTCGTCTGGTTTTCCTTCGGAGGGACAGTCCGTACCACCAAAGCATTGAAAGCAAAATATGTAGGTTGTTTTCAGGAGATGAATTTGGACCTAAAAAACAACATGCGAGTAGCAGCAGCAGAGCTCGGTTGAGCTCCTCGATGTGTGCTGGGGTAAAGTAGAAATGCAACTCGTCAGACAGGTGAGCGAGGGGCTTGTATGATTGACCTTTTGTTGGAGGGTGGCGATGCTTTCAGCTGCCCCAAAGGGGGAGACTGGCAAGGGAGAGCTCCCCAGCAGAACTGGGACCTTTCCTGAGCAATTCCTGCCGTGTCCTGCTCCAGCTGCCCCTTTTAGCAGTAGTCAAGAAGCAGGATTTCTTCCAGAGCGCTGCAGCACTTCGCCTCTTACACGCTTAAAAGTGCAAGAGTTAGGGTGAGCCTGACTTGCACGCATCTTAATTGCAGCTGTTCCAGAATTGTGTCGAAATCCATGTTTTAGTCTGAGACAAGATTGCATGTTTCCTTCCTCCTTGTGTCAGACCATAATTGATGTATTTGCAGAGTGCACAACAACTGATTCATGCAGAGGAAAGTTATGTGCTGGGTCAGCAAAGCTAGTTCCCCAAAAAACCCACAGTCTTACAGCGCTTGACTTGCTGTGGGGTAAATCAGATATTCCAGGGCTTGGGTTAAGGAAGGGAGAGCCTCCGGCAGGAGCTCCGGGGATGGCTGCTCTGGCAGTGAACCGTGTGTGCCAAGGAGCTCTTTGTGCAGGACAGGATGCTCCCAGCCCCACTGAGCACAGGATGAGGTTGGGATTGGGGACAGGAGAAGGGTTTTGCTGGGAAGACTTGTAAGGGTTGGCGGGGCCAAGGACAGAAGTCCTAAAAACTCCTCTTCAGCATGTCCCTTTCCTGGCTGGGACCAGCGTTGCCCTTCAGCCTCATCCTTGGGTGCAGGTCAGGTATTTCTGCCATGCTCCCTGAGCTGCAGCAGGGTCTCAGCGCGCTGTCGGAGGCTGGGCTGGAAGCGACCTTCGGCCCAGTGTGAAGAGCCACTGCCGGTATCCCTGTGCCATGATGGCTGCAGAGGTTGCTTCAGCTTTCTTCTTCCACTGACCATGGGAAGGGAAATAAGTCAAATCTGAGCCCAGTGCCACACAGACTATTTTGTGGCAGGGACTTCAGCAAGTGCTTGGTCAGGGTCAGCGTGAAACCAGGAAACATCTGCGCAGGGTTGGTTTTGGAGCTTGCTGAAGTTGCCAGCCCACCATCGTTGAGCAACGTGCCACTGACGAACTTCTTGGGGCTGCCTTCCCTCTGTCCGCCCTCTCTGTGCCCCCTCCCTAAAAGGAACCCAGCGGGCAGAGTCCCCTCCGGCATCCGGCCCCGCACCAGCCGCGTTTGTGGCCAGCGCTTCTGAGTGGGGCCAGCTGGCATGGGCCGCAGCGATCCGGCCCTAATGAGGTTAGTTAGCTTCTTCCAGGAAAAGCCTTTAAAGTTCACGTCCCTTCTTCTCTGTCCCCCAAGCTCCTTTTCAAACGCTAGCAAATAAATAAATCTTAGCAAATGATTTTTGCATGTTGCAATTGTTTGCAACACCCAGCGCCGATTGAGCAAGGAGGGAGACTTGAGTCTCGGCCGGGGGCCGGGAGATGCCCTCGTAGGCAGCATCCCTCTGCCACTGGGAGCTGCAGGCAGGAGGGGACGGGGGGGCTGCCCCCACCTTGTTCCTCCCCTGATCCCTGAGCTGGGTCACTGAGAGGGCTTTGGCTGGGGCAGCTCCTGGTCCCCCCTGTCTGGCAGGGGATGGCGGGGGTGAGGAGAAAGCCCCGACCTTCTCAGCCCGCCCCCCCCCCTCCCCGAGCTGTAGTGAACTGGGGAGAGCTCTCTGCATGTTAACGCTGGGGGTGAAAATTGACATTTGCTCAATTTGCTTCCACTGAAAGTTCAAAAGGAAAACCAGGTTTATCTGAGGCTACAAGAAAGAAATGATGATAATAATAATAATAATAATAGCAACAACTGATTCCTGCAAAGGGGGGGGGGGGGAGGGAGGGAGGGATAGAGAGCAGGGAGAGGGAGCAATTTGAAAAACAAAAGCCTTTGAGGAGCGTAATGCTTTCCAGCTGCAAAAATACAGCCTGGGAGAAGAGCAAGTGCTTGCGTCACCTCCAGCTTCGAGCCCGCGGCCCGGCCCCGCTGCCCGCCCCGGCGATGCCCAGCTCCAAGCAGGGGCCAGGCTGGGAGCTGAGCAAGGACCCCCCCCACTGGGCTGGCAGCGCTGTGCTGGAGCCAGGCATTGCTGCTCCTGGTGTCCCCTTGTTCCCCGGGGTCCCCGGTGGCAGCCGTGCTGGGGACAGGCATTGCCAGAGCGTCCCGGGAACGTGAAAGGGGCTGCGGGCCCTGAGGAACGAGCGGTTTGCAGTCTGCAGCTGGTTCTGGATGTGTTCCCGAGTTGTGTTCAGCCTTTGGATGCCATGCTTGTGAGCTTCCTCCCAGCTGGAGGAGCTGGAGACGAGCTCGAGCTCGGCTGGGAGCGCTCGGTGAGGTGGCAGCAGCCCCGTTCTGGAGGGAGAACAAAAACGGGGTCTGAGTGCGCTGGGTTCTGCCAGACGGCAGCTCCTGGCTGGGGGGGGGCGAGGAGGGTGGCGAGGAGAGGCCAAATCCCCATTGCTGGAAGGATTTGCCATCAAACGGCCCATGAATCCAGCCCCTGGGAGAACCTGAGGGAGGAGGGCTTCTGGTGGGCCGGGCTGGGCGCCCGCAGGTGCCGGGACTGGGGCCAGGACTGCGCCGTCCCACGGGGTCCTCACCGCCCCCCCCCCGGCTGTCCTGTGACTCTGACTCAGCGCTGCGCGAGCTTCAGCCAGCAGCTGATTTTTGGGGAATTTTTGCGAGTCCCGTCGGTGAAGCATTCCTGGCCCTGGCAGCGCTGCGTGCGTGTCGCTGCCGCCCCCTCCTCTCATCAGAGGCCGGTGAATCAGGGCCGGGGGTGGAGGAGGAGGGGGCTGGTTGGCGTGGGGAAGACGAGAGGGGCCCCGGCACCCAGGGGGCAGAATGCAGCCCTTGCCCACCCTGCACCACGTCCCCAGCCCAGCTCCAGCCCTTGGGGCAGCGGCTCCTACTGCCCTGGGCTCCCTGTGGCCCCGGGGGGCATCACCTCCACCCCGGCCCCACTCATCACTCCCTGCACATTGGGCTCTCCGCGTGCCTTTGGCGTAGCTGCTTTGGTGCTAATTCCTGAGCTCTGACTGTTTCCACTTATTTTTATGAGATAAATCAGGCTGGGTGATAGTGGCGGGACACAGCGAGCCTCGCCTTTCCGCTCGGTCATCAGTGCACAGCCCTGGCCCCGGGGTGCGTGATTGCCGGAGAGACATCCCTGTCCCCAGGGCCAGGGCTTGGCCTGAAGAGCTGAATGGGGTGTGCAGCAGTGGGAGCTGGCCCGGGTAGCTCAGGGCTTGGGGTTGGGGTTGACAGGTCACCCACAAAACCCCTGGGTGTTCATGAGCTCGGCGCTCGTCAGCAGCTGGGCAGCGCCTCGTGGTGCTAAAGCAGGGAAGGGCTTGATGTAATCAGGCTGAATCGTGCAAGCAGGGGGAGTTGGGGGCATTGCAAAACGTCCTGGCTTGATTCATGTTTTCCCTCCCTCTGCGCTCTGGAGCTTCTGCACTAGTTAATAATTCAGCAGTGTCTGGCCCTGCTCCTCTGGGGCTGTCTGGGTCCCAGCGCCGCGGGGCAGTCGCAGCGCAGGGCCGCGGACACCTCAGCCCTGGCCCTGCTCTGCCTTGCAGGTGGCCAGGGACAGCAGCACGGTGTTGCTGGTCGGGGCAAGTGGCCCTGGGGTCCTCTCCAGCCAAAAGCACTGGGGGACAAAGCCCCCACTTTCCCCAGAGTACCTGGGAGCTGCAGCTCTCGCTCTGTCTGTGGGACAGGGCCAGCAGGGAAGGGGAGCCGAGCAGCGTGCAGCAGCACCCTGCTTACAGGCAAAGAATTTGGGTGCATCAGGTTTATCCGATTTAACAGGCTTTTGCTGGTTTAATTAAATACTTAAACTCGGCGTGCCAAATGCCATCGCTCACCTGCTCCAGGGCTCGGGGCGACTTTGCAATGCCGGATTACCGCTGCCTGCTCCTCACCTGAGCAGGGCCTTGCCTGCTGCTGCTCTTGGTCTTGACGCTGCAGTTTGTGCTCTTCTTCCTGCTGTGCTAGTTGATTCTGCTGCCTTCATCCTCGGGAGGACCTTTCCCTGCTGCCTGGCCAGCATTCCTGCAGGGATCCCTGTGCAGCCGCATGCTGCATTGCTGGTAGCGCAGACGCTGGCAGCAGCAGTGCTGCTCTGTGGTGGCAGGTCCCCAGGAGGGACAGCGGGTGCAGTGGAGGGGACAGGTTGCCGCACTGATCCAAGACTTCACGGTGGAGCAGACCCTTCCCCTTCCAGGTGCAGCCTGGGCCAGTGGGCACAGCCTGGGCAACAGCGAGCCCGAGGGGGTTGCTCTCAGCTCTGCTGCTGCCATGCAGGGTGAGCAGGGCCAGGGCCCTGGTGTGCTCACAGCTTCTTCGTGCCTCACGTGTGCTCACTCCTCAGCTATATCCATGCTTGAGATGCCTGCTGGGCTGGGAGGTGATCAGGGAGCCTGCCAGGGCTCTTCCCTGGGCTTCTTCTTCCTCCCTGTCTCCCTAACCTCTCTTTGCCTCTCTTCTCCCATGGCCCAGATGTGGAGCAGATGGCTATCGACTGGCTGACGGGCAACTTCTACTTTGTGGATGACATCGACGACAGGATCTTTGTCTGCAACAAGAACGGAGTCACTTGCGTCACGCTGCTGGACCTGGAGCTGTACAACCCCAAAGGGATAGCGCTAGACCCAGCGATGGGGTAAGAGCTGCTTGCCGGCTGGGAGGGTCGGTGTTGCTGCAGCCCTGCAGAGGTGGAGCAAGCTGGGGGGGACGAGCTCCCATGCCGTCCTGTGGGCAGCAGGGGTGCCGCTGAAGAAGCAACTCACCCCCATGAGGGTCCCTCCGGGCTTTAGCTCTGCCTGAATTCAGCATTTCCCTTGGCTGAGATCAGGGCCATGTGCTGTAGGATGGCTGTGACAGCAGTTTTAAGCAGCCCACTAGTAGCAGCTGGATTTGGAGAGGGTCTAGTCCTTAGAAGGGGTCAGAGCAGCCCAAGCCTGTCTGCTCGGCTGACACTGCACAGGGGACAGTGCTGGACCAGTGCAGCACTGGGGGATGTCAGCATCTAACCTGAGTCTTGTAATTAACTGTCCTTGGTGAGCAAGTGTGTTGTCCTTGCCTCTGGTGCTGCTGGCATCTCCTGTCACCATGCCTGCGTCCAGAAGCCCCTCTGCAGGGCACCTCTGCTCCACCTGCCCAGGGCAGTGGGCTTGGCTTCGCTCGCTCCAACAGGACGTCCCCGGTAGGGATGTGCCTGGTGGCCACGCTCAGGACGAGCCACCACTTCCAGCTCATGGCTGAGTGATCCCAGCTGTTCCTGGCTTTCGGGAACCGAGCTGTGTCAGATGCTTGCCTGGACTGAGCGGCTCCCTTGGGTCTCTTTATGCGGGGTGCTGCAGTCAGGGAGCATCACTCTCACAGCTGCCTTTGCAAAATCTGCGTGGGGAGGCTGCGATGCCGAATCACCGGAGAGGCTCAGGGTGTGCATGGCAGCTGCTGAAATGCTGCTCTCGGGTGCACGACGCCCAAGTAGATGAGCTGGGTTGTGTTTTAACACGTCAGCTGGTGGAGGGCCCTGGACTTCATCCTGGTGACTCCAGCAGGTCTCAGTTCAAGCACCAGCTGCCTGTCTCAGCATCTCTGCCTGGGTTGCTGCAGCTCCTCGGAGCTCCCAGGGCTGCCACGCCTGGCAGCTGTTGGCAGCAGCCATGTGAGGGGTGCTTGGTGTCTGCTGAGCCAGGCACAGGCTCGCCCGCATTGCCCCAGTGCTTGCCTGTGCCCAAATGTGCCTGCATGAACACAAAGGTGCAGCAGTGGATAGGACGCGTGCTTGGGGAGTCGTGCTTGCACGTGTGGATGGCTGGGAGCCTGTGTGCATGGTCCCGTGAGCGTGCAAACCTATGTTCAAATGCAAGCCCACATCTGCAAGTGTGGACGCGTGCTGTCTGCATGTCTGCATCCTCTCTTTCTCTGGACTGGAGGTGGCATCCAGGCTCTGAGCTCCCCTCTCTGCCTTCCTCATGCAGCAAGGTGTTCTTCACGGACTACGGGCAGATCCCCAAGGTGGAGCGCTGCGACATGGATGGGCAGAACCGCACCAAGCTGGTGGACAGCAAGATCGTCTTCCCCCACGGCATCACCTTGGACTTGGTGAACCGGCTCGTGTACTGGGCTGACGCCTACCTGGACTACATCGAGGTGGTGGACTACGAAGGCAAGAACAGACATACCATCATCCAGGGCATCCTGGTGAGTGGGGCCAGAGGCAGGTTGGGACTGGGGGCTTTACTGCAGAGTGTGCTGGAGGGACACCTGAGCTTAGCCTGCCGGGAGCAGTGGTTCATGAGCTTTGCCTGCTCATTTCAGCAAATAAAAGCTGTGAGCAGCAGGTCCTGCACTACCTGACTGCCAAGCCCCATCCCCTGCCCTAAAGGCGGCGGGGAGTGAGAGCCATAGGGCAGGAATTCAGGGGCTTCAAATACCTTGGAGCCAGGTTCTTGCCTCTCCTAAATTCCTCATGGGTGTCTGCATGGTGCCTTCCAGATCGAACACCTCTACGGGCTGACCGTCTTTGAGAACTACCTCTATGCCACCAACTCAGACAACGCCAATGCCCAGCAGAAAACCAGCGTCATCCGGGTCAACCGCTTCAACAGCACCGAGTACCAGGTGGTGACGAGGGTGGACAAGGGAGGAGCGCTGCACATCTACCACCAGCGGCGGCAGCCCACAGGTGGGAGCCCCGACCTGGGAAAAGCAGCTTCTTGGACCCTGAAAGGCACCAAAGGGGGAGAAATGGGATGCAGAGGCCCCTGGTTGAGCCGTGGCCTCTCTGGTACAACAAGTGGGGTCACCATCCCTCTCCCTGGGCAGAAGGGGTGTCCAGGTGTCAGCGGTGGCTGCGTTGGAGCAGTTTCCCATGGCACAGCGCTGCCTCTGTGTGTGGCTGCTGTGCTGGGGGCTGGTGTGAGGCTGTGGGGGTGTTCTGGGGACAAGCTGCACATCCTTAATTTCCGATGGGGCAGATTCACTTCCCCAAGCTAGAAACTCACTTCTGCTGCGCCCAGTTAGCTTGATGTCCAGCTCCCATGCCCATGCTGGATCAAAATCCCCACCTGTGAACCCTGGACACGCCTGGCCCTTATGGGTGCCGCTGCTCCATGAGAGCGAGCAGTCCACGCCTCGCTGCATAGGGGAGACAGCAGGATGGAGAGGGGCTGGCTCGGAGCAGCCCCCGCTCTTCCTACTGCCCTCTCCAGGAGCAAAGCCTTGCCACAGAGCAGGTGTCCTGGCTCACAACCCACTGTAAGCCCGTCCCCTTCCCACATCTGAGGGGAGCCTGGGAGCTGCGCTCCCACTTGTGCCTCGTTCACTTGACCGCATTTCCTTGCCGCACAGGTTGGCGGGGCGGCTCTTCCTCCAGGCTTGCACCTTCCTGGGAACCCGGGCTCAGGGGCTGCATCAGCCCTGCAGGCTGGGCTGGGCTCCGGCACTGCTGGGGAGGCTGCTGGAGCTGCCTGCATGGGCAGAGTGCTGGGCAGGCTGCAGCGCACCAGGATGGGGACAGGGAGCTCACGATCAGCAGCTCCGCAGGGGCGGAGGCAGCGGCTGCCGGGCACGGCCGTGGTCTGCGGAGACGTGTGAAGCTGCTGCCTGCAGCAGCCTCCTGGGCGAGGGCAGAGCCTGGGGCTCCTGCTCCGGAGGCAGCAGCGCTGGGCCGAGTGCCTCTGGGCTGCCACCCGCCCTGGGGTGCCCCCCACCACCACCATCTCCTCCCCGAGCTAGAAATGAGAGCTGTCCCCAAGGGCCGGCCGGGCGGCGCGGTGTGATTGATTGATCACGTCGCGCTAGAGAGCAAAGGGAAATGGGAGCAGATGCAGCATCTTGAAATATTAATGGCTGCCTTCTCCAGTGCTGCGTGCTTTCTGTCCCCGCTGGTGCATTCACCCTTTGACGGGGCATTGTGCTCCTGGACACCAGGAGATTGCAGGGGAGTTAAAAGGCTTTGGTGCTGCAGACATCACCCCCTCCCCTGCTCACATCCTTCCCCATTTGTCTGCTCCACCCCCAGCACCTTCCTGTAGTTAAATCAATTTACATGTTTAAAATCCTCTTAGTGTCTGCAGCCTGCTTGGCATTTTCCAGAATATAAAACTAATCAGGAGATTTCTGCACGGGGAATGGGCGTGCTTTGGGAGGTTCTGGGCCAGGCGCATGCTGTCCCTGGCCCTGGGGCCCCACGGGGACGTGTCCCACCAGCAGCCCATGCAGCTGGAAGGCTCGATGCTGGCAGGGGCAGCACAGAGGCAGTGTGGCCCAGCAGTTACAGCAGTGTGCTGGGACACGG
The DNA here is from genome assembly GCF_964035555.1 of Netta rufina. Classification (NCBI taxonomy): domain Eukaryota; kingdom Metazoa; phylum Chordata; class Aves; order Anseriformes; family Anatidae; genus Netta; species Netta rufina. The sequence goes on from NC_140154.1 coordinate 2,357,200, forward strand.
GGTGCTGCTTTCTGCTCCTCCCTGATCCAGATTCTGGGGCAGGCCCTTTCCTGTCTCTGCCCTGTGCCATGCTCAGCTCCTGGCTGCGAGGGGGCTCCCCAAGCCCAGAGCCACCAGACAAGGACAAGGCTGTCCTTGTGCTGCTTTGATGGTCTCCAAGACGGTAAATGCACCCCTGAACCCATCCACTGCTCTCTCTCCATGTAGTGAGGAGCCATGCCTGTGAGCCGGACCAGTTTGGCAAGCCGGGGGGCTGCTCAGATATCTGCCTGCTGGGGAACAGCCACAAGACTCGCACCTGCCGGTGCCGCTCCGGGTTCAGCCTGGGTAGTGACGGGAAGTCCTGCAAAAGTGAGTCCTGCCCTGCGCCGGAGAGCCGCGAAGGAAGGGGGAGAGGAGGGCAAGCGGCTGCCCCACGCTGCTCGAGGGAGGGACCGGGTGGGCAGGGGGCACGCAGGGCCCAGAGCGAGCAGAGCTTTTTGATTCCTTCCCCCCTGGCTGCTCGCCCCTGCCCTGCCAGGTTGGGCTGGTGGTGATGGTGCTGCCCCCCTGTCTCTGCAGAGCCCGAGCATGAGTTGTTCCTGGTGTACGGGAAGGGGCGTCCCGGCATCATCCGCGGGATGGACATGGGGGCCAAGGTGCCGGATGAGCACATGATCCCCATCGAGAACCTCATGAACCCCCGAGCACTGGACTTCCACGCTGAGACCGGTTTCATCTATTTCGCCGACACCACCAGCTACCTCATCGGGCGCCAGAAGATCGATGGCACGGAGCGAGAAACCATCCTGAAGGACGGTGCGTGGCTGAGGGGCACAGCCTGCACCCTCACCGGTGTGTGGCCAGGCTCTGGGAGCTGGCAGCAGCTGCCATTAGTGCATCTTCTCACACAATGGCAGTGCTTTTGTCTGCTCACCTGCATATTTGAGCCTTAAAACTAAGGTTTGGAGCTGTTTGGGTTTGTCTGCAGGCTGATATTGAGAGCATGGGCTCCAGCAGCAGTGTGTGAGGGACTCCTGGGCTGTGGCTCATGCCAGGCACAGACATCCCCTGCCCCCCAGACCCACCCTCACCCCTTCCAAGGCAAAGATGAGGAAGGGGTGGAGGATCCTCAGCGCAGGTCCCTAGGGCTGATCTCTCCCACTTTGCCCAATGAATTCCTTTTTCGGCAAACAGACCAAGGATGCTCCTGAATTCATCTTTCCTCAGCCTGGTTCCCTTGGCTCCAGCACCTCTGGAGGAGCTGCATGCCCTGGGCAGGGGGCTGTGTTGTCCCCTGTTGGTGTGAGCTGGAGTCGGGCGGTGATGAGTGCATCGTTCATTTTATGGGGCCATCGCTTCCACTCCTCGTCTTCCTGCTGTTGCCTAACTCATGCTCCTGCTTTTCCCCAAAGGCATCCACAATGTGGAAGGGATCGCTGTGGACTGGATGGGGAACAACCTGTACTGGACTGACGATGGCCCCAAGAAGACCATCAGTGTGGCTCGGCTGGAGAAGGCTGCCCAGACGCGGAAGACGCTGATAGAGGGGAAGATGACGCACCCCCGAGCGATCGTGGTGGACCCCCTGAATGGGTGCGTGGGCAGGCAGGGCTTGCGGGGGGCACATGGCCACGGCGGAGAGGACCCCCCTCGATCTGCAGCTCTGCACACTCGCGGTGTGTCCCTGAGCCCACGGGTGCTTGTGGTTGCTCCCAAGCTGTGACAACGGGGCCACGCAGGGCAGGAGCTCCTGGAGCAGCGATGGCAACAGCTCTTCCAGCCCAGAGGCTGCTCTGGCCGCAGGGTACCAGGAGCTTTCCTGCTTCCCCACCTCTCCCAGCTGCCCCATTCCTTCTTCCCCATCTCCCATCCCTTCTCTTGCCATCTCTTTCACAACTGGGTCTCCTCTGGTGTGCTGCCAGTAGCAGCAGCATTGCTGTGGGTGGGAGGCCACTGAGCTGCTGTGTTGGGCTGGGGTCTGTGTGGCCGTAAGCATGGGGGAGGTCTCTGGCATCGGTGACAGCTTAGCATCTGTTGCAGGTGGATGTACTGGACAGACTGGGAGGAGGATCCCAAGGACAGCAAGAGGGGCAAGATCGAGCGAGCCTGGATGGATGGTTCTAACCGCAACATCTTCATCACCTCCAAGACCGTCCTGTGGCCCAACGGGCTCAGCCTGGACATCCCGGCCAAGATCCTCTACTGGGTGGATGCTTTCTACGACCGCATCGAGATGGTCTACCTCAATGGCACAGAGCGGAAGGCAAGTGGAGGCCCCACAGGCTCTTGGTCGCTGATTTCCTTGGGGCAGGGGATGTGGGCAGTCCAGCTTCGTCTGGCTGTGTTTGCTGCGGGTCTGCTCAGCAGGAGGCTGGTTGCATTCAGCCGTGCTCACCTGCTGCCTGTCCCATCCTCTGCCCTTTCTCTGCCCCGTCCCCTCTGTCCAACCCTGCGGGGCTGCCCCAAGCACCCTACCAGCTGATGACAAGTCTCTGCCTCCCTGCACATGCAGATCGTGTATGAGGGACCTGAGCTGAACCATGCCTTCGGGCTGTGCCACTACAGCAGCTTCCTCTTCTGGACCGAGTACCGCAGCGGCAGCATCTACCGGCTGGACCAGGCCTCCAAAGTGGTCAGCTTGCTCCGGAACGAGCGCCCACCCATCTTTGAGATCCGGATGTACGATGCGCAGCAGCAGCAAGGTGCTGGAGCCGCCTCTGCCTGGCTCCGGGGGGCCCTGCAGTGAACAAGGGGTCTGGAAGAGGAATGGGACTGGAACAGGGCCTGAGGAAGTGCCCCATCCAAATTGCCTCCCACCTCCTTTTGCTTCCTCATGGTCATGTCCCTGGCACCCCATCTTTCTGTAAACACAGTGATTGCTCTTCTCATGCCCTTCCCTCCTTTCCTCTCCTCTTTCTTCCCTCCCTCCCTCCCTCCCAGGCCTCCTGTCTGGCTCAGCCAGGCTTTGCATCCCGTGAGGGTCCCCACTGCCCTGTGTGGCCAGTTGAATTGGGGTGTCCATCTGGGTTCCAGCTGTGGGGTGTCCTGGGGATCTGGGTCAGCAGAGTCACCTGAATGAAGTCCCTCTCTGCTGGCCCAGGCAGCTGCTCACCCCAGCCTTGCCTCCGCAGTGGGCTCCAACAAGTGCCGCGTGAACAACGGAGGCTGCAGCAGCTTGTGCCTGGCCACTCCCCGGGGCCGTCAGTGTGCCTGTGCCGAGGACCAGATCCTGGGAGTGGACTCTGTCACCTGCCAGGGTAGGGCTGCCCGAGGGCCTGGCTCCCGCTGGGGCATCCCCTTCCTGGAGGGGTGGATGGGGACGTGGGGTCTGCAGCTCCGTGCGGTGGGGACTGGATCGAGAAGGTGGATCAGGAGGAGCCTGTGGGCGAGTGGTGCTACCTGCTCGTGGTCCTCCTCTTGTAGCATGGCACTGGGACAGCAGCCACCCCCAGGAAGCACGTGGAAGCCCCTGGTGGGGATTGCTGCACAGAGGTCGGGCAGTGGTGTCTGTTGGGTGGGTTTGCTCTGCTGCGAGATTGGAGCAGAGCCAGGCTCACGATGGGGAGCCTGGGCTGGGCTTTGCCAGCTCAAGTGAGCAGGGAGAAGCTCTGCTAACAGCACGCCCGTGCCTGCAGGCTCACCCAGGGTTGTCCCCCTCCATCAGGCTGCGTCCTGTTGTTGTGTGCTCCGGGGCCAGTGCTCGTGGGCACAAGTGTTTCTGGAAGCTCCTGGGGCTGTGGGGCAGTCACGTAGGCAGTATGGGGATGCAGGACTGTCCCCACTGCCCCGTCCCCCTACACTTCAGCCAGTCACTTGATTAAAATCCTCTCCCCCTTTGCTTTTCCCTTCCAGCCAACCCATCCTACATCCCCCCTCCGCAGTGCCAGCCTGGGGAATTTGCCTGCAAGAACAACCGCTGCATCCAGGAGCGCTGGAAATGCGATGGGGACAACGACTGCCTGGACAACAGCGATGAAGCCCCCGAGCTCTGCCGTGCGTAGCCGCCTCCTGCGTGGTGGGAGAGCGCAGTCTGTCTCAGATTTTTTCCTCCACAAGACGTGGAGGAGGAGCGGGGCTGGGAGGGAGCAGGGAAGGTCCTGAGCACGTGTCTCCCTTGCAGACCAGCACACGTGCCCCTCAGACCGCTTCAAGTGCAAGAACAACCGCTGCATCCCCAACCGCTGGCTCTGCGATGGTGACAATGACTGTGGGAACAATGAGGACGAGTCCAACTCCACCTGCTCGGGTGAGGAGCCTGGCAGATCCTCAAGGAGCAGGGGGAGAGCCAAGCCTTTGCTGTTCCCCTTGCACTGTGGGGCTGAGGTTTTAGGGCCACGTGCAGGGCTCTCTGCTGCCCACCTTGCAGAGGGTTTGGTGGCTGTGCCTTGCGGGAGACCCTCTGGAGTTTGTTCCCCACCTTTCGCCCAGCACCCCAAGGCACTGCCAGCTGTTATAGCTCTGTCCATCTCGCCCTGCACCAGCTCGGACCTGCTCTCCCAACCAGTTCTCCTGTGCCAGTGGGCGCTGCATTCCCATCTCCTGGACTTGTGACCTGGACGATGACTGCGGGGACCGCTCCGATGAGTCTGCTTCGTGTGGTGAGCTGGGGGAGGAAGCACAGGTCCCTCTGGGAAGGCCACAGGGCTGGGCGCGAGCAAGGGCGTCTGATCATGCTCATCATGCCTCTCCCTCCTCCGCAGCCTACCCGACCTGCTTCCCCTTGACGCAGTTCACCTGCAACAACGGGCGCTGCATAAACATCAACTGGCGCTGTGACAATGGTAAGGACCGGGCACCCGAGCTGGGAAAGGGGCGAGATCAGACGCAGGGGTGCCAGCCTGGCCGTGGCGCTGTTCGGCTAGCCTCTGACTGCAGGGGCCGCTCCCCAGCCTGCTGCTAACCACCAGAGCCCTGGCTGCGAGGGAGGAGGTGTTAGCTGCAGCCGTGAGTGAGTCCTGCAGCACCGGGACCCGCGTCTCCTTGGCTGCCCCTGGGGGAATGGGTGTTGCAGGAGCAGCCTGGCAGGGATCACTTCAGCAGGCCTTGGCACTCTTTGTGGGGTGCCCTAAACTCTGTGCCCCACTGCTCCAGGCCTGTGCTGGCGGCAGGGCTGAGCTGGGTCCCACAGCCCCAGGAAGGCACAAGAGGTCTCCCAGGAAGCTCAGGTCTGCCCTTGCTTCTGGGGCCAGGGCTAGGAGAAAGGGTTTGCCCCAAGGCCGCCCTCCTTCCCCACAGGTTTAGTTTGATCTTCCTAACAGCTCTGCATTGTTAGGTTTAATTAGTGGCTTCAGAGAGGCATGTTTAGAACTGGGGAGTGCACTTACTGGTGTACAGGGGGTTAGCGGGGAGCCGCAGGATGTGAGCAAGCCTCTCCCTGGGTCCTCATGAGCAGGTGGCCTCGTCCCCCGGGTCAGCCACTCCCACGAAGGGGCCACGGGCTTCCCGGAATCCACAAGTGCTTGCAGTCAGCAGCTTGCAAAAGCGACGGCCTTGGCACGGAGCACCGCTGGGCAGCAGAGCTGAGAGCCGGCCTCGGCCAGGTGCCATGCACCCACAGGGCAGGAGCTGCAGTGACAAGGGGGCTGCTCCCAGGCCCCCTGCACCTTCTGCTGCTTCTGATCTGCCCTCGCCAGCAGCCCGGCGTGCCTGCGCAGCATCTGTGTGTCCCTTTCCGTGTCGGTGTTCCCGTCCGGTGTCTCTGTGCTGCTCTCTGTGCGTGTGCCGTGTCGTGTTGTTTTGTTTGTCATTGTGCCCACTCTCCTGTCTTGGTTGGTTCTGTGTTTCAGAAAAAGATTGTGGGGATGGCTCTGACGAAAAGAACTGTCCAAAGCCTACCGGTTAGTGCATAGATCAACATGCACCAGACCCCAACCTGGTCCCATGCAGCCCCCCAAACCTGCCCCCTCCGGAGTGCTGCCAGCCCCCTGGGGCTGGTTCTGCAGACGGTGGCAGTGGCCCTTGCACTCCAGCAGAGGGAAAGTGGATGGTGGGCAGGGTGCCTCCTGGCTCACCCCGCTCAGTGGGTTGGGAACTCCTGCTAGAGGGAGCCCGGAGAGGTCAGGGTCTGGAGCTGCAGGAGCTGGGCTGCCTGGCAAAGCCACAACACAGCCCCCAGGGCCATCGTCCCCATATGGGGCAGCATGGGCTGAGCACCCTGTCCAGGGGGAGGCAAAGACCCTCTGCTGAGCTCAGGTGGGCATCTGCCACAGAGCAGAGCCCCCTGGTACTTCCAGAGCCCCCCAGTACTTCCAACAAGCTGGGCCAGCCCATGCCCCCACTCTGGTGGCCCTGGCAGCCCAGGGAGTTCAGGGCAGGGCATCAGGGCCACATTGCCAGTGTGACAGCAGTGTCAGGATGAATCTCCCACCTGCCCCTCAGCTGGGATTCCTTGCAGGCAAGCTGACACCCCACAATTGGCAGTACCAGCCCCGTTTCCCCACGGGTGCACCCTGTATGGGGGTGCTCCACTCCCCACACTCCCCCCAGGCTCCGCTCCCCACTCTGGAGCGGAGCGGCCCCCGTTGGCGCTGGGTTCCCTCCCAGCCTCCCCAGGTACATGGCTGATCTATGCAGTTTCTGTGTTTCATTTTCTTTGTGAGCTGCTGGTGCTGTGGCTGCGCCTGGTGAGCATGTTGGGGGGGCCAGGGGGTGGCTGGAGGACGGGCGGGCACCGGGGGCTCTCCATTCAGATCCTGCAACCAGTGCCGGAAGGGCTGCCCATCGCCCTGCGTCTGTCTGTCTGTCTGTCTGTCTGTCGGCGTGCTCTGTCTGAGCCCTGCTGTTCCCCGCTTCTCCCAGCCGCCTCCTCTAGTGGAGGTCTCTGCCTTTCTCCCCTCGCTGTGCCTCCGCCAGCCCTCCCCCGGGGGTCTGGGTGCTCGCTGAGCCCCTTTCCCCTCCCTTCTCTCTGCAGACAACGACTGCGGGGACAACAGCGACGAGGCAGGCTGCAGCCACTCCTGCTCCAGCAACCAGTTCAAGTGCAACAGCGGGCGCTGCATCCCCGTGCACTGGACGTGCGATGGGGACAACGACTGTGGGGACTACAGTGATGAAACTCATGCCAACTGCACCAACCAGGGTGAGCCCCCCGGGCCACGATGGGGCTGGGCTGCACCTTTGCTGTTGGCCTGCTGTGGCCCCGTGTCCCTGCTTTGGTGGATGCAGGCAGGACTGCCCCTTTCCTGGCTGTACCTGGGGAAAGCGGAGGTGGGGAAAGATGTCCCACGGCACCAGCTCTGCTGTCCTTGTGCCTGGAGAGCCCTGGGCACAGCCCCCTGCTCCCCAGTAGGGAACCCTGCAGCTTCTGCCCCCCGCTGCGTGCCCACATACCCCTCCCACACCCCTGGGTGCCCCCATTGCAGCCGAGTGGCTGGCCCCGCTCCTGCGCTCCAAGCCCTCCTGGTTCCCAATTCCTCTGGGCGAAGGCAGTGAGTGGGGCATTGCCTCCCACCAGCCACGCGCCCGCCCGGGGGCTGCCACACTGATGAGTTCCAGTGCCGGCTGGACGGGCTCTGCATCCCCATGCGCTGGCGCTGCGACGGCGACACGGACTGCATGGACTCCAGCGACGAGAAGAACTGCGAGGGGGTCACCCACGTCTGCGACCCCAACGTAAAGTTTGGCTGCAAGGATTCAGGTGAGAGGGCAACTGCAGAGTTTCTGCTGAACGCAGCAGGAGCTGGGGCCCGCTCTGGGCTTGGTGACACTGAGGGCAGGGGAGACAGAGTGGTGCCAACCGTAGGGACTGCGGGCACCTTGAAATGCTGCCTCCCCCATGTCTGATCGTTGCTTTTCTTGCTTTGCCAGCCCGCTGCATCAGCAAGGCCTGGGTGTGTGATGGGGACAGCGACTGTGAGGACAACTCGGACGAGGAGAACTGTGAGTCGCTGGTGTGCAAACCTCCCTCGCACACCTGTGCCAACAACACCTCCATCTGCCTGCCCCCCGAGAAGCTCTGCGATGGGTCCGACGACTGTGGAGATGGCTCCGATGAGGGCGAGCTCTGCGGTGAGCTGGGGCTGGGATGCGGGGGCTTCCCCAGCTGGGAGGGGGGACAAGGACCTGACAAGCATGTCCTCTCCCCACAGACCAGTGCTCCTTGAACAATGGTGGCTGCAGCCACAACTGCACCGTGGCTCCTGGTGAGGGCATCGTGTGCTCCTGTCCCTTGGGGATGGAGCTGGGCGCAGACAACAAGACCTGCCAGATCCAGAGTTACTGCGCCAAGCACCTCAAGTGCAGCCAGAAGTGCGAGCAGGACAAGTACAATGTCAAGTGCTCCTGCTACGAGGGCTGGATGCTGGAGCCTGATGGCGAGAGCTGCCGCAGTCTCGGTGGGTGCTGGTGGGATCAGGTACAGGCGGGCTGCAGGGGCTCACAGGCTTGTCCCCCCCACCCCTGCTCACGCGGGGCTGGTCCTGGGGGATCTGTGCAGCTCTGGCTGTGTGCCCAGGGGATTTTAAGTAGGGAATTTACGTGTGCCCTTGCTGGCCTTGTTCGTGCAGCGCTCACCCAGGAGCTGGGGGGATAGGAGGGGTTAGTGGCACAAGAAAGCTCTGTTCTGGTGCCTGGGGAGATCAGCACAGCGAGGGGGGGTGGGGAGATCGTCCCAAGCTCGAGGAAGCGAGGGAAAAGGGGGGTGAGAGCCTGTGTGAGGCTGGGGTCAGCATGTGGTGGCTCTGGTTTGTGCTGGGGGTCTGTGGTGGGCTGAACAGGGCTGTGGGGAGGAGTGCGTGGGGGCACCTTTGGCTGGGTCAGCCAGGGGCTACGGGTGGTCCCACAGCAGGCACCAGGGCTGGGGACAGCTTCTGCCTGCAGGTGTGGGGACCGTTGGTCCCACTCAGTTCCTGACTTGTCCATGTCCCGTTCTGAGCCTGCCCTGTTCTCCCCAGACCCCTTCAAGCCATTCATTATATTCTCCAACCGCCACGAGATCCGCCGCATTGACCTGCACCGGGGTGACTACAGCGTCCTGGTCCCTGGGCTGCGCAACACCATCGCCCTGGACTTCCACCTCAACCAGAGCTCGCTGTACTGGACTGATGTGGTGGAGGACAAGATCTACAGGGGAAAGCTGCTTGAGAATGGGGGTGTGTAGCCCTTGGGGGCGTACAGCGTGCTTGCATGGGCTGGGTGGGTGGAAGGAGAAGCAGGCGTGCGTTTCTGGGGTAGGCTCCCAGTGGTGCAGCTGTGGGAGCCCCCAGCCCTTGTAACAATCCCTTTCTGCTCTCCAAAGCCACTCATTATGTAGGAGTCAATTAGCATTCCCAACGCTTCCCTAGCAGTAATTACAGCCCAGCACAAAGCCCAGGCCCCCACCCTGTTCGTGCTTTCTGATGGTGCTGTGAGGATTCCTGGTGGGGATGGCAGCCAGAGCCCAGCCTATGGACCATGGGTGTGGAGCTGAGCCCCGGGGGTTCAGGGCCAGCTGGGGGAAGATGTAGATGTCAGCTGTGTCCCCCACTATCAGCCCTGGTTGAGCTGAGGGGGGACCTGCTCAGGATGAGGGAGGGCTGGGGAGGAGGCCCCCAGCCTCAGCCCTCCTGGTGCTGTTCCCTGTAGCGCTGACCAGCTTCGAGGTGGTGATCCAGTACGGGCTGGCCACCCCCGAGGGCCTGGCTGTGGACTGGATCGCTGGCAATATCTACTGGGTGGAGAGCAACCTGGACCAGATTGAGGTGGCCAAGCTGGATGGCACCATGCGGACCACGCTGCTGGCTGGGGACATCGAGCATCCTCGTGCCATCGCCCTGGACCCCCGCTATGGGTAAGGCAGGAGGGGACATTGGGCAGCTCACCCCACCTCTCGCTGGGGAGGCAGAGCTCGGTGCTCCCACATCCCCACGCTGACCGTCCCCACTTGGTGTCCCCCCAGGATCCTCTTCTGGACAGACTGGGACGCCAGCCTGCCCCGCATCGAGGCTGCCTCCATGAGCGGTGCGGGCCGGCGCACCATCCACAAGGAGACGGGCTCGGGGGGCTGGCCCAACGGACTCACCGTGGACTACCTGGAGAAGCGCATCCTCTGGATCGATGCCAGGTCAGACCAGGACACCCGTGTCCAGCCGCCTCAGCTCTGCCCTGGCTCCCAAAGGCTTCTCTGCCTCTGTCCCCTCCCTGTCCCCTCCGTGTCCCTGTCCCCTCCACATCCCTCCCGGCTCTGGCAGCTTCCCAATGGCTTCTGTGTTGTTCTGCCATTTGGCTTCTGGGCTCGGAGCAAAAGCCTTTGCTCTGTGGGGTCTGCTCATGTCTGTGACATTTTCCAGCCTTTGCTCTGGGTTTCCTGCACTGCAGGGGCTGCAGTCCCTGGTGTAACTCGGTGGTCGTCCTCCTCTGCAGCATTATGCAGAGCAGAGAAGGAGGCTGCTTAGATTCCGTGGATTGTGGCTGTTCCATTAAAAACCTGGGCCTGGGGGCCCTTGCCCAGCTGTCTGCCAGGTCTCACGCCTTGTCCCCCTCTCCCTGTCTCTGCTGGGCACAGGTCAGACGCCATCTACTCAGCCCTGTACGATGGGACAGGGCACATCGAGGTGCTGCGGGGACATGAGTACCTGTCGCACCCCTTTGCCGTCACCCTCTATGGGGGCGAGGTCTACTGGACCGACTGGCGCACCAACACGCTGGCCAAGGCCAACAAATGGACAGGACACAACGTCACGGTGGTGCAGAGGACCAACACGCAGCCGTTCGACCTGCAGGTGTACCACCCCTCCCGGCAGCCCCTGGGTGAGGCCTGGCAGGGGAGCAGCAGCAGTGCTATGGCCAAGGAGCTCTGCGGGGAGACCCTCGCGAATGGCGGCCCTGGTGGCATGGACACTGCTGACTTTTTGTCCCTTTCGCAGCTCCTAACCCCTGTGAAGCCAACGGGGGCAAAGGGCCCTGCTCCCACCTCTGCCTCATCAACTACAACCGTACGCTGTCCTGTGCCTGCCCTCACCTCATGAAGCTGGACAAGGACAATGTGACCTGCTACGGTAGGGATGTGCCCAGGACTCCCAGCGGGGTCTGGGTGGGAGCAGGACATGCCAGTGCTTTGGACCAGCTGTGCAGAGCAGACTGAGGTCCCACCACAGCCCCATCTCGCTTCTTTCCCCAGAGTTTAAGAAGTTCCTGCTGTACGCACGGCAGATGGAGATCCGGGGTGTGGACATTGACAACCCCTACTACAACTACATCATCTCCTTCACGGTGCCTGACATCGATAATGTCACGGTGGTGGACTATGATGCCCTGGAGCAGCGCATTTACTGGTCTGATGTGCGCACCCAGACCATCAAGAGAGCCTTCATCAATGGCACTGGCGTGGAGACTGTTGTCTCAGCAGGTGGGCATGGGAGATCGCGGCCCTGCGCAGCTGCTCTGGAGGCTTTGGGTCCATGAAACTGGCCTTCCTCTTCAGCCTGAGCACTGTCCCATCCCCATTCTCACAACTAACCTGTCTCCCTTCCTGTTGTCTTTCAGACCTGCCCAACGCTCATGGCCTCTCTGTGGATTGGGTTTCCAGAAACCTCTTCTGGACCAGCTACGATGCCAACAAAAAGCAAATCAACGTCGCCCGCCTGGATGGCTCCTTCAAGAACGCAGTGATCCAGGGGCTGGACAAGCCCCACTGCCTGGTGGTTCACCCCCTCAGAGGGTAGGTCTCACCCCACAGCGGTGGTGGGGAGCACTGGGTGGTGGCATGCGGCGCCAGCAGCCCGGGGTTTGAGCTGAGAACGTCAAAGGACAGGGTGTGCGTGCAGGCACACGTGTGAGTGCGCCTGACAGTGCACGTGCATGGTGTGGAGGAGAGAACAGGTTGTGCTTCGTGTGTGTCAGTGCGTGTAGGAGGTGTGAGAGGAGGAGATGGGGCTGCAGCTTAGGAGGTGTGCGTCTGCCGGCGTGTGGGAAGGAGCGGGCTGCACTCCAGTACACACAAGTGTGTGTAGGAGAGCCGACGTGAGGAACAGGCAGTGGATACGTGTGCACCTGTGTGTGTGTGCTAGTCTGGGCGTGCACGAGAGAGTACTGGTTGCAGCACTGTGCTCCGTGCCAGGCTTTGCAGGGCTGGGCTGTGTGTGTGACCTGGCTCCATCCCAGGCACGGCACCAGGGACAAGGCCATCAGCATGCCCGAGCTCCTGGGAGTCCGGCGAGCACACTGGGGTGGTGGGTGCTGGTGGGGCTGGGTTGGGGAGGCTGGGAGAGTGGAGTTCTTAGTGAACAGAGTTGTGGGCCGTCTCTTTGGGCTCGACCCAGCACGCTTACTGTTCTCTCCCTGCTGTAGGAAACTCTACTGGACAGATGGGGACAACATCAGCGTGGCCAACATGGATGGTAGCAACCGCACGCTGCTCTTCACCAACCAGAAGGGGCCCGTTGGTACGGATGTCTCACTGCCCTGCATGCACCCCCTCTGCTCTGCATCGTCCTCCCGGACAGCCACAGTCCCTTCGTGTTTTTTTGACGCCGAGGCTCCCTTGCTTTCCAGGCCTGGCCATTGACTACCCAGAGAGCAAGCTGTATTGGATCAGCTCTGGCAACGGCACCATCAACAGATGCAACCTGGATGGCAGCAACCTGGAGGTGATCGAGTCTGTGAAGGGTCAGCTGAGCAAGGCGACCGCGCTGGCCATCATGGGTGAGAGCTGGCAGCATGTTTGGGTGGTTCACGAAGCCCTTGCCCGTTCTCCTGGCCCTGCCCGAGCACAGGCTGTGTGCTGCCACCTCCAGCAGCTGCGGAGGGGCTGCAGCTCCGTTAAAGGCTGGGCTCAGCCCCCTCCTTCCATGCCATCACATGTAAATCTGCGTAGAGTCACGGCTCTGCCCTGCTAGGGGAAGAGCTCTTCTGCTGGGGAAGGAGGGGACGAGGACAGCTGCTGCATCTTCCTGCCTCCCCTCCTCCCAGGGGACAAGCTGTGGTGGGCTGACCAGGCCTCGGAGAGGATGGGCACCTGCAACAAGAAGGATGGGACGGAGGTGACCGTGCTGCGCAACAGCACCACGTTGGTGATGCACATGAAGGTGTACGACGAGAGCATCCAGCAGGGTGAGCGCATGTTCCTGGTGGAGAGCCCACGGTGCTGGGGATAGGCTCAGAGCCCCCGTGTCTCAGCACTGGCCACTGCACCCAGCCCCACACCAGCCCTTACCCTTCTTTCTCTCCGTGATAGCCGGGACCAACCCCTGCAGCATGAATAACGGCGACTGCTCGCAGCTTTGCCTCCCCACTTCGGAGACCTCCCGGTCCTGCATGTGCACTGCTGGCTATAGTCTGAAAAGTGGACAGCAGTCCTGTGAAGGTGAGCACACCCGTCCCATCCCTGTGTCCCTCCTTGGAGCAGAGCCCCTGTGGCTCTACCAGCACGCCACAGGGCCGAGCTGCTCGCAGGACAGGCACCGAGGCTCGTGTGCTGCATGAGGGGTGATAAAACACCTCATCCAGCACCAGCTGCGAGGTGGGAGCTGAAGCAGAAGCTCTCAAAGGGGAGATGAAATGCTTGCTGTTGGTGCTGGGGTTGGGTCACTGAAGTCGCCGGGCTGCCCAGTCCCAATCCTTGGCCCCACTGCAGTCCCCCCCCCGGTGCAGTCTCCCTGCCCTGACGGGAGCAAACGGCTTCTCCCAGTTGCTTTCTGCAGCGCTTGCCCTGCAGTTCCCAAATCTCTGCCCAATTTGCCACTGTCACTTTCAGGAGGAAAGAGCCCCCCCTGCGCCCTGTTTGCTGCCAGGGCCTCTCAAAGGCTGTTTGTGTGCAAAATGTTCTTGGTCTTTTTGAACGGGGCTGGCGAAGTTGCCGCACCATCTGGGTCAGGGCAGGGACTGCATAACAAACGCTGCCCTGACCCAAATGCGGCACAGAGCCTTTGCCAGCGCTCAGCTGGAGGCGGCTCTGGGAGGAGTCCTGGCTGCACTTGTGCCAACGCTGTCCCGCAACGGGTCAGCACCCCATAAAGAGGCTTTGGTGGGGATCAGCAACCCTTAAATAGGCCCCTCCTGAACTTGCAGCCTCCAAGTAGCTGCTAGGCAGGACCTCGCTGGGTCAGAGCCCTGTTCAGAGTGAAGCCGGGAAGGGCTTTGCTGCTGTTTCCCTTCTCCTGCCCAGCAGTCCCGAGCCTCGTTTCTGGCTACATCAATTCTCGGTTCTTTCCTGCAGTATTTTCCATCCCTTCCCCTGCCTGTTGTGTTGGTGAGAACCATCCCATCCCGGTCAGGGGAGGATAGCCTTTTCCTCCATAAGTTCATCCTGCTCAGTCCCCTCTCAGGCAGAGACCCAAGCATCCCTCCATCATGCGTAACCAGGGTGCTGCAGAGCTCTTGTAGCACGCCCGAGCTGCAGCAACGTGTGCAGGTGCTTGGTGTCCAGCAGTGCTGCTCCGCTGGTCCGTCTGCTGTCCTGGGCCATCTGCCCGGGATGGGGATGCCAGGCACTGCCGTAGTGCCAGGGTGGAGCCCTTGCACCGGCCCTGCTGGGTCTTTGCTCCTCCATGGTGCTGCAGTCGTGTGGTTTTCCATGAGCTGTGGCTGCCCCTTGAAGGACTGTGTCTGTCGGTGGGACGTTCACTGTCCCTGTCTCTGTTGCAGGTGTTGGCTCCTTCCTCCTGTATTCGGTCCACGAGGGGATCCGTGGCATTCCCCTGGACCCCAATGACAAGTCGGATGCCCTCGTGCCTGTGTCGGGGACCTCACTGGCTGTGGGGATTGACTTCCACGCAGGTGACGTGTGATCTGAAAGTGGGACACTGGGGCTTGCCTCTGCTGTGGGGGCCAACCAAGGACTTGAGAGGTTGGGGCAGGGCAGGAGGGTGGTCGCCAGGTGCCAGTATGGCAGCACCTGCCCCAGAGCATGTCCTGGGGGGGCTCAGGTCCCCATGCTGGAGCTGTGGGGTGCAGCTCAGCCCGGGTCTGTGCTGTCCTTGGGCAGTCCCAAGGCGGTCGCTGATAGGAGTCCTCCCACCTGGCCCCCCTCAGAGAATGACACCATATACTGGGTGGACATGGGGCTGAGCACCATCAGCCGAGCCAAGAGGGACCAGACGTGGCGGGAGGACGTAGTCACCAATGGCATCGGCCGCGTCGAGGGCATCGCTGTGGACTGGATCGCAGGTGAGGGGGGTGGGCAGGCAGGGAGGGAGCGGTGGGGGAGCGGGAGGCATGAGGTGCTCACTGACCCTTTCTGCAGGAAACATCTACTGGACAGACCAGGGTTTCGACGTCATTGAGGTGGCCAGGCTGAACGGGTCCTTCCGCTACGTGGTGATCTCCCAGGGGCTGGACAAGCCGCGGGCCATCACGGTCCACCCGGAGAAGGGGTGAGGGACTGCGCAAAGCCGCCTGGAGGGGGCTGCTGGGGAGGGCTGGGGACGTGCTGGGACCCCTGCCACTCCTCCTGAGACACCTTGGGGGTTTGCATGCAGCAGAGAACCGGGACTAATGGGTCTCCTGCCTTGCGCCGCACCAAGGAGATGCAAATCCCTCAGGTCTCCCTACCCCTTCAGCAACGTGCTGAGCTTGCTTCCCAGCAGCACCCCTTGACCTCGTGGGTGCCAGGCACCTCAGAAAACCTGAGTGGAGCCTCCCCAGGATGGCTCTGGCTTTGGGCAGTGTCACTGAGAGAGGAGAGGGAAGGGGAAGGACGGAGAACAGTGCCTTAAGTGCCTGGCACGCGGGGCTGGTTCCTGGGCTGCATCCAGCCATAATGCAGTGCTCCTTCCCCGGCACAGTGCGGGCAGTGAGTCCTTGGTGTCCAGGAGGCTGGCTGGTCACCAGGGGACTGTGTTTAGGCCCTGGCATGGAGGAGGGAGGGAGAGAGGTGTTTCGTCCAAGGCTGCCACTGCTGGCTGGCCCTGTGATCACGTCCCTGTCGCCCTCCCACAGGTACCTGTTCTGGACAGAGTGGGGGCAGTACCCCCGCATCGAGCGGTCCCGCCTGGATGGGACCGAGCGCATGGTGCTGGTCAACGTCAGCATCAGCTGGCCCAACGGGATATCCGTCGACTATGAGGTACGGCAGCCATCCAGAGCCGACCCAGGGCCTGGCGAGGATTGCTCAGGGCCTGCAGGAAGGGTCTCAGCAGCTGGGCCTCTGGGGGGCCTGGCTGCCCTCCCCAGAGTGCTGGAGACTCCTCTCTAGCATAAGGGAAATGGTCCAGGGTGGTCTTCCAAACCTTAGGGCCTTCTGCCGGGTGCGGTGGGAGGTGTAGAGCGTGTCTTAGGGTCTGTGCCCTTGTGTTGCTGACTGGGCTCGTTCCTCAGGATGGGAAGCTGTACTGGTGCGATGCCCGGACCGACAAGATTGAGCGAATTGACCTGGAGACGGGAGAAAACCGTGAGGTTGTCCTGTCCAGCAACAACATGGACATGTTCTCGGTGTCTGTCTTTGAGGACTACATTTACTGGAGTGACAGGTATGGCTCCTGGCTGGCCCCGTGGTGCTGGGGGTGCTCTGGGCACTGGCTTCACAAGGCAGACAAGGGGAGCTGGGGATGCTGGGGGGCAGGTTCGGAGCAGAGCCCCACGTCACTTGCTCAGCGACTCTCTCCTTTTTTAGGACTCATGCAAACGGCTCCATTAAAAGAGGCAGCAAGGACAATGCTACCGAATCGGTGTCCCTGCGGACGGGGATCGGCGTGCAGCTCAAGGACATCAAAGTCTTCAACCGGGCCAGGCAGAAGGGTAGGTCAGGGAGCTGAGTGCCCTGCTGCAGCACCGCTCAGCACCCGCTGCTGCCTGGGCTGGGTACAGCAGGCAGATGCGAGGTGGGAGAAAGAAACAAACAGGCTGCTGTGTCCTCAAGAAAGAACATGTGGAAGAAAAATGCAGTAGGCTGAGCCCTCTTCATCTGCTTCCTCTGGGAGCAGGGGCAGAGGTGCAAAGCTGCTGAGTGGGAACTCGGGTGGAGTGGGAAGTCCTGCAGAAAAGGACTTGGGGGTCCTGATGGATGAGAAGCTGGACGTGAGCTGGCAGCGTGCGCTTGCAGCCCAGAAGGCTGACTGTATCCTGGGCTGCATCAACAGAGGGAAGGGCAGCAGGGAGAGGGAAGTGATTGTTCCTCTCTACTCTGCACCTGGAGCACTGCGTGCAGGCCTGGGGCCCCCAGCACAAGAAGGATGTGGAGCTCTTGGAACAGGTCCAGAGGAGGGCCACTAAGATGATCAGAGGGCTGGAGCACCTCTCCTTTGCAGAAAGGTTGAGGGAACTGGGCTTGTTTAGCTTGGAGAAGAGAAGGCTCCAGGGAGACCTCATTGCGGCCTTCCATTACTTGAAGGGAACATATAAACAGGACAAGGAACACCTGTCTATATGTGTTAATAGTGATAGGACACGGGGGAATGGTTTTAAACTAAGACAGGGGAAATTTAGTTTAGATATTAGGAGGAAGTTTTTTGCTCAGAGGGTGGTGAGGCACTGGAACAGGTTGCCCAGAGAGGCTGTGGATGCCCCATCCCTGGAGGCATTCAAGGCCAGGCTGGATGTGGCTCTGGACAGCCTGCTCTAGTGGTTGGCAACCCTGTCCAGAGCAGCGGGGTTGCAACTAGATGATCTTTAAGGTCCTTTTCAACCCAGGCCATTCTGTGACTCTGTGATCTCCCTCACAGTCCTCTGAGCTCCCCTCTCTTCTGCCCAGGCACCAACATCTGTGCCCAGAACAACGGGGGCTGCCAGCAGCTCTGCCTGTTCCGGGGCGGGGGGCAGCGGACGTGCGCCTGCGCCCACGGCATGCTGTCTGAGGACGGCGTGAGCTGCCGGGACTACGACGGCTACCTGCTGTACTCGGAGCGCACCATCCTCAAGAGCATCCACCTGTCGGATGAGAACAACCTCAACGCGCCCATCAAGCCCTTCGAGGATGCAGAGCACATGAAGAACGTCATCGCCCTGGCCTTCGACTACCGTTACGGCTCCAAGGGCAGCAACCGCATCTTCTACAGCGACATCCACTTCGGCAACATCCAGCAGATCAATGACGACGGCACGGGACGCAAGACCATTGTGGAGAGTGAGTGTCCCAGGGCATCTGCCCTCAGACCCCTTTTCTGCTTTCTCCTGAACACCCTCTTACTTCACCCAAGCATTTGTTTTCCTGTTCATGTTCCTTGGTGCTTTTGAGAGGTATTTTGAGTGACGGTTGTTAAGAGTTCAGATGGGAAATTTTCTACTGGAGCCTGTAGAAGTGGCAGCAGCCTCTTCTGTGGTAGAGGACGTGGATGCAAGGAGCAGTTGCAGAGCTTGTTCTGGCAAGGAAAGCATATCACGAGGCTTAGGCGTGCATGTGGGTGTGCTTTGCTCTAGAAACAAGACACTGCAGCAAATCTGGGATCTGCTCTATGTTTGCACTTCACTTCCAAGACAGACCCATCAAGGCTGAGCAAACCTTGCCACAGCCTGGCCCTGTCTTCACCTCAAAGCCCTTGGTTTGCACTTGATTAGTTTTATTGGCTCCTACAGCTGTTGAAAAGACCGTGTCTGTTGCTCTGCATCGCTAGGGAAAACCTCCAGCAAGGGTTATAAATGTGCTCACTAATGACTGTATTTACATTTGGCACTCGAGATAGCTTTTATTACTGAGATGAGGAGAGCAGGTCCCGTCTTTTGTAGCCGGTTCATTAAGCCTTTTGTTGATCATTAATGGGGAGGAAGGATGGGTGTGCAGTTCAAGTTTATCTCGTCACCTCTGGGCCTCGGTTCTCCCGTCCCTAGCAGTGGGAGCAGACACTGTGAGTTAGTTTCTGAGCACCGCAGCATCGGATTGCAGGGAGAAGGAGACCAGAAGCAAGGCCAGCCCCTGTGGGCAAGACGGGTAGAGCCCTGGCTTGAAAGCCAAGCTGAAGTCTTTGTTTCAACATAGGTGAATGTTCCTCAGCCTTCTGACAAGGAGATGTAGCTACCTGATCTGTAGCAAAGCTCTGCTCAGGAGTCTCCTGAAGCCTTCTGGGACCTTGATTCACTTGCATGTCCAACCACCAGCCCAGTCCTGCTTAGTTCCCTCTTTATTGCCCTGCGCTGTTGCACTGGTGCAGTGCTAACAAGCAGCCAGTGCCTCTGAGGGATTTTTTGGGGGTGTAATTAAAAGCAGTAAGTCCAGGCTGCCACATCTGAGCATCATGGTTGGCACTGGCTGCGTGGAAGGAGCCTTGCAGGAGCAAGGGGCTGGAGGCAGTCCTGGGCCAGAGGCTCACCCTTGCCTGTCCTCTCCCCCTGCAGACGTGGGCTCAGTGGAGGGGCTGGCATACCACCGTGGCTGGGACACACTGTACTGGACGAGCTACACCACCTCCACCATCACCCGCCACACTGTGGATCAGAGCCGCCTAGGGGCTTTCGAGAGGGAGACGGTGATCACCATGTCAGGAGACGATCACCCCCGTGCCTTCGTGCTGGATGAGTGCCAGAAGTGAGTGGTGGCGTCACCCCAGCTGGGTCTGTCAGCCCCCAGGGTCCGCGTGGCCCCGAGGACCCCTGCAGGTCCAGGGACCCAGACCCCTCCTGCAGGACAGGTGCTGGCTCCCAGCAGGGCACATCAGACCCCAGGAAAGAAAGGCCCTGTCCCTCCCTGCACATCCCAGTACAGGGAGTACCGCGCTGTCCAGCTGGTGATTGTGTCTTCGTTCATCCCCCTCCTACACCCTCTATGTGGGGATAATATCCCCATCTATCCCAAAGCCCCTGGAAACCCCTAGGCAGCAGGGGGGCGGGTTGAGCCGAACATGTGGCAGAGAGCTGAGGTTTGCAAAGGTGTTCTGTGTCCCTTCTCTTCCAGCCTGATGTTCTGGACCAACTGGAACGAGCAGCACCCCAGCATCATGCGTGCCACCCTGTCTGGTTCCAACGTCCTCATAATCATTGACCAGGACATACGGACACCCAATGGGCTGGCCATTGACCACAGGGCTGAGAAGATCTACTTCTCTGACGCCACTCTGGATAAAATCGAGCGCTGTGAATATGATGGCTCCCATCGCCACGTGAGTCCAGACCTGCCAGGGATTGGGGATGAGGGTGAAGGGTGCTGGAGCAGAGCTGTTCCCGTGGCACGGGGGCATTGGGCTTCCCCCAGCGCAAACAGTCGGGGACAGGCTGCGGTCGGGGCAGTGCTGGGGTTTGTCCTGTAGCCAGGTTCCTTCGTGCTCATATTTTGCCGATGTCTGGCAGGTGATCCTGAAATCGGAGCCCGTGCACCCCTTTGGCCTGGCTGTCTATGGCGATTACATCTTCTGGACAGACTGGGTGCGCAGGGCTGTGCAGCGAGCTAACAAGTACGTGGGCACTGACATGAAACTTCTGCGCGTGGACATCCCCCAGCAGCCCATGGGCATCATCGCCGTGGCCAATGACACCGACAGCTGTAAGGACACCCCACACCCTACCCGTCACCCCCTGTGTGCCCGTTTGCTGCCTCTGCCCCTACAAGCCTCAGGCCTCTGCCCCCCTCCCCTGCGCTTCTCATCCCCCTGCCAAACAGCTCTGCATCTCCACGCCTTCTGTCCTGTGACTGTCCCTTGTTGACCCTCATGCCCGAGGCATGTCCATCTCCAAGCCCAGTGCAGGCTGGAGAGGGAATTTTCCCCACGAGTGCCTTTCCCAGAACATCCTCCTTGTAAGCTCTGGGGAGACTGGCTGCCCCCAAACACGTGCATCCCCCCATAGCCCCATTTGAAGGGCCCAGGGAGGAGCCCGCTCCTTTCCTATCCCCCAGCAGGAAGGATAAGGGGAAGGGACTGCTGAGGCTGTCCCTGGTGTGACTGCTCTGTCTCTCCTAGGTGAGCTGTCCCCGTGCAGGGTGAACAACAGTGGCTGTCAGGACCTCTGCCTGCTGACACCCAAAGGACATGTCAACTGCTCCTGCCGTGGCGAGCGCGTCCTGCAGGAGGATTTCACCTGCAAAGGTGGAGGGGAGGTGGAAGCTGGCAGCTGGTGGGATGGGAAGGGGTGGAGGAAGAGGGGCCCTGCTCCTCCTGGCAGAGCTGACTCTCCTCGCACTCTCCTCAGCTCTGAACTCCACCTGCAACATGCATGATGAGTTCGAGTGTGGCAACGGCGACTGCATCGACTTCAGCCGGACCTGCGATGGCGTGGTCCACTGCAAGGACAAGTCAGACGAGAAGCAGTCCTACTGCAGTAAGGTTCCTCCTCTTGCTGCTTTGCTCGTACACACGCATGCGCACAGGCACCCTGCTCGAGCTGTCAGCTCCACCAGGCAAAGGGTGCTGGGGCTCCTGGGTGCCATGGATGGGCGTCTTCTCATGTCTCTCTGGTGCTCTTCATCCCTTTTGCCCTCCCAAGGCTGGGACCAGCCAGGCTTTAAGGGCTCCAGAACTTTCTTCTGAGGGCAGGGGGGCACAGGTGGAGAGGGGGACTCCTGGAACCATCCTGGTGGGGTTTACAGCACCCTTATTCTGACAGCAATCCTTGCTCTGCAGCCGGAGGATCTCTGCTGGGCAAAGGCCAAGCTTAACCCAGTGATGTTGCCAGGACAGCGCAAGGGAATCTGTTTCCTAATCATGCTTGTGCAGTTTCTCCTCTGCTGAAGGTCCCAAGTCACTGACAAGCCCAGCCGCTCTGGCTCTCCCTCGGTGCTCACCATCCTTTCTCTCTCGCAGGCAGCCGCAAGTGCAAGAAGGGCTACCTGCACTGCATGAACGGGCGCTGCATCGCCAGCCGCTACTGGTGCAACGGCGTGGATGACTGCGGGGACAACTCGGACGAAGTGCCCTGCAACAGTAAGCAGGCTGCCTGGCTCCCTGCCAGGGCTCCGTCAGCTGTCTGGGACAGGGACAGAGGCGTCGGGAAAGGGTTACCTTCAGCTTGACAGGATCAGAGCAGAGCTGGGGCTTGATGGAGAGTCGAGGTCTAAGTCATACTTCCACTGCACCGCTTTGTCAGATTCATTCCCTGATAGCTGGGAGGAAGAACTCCCATAAACGGCAGCGCAACGCCCAGAGCTATGTGAAAATAGTGGTTTGATATCTGGGGAGAACACGAGGCAGAGGCAAGGTGCAGCATCACTGCTCACCACTTCTGCACTCCTGAGAAAAGGGCACACAAGCACCCCAAGGGCAGCATCCGTTCGGAGCTGCAGCTTTGTAGGAGCCTGTGCTTGCTTTAGAACTGCCTGCAGAGGTTATGCTCATCTCTGAGCCTGCCCAGGCCTGCTAGCGAAAGGCCAGCTCAGCAGACGAGTTCAGATGTGGCAGGTGGAGTTTGTGAGCCAGAAGGGAGGCAGGTCTCCTTCAAGAGGGGACATAGACCTGGGAGTGCAGGATCGATGGTTTGTGGCTGTGCTGGGCAGGGTGTGTGCGTGCACGCCTGCAGTGAGCGTGGAGTGGGGTGACTGTGCATGCTGGGTCCCCATCCCAGCCTCATCTTCTGTGGGGGCTTCCCCCTCATTGCAGAAACCAGCTGTGCTGCTACCGAGTTCCGCTGCCGGGATGGGACCTGCATTGGGAATTCAAGCCGCTGCAACCAGTTCATCGACTGTGAGGACGCTTCGGATGAAATGAACTGCAGTGAGTGCCCTGACTGTGCCCTGTTGTTCCTGCTGCCTCCCCAGCTCTGGCCTGCTATCGCTTCTTTGGAGATGCTTCCACCCTCTGGGTCTGTGGGCTGGGGTGCCGGGGCCCTGTATTGCCTTGTGGTCTACAGGAAAGGTGCTGAGTCAGGGCAGGAGTGAGCTCCTGATTCCCACCCACCAGCAGAGGCTTGCCCAGATTATCCCCTCTGCTGGGAGCCACCCTAGTCCCTGTCACTTCAGCCCACCTGCATGCTGCTCAGCCTCTCACCACCCCACAGCCATCAGAAGAGCCTTGCGAGGTGCCAAGAGCCAGTGTTGTTCCAGCAGCTCGGGGCTCTGACCCGGGGGTCAGAGGATACCCAGTGCCAATGTGGGGCGCGCAGGGCTTATACTGGCAGCAGGAGCTGGAGCTGAGGGCCGTCAGCGGGGCTTGTGTTGTGCTTTCTTGCAGCCGCCACTGACTGCAGTGGCTACTTCAAGCTGGGGGTGAAGGGCACCACGTTCCAGAAGTGCGAACACACCTCCCTGTGCTATGCACCAAGCTGGGTGTGCGACGGAGCAAACGACTGTGGAGACTACTCAGACGAGCGCAACTGCCCCGGTGAGAGCAGTGGGGCAAGGAGTGGGGAGTGCAGGCTGGGCTCTGGCCCCAGATGTGGGCGTCTCACGGTTTCTCCAGCCAGGTGCTCCCTTTGGGGTCCCACCAGGCAGCAGGGGCCTGTGCCACCATGCTTATGGACGTTTTCTTCCCAAACCAGGTGGGAGGGAACCCAAATGTCCAGCCAATTACTTTGCCTGCCCAAGCGGGAGGTGCATCCCCATGACTTGGACTTGTGACAAAGAGGACGACTGCGAGAATGGAGAAGACGAGACTCACTGCAGTGAGCGGCAGGGTGGGGAGAGCAAGGGTCTCTGGGGCTGTTGCATGGGGTGGCAAGAGCAGGCACAGCAGAGGGGGAAGCAGGAACCTCTCCTCTCTCCAAGATCCCTTGGCCAAGAACCAGATTCCAGATTCTTCCTCTTTGTGGTCTTATTCCACAAGCACAGACTTAACCGTGACCAAAACAAATGTCCTTGCACGTTTCTTTGCTCAGCAGATGCATGTATCCATAGTGACTTTAAGGGTGCCCAGTTACAGCTCATTTGAGTGATGTTTTTTGTTCCAACCTCCCTAAACAAACCTCCAACAATACCCAGGAACTGGGAACCCGCCCCCCCTCCAGCTCCAGAGCAGGGAATCCCACATCAGTCCTGCCCCAGCGTGGTGTGGGGGCACTGACAGGTCTGGGCAGCAGGATTGCCAGCACCAGCTCTAGCACCCAGCTGGCTCAGCCTGGCCACGTGCTGCTGCTGTGTCCATCCTGCTGCATTGCCCCAGCTCTGAGCCCCTCCTCTCCTCTCCCAGACAAGTTCTGCTACCCCGTGCAGTTCGAATGCAACAACCACCGCTGCATCTCCAAGCTCTGGGTGTGTGATGGGGCAGACGACTGTGGGGATGGCTCTGACGAGGACAGCCGCTGCCGTGAGTCTCTCCAACCCCTGCTCTGACCTCCCCGTCCCTGCCCACCATGTTGCCCCGTCCCTGAGCACTCCCACCTCTGCCGTTCCTTCTCCCACACCTGCCCTCCCGCTCCATGATCCTCGCTGCTCTCCTGGATTCCCTGCTTTGGGGCACCCTGGAACATGAGGGCACATAGCCCAAGAGCGCAGGCCCTCCAGCAGCTTTCTTCCCACTTGTCCCTTCTCCAGGGCTGACAACCTGCAGCACAGGATCCTTCCAGTGCCCGGGCAGCTATGTCTGCGTGCCAGAGCGCTGGCTCTGTGATGGAGACAAGGACTGTGTAGATGGAGCTGACGAGACCCTCGCTGCTGGCTGCTGTGAGTCCTCAGACAACTGCGTGCATGGTGGGGCCAGGGATGGAGCTGGGGAGGAGCACAGCTGCCTTGGGGGCTCAACCCCACCACCTGGGGCTGAGGGAGCAGCATGGCCTGCCCCTAGGGCTGCCGGGGGTGTGGGGAGCAGGGGCTGACAGCTGTGCCTCGTTGCAGTGTACAACAACACGTGTGATGAGCGGGAGTTCATGTGCGGGAACCGCCAGTGCATTCCCAAGCACTTTGTCTGTGACCACGACGACGACTGTGGCGATGGCTCGGACGAGTCTCCAGAGTGCGGTAGGTGTCACAGAGTGGAGTGGGGGGATGTGAGCAGAGGGAGCGGGCAGATGCAGTGCTGGACAGCCACAGGAGAGCTGCCTTCTCCACAGCCGCCCTGCAACACACCTGCCCTGGTGCTGCATGTTTTTTGGAGAGGTCCAAAGCCACCCGCTTGGCCTCCTCCTTGTCCCAGTGCTGCTCCCCTATCCCCAGGCGAGCTGAGGGTTTGGGCACCCATGCTGCGGCTGTGCAGTGCCCTGCTCGCTGCTGACTGGCTCAGAGTGGTGGGGGACGCCTCCTGAGCCCGCTGTCACCCGCAGAGTACCCGACCTGTGGCCCCCATGAGTTTCGCTGTGCCAACGGCCGCTGCCTCAGCAACAGCCAGTGGGAGTGCGATGGCGAGTTTGACTGCCACGACCACTCGGATGAGGCGCCCAAGAACCCACGCTGCAGCAGCCCAGGTACCTGCAGGGGCCGGGGCTGGGGGAGCGGGGCTGCCCAGCTGCTCGTGCTTATGACTGCTTTTGCCTCTCTGCCCACTGCAGAGAACAAGTGCAACGACTCCTTCTTCCTGTGCAAGAACGGGAAATGCATCCCAGAGGCTCTGCTTTGCGACAACAACAATGACTGCGCGGACGGCTCGGATGAGCTCAACTGCTTCATCAATGAGTGCCTCAACAAGAAGATGAGTGGCTGTTCCCAAGAGTGTGAGGACCTCAAGATTGGGTACAAGGTAGGGGCCCTCTGGCTGGGTTGGGCAGCTGGAGCTGGAGCGATGCTCCCATGCTCCCTGCTTCCTCCACAGCCCTCGTAGCATGAGCGTTGCTTCTGCCCTGCACCGCAGTGCACACGTGGGCACTTTCAGCTTGCGTCTGCGCGTGCTGTTCTGCCCGTGCCTGTGCCCATTTGTCCTGTGAGGTGCCCCTCGCCCCTGGCTGTGGCTAACAGCTCCTGGTTGCCTCCTGCAGTGCAGATGCCGTCCTGGGTTCCGGCTGAAGGATGACGGGAAGACGTGCATTGACATTGATGAGTGCTCCACCACCTACCCCTGCAGCCAGAAGTGCATCAACACTCTGGGCAGCTTCAAGTGCCTATGCATAGAGGGCTACAAGCTCAAACCTGACAACCCCACCAGCTGTAAAGCTGTCACAGGTGAGCGGGGTTTAGAGGCAGGGATGCTGTTGTGGCAGCAGCGGGATGCTGCAAGCGCTGGAGTTGGTCGCAGTGCTCTGGAGGTGAAGCAGCTGCACCTGGCTCGTGGAGGAGAGCCAGGACACGCAGGGCACAGGGGGAAGCGGCTCCGTGTGCCTGCCCTTGTGCCACTGGCTCACCCCTGATGCATCTCCTGATCCCCCGTGCAGATGAAGAGCCCTTCCTCATCTTTGCCAACCGGTACTACCTTCGGAAGCTCAACCTGGACGGCTCCAACTACACACTGCTCAAGCAGGTGCGGAGCAGGAGGGGGGCACCAGCCTGCGGGGCTGGGGTCTGCAGCTGGGGCTTGGAGGGGGTCCAGCACACACAAAATCTCCCAGCCCGCGAGTCTGGGCTCTTGCCTTCCTGCACTGATAACGGGCCCTGTATAAACAACGGCTCTCGCTGTGAATATACACGGGGTCCTGTGTAAACAGCAGCTCTTCAGTAGCAGACCTTTATAAGGCAGGGTCTACACAAGTCTGTGGGTGCTTTTAACTTTGCTCAGGGACTGGGAGCTGTGGCTGGGGGCTCACTAAAGCCCCTGACACCCTGTGCTAGCAGGTGGAATGGTTTCAGTGCTTTTCCCTTCCTCCCAGGGCCTGAACAACGCAGTGGCTCTGGATTTTGACTATCGGGAGCAGATGATCTACTGGACAGACGTCACCACTCAGGGCAGCATGATCCGCCGCATGCACATCAATGGCAGCAATGTTCAGGTGGGGGACAGAGGCAGCCCCCAGGCTGCAGCTCCCTCCCTGTTCCCTGTAGGGGCCCAGGTTGGCCGCAGTGTCACCAGGGAAGGGGATACAAACCCTGTCATAGGGTCACCACAGGTTCCTACAAGGTTCACACATGTTCTTACAAGACCTCCACAGGATGTTTTGCAGCACCATCCCAATCAGATGGGCTCTGTGCTGCCCCAAAGCAGTGGGCAGGGAGGGGTTGGGGAGAGAAAGGAGCGAAGAAAGGGAACTGAGCAGGAGCCGTGCGCTGGGGAATGGGGATGTTGTGGCCATTCCTGGCCCAGGGAAGGACCTGGTTCTGCCTGTCCAGGCCCTACTTCTCCATTTTCTCTCGACAGGTTCTTCACCGCACTGGCCTCAGTAACCCTGATGGGCTGGCAGTGGACTGGGTGGGAGGCAACCTGTACTGGTGTGACAAAGGTCGGGACACCATCGAAGTGTCCAAGCTCAACGGCGCCTACCGCACGGTGCTGGTGAACTCGGGCCTGCGCGAGCCCCGGGCGCTGGTGGTGGACGTGCAGAACGGGTGAGAGCCTCCGGGACCTTCCCCTCTACCCAGGGCTGGGGCTGGGGGCCTCTCTGCCACCTTGTTGCTGGGGCCAGGGCCTTCTCTCCTGTCCTCCAGGACACCTGGCTGCTTCTCCCTCCCCGGCACCCCCATGCCCACGCGACAGGCAGAGCGTGACCACTGCTCTGGCTTGTGCAGGACTCAACCTCGCTCTGCTCTTCTCTTTCCCTCCCAGTTACCTGTACTGGACGGACTGGGGTGACCACTCCCTGATTGGGAAGATTGGCATGGATGGCACCAACCGCAGCGTCATTGTTGACACCAAGATAACGTGGCCCAACGGCCTCACCCTCGACTACATCAACAGTCGGATCTATTGGGCTGATGCACGGGAGGACTACATTGAGTTTGCCAGCCTCGACGGCTCCAACAGGCACACGGGTGAGAGCTGGGGCTCCTCTGGGCCCTCGGGGGATGTTAGGATTGGGCTTGGGGGTGTGGAGTCAGGATTCTGGGGTGGGGTCCCCACTTCCAGCAGCTCCTCCATGCATTTAAGCAAGTGAAAGCGTTTGCCCCCTAGCAGAGCTGACCCTGCGGAGAGGCTGTGCTGTGTGGGGCTGTGGGCACAGTGGGAGGGCTGGGGGCAGCCCCTTGCTGAGCCCACCCTGTCCCCCTTACAGTGCTGAGCCAGGACATCCCGCACATCTTCGCCCTCACCCTCTTTGAGGATTTCATTTACTGGACTGACTGGGAGACCAAGTCCATCAACCGAGCCCACAAGACTACGGGTGCCAACAAGACCCTGCTGATCAGCACGCTGCACCGCCCCATGGACATCCACATCTACCACCCGTACCGCCAGCCCGACGGTGAGCCGCAGGCATGAGGGGGTGCGGGGGGGCCCTGGCTCTGCAGAGGAGCCCGGGGCAGCAGCGCAGGAGGGCCAGGGCAGGGCACAGGGTGCAAATGGAGACCAGGGGCTGCCAAGCTAGGAGAGGGGGTGCAAAAAAGGGATGTGTGTGGTGAGGAGGGGCTGACAGCTGGGGGGTTGTGCACCATTTGGGTCCTCCCCCTTGTTCTGACCTGCAGTTCTTTCCCTGCCATCTCCCCAGTTCCCAACCACCCCTGCAAGACCAACAATGCAGGCTGCAGCAACCTCTGCCTCCTCTCGCCGGGCGGGGGGCACAAATGTGCTTGTCCCACCAACTTCTACTTGGGCAGCGATGGCAAGACCTGCGTCTCCAACTGCACAGCCAGCCAGGTAACAACCAGCCTGCCTGTGGAGATGTCCCCATGGCAAGCGTGTGCCTGGGCTTGCACACACATTGCTCTTGCGAGGTTTTCTATCTTGCTCCAGCGGCAGCAGCAGCTGCGGCTCCGTGTGAGCACTGGTGCAGGCTCCGTGCATCGGGTGGTGGCATTGCACATGCCTTCTCTTGGTGTGAGCAACACCTCCCTCCTGTGGCACTTCCCAGCACATACAGACTGCAGCTCCTGGGGTGTCCGAGGGGAGGGAGGCAGCTCTGGAAGGACGCTGCCTGTCCGCCGTCCTCCCCAAACCCCAGAGGCTGTGGAGGGTGGACTCGGGGTGGAGAGCTTAGGACAGCTTGGGGCACTGAGCTACAGGAGTGTCTGGGAAGGGATGGCACGGAGGTCAGGGCCCTTGGCAGAGGGAGTGCCCTGGGGACAACGCCACCTGGGGCCTCCGTTCCTGTCTGGGGTCAACATCTGAGCTGCTTTCACAAGCTTGTCCCTCTTTCGCAGTTTGTCTGCAAGAATGACAAATGCATCCCTTTCTGGTGGAAATGCGACACCGAGGACGACTGTGGGGACCGTTCGGATGAGCCTGAGGACTGCCGTGAGTGCTGAGGGGGCTGCAGGCAGCCCACCACGTCCCAGCTCCCTGGCTGTGCTACCTGGCCCTTTGAGGGCACTAACAGCCCCACAGCACCTCCGTGCCAGCCAGAGCAGCCGGGCTCTGCTTCCACAACTGGTCCTTGAAAACCCTGCTGCTGTCCTGGCTGAGGGACAGCACTGGCGAAGGGGAAGATTACCCTGTTAATGGAGCCTGGAGCATAAAAATTCACTTTCCCTGCCTAAGGTGTAGCCCGATGGGAGACAGCAGCCAGCTGCTGCTCACTTTGCAGCCATCAGGGCCCAGCGTTCTGCGTGCTGGTTGCTGAGTTCTTGCAAAGGGACCCAAAGGGGAAAGAGGGGGAGGTTAAGGTTTGCCCTGAAGATGTTCCCCAGAGATGTTTCACCCCGTCCTCCTCTCCCCACAGCTGAGTTCAAGTGCAGACCAGGGCAGTTCCAGTGCTCCACTGGGATCTGCACCAACCCAGCCTTCATCTGTGATGGAGACAACGACTGCCAGGACAACTCGGACGAGGCCAACTGTGGTAGGTTCCCCACCCTACCTCGTGGTCCTCAAACCCCAGCAGGGCTGCAGCACCCCATTAGAGCAGAGATGCTGGCTCCGCTTCTGATGGTGCGACCTCTCTTCCCAGATATCCACGTGTGTCTGCCCAGCCAGTTCAAATGCACCAACACCAACCGCTGCATCCCCGGCATTTTCCGCTGCAACGGTCAGGATAACTGTGGTGACGGCGAGGACGAGAAGGACTGCCGTGAGTGGGGAGCTGTTTAGCCTTTAGGATGGGGAACCTACATGGGGCAGGGGTGAGGAGTGCTGCATCAGATCTGTGTCTTGGGGTGTTGCCTTTACCAGCAGAGTGGCTTTCTGGGTGATCCTACCCCTGGGCATGGAGCTTTGTCCTTACCCTGCTCTGCTTAGAGTTTCTGACCACTGTCACCCTGCAGCCCCTACTGACGCTGCTATGTGCTAGTAGAAACCAAATCCTTACCTCCCTCAGAGTGTCAAGTTCAGTATTTGCCATGGCTTTGCACTGAGCCTTCTGCACGGCTGAGGGATCTTGTTGCTTCCCTGCCTTATCTCCCTGCAGCTGCTCTGTCCCAAGGAGCAGTGGAGCCCTTTGGGGCCATCAGAAGGCATTTTTCCCCATCCCTCCTGTGCACATGGTCACCAAGGAGGCCTGGGTGCTTTGCTTTGATTCCTAGAGCATCTGTGTGCCTCTCTGCACTGTGGGGTGGTTTTTGTGGGGTAGTGGCTGGCAGAGCCCTGCCTGCCCACTGCCTCTCCTGATTCTGCCTCTCCCCTTGCAGCGGAGGTGACCTGTGCCCCCAACCAGTTCCAGTGTGCCATCACCAAGCGCTGCATCCCCCGTGTCTGGGTGTGTGACCGGGACAATGACTGCGTGGATGGCTCCGATGAACCCGCCAATTGCAGTAAGCAGCCTGCGGGCAGAGGGCTGGGTGGCTCCAGGCACTAGGAGCTCCACTGTGGCCCGTCGCCTGTGTGCATCTGCCTGCGGGAGCTGGGTCCCTGCTCAGTCCCAGCAGAGCTGCAGGTGCTGTGGGCAGTGGGTGATGTGGCTCTGCCTGGATCTGTCCCATCGAGATGTTCCTCTCAGAGGGACTGCGTCAACGGGTGGCATCCTGCCCCGTCTGTACCATGCAGGGGTGCTGCACGCAGCTCCGGGCTGCGGGGACGAGGCGTACGGGAAGGAAATGTGACTGGGCAGTGCCGATGCCATCTCCCCTCCCCATATGCGTGTCATCTTGTTTCTTCCCCCAGCACAAATGACTTGTGGTGTGGATGAATTCCGGTGCAAGGACTCGGGCAGGTGCATCCCAGCGCGCTGGAAGTGTGACGGGGAGGATGACTGTGGGGATGGGTCCGATGAGCCTAAGGAGGAATGCGGTGAGCAAGGGCCGGGGAGACCAACCCTTAGGGTGCCTCGTGTCCTCCCATTCCTGATTGCCCTGGGTGTTGGGGACATTTTATCTATTCGTTTTCCTAAATTGTGTGGGCGAGGCTGGGTCGGAGGGAGGCTTCTGGTGCAGCTGCCCAGCAGCGAGCAGCGCTGCCTGCCCTGCTAACAGGCACACCTGCTCCCGTTTGTGCACGTGGGTGACGCCGATGCCTGTCCCTATCCCCCCCAGATGAACGCACCTGCGAGCCCTACCAGTTCCGCTGCAAGAACAACCGCTGCGTGCCGGGGCGCTGGCAGTGCGACTATGACAACGACTGCGGGGACAACTCGGATGAGGAGAGCTGCAGTATGTGCCACTCACCAGCTTTCGCTAGCCCTGCAGAGGGGGCAGTGCAGGTCCCCCCAGCCCTCTACCTGCTAGTGACCCAGCTGCCACATGGGGAGGGAGCCATGGCCTGGCTGGGGGCTGGTACCTGGGGAGCCCTGGGAGCAGCCTTCTGCCCTTGGGTGGAAGCCTTCTGGCCCCACAGATCTGGATAATTTGGTCCCGGGTGCTCCTTGCTGCACTGGGGAGAGGCCAGAAGTGGCAGCAGGTGAAAGGCATGGGGTGAAGCTCAGCACCCTCTTGGGTGGCAGTGTCCTGCCCATCGTGTGGTCACACTCGCCTGCTGGACATCACCGTGGTGGAGCAGGGCTGGCCGTGGAGCAGCTCGGCTTTATGCCATCACCTTGTGCTTTGGCTCCAGCTTGGCAGGCAGTGCCCATTGAGGTGGTTTGCCCATGGGTGTGCGAACACCCTGCCCTCTTGAGGAGAGATGTGGTCTGTCTGGGACAGTCTGGACCCAAACCACAAACCTGGTCTAGCGGTGCAGAAAGACAGCTGGTTTGGAGAAGCTGTGGCTGCCCCTTAATGAGCAGCAGCCACTTGTTTTTTGAGCTGTGCCAGCGCTGTCCTGTTGAGCAGCAGGGGACCGTGACTGTCTGTGGGGGTGACACAGTCCTTGGGGTGCTGTGGGCAGCCAGGAACCCCGTCCCTTCCCTCCAGAGCCCAGTGGGACAGCACTGGGGTCTGCAGATGGCCCCGTGGGCCCTGGAAGACCCAGCCCCCTCTTCTGCCACCCCAGGCCACCCACACGTTCCTGTCTCCCTGAAGCCTCTAGGGTGTAATTTTTTTTTTCTTTTTTGTTGCTTTCACGTCGTGTTTTTGAGTTTGTGCCATTTCACTTCATCTTATGTTTTTCTCCATTTTCACACTGTCGTTATGGGGCGCTCAGAGGTAGGTTCCTGCCAAAATCTTTTAATTCCATGTGCAGCCTCTTTCAAATAAAATGAAGACAGTAAGTTCCAGGTGAGGGCAGAGGGGTTGGGACTGAACCAATCCAGGTGCATTTAAAGAGCATCAGCACCAGCACATCTTTCCACTGGTTCCGCGGGCAGGATGGGTCCAGTCCTGCTCCCTGGCACCACTGGGACCCACGCATGGCTTGTTCTTGGCCCCAAAACCTGTGCCCATCTGCCCCCCTCTACTCTGCCTGTACACCCCCTGCCCCTAAATCCACTCCTATCGGCTTCTGCTCTCCCAGCCTGCTGGGATGTCTGCCCTGACGCGTCCCGCACCACTGGGGAGGGGACAGGTCCCAAGAGCCATCCCTGGCAGGACACCGCACTGTGCCGTGGTCCTGCAGATCAGCTCGGTGCCAGCTGCTGGCCCAGTGGGGTGCTCTGTCCCCACCACCCTGCGAAGTGGCTGCACAGGCATGCGGGCTCTGCCAGGCCTGGCCAGGGCTCCGCTGTGTCCCCTCCTGCAGCAGCGCCCTGGGGGGAATGGTGTGAGGACCAGGCACAGCAGGGAGCTGCCACAGCCGGGTCTGTGTGGCTGTGGCGTTCCCCCTGTGGACCCCATTCCCTGCAGGGAGCCCTGGGCTGGAGCTGGGCAGGGGTCTTGGCTCTGCCCATTGACTGCGTGCCCACCCTCTCCCCAGTGCCATGGCACCAAAGAGTTTTCCTATCATCCCGTTCCCCCCCCGACAGTCAGCCAGGGTGCCCTGCAACCCCTGCAGCCTGTGCTCAGGGGCACTCCCCCCTCTTGTCTGTCCCCAGCACCTCGGCCCTGCTCAGAGAGCGAGTTCTCGTGTGCCAATGGCCGCTGCATCGCAGGCAGGTGGAAGTGCGACGGGGACCACGACTGCGCGGATGGCTCCGATGAGGTACGGTGCTGGGGGGGGCTTTCTGCCGGCACCCCCACCTCCCTGCCTGCATCTGGGAGCGGGGCCACATCCTCCGGATCTGCCTCTGCCACTGGTCCCCCTCACGTTGCGAGGCAGCCCCAGTACCTGGAGACCCGGGGTCTGAGGGCCTGTTCCTGGCTGCAGCCACGGGGCAGGAGCCTGCCACGGTGCGGGCTGTCCCTGCTGACTGCTGTCCCCTGCCTTTCCGCTGCAGAAAGACTGCACGCCGCGCTGCGAGTTTGACCAGTTCCAGTGCAAGAACGGGCACTGCATCCCCATGCGCTGGCGCTGTGATGCTGACGCCGACTGCATGGATGGCACTGACGAGGAAGACTGCGGCACTGGAGGTAAGGGTAGTGCTGCGCCGCTCCTCCTGCCCCCTTTGCTGGTCGTGCCCCCCACCCTGTGCCCCATATCCCTGTGGGGTGGTCGCAAGGCCTGTGACGGGGCTGCTGTCTGCCCATGCTGTGGCTGTGGGGTTGGCAGCAGCAGTGCAGGAGCAGTATAGGTTGGCCATCACAGCAGGGTCCTGTCAAACACCAGATCTCCCCTCGGTGCTGGTGCCAGCACCACTAAGCCCAGTTCCAGTGGGGCGGGGGGGTCAGACATGTACGCAGCCCCCTCAGGGTTCCCAGCTGTGCTGGAAGCAGGAGGGGCAGCACCCGGACACTGCCGGCTCATGTGCGGCTTCCTTCCTGCCCCGTGCTGTCCTGCAGTTCGCACCTGCCCCCTGGACGAGTTCCAGTGCAACAACACGCTGTGCAAGCCCCTGGCCTGGAAGTGCGATGGGGAGGATGACTGTGGGGATAACTCAGACGAAAACCCCGAGGAATGCTGTGAGTGATGTTGCCTTGCCTTTCCCCGCTCCTGGTGTGTGGTCGCCCTGGCACCCGCCGGCCAGTGAAGGGAGGCATTGCCGGAGCTGGCTCGCTGCTGCAGGCACCGCGAGGGGCTTGGGCACCTCTCCTTGTCACCTCCAGCTGTGCCAGGAGGACAGGGTTGGGAGGAGGCTCTGCTCCAGAGCAGCCTTGCAGAGAGCTGGGGCTGGGGGAGGACAGGGCAGAGAGGCTGAGCCTTCCCGCAGCGCGGGCCGGCGACGGATGGTTGTCTTTGCTTCAGTCTCTTTGCTTTAGTCTCTGGAGCCTGCTCGCACCTGTGGGACAGGCCACTCTGGGATCGGGCAGAGGCCGAGCAGCAGCTTGTGACAAGTGTGACAGCCTGGCTATGGCGTCTCCTTTCACCGTCACCGTTTGTTTCTGTTTGCTGGTGCAGTGAAATTCCAGTGTCCCCCCAACAGACCGTTCCGCTGCAAGAACGACCGGGTATGTCTGTGGATCGGTCGACAGTGCGACGGCATTGACAACTGTGGAGACAACACGGATGAGAAGGACTGTGGTGAGTGCGGACTGGGTTGGCTGCTGTCCTCGGGCTGGTCCTCGCAGGGCCCTGGCTTCAACCCAGGCGATAGTGTTTGCTTCACCCCCCTCCTTCTTCCAAAAATCGGGAGGCGAGCGCTAGCATCCTGGGACCCTGCCCCGGCCACTCTCATCCCGTCACACCTGTGGGGCCGGGTGCCCAGGGCCGCAGATTGTCACAGCTGCTGCCTGTGCTCCCACAGAGTCCCCCACGGCCAAGCCCAAGAGCTGCAGCCAGGACAAGAACGAGTTCCTGTGTGAGAACAAAAAGTGCATCAGCGCCAACCTCCGCTGCAACTTCTTTGATGACTGCGGAGATGGCTCAGATGAGAAGTCCTGCTCCCACGGTGCGTGGGTAGCTGGGGGTGCCGAGGGGGAATGCGGGGGGAGCTGTGGGGTGGTGGGTGCTGACCGCGTCTCCCACCACAGATCACAAGTCGTACGACTGCATGACCAACACCACCATGTGTGGAGATGAGGCCCAGTGCATCCAGTCGCAGCCCACCTCGTACTGCACATGCCGCAGAGGCTTTCAGAAGGTGCCAGACAAGAATTCCTGTCAAGGTACTTCCACCACTGCTGGGGAGCACTTGAGGTCTGGCTGTTGGGTTTACGGCTGGATTTCACCCCTAAGATGCCCCTTAATATCCCTGGAGTGGCGGGGGTGTCAGGAACGGTGTCCTTGGGGCACTGGGGGAGAGATGGGGTCTCTGAGTCCTGCTAGCCCAGCACTGCTCCCAGAGAGGGCCTGAACCTGGCGTTGCTTGGAAACACCCTCCTGGTCCTCCCATGACCCCTATCTTCCCTCTGCCCAGATGTCAATGAGTGCCTGCACTTCGGGACCTGCTCCCAGCTCTGCAACAACACCAAAGGCTCCCATGTCTGCAGCTGCGCCAAGAACTTCATGAAGACTGACAACATGTGCAAGGCAGAAGGTTGGGGCTTGCACAAATCCTGAGCATGTCTTTATGTCTTCCAGCCCCCATTCCCTCTCCTTCTCCCCCGTATTCTCTGCCTCTTGGGGAGAATCCATCCCATCCTTCCTCCCAGGATGCTCAGCCTGGCCCTGTCAGGGGTCTCCTGTCCGTCTGTTTTTGCTAAAGGGGTGCTGAGAGACCCAGTCCCATGCCCCACTGTAGAGCCGGGCTGGCCCCAGGCTCCTGGTCCTGCACTAACAGCTCCTCCCTCACAGGCTCAGAGCACCAAATCCTCTACATCGCGGATGACAACAAGATCCGGAGCATGTACCCCTTCAACCCCAACTCTGCCTACGAGCCGGCCTTCCAGGGTGATGAGAACGTGCGCATCGATGCCATGGACATCTACGTCAAGGGCAACAAAATCTACTGGACCAACTGGCACACGGGCAGGATCTCGTACTGCGAGCTGCCGGCCTCCTCGGCCGCCTCCACCGCTTCCAACCGCAACCGGCGCCAGATCGATGGTGGCGTCACCCACCTGAATGTGAGCTCTGTCCGCGCGTGGCAGGAGGCACGTGGCCAGGCTGCTGGGGTCCGGCCCTGACCCCTTCCTCCTTTCTGCCCTTCCCAGATCTCTGGGCTGAAGATGCCGCGGGGTATTGCCATCGACTGGGTTGCTGGGAACATCTACTGGACGGACTCTGGGCGGGATGTCATTGAAGTGGCACAGATGAAAGGCGAGAATCGCAAGACGCTGATTTCAGGCATGATCGATGAGCCGCACGCCATCGTAGTTGACCCGCTTAGGGGGTGAGACTCGAGCCCTTTCTCACTTCCTCTCTACTCTGTCCTCGCCCCAGTCCCTTACCAATAAGCCCTCCGTGGTAGAAACTTCCTGTGCCCCATTGGTAGCGTGAGTTGTATCTGGAGTCGGCTAGCCCCTCAAGGATGGCGTTGGGAGAAGGCTGAGGATTTCTCCTCTGATGGGCTGTTGGACTGTTTTGCTCTTTCCCTCCTTACTCCCCCAATGAGAATGACCGGCCTGTGTCCTTCACAGGACCATGTACTGGTCAGACTGGGGCAATCACCCCAAGATTGAGACGGCCGCTATGGATGGGACACTGCGCGAGACCCTGGTGCAAGACAACATCCAGTGGCCAACAGGTGAATAAAAATGGGTGCCAGGAGGGGCACAAGGGGTGGTAAAGGCCTTGGCATACAGCAGGGGGACACAGCTGAGCCCTGTGACTGGCGTGGATAGGGCATGAAGGCACAGCGGGGTGTTGGATGGCTCTGCTGGCCAGCAGGGGATTGGGGTGGGCTACGGGCTTGTCCCTCACTGGGGTGTGTTTGCACCAGGCCTGGCCGTGGACTACCACAACGAGCGGCTGTACTGGGCTGACGCCAAGCTCTCCGTCATCGGCAGCATCCGGCTCAACGGCACTGACCCTGTTGTGGCCATTGACAACAAGAAAGGTGAGCAGCGCCCCGAGACGCCCTGGAGCAGCAGGGAAGAGGCTGACCTGGCCAAGGTCAATGTCCCTGGCTTGGGGTCCCACGAGGCTCCCTGGGGGCCCATGACCTGGCTTGTGACCTGGCTTGGAGCAGGACAATCCCCTAGCACTGATCAGGGATGCTCAGCAAACAGTAGTGAGCACAGATCTTACTCGTTAAATGCTCCACAGCAGGACCAGAGTCTGTTGTGACACTGCTGTCCCCCCCGCTGCCCGCCTTGTACAGGGTGGGAGGCCCTAGCCCAAAATCCATCCAAAATCCATCATCCCTGTCCAAGGCAGCGACTGGCCAGCTGTGCTGTCAGCTCCTGAGCCACCTCTGACTGCTCGTGTCCTCTCTTCGCTTCCCCAGGGCTGAGCCATCCCTTCAGCATTGACATCTTTGAGGACTACATCTATGGTGTCACCTACATCAACAACCGCATCTTCAAGATCCACAAGTTCGGGCACAAGTCTGTCACCAACCTGACGTCAGGCCTCAATCACGCCACCGACGTTGTGCTCTACCACCAGTACAAGCAGCCGGAGGGTGCGTGTCGGGCCCGAGGCCCTTGGTCTGGGGCAGGATGCGTCCTTTCTGGCACAGAAAGGACAAGGGGAGCGCTGGCAGAGGACTCAGCATTTGTTGAGCAGTTTACAAGGCCAGGGTGGGAGAATGGGGGCCCTTTGGTTGGCAAAGCAGGGGGTTCACGTGGGACAGGGGTTACCCAGGCGCACTGGAAAGCTGTCGGTTGGTGACCTGAAGGCACTGGGAGATGGGGTGAAACGGGGCTTGGGCAGCTGTGCGGTGCCACCGGGTGTCCACAGGCCGCTGGCTCAGCAGGGGCTGTTTGCCAGGAGGGTGCCAGGACAGCTTGCCGTGCCTCAGCCCACGTCGTCCCTTCTGTCCTCCCCACAGTGACCAACCCTTGCGACCGTAAGAAGTGCGAGTGGCTCTGCCTGCTGAGTCCCAGCGGCCCCGTCTGCACCTGCCCCAACGGCAAGCGCCTGGACAACGGCACCTGCGTGGTCATCCCCTCGCCCACCGCCTCTGCCGTCGGTAAGTGGTCCCACGGGCCTGGAGGAGGCTGGGGGCTGCCCCAGGGCGGCACAGCACGGCCCCACTCACCTCCCACCCTCGCCCCCAGTGCCCACCACCGACACCTGCGACCTGGTGTGCCTGAACGGGGGCAGCTGCTTCCTCAATGCCCGCAAGCAGGCCAAGTGCCGGTGCCAGCCGCGCTACAATGGCGAGAAGTGCCAGATCAACCAGTGCTGGGACTACTGCCAGAACGGGGGCATGTGCGCTGCCTCCCCGTCAGGTGAGGACTGCTGCGGGGGCCGGGCTGGTCCTGGGTGGACGGGCCAGTGGAGCGGCGCCCTGACAGCTCTTCTTCTCAGGCATGCCAACCTGTCGCTGCCCCACTGGCTTCACGGGGCCCCGGTGCAACCAGCAAGTGTGCACTGACTACTGCCTCAACAACGGCAGCTGCACGGTCAACCAGGGCAACCAGCCCAACTGCCGCTGCCTGCCCTCCTTCATCGGGGACCGCTGCCAGTACCGTGAGTGCTGCTCGCGAGGGCGGCTGGGGACAGCACCCGGGAATTGGGACTGCTGGGCACCGCTCTCCTGGGGAATGCTCTCCAGGGGTTGTGGGGCAGTGGGGTGCTCTGTGGGAGAGAAGGGTGGTGAGCAGCCTTGCAGTCGGTCTCAGGGGGGCCAGCGTGGGGCTGCTCCCCACCCACCCTGGCCCTACTATCCCCTGCAGGGCAGTGCTTCGACTACTGTGAGAACGAGGGTGTGTGCCAGATGACGGCCAGCGGCGTCAAGCAGTGCCGCTGCCCCCCGCAGTTCGAGGGCGCCCAGTGCCAGGAGAACAAATGCTCCCGCTGCCAGGAGGGCAAGTGCAGCATCAACAAGCAGAATGGAGAAGTGTCCTGCATGTACGTGCCAGGGCTGTTGAACTCAAAGGAGGGAGAGGGGTTGGGTGGGCACGGAGACCCAAGAAGGAACTTGTATCCTGTGGCTGGATCATCTGGGCACGGCCATGGCGGCGAGGTGCTGGTTCAGTAATTGAGGTCTGGCTGTGGAAGGGCAGCTCAGATCAGTGGGAGCCCTCAGGGTGATGGGATGCAGTGGTGGAGGGGTCTGCCCAGGCCCATCCTGGTGACCCAGCAGCCATGGGCATGGCACAGCACGGCCCTGCGCGGTGCCAGTGGGATGAGCCAGCAGAGTCCAGGGCACTGTGGGGCAGGTGCAGGGCAGAGGGGAGCTTGTGGGTGCCTGCGTGCTGATCCGCTCTGCCCCACAGCTGCCCTGATGGCAAGATAGCGCCCAGCTGCCTGACCTGTGATGACTACTGCATGCACGGCGGGACCTGCTCCATCAGTGACAAAACACAGCTGCCCGAGTGCCTGTAAGCAGAGCTGGGGGCTGGCCACGGTGCTTATTGGGGCTATGAGTGGGCCCCAAGGTCTCCAGGGAGGGTGAAGGATTGTTTTCTTGCCCCCTAAGCACAGGGAGCACA
The DNA here is from genome assembly GCF_964035555.1 of Netta rufina. Lineage (NCBI taxonomy): Eukaryota > Metazoa > Chordata > Aves > Anseriformes > Anatidae > Netta > Netta rufina. Next base: position 2,396,648 of record NC_140154.1, read on the forward strand.
TGACTGACAGACCCCAATCTGTGCCCCCCCCCCCCTTTCCATCCACCCCTTGACCCACAGGTCTGTGCCCCACCTCTCCCCCCTAACCCCCGCATGATGTCCTGCCCCCCGCTAACCCCGCTGCTCTCCCCACATTCTCAGGTGCCCGGTGGGGATGACTGGGACGCGCTGCGAGGATTTCATCGTCAGCGAGCAGCAGAGCAACCGTACGTACAGCATGCCCTGCCGCGGGAGGCTCAGCCCCAGTGTCGGGGTCGGGAAGAGAAGCCTGTGTCCCCCTCCCAGCTTGGGGGGGTGCTCCTGAGCCCCATTCTCCGGGTGGGGATGGGGTGCTCCTGCTCCAACTCTGACCCATGGGGAGGGTGTCAGCTGCCACACACCTTGACCAGCACCCCCACCCCTTGTCCCTCAGGAACGGCCTCCATCATCATCCCCATCCTGCTGCTGCTGATCCTCCTCACCGTGGTGGCTTTTGTCTGGTACAAGTGGAGGATTAAGGGGTGAGTCGGGGCACTCCAGGGGTCCTGGGGGAATGTTACTGAGCTGAGATGGAAATCCCCGTGGCAGGGCTTGAAAAAGCCTTGGCTGCGTGGGACAAACAAGCAGGAGGGGCTGCTGGGGGGATCTAGGCCCCTTTCCTGCACCTTGCTCCCTGACCCCGTGTTTTGTGCCCTCCCCAGCGCCAAGGGCTTCCAGCACCAGCGGATGACGAACGGTGCCATGAACGTGGAGATCGGGAACCCCACCTACAAGATGTACGAGGGGGAGCCCGACGACGACGTGGGGGAGCTGCTGGACGCCGACTTTGCCCTGGACCCTGACAAGGTGCGGAGCAGGGTCTGCGTGGCTCAGAAAGGCCCTTGGGTGTGCAAGGCCAGCCCAAGGCAGGGCTGAGAGGGGGCTGCCCTCTGTGCAGAGGAGGTTGGGGGGCTCGGGGGCAGTTTGGGGACGGATGGTGACAGCCACAGCCTTGGCAGTGCCACACCACACAGCGCTGCTGCCAGTTCAGGCTTGCACCGAGGCCGTTGTGCCTGGCACCCTGGGGCGAGGGTCCCCTCTGGGACCAGCTGTGCTGGGGAGGGGGTGTCTGTACCCCCTCCTGACCTGCGCCCCATTCCTCTCCGCAGCCCACCAACTTCACCAACCCCGTCTACGCCACGCTGTACATGGGTGCCCACAACAGCCGCAACTCGCTGGCCAGCACAGACGAGAAGCGGGAGCTGCTGTCGCGGGGTGCAGACGATGACCTGGCGGACCCCCTGGCGTAGGGACGGCGCGGGGGCGAGGGGCCGCTGCTGGCCTGGCACAGACACCCATGGCGGGGGGGGAGGGGGGGGGGCGGGCAGGGGGCGGGGGGGAGCCGAGAGCCACTGTATAAATGTACAAATGAAGGATTATTACTTTTCTATGTGAGCAGTATTATTACCTGTATATTCCCCAGTACCTGGCCTCAGCGCCTCTTCGTTGCCAGATCCGGCTTTGGTTTATTTGAAATTTCTCGACATCGGGGGCCCCCCCCCCTCCCTTCCCCCGCTACCCCTGTGTCCCCCCCCTTCCCCGCACGGGCTACGGCAGCGGGCTTGGCGCAAAGGTCGCGGTGCCGGGACGAGGACGGCCAAGGATGAGCTCGCAGGGCCACCGCCACGAGGGCTGGCGGCGGACGGGGCAACCGCCGCAGGCGGCGAGGGCAGAGCGGGGCCCGCGCCCACCCCGGCTCTCGGCTCCAGTCCCCCCCCACCCGCAGCCCCCCTGAGACCCCCTCTTTGCCCACCCCCCCCCACGCTGCTCCCCTTTCCCCCCTTTCTCTCCGCTGCTCCCCAGCATCTCGGCCCCTTCTGGCTCTGCCCGACTGTTACACGGGGACGGGGACGAAGCCCCCCCAGCCCCGCTGTGGCGCAGGGTCCCCCACCTCGCTCTGGCACCACCCCCACCTCGCCTGCTCTCCGACATGCACATTTTTTAACAGGAAAAAGAAAAAAAAAACATAAAAAAAAACAAACAAAACATGGAAATGACCTAGCTTTTATAGTAGAAATAAATAAACGCATGTGGGGGGAGGGCAGGGGGCAACCCCATCCTTTTATTGGGGGGAAATGTTTTAATAATTTTTGCTGGATTACTTTACAACTAAACAAAACAGATATTGTTATAAATAAAATTTGTAAAAACTGATGCGCAGGCTCCTGGTTGGTGGCAATGGGGGGGGGGGGGGGGAGTCGGGGGGACTGCGGGCACATCCTGCCGGGGCTGTGGCTGCGGGGGGGGGGGAGGAGGGAGGGAAGGGGGTTCGTGTGTGCCCCCCGCTGCTTGAATGGGGGTCCCCGCTGCCGGGGGGGGTCCCAGCTCCCCGAGCCCCCCGGCGGGGCGCTGCGCCCCCCTCCTGCCGCCAGGTGGCGCCGCCGCCCTCGGGAACGGAGCTGGGGGGGGGGGGGAGAAATTGGGGGGGGCTGCGTGCCCCCCCCCCTCAGCGTTTGCAGCCCCCTGTGCAGACCTTCCCCCCTATCCCACCTTATTCTCCCCCCCCCCGATCCTCGCGGATCCTTCACTCCCCCCCCACGCGTGGGGAGCGGAGCAGGACAGAGGCGGCCGCGGCCCCCCCCCGGCCCCCCCCGGCTCCGCCGCTGCCTTTGAAGGCCCCGAGCCCCGCTACAGGATCCGGCGCGGCCCGACCCTCAGATCTATTTCCATCCCGGCTCTTTGTTCACTTATCGGTTTCTTGTATCTCCTCCAGAGGTTTTTTTTTTTTTTTTTTTTTCGTCCCCCGTTCCCCCCCCTTTTTTTTTTCTTCTTTTTCTTCCAATTTAATGCATATATATTTTTTAGCCCTTCGCTTGTCTCCCCTCGCCTTGCCCCTGCCCTTCCACAGCTCTTAGGGCTGTTACTTGGGTGGGAGAAGGGCTGGGGAGGGGGGGGGGGCTAGAGCCCTGCCTGAGACCCCTGGTGAGACTCCTGGGGGGGCCCAGGCAAGGCTCCCAGGAGCAGGACAGGGGCTGGGGTCGGCCCCACACAGCCCCCATCCACCCCAACCCCCCCCTTGGCCGGGGGGGCGAGGCAGGGGGCGAAAGCAGCATCCAGGGGACAGCACAGGGGTGCCCGGGGGGGGGGGTCTGCTGTGGGGTCACAGGAGGAGATGGTGCTGGGGGGGTCCGAGGATGGACCCGAGGCAGGGCAAGGGCCTGGGAGCCCCAGTAGAGTGCTGGGTGCCCCCTGCCCAGGGCTGCTGGGTGGGGGGGCTGGCGAGGCTGGGGGGCTGCTAAAGGGAATGTATGGGGCTGGCGGGGGGCTGCATGGGGTGGGGGGGGGGTGCTGCCAGCAAGGCCACGCAGCCCAGGCTCAGGACCCTCTCCTGCCGCACCAGCGCTGCCCTCGCCTTTCTCTGGCGCTCGCCTTCATTCCGCTCCCTCTCCCTGTTCCTTGTTTCCCCTTTACCTTTTATTCATTTTGTCTCCACACGTACACGCGTTCCTGCAATGTCCCCCTCCATGTCCCCCCCCCCCGCAGCCTGCGCTTGCCCCCCAGCCCTGCTGGTACCAAAGCCCCTGCCGGTGGCTTCCCGGGGAAGACAAGGAGATAATAACAGCGCTCACAGTGAGCGCAGCAATAACGGGCAGTGGGAGCGCTGGAGGGGGGTCCCTGCAGAGCTGGGGGGGGGGGGGGCGAGAACACCTGGGGGACACTCTGTGAGCCTCGAGACCCCCAGAACCATGAGCACATGCGTGTGCAACTGCGTGCGTGGGTGCACATGCACGCACATCTGTATGGACGTGTGTGCACATGCATGCGCACCTGCATGCACATGTGTGCAAATCTGCGGGCACGCGTGTGTCCAGCTGCAAGCACACGCGTGCACATCTGCGTGCACACACGGACTCACGCATGCAACATGGGATGCAACACGGGGCCTGTGGCCAGCCTGCAACGCTGGGGGGGGGGTTTGCAAAGGCTGCGGGGGGGTTTTTGCACGCTCCAGGGTGTGCACGGCCCGGGGTGGCTGCGTGCTGGCACCCTGGGGGTGCAGGGGGGCACCTGGGGGCTGTCCCCTCCCAACACTCCCTCCCGTAGGGGGGTCCCCATCCCTGCTGGGGGCTGGGGGGGGGGGGGGGGGGCGAGAAGGGCGGGGGGGGTAGGCAGAAGGGAGGTGAGCAGGGGGGAGGTGGAGAGAGGGGTTATGCACGACCCCCCCCCCCGCACCACCCCATACGGTGAACCCCCCCCGGGAGAGCCTCTGGGGTGGCTTGGGGGGCACCGGAGCTGCTCCCCCCTCCCCGGGGCTGCTGCTGCCGCCCCTCGGTGCCGGTGCCGGTGCCGGTGCCCCCCCCCCCCCTCCCGGGGCGAGGGGGGGGGGGTTGGGGGGGGGGGGGGGGGGGCCGGGATTGGCGCTGCGCCGCGGAGGCGCCGCCCGGCCCCAGCAAGTCTCCAACTTTCTTCCCGCCGCCCCTCGCCGCCGCCGCCGCCCTCCCGGAGCCCCGGAGCCCCGGCGAGCCCCGCGATGCTCCGGTGCCGCCTGCCCCTGCTCGGGCCCTGGCTGCTGCTGCAGGTACCGGGCGGCAAAGTTGCTGCCTCCGCCGGGGGGGGTGGGGGTAAGGGTGGGGGGGGGGAGATATTGCCGGTGGGGAGCGGCGGGGGCTTTAACCGGGGAGGGTGACGCGTGATGCTCGGGAGGGGGTAAAATTTTGGGGAGAGGGAGAAAATTCTGGGGAGGAAGGGAATTTTGGGGAGGGAGGGGGTTGAGAAATTCTGGGGAGGGGGGGTAAAATTTTGGGGAGGGGGAATCCTGGCGCCGGGGGTGCAATTCGGGCCCGGGGGGGGGCCGTGCGGTCACGGGAGGGGTCGGGCGGTCACCGGGATTTCGGATAGTTACGGGGGGGTTGGGGGGGGGGGCAATCACGGCGGGGGGGTGTTGCAAGGAGGGGAATAAGAGAGTTGTGCGGCGGGGGGGGGGGGGGCACCGGGCAGGGATTGCACATCGGGGGGGTCCAGCTCGCCCCAAGTTGGAGAGGGCTCGAGGCTGTCCCGGGCTCCGCGCTCGGACCCCGGGCGGAGTTGGGGCCGGGGGGGAGTCGGGGGGGGGGGGGGGGACAGCGGTCGGTCCCGCCACCGTGAATTCACCCCCCCCGGGCCCCCCCCGCCCCGCTGCAAAGCGCGAAAGGCGCCGTCTGGCAGGTGCGGGGGGGCAGCAAGACACGCGAGACGGAGCCGGGCGTAAGCGTGGGGGCGGCCACGCGTGGGGAGGTCGTGTCCACCCCCCCCCCCCCCAGCACGCCGTGGGGTGCTCATGGGGGCAGTGGGGCGCGATCTTGCAGCGGGGGGAGGGATAAAGACCCCCCCCCTCCCCCCGGGGACAGGGGGTGCAGGGGCCCCCCCCCAGCAGGCATGGGGGGGGGCGAGTGGTGACAGCACCCGCAGCGGGGACACCTCGGTCCTGTCCAGCTCCAGCTGCATCTCAGCCCCCACCTGTACTGGGGGGGGGGGGGCAAATTCCTCCTCCCCCCCCCAGCTGGGGCATCTCCCTCAGACTCTGCCCCTTTTCCTGCCTGAGGAGGGGTTGCAAATTCAGCGCCCCCCCCAGCACTGTGATGCTTGCAGCGATATCCCCTGTCCTGAGAACTGGGAGCCCCCCTCCCCCTGAAGCTGCTCACCCCTGGGTGCCCCCCCCCCCGGCACCCCCCCCTGCACCCGGCTGTGCTCTCCCCCCGCTGCAGGGCTTGGGGCTCGAAGCCACCTCTGGATCCGGTGGTCATGAAGAGGGGAGGGGGGAGGGTGATTTGTGCCCCCCCAGCCCTGCCGTGAGGAGGGGGGGGTGCAGGCTGAGTGCCCAGCGGCTCTGATTTCCTGACACTCCATTTTTACTTTCCGTGTTTCATGAATAAAATCAAACGAGTCAATTCCCTCCCGGGAATTGGATGCACATCAGGGACCCCCCCCCACATGCATAACCCTACCCCCCAGGCAAAGGCTCCCGCAACTTGTCTCTCGCTGGTGTGCTCTTTCCCTGCACGTATATATATATAAATGTATAGAGAGAGCCATGTGTGTGTCTGCGTGTGGGGGTGGCTCTGTGTGACCCCCCCCCCTCCCCGTGTCCATCTAACGCAGAGCATCTGTCGGTGCTGGAGCTGCTTCAAGACAAATGGTTTTGTTTTGATGAAATCAGGAGCAGGGCGCTGCCCCTGTCCCCCCTCCCTGCCCGCAAACACCAGAATGGGGCTGAGGGAGGGGGGGGGGGGCATTAGGATGGGGGGGGGATGAGGTGTGGGGCCCATCTTATGGGGTGGGTGCGCAGGTGTGGGAGCCTCTCGCCGCATGCGGAATAACCCGAGAGGCACACGAGCCCCCGGACCCTCAGTGTTGCATGGGGTGGGTTGCAAAAAGGGGCTGGGGGCTGCAGGGTGCATCCCCACCCCGAGGGGCACAAGGCAAGGAGGTGCCCCCCCACACACACCTCTGCTGCCCTCTGGGCCCATTGGGGAGAAAGTTTTCAGCCCTCGCTGGGTGCAGCCAGCAGCCTGGTGGGTGGGGGTCCTGCTTGTGGCCCCCCCTGGCTGCCACCCTGGAACCCAGCACCCTGCATCTGCACTGGGGGGGGGGGGGCAAAAGCAGCTGCAGCCCCCCATGGGGGGGGCACATGGTGTGTGGTGGGGTGTGCTCGCTGCATACCTGGGGCACCCCAGCCCCACTTCGGGTCTTCATGAGCACTCTTGGTGCAGAAAGGACGGACCCGGACCCCTGGGGTGCCCCCCTGCCCCCCCCACCAAGTGCCTGTGTGTCCCTGCCGGGGGTCTGTCCGTCTGCATCTACCCACTGGGGTAGTGGCTGTGCTCGCCCAGCCTGGTGTGGGCCTGTCTCTGCAGGTTGTCCCTGTCCCCCCCCCCCCAAGCCATGGCCCTTTGGGGCTGCTTCCCTCCGGGATTTGCCTTCTCCTTTCCCCTGCCTGGGTGCAGGACGGGGCAGGTGGGAGCGCTGCTGCCCCACACCCCCCCCGGTCATCGTCCTCCTTCCACCTTTTGTGGGAAGCACCTTCATGTCCATGCATTGGATTTTTTTTCTGGGCATTGGGTGTTAAATTTGGGGGGTCCTTGGCAGTGGGAGAAACCGTGCGGGATGGGCTGGGCAGAGCTCTCGGGTGCTTCCTGCGGCCGTCCTTGGGCTCCGGAAAGAAGCAGCCGTCATTTTGCAGAGGAAAAGTGCCTGTCCGGCAGCCTGCTGGGGTGCCAGCCCCAGCTACAAACCGATCCGTGGGCAGGAACAGGAATGTTGGGGACAGCTGGGACGCCCGGGTCCCCGCTCTGGCTGTGGGGGGGTGGCTGGGTGCCGGTGTCCCCATGCCCCTGCCCGGCTGTGTGCACCCCGTGCCTTGGTTTCCCTCCTTCCCCGTGAGCCTCGAGGCACCTGGAGCGCTGCCATCAGGTTTTTCCTTCCCGGATTAACCCTTCCCATGAAAATCCTGCCTTGTGGGGCTGGTGGCCGTGCTGACAGCGAGGCCGGTGCAGGGGGTGCTCTGGGAAACTCACCCCGTTGCAGTCCCTTCCCCTTGCTGTCACCCGAGAGCTGTCACACAGCCACGGGGCTGTGGGCTGACAGATGGCCTTGGCGGTAAGCAGATGCTGACAGCCCTTTTGGTGCAAGGACACCCCCAACTCCCCCCCCAAACCCCTTCCCCCAGCTCTTATTAACGGGGAGAATTTCACCCTTCTGTGGCTCAGGGAAGCATTCCTCCTCCCCCCCCCCCCCCCCCCCCATTTCCTCCCTCCAGTTTGTTTCTTAAGCCAAAAACAAAAAACAGCCGGATACCAGGCTTCAGAGAGCACCTTTCCAAGTGGGGTAAGTGTGAGGCATCCCCCCACACACACCTTTAATTTTGGGGCTGTGTAGGGAAGAGCTTATGCAGGTGTTGCCGTTGGCGTCAAGCAGCCTGTGCTCGCGGTCCCCTCGCTTGCTGGGTGACTCACCCCTTCCCCAGCAGCCGCAGCATCAAGGGAGGGAAGAGGGAATTTTGGGGAGGGTGTGAGACAGCTCTGGGGACGTGAACCTGGGCCCCCAGGGCCCTGCGGCAGCTTTGCTGGAGAGGTGGCTGCAGATCGTGGGGAGTGGGATGCGGGACCCTCCTGTCCCAATGGGGCCGGGCATGGGGCTGCCAGCAGCTGGGGAGTGGGGGCGGCAGGGGGATGGCACCGTTCCCATCAGGTGCTGGCAAAGGGGGGAAGGTGCCGTAGTCCCCCCGTGCCAGGAGTATTGGCCACGCGTGCTTTTGGCTGGCAAGGTCCCGCTCGCACCCAGCATGGGCGTTTTCCCACCCGAAGTGCTGTCCCATGTGTCTTGGCTTAGGACTGGGTCAGGGGCTTGGCTGAGACCCAGCAAACTCAATTCACCCCCAGCTCCAAGACACTGAGAGCCCCTCGCCATGGCTGCGCGGGGACAGCCAGCGCTGGGACACCCCCATTCCCCCCCAACCCCCCCCGGGGTCAGGTCCGGGAGCCTCCTGCTGCCTCCCCTCTCCCTGCAGCCTCCGCAGCACCAGGTGAGGCTGAAGGACAGAAATGGGGACGGGGCAGGGGGACAGTGCCGGGGGCCCTGAGAGCTGCAGGGGCCGGTGCTGCACAGCTCCGTGCAGCTCCCGCGGCTCCCCCGAGCCGACTGTCTTTGCAGCGGGTGTTGTGTGCTCAGCATGGCTGAGCTAATCTATCGCCAAACAAACACGCGCTGTTATTCCGAAAGAAGGTTTCCAAGCGACTCATTTCCCTTTTTTTAATAACTCTTCCCAGTGGTGCCCTTTGCACCCTGAGCTGGGAGATTCAATAAGGCTGGAGCCTGGAGCGTGGCGCTGCTCAGCCTCCTGCTGAGGGGGGGCTAGTAGCAGTTGGGGGGGGGCGGCACCCTTGGGTGCCCCCCAGCCAGACCCATTCCTGTTCAGCTGCCTTGTTTTGGTTGAGGGGTCTGCTTTATTGCTTTCCCCCCCTCCCTGCCTTGTTTCTAATTGCCACTCGTCTGCAGGGTGCTGGCGTGGGAGCAGGGGACCCAGGCTGAGGCACCCACGGGCGCTTCCTGCCACAGCATCCCTCCCCGAACACCGCTGGCCTTCCACTAATCACACCCAGACCAATTAACACTCCCAGATTAATGATTTATACCCCCACCCTCCAGCATCAACACCTCCCTGGGAGCTTATCCCAGGGCACCGAAGCCCTCACGGGCGGTGGCACAACCGGGGGGCGGGAGGCAATGGCACGCCAAGACCCCGGTGTGCCGAGACCCCGGCAGCGCCAGCCTCCTGCCCCCCCGCCTGCCCTGGCCGAGCTCCAGCATCTTTGAAGAGCTGCCTGGCTCAGCCTTCGCGCTCGGGCGCTGAAGGTAAATGGCCCAGGAAAGATGAAGCTTCCTCTCCAGCCGCTTGGATTGCTACTGAAGAAATAATCACGTCCCTGTGCCCGTGTTCCCCCCGCCCTCCCTGCTTTTTTTTTTCTTTCTTTCTTTCTTTTTTTTTTTTTTTCCTGATCACTGTTGCAAAAGGAAAGTCATTGTGGAAATGAGCGCCCAGCCTGCAGAAATGATCGGCTGCAAAGAGCCTGCGGGGACCTGCACTTGGAGTGGGATTAATTTTCCCCTCCCCAAATTAATCCCCCCCCCCTCCCCAGCCCTTGTTCCTTGGACAGGGGCTGCCTGCTGCTGCAGCCCGGTGTGCAGCAGCCCGCTCACTGCTTTTGCCATGGCTGGCAGCACGGGGGCAAGGAGCCTCTGAATTCTCCTCCGCCAATTCTCCTGGCACCAGCAGAGGCACCTCCAGCCTCGGCTCCTCGTGGGGCGCAGCGATGCTTTGCATCCCTTCGCCTTACACCTGCTTGAGGCCGACAGCCTGGGCTGGTCAGGGGGTGGAAATCAGTCTGAATCCAGCCCCAAGGGGCGCAGAGGGGCTCTCGGAGGACAGGGGGCTGCCCCTCTGCTTTGGGTGGGACTGCCCGAGGGTCTCCCAGCGGGTTGGCATCGACCACTGATACCGGGGAGGATGTGGAGGGGTGGGCGGCTGTGCCCTGCTGCTGCTCCTCCCAAGGAGAATAAATCCTGGGTGGCCCTGGGAAAGCAGTGGGTGGCGGACGGGGGGCACCGAGCCCCCTGCCGTGTCTGCATCCCCACCAAGGGGACCTCGAGTTTGCCCCCCCTCCACGCTGACCTTCGCGCAGGACCCGTCTCATGGGGAGGGGGGTGCGGAGCAGCGGGGGGAAGGGGCTGGAAATGCAATTTATGATCCCGCCTGATAAGATCTTATAAAATTTCCCGGGCACACTCGAAATTACATTTCCATAGCTCAGGAGAAGCGATCTCCTCACACGCCGATACCTGCCACTTTTATGGCTACATTTATTGCAATAATAAAGTGAAATGGTGAGGCAAGGGGGGGGGGGGGAACAGGCCAGGGGGGAGGCAGCTGGGCAGAATCGGGGGGCTGAGTCCCTGTGGGCCTGGGAGCCCTCTGCTTTGGGGGACATGGGGGATGCCGCCCCCTCTTTGCAGCCCCTTGAAGGGCCTCTCCCACTGAAGAACCAGGGCAGCTCCGGGGGGGTCAGGCAGGGCAGGAGCCAGGGAAAATGAGGGAGAGCCACGAGGGGGCACTTGGGCATCCTGGCTGGGCCTTGCTGGCTCACCGGGGATGCTCAGATGACTGCCTCAGTTTCCCTGCGTGCCATCCGGACCTGCTGACCGCGCCCTTGTAACATGCCCCGGCGCCTTGTTTCCCCCCTCCTGAGCCCTGGAAGCTTGTCCTGAGCCCCTGATGCTGTGTGGCCCCACCTCTCCCTGTGCCCCCCAGTGCTGCCGTCCCCCCCCAGCACTGTACCCCTGCAGGGTGCCATCTCCATCGCCTCTGAGCCCCTCGGCACTGCAGCTCCGTCCCTCCCCGCCATCCTCTCGCCAGCTCCTTGGTGCGCGGCCGCCTGCGCCCCCCTCTCCCCCTTCCTGCTCCGTTTATCTCCTCATTTTCTCATTCATTCTCTTTTCTTCCTTGAGTCCAATGAGTCACACAAGCCCTGAATCCTTTGCCTTGTGCTGTCTCCTCCCTTCTATTATATATTTTCCTTTGCTCTTAACAGCACTTTTCTTTTCCACCCGGGGGGGGGGAGGATGGGGGTGTACATTTTTCCCTTCTTCCCCCCCCCAGCCACATACCAGCTCCTGTCTCACCAAGAAGCCCTTAAAAATAATAAATAAATAAAACAGCAGCTGAGAAAAGAAAAGGCAGGAAACGAATGACAGGGAAAAGGAACCAAAACGAAAGAAAGAAGAAGAAGAGGAAAAAAAAAAAAAAAAGTCCTACTCGGGCTATGAAATATTTATTAGCCAGCGCGTGCCGAGCGCGTTAATAAAGCCGCAGCATTTGCATATGTGCTCCGTCTGTGAGCGGAGAGGTGTCTGCTTGGGGGCGAGCGGAGAGGTGGCGGTGGGAGGCAGCCCTCTCCCGGCCCTGCGAGGCATCGGGCACGCTGCCGGCCCCGCAGGGCGTCGGGCACCTTCGTCACCGGCTGTGGGGGTGAGGCCACCGCGGGCCACGTATCGGGAGCTGGGCGCTGCCTCGCGGGTACCTGCAGCTGCAGCCAGGACGGGTGGTGTCAGCAGTGGCTTTGGCTCTGGGAGCTGCTCTGGGCTCTTTCCCCAGCGGTGAGCCCACCGGCAAGCCCACCGGCCTTCCTGCTGCCTGTGGGTCCTGTGCCCTGTGCCCTCCCAGCCAGAAATGAGGCAGAGGCCGGGGTCTGGTGCGGCCATCAGCTGCATGCACTGAGCTCATGTCCAGGACAGCTTGTCTACCATTGCTTTTCTTTGCAGGCGTGTGCTGAGATGTCCCCCCCCAGCCTGCCCAGTGCCCTGCAGCCCTCACCGATGTCCCCTCCCCATGCACATCCTGCTTGGCTGCGCACCCCTGCAGCCCCCTGGCTCCCCTCACGCTGTCCCTGTGCCCTTGAGCTCTCACTGCTGGTGGAGCAGCAGCCTCCAGCACAGGCTCCTTCTTCCTCACCAGCAGGGACACAGAGCTGGGCTGGGTTTCAGCTTGCGTGTGCCCACACCACTGGCCCTAGCCCGGGGGTGCCAGCAGCAGGCTGACTCCTTGTGCTCACACTGAGGAGCTGCTGCTGCACGTGGGTGCTCGTTGGCTGCCTTCTGTGCACCCACGAGGCTTGGGTGAGCCATGGCTGTGCTCTGGGGCACTCAGCGTGCAGCAACGTGACCGCTCTCAACCTGGGGGGCACACAAACACACGCACCGAGGGGCGGTGGCTCACTGGCAAAGCACAGCCGCAGAGCCTCACTTCGTGTGTGCGTGTGTAACTGTGCACGTGTGCGCACAGAGATGCACCTAAGGGTGTGCAGGGCACGTGAAGCCATTCATGCACACTCAGCAGGATGTGTGCACGCCAGCAGCCGCAGGCATTTGTTGCGCTCGTCTACACCCTCGGTGCAGGTGCGCGCTGGGATGTGCTGGCGCTGGGAGACATCTTGACGCACACCTGTTGGCACCCGCAGACGTGCGCAGCGCGCACAGACACGGGCACCCGCACGCCTCCTCTGCTCCCTCCCCACCTGCAGCTGCTGGGTGTGCGTTGCACGCCCCTGCACGCACAGGTGCATGCTCGGGTGCCTCTCTGCAGCCCGGCAGAGCCTGCCGCGGCACCGCGGCACCCTGCCACCGCATTAGCACCCGCGCAGCGCCCGCGAGATAAATGGGAGCTGTCAGAAGCACCTTGTTTGCTGCTAACCTTTGGAAATGCCACACCGCCCCAGGCTGCGCCGCGCGGGGGGGAGCGGGCCCACAGGGATTGTCGCTCACCACCTCCAATTAATCTCTTTGCACTAACGAAGGCAGTAGGGTGACAGGGGGGAGACCGGCTTGACCCTGGGCCCACAGGGAGAGCTGGGGAGCCCGACCCACGGAGCAGTGCCTGCTCAGCTGATGCCCCTCCAAGACTGGGGTCAGGATGGCTGCAGGGCTGTCAGAGGGTCCAGGACCACTGGGGTGGGAGCCTGTGCCTCAAGGTTGTACCGCATTTGACAGGGCCCCAATCTTGGGGTGCTGCTGCAGGGGCACTGGAGCTCATCCCCCCCCTGTCCCCAGCAGTCCCCCCTGCATTGATCTGCTCCCCTCCGCCAAGGTGACCGCGTGTCTCAGGGGAGCTGCTGACGGTGCTTGGCTTTGCCAGCAAATGGGATGTGAGCGGCCATCACGGCCGGCCCTGACAAGCCAAATTGATGCCGGCACCGAGAGCCTTCCCAGTCCCTCCGCAGCCGCCCCCAGCCCTTCCCGCATCCTTGCCCGGTTGCTTTTGCACATGTAAAACCTAACACGGGGGCCTGCAGACACGTGGCGAATGCACAGAAAAGTGCACAGGGAGCTCGGGAGCAGCAGCAGTGTGTAACGCCGTCGGAGGGTAACGAGCAGATGCAGTAGCACACGCGTGAATAACAGCGAAACCAAAGCGACCCCGGGCCACGTGCATGCGTGGCGTGCTGCAGCTGGGGCCGCCGCGGCGGGACGAGGCCCTTTCCCCTTCCCCCCCCCCGCCTACATCCATCCCAAAGGCTCATGTGAACGTGTGCGCATGCTGCACCCCACCACTAACAAGCAGAAACATTAATATTTAAAGCGAGGTGTGTGTGGGACCTGCCCTGAATGCTGACAGCACCGGCAGGGTGCAGAGGGGTGACCTTGGCTCCCCTCGGCCGCTGCTGTGGAAGATGCTTGCTATGGCCTGGCTCTACCACAGCAGGCTCTGAGCCCCCCCCCCAGCCCACTTTGCCCCCCCGGCCAGGGGAGCTGCACCAGAGGGACTGCGGGCAGAAGGGGTCTGCGCTGCGCTTGTGCCGCAATCGATAGCCCTGGCTGCGTCGGCAGTGGCAGCCCTGCTCTGCTATTCCCTTTCATCCCTGGCTCCCCCAACATCCCAGGTTCCTGAGGAGGGAATGAGGGCTTGGGGGGGGGGGTGGCAGCCTGGTCCCCACCTGGAGCAGCTGTGGTATGAGCTGGGGGGCCCAGAATTTCCCCACTGCATCCCATCACTTCCCTGTCCCCAGCGCATCGCCATCACACCCCCTCTCATTGAGGAGGTGAATTGGAAAGGGAAACTGAGGCAGGGGGAGGAGGCCTTGGTGGAGAGAACCCAGGCATCCTGGCTCTCAGCTCTAAATGGAAGGGGAGTGCAGAGCTGAGAAACCTCCAGAAAGGCTTGCGGGGCTTGGACGATGCGTGGCTACGTGCAGGCCCCCACGGGTGCAGCCCCCACACTGCCCCTGGCCCCCCTCTGAAGGTTCAGGTGGGTTTGGGGCCATACGTCAGGTGCTGCCCCCCCCCCCCCCCCCCCCTTCCAGTGCTCATTCCATGGTGACTGATTTTCTGCACAGCACAGGGAGGAGGCCACTGTCCCCACGGGGTGACACGGGGGCTCCCAGGGCTGATGGATATGTGCTAGCAGGGAATTAACGGCGGGAGGGCAGCTGGGGTGGAGGGGAAGCGGGCCCCTGCTGGGGAGGCCATGCCCACCCCGAAATGGCTCTCTGCCAGCTGGAGGGGGCTGGGGGCTGCCCTTCTCCCCCCTCCCCCAGTTCCCTCTCCATCTCACGGTCCTGCCGCGCTCCCTCCCTCTCTCCCTGGCTGGTAACGGCACCCGGCTTTGAAGCTGCGTTGAAATATAGATAAGGGCGAACGCGGCAGCCGTGCTCAAAGAGAGATTGGAGAGGGAGCCAGGGGGATGGCCGGGCCAAGCGGGGGCCTGCGGGGATGCTCGGCGCAGCCTCACACCACAGTGCAACCCCTGTCCACCCGGGCTCAGACCTCGCAGACTCATCTCCTGCCCTGCCCACAGACCCAGGGCTCAGCGCCCCCCGCCCGGGGCTCCCCTCACCCAGCTCCCCACGCAGGGGCTCATCCATCGGCCAGTCCTGTGCACTCCTGGCAGCGTGGCACAGGCGAGACCCGGCACATCAGGGCAGATTTATGGGCTCAGCCCAGCACAAGCAGCAGGAAGGGGCTCAGGCAGCGGAGCCAAGAGGTGGCAGTGCCCAGCCTGTGCCATCCTTCACGGTGGCCAGCAGAGACATGACCGCATGCACAGCCCCAGGTGGCTGCAGGGAGTGTGGGGACACTGGGGTTTGTCCCTCCTTGGTGGGGGCCCATGGGAGGTGCACACAAGGCGTGCAGCAGTGCTGAGCCGTGCTGGTGGTGTTGCAGGACGGCGGTGCCAGGATGAGACCCCAGCAGCCTCCCCCTCACACACCTTAGCCCTTCCAGCTGGCGCTCCCACTCACTGTCCTCCTCCTCCTCCTCCCCACATCCCCTTCGGGAAACAGGTCACTGTCCAGATCAAAACCTGCCAGCACAGCCCAGCACCTGCCAGCTTGCAGCGACAGTGATTGACGAGGCCGGGGCGGCAGGAGCAGCGTTGTGTGCACCGGGAGCAGCTGGCAGGGCGCGAGGGGCATGCCAGGTGCCAAGCCAGGAGCAGCCAGCGTGAGGGACAGGGGGGAGGCAGGACGGGCTCAGATGAGAGGGATGTTCAGACACGGGAGATGCTCGGACATGGGAAATGCTCAGACATGGCACACTGGAGATGGGGGCCCAGGGTAAGGAGATGCCAGGTCGCTGCCTTGCTTTGCCATGGCAGGCGAGGTGCTGACCCTCCTCACCCTGCTGGGAGCCTGTGCCTGGGGCCCTGGTCCCATGGTGGTGCTGGTGCAGGGATGTTTTAGCTCTAGCTTTTGCTCCCCCCCTCCACTGCCCATCTTTTCTGCTTTAGATGCAGGTTCCCTCCCCTGGCAGAATACAGAAAGTGCCCTCCCAGCAGGGCGAGGGGGACCTGCTTGTTCTTTACGTGTGCCCCTCTGCAAACAATGCACCCCACTCTTCATCTGCGTCCGCCCCGGTGCAATTATCCTGGAGGGCGGAGCAGCCACTGAGCAGCCTGGCGGGAGTCTCTGTAATTTCAGCTGCAGATCAGAGGCGCTGGGTAATGCAATTAGGCTTCCCTGGCAGGCGGTGCGGGGCTCCGCTGCCTCCCCCTCTCTGTGCATGCTGCTGCCCCTCATCCCCCTGTTTTAATAGGCTCAGATAAAGCGGGGCAGGCAATAACAAATTGCCCAGCGTCCTGCTTCTTCCCATCACAGGGAAATGGGTGATGCTGGGGAATCAGCCCTGGCTGCTTCTATGTGTCTGGTGAAGGCTGGTGCAGGGGGATGTGGGCAGTGTGAAGCCCTGCTTGGACCTGGACTTGGCTGGGGCATGGTGGACAGGAGGGGCCCTGGGAGCAGGATGGGTGCAGGAGGGATGCACGGTGCAGGAGGAGAGCACACTGTAGGAGGGATGCACGGTGCAGGAGGGATGCATGGTTCAGGAGGGCATCGTGCAGGAGGGATGCAGGGTGCAGGAGCGATGCATGGTGCACGAGGAGGGCACAGTGCAGGAGGGATGCACGTGTGGGGCCAGGCAGGAGGATGATGGAGGGGTGGCAGCACACAGTCGTGCAGCGTCTGCCCTCTTTCCCCAGACTGTGTGCGCTGAGGGCCACATCGCCAAGACCCTCGGGTACCTGGAGCTGGGCACCTCTGGCCTCCTCAAGGATGTCCCCTATGGCACCCTAAAGCCCCCGATGCTCGACCCCGGGCGGCTGATGCCGGCTGAGCTCCCCCGGGGCGCCGGGCAGCCCCTCGGTGCAGCGCAGAGCCCCTGGGACTGGCAGAAGAACGGGACGGCCGGGGAACTGCTGAGCCCCCGTGCCCGGCGCAAGCCCTCGCTCAAGTCCAGCCGCACCAAGAAGATCTTCGGCTGGGGCGACTTCTACTTCAACATCAAGACGCTCAAGTTCAGCCTGCTGGTGACGGGGAAGATCGTGGACCACATCAACGGGACCTTCAGCGTCTATTTCCGCCACAACTCCTCCAGCCTGGGCAACGTCTCGGTCAGCATCGTGCCCCCCTCCAAGGCGGTGGGCTTCGAGGTACTGGTGCCGGCGCCCCCGCCGCCCCCTCGCCTGCCCCCCCAGCAGAGCACCCTGCCCGAGGGGCGCCCGGCCAAGGCCCTCAACTGCCACGTGGAGTACGAGAAGACCAACCGGGCGCGGAAGAACAAGCCCTGCCTCTACGACCCCTCCAAGGTGTGCTTCACCGAGCACACGCAGAGCCACGCCGCCTGGCTCTGCGCCAAGCCCTTCAAGGTCATCTGCATCTTCATCTCCTTCCTCAGCATCGACTACAAGCTGGTGCAGAAGGTCTGCCCCGACTCCAACTTCCAGCACGAGAAGCCCTACTTCGGCTGACGGCCGGGGAGCACCGAGGCGGGTGGGGAGGGGGCTCCTGCACCCCTCCTCCACCCCCCCCCACGGGAATCTGGGGGCTGCCTCCCCGCTGCCACCCCATTGTGGCCGGGCTCAGCCCCGCACGTGGGCTCTGTCCCGGCAGGTCCCGGGCCCGGTGCCCACGTCTGGGGGCAGCCGGGCTGTGTGTACGCGGTGACACCCCCCCGGGGGGGTCCCCGGTTTGGGGGGGGGGGGCAGCACCCCGAGACACCCCCCGGAGCCCCGCCCGTCGGGAGCGCCCTGCCAGCACCCGCAGTCCCCCGGGGGCCGTGGAGAGGGAGTTCGAGGGGGCGGGGGTCCCAGCCCGGCTCCGGAGGGGGCTTCTTGGGAATTTTTTTTTTTTTTAAAGAAAAATGAAAACGGAGAAAAAAAAAATAAGTAAAACAAAAAATATAAAAGTAAAATGACAAAAATAAAAAGGAAAAAAAAATGGAAAAGGCTCCGTGCGGCGTGCCGAGCGGCCGATGGGGGGGGGGGAAAGCCGGAGGGGTGGGGGGGGGGGGGCTCCGGTCCCGGGACCACCCCCTCCCCCCCCACGGTGGGAGGGGGCCCAGACCCCGGGTCCCGGCGTGCCCCGCGGTACCGGCAGCCCCGCGCCCCGCCCCCCCGGGAGGCGGGGCAGGGACCGGAGACGGCACCGGGACCCGGCCGGGACCCGCCTGCAGCCGGCCGCGATGTGGCCTCTGCGCCTGGGCACGGTGAGACGGGGGGGGGGGCACGGTCCCCTCGGGGTCTCGGTGCCCGCAGGGAGGTCCCGGTGCTCGGGGGGGGGGGGGGGGTGCGGGGGGTCCTGATGGCCGGGCCCGGTGCTCGGGGGGGGCCCAGTACAGGTGGGGGGGGGGCAGGTGTCGGTGTGGGGGGGGGTCCCGGTGTCTGGGGGGGATGGGGGGCGATGTCGGGGGTGGGGCGGTGCCGGGGGGTGGGGGGGGGTTGTTCACGGGGCTCCCGGTTTCCGCAGGGCTCCCGGTGCCTGCGGGGGCTCCCGGTGCTCGGGGGGGTCCCGGTGCACGTGGAGGTCCCGATGCTCGGGGGGGTCCCGCTGCCCGCAGGGGAGTTGCGGTGCCCACGGAGGGGGGGGGGGGAGCTCCCCGTGCTTGTGGGGGTCCCGCTGCTTGCAGGGGGTCCCGGTACGCCCCGCCCCCCCCCCCCCCCCCCCCCATTTTCCTCTCGTCCCTCTCAGCCGTGCCCTTTACCCCCCCACACTCCCCCTACTCCACCCCCCTGCCCCGTGCCCCCCCCCCGCGACCTTCGCGTCCATCCCAAAGTCCCCGGTCGCGGTGCCGACCCCGGGGGCAGCCGCCGCCGCCGCCGGCCTTGGCCCCTGCCCGACGGGGCGGGACGGGGGCGGCTCCACGCTGTGCCCCGCGCCGAGGGGGGCCGCGGCCCGGCGGGTGATGCAATGGGGCGGCGGTGGTTACATCACCCGGCACCGGGATGGGGCCGCACACGTGCGTGGGGACCCCCCTGGGCATGAAGCCGTCGGTGGGGAACGGGGCTGGGGGTGCTCGGGGTCCCCCCCCCCCCCGAGCACACGTGCTGGGCTCCCCCAGGATCCGTGGGGCCCCCCCCGGCTGACCCTGTGGCTCTGCCGGTTGCTGTTGGGCACTGAGGGGTCCTGGGGTCCCGGTCCCCAGGGGCTGGGGGTCCATCTGTCCTAGCATCCATCTGTCCTGGTGGCCCCCCCCCATCCCACCAGGTGCCCACGTGTACGCACGTGCAGCTCCCCTGCACGCGCCCTCGTGTACTCGCAGCAGGTTTTGCTGCTGTTGCTGCTGCTCCTTCACCAGAGCTGCTCAAGCTCTGGCTATGGGCTGGGGTAGCTCCGGGAGGGGGGGGTCCCACTTGCCCACACCCACCTTGTGGGGTGCCAGCGGGAGCCAGAGCACCGGGGTCCTGCTCCTCATGCTGCTGCTCACAGCTCCAGGGGTGCTTTGGGGGTATCGGGGCCTGGCAGCTGCCCATGAGGGGTGGCAACCTCTGAGCCCCCCCCCGTCCCACACAGGCTCTGCAGCGATGCGCCCAGCTGGGTGCTGGCAGCTGGCGAGCGCAGCATGGCACGGCCGCGGCAGCAGCCGTCGGGCACCTGCCTGGCTGGACGGGGCAGGAGAGCCTTGCCGAGAGTGACCCCGAGATGTGGTCCCTGGTCCAGAAGGAGAAGGATCGGCAGTGCCGAGGGCTGGAGCTCATCGCCTCTGAGGTGGAGTAGGGGGTCTGAGGTGGGATAGGGGGCGCTGGGAGCGGGGACGGCAGTGGTCCGTCTCCCATGAGCTGTGGCACCCCAACTCTGAGCCTCTTCGTCCCCAGAATTTCTGCAGCCGGGCAGCTCTCGAGGCCCTGGGCTCCTGCCTCAACAACAAGTACTCAGAGGGGTACCCAGGCAAGAGGTAAAGGGGAGTCATGGGCTCTGGGCTTGGCCGGGGGGTGCTGGCAGCTTCAGGGGTCCTCCTGCAGTCGGTATTCAGCTGCAGGAAGGGTCGCAGGGACCCCAGGGCCAGCAGGGGTGTACAGAAGGGAAGCTCTCCTCTCCCCCAAGGTCCCCAGTGGGGTTCGCAGATGGGGATACCCTATAACCACCTCCCTGTCCCCAGGTACTACGGGGGAGCTGAGGTGGTGGACCAAATCGAGCTGCTGTGCGAGCAGCGGGCTCTGGAGGCGTTTGACCTGGACCCTGCCCGCTGGGGCGTGAATGTTCAGCCCTACTCAGGGTCTCCGGCCAACTTTGCAGCCTACACAGCCCTGCTGCAGCCCCACGACCGCCTGATGGGGCTGGACCTGCCTGACGGGGGCCAGTAGGTGTCGGGGTGAGGCAGCTGGGAGTCTGCACCCCTTGGGGGGGTCCCAGCCTCAACCTGCACCTCTGCCTTCCCCCACAGCCTCACGCACGGGTACATGTCAGATGTCAAGAGGATCTCAGCCACGTCCATCTTCTTTGAGTCGATGCCCTACAAGCTCGATGTGAGTCAGGGGGTGGCTGGCTGAGCCCCAGCAGTGCCCCTGGGGTGCCCTAGCACCCCGCCATCCCCTGTCCCACTGCCCCCATGTGCTATGTCCTCATGTTGTGTGATGCTCTGCGGGCTCTCAGCCACGCCATGCTCAGAGCTGCAAGAGGAGGTGTGTGTCTGTCATCTCTCTGTCTGTCCATCCCTTGCAGCCAGCCACAGGGCTGATCGACTACGACCAGCTGGAGGTGACGGCGCGGCTCTTCCGTCCTCGCCTTGTCATTGCTGGCACCAGTGCGTACGCCCGCCTCATCGACTATGCTCGCATGAAGAAGGTGCGGGGAGGCGGCGCGGTGCCACGGGGACAGGAGCCCTCGCTGCCTGGGTGCAGGCGCACCGCAGGGATGGGGCCAGTCCCTGACTGCCACGTCCCCAGGTGTGTGAGGAGGTGAAGGCGTACCTGCTGGCGGACATGGCACACATCAGCGGGCTGGTGGCTGCCAAGGCCATCCCATCGCCCTTTGAGCACGCGGACCTGGTGACCAGCACCACGCACAAGACCCTGCGTGGCGCCAGGTGAGGCCACATCCCACTGCCATTCCTTGGGAAGGCTCCAGCGCCCAGTGGGGGTGCAAAGCAGTTTGATTTTCATGCTCTGTCTGGGGGCAGCCCCCAGACCTGAGGCAGGAGGGAGGACACCTGGCAGGCCCAGAGCAGCGTGGTGATGGTGCTGGTGCTGCACTGGTGCAGAGGGGCCGGGCTGTGCTGGGAGGAGCAGTGCCATGCTTTCTTGCCCACAGGTCAGGCCTCATCTTCTATCGCAAGGGTGTGCGCTCGGTGGATAAGAAGACTGGCAAGGAGACACTCTATGATCTGGAGGACAGGATCAACTTCGCCGTCTTCCCCTCCCTGCAAGGGGGGCCTCACAACCACGCCATCGCTGCCGTAGCTGTGGCCCTCAAGCAGGTCTGCGGGGGGAGGATCCAGGGCTGGGCTGGGCTGTGCCAGGCCCCATGCTGATGGATGCGGTCTGTCCCCCCCCCAGGCCAGCTCTCCTGCGTTCCGCCAGTACTGCCAGCAGGTGCTGAAGAACGCCAAAGCCATGGCACAGGCACTGCTGCAGCGCGGGTACACCCTGGTGTCAGGTAGTGCCTCCGTCCTGGCCGCGGGGAACAAGGGGAAGGGGGCTGAGGGTGCAGGGCAGGGCTCTGGAGGTGGCACAGAGGGAGCGGGGCTGCAGGGGATAGGAGCTGTCACCACTCACCTTGTGTCCCTTGCTCCCCAGGTGGCACCGACAACCACCTGGTGCTGGTGGACCTGCGGCCCAAGGGCATCGATGGCGCCCGGGCTGAGCGGGTTCTGGAGCTCGTTTCCATCACGGCCAACAAGAACACGTGCCCGGGGGACAAGAGCGCGCTCACGCCGGGAGGGCTGCGCCTGGGTGAGGGACAGGCCTTGTTCTGGGAAGGAGATTCCTGCCCCCACCCAGCCCCTTCCCTGGGGAGGGGTCCCCAGGTTGTCGTCTCTCCAGGATGTCTCCCTTCCCCTTCACCCCTCTTTGAGGACCCCTTATGGGAAGGGGTCTGGGAGTACTTCAGGGACCTTAGGAACAGCTTGGTGGGTTTGGCTCCTGCTGGGTGTACCCCCTGGTGCAGCTCACAGCCCTGACGTGTCCGTGTCCCTAGGGGCCCCTGCACTGACCTCCCGCCACTTCCGCGAGGAGGATTTCCAGAAAGTGGTGGGATTCATCGATGAAGGCATAGCGCTGGCCCTGGATGTCAAGAGCAAAACCAGTGAGTTAGCAGGGCCCTGGGCTGTGGCTGCGAGTGAGCACCTCTGTTTGGGGCAGGATGGGGCTGCTGTGCCCCCCCATGCCCCTCTCACCTGCTCCTCCCTCTCCCTTCTGCACCCAGGCAAGCTCCAGGAGTTCAAGACCTTCTTGCTGCAGGATGTGGAGACGCAGCGGCGCTTGGCAGAGCTGCGCCAGCGCGTGGAGACCTTTGCTCGTGCCTTCCCCATGCCTGGCTTCAGTGACCGCTGAGGGGGGGGTTCTTGCCTCTCCTGCCAGGCCTGGACTCTGGGGCGAGGGGGAGCCGAACCCATCCCATGCATTCCCTGCTCTCCTTCGTCCCCACCAGCACCTCTGGGGCTGGGCACCTCCTCTCCCTGGGTGCCCCCCCATCTTGCTCAGTATTAGGGTATAGAGACCAACCAACCCCCGTGGGGTGGGACGGGACCAATCCTGGCTCCAGCCTCCTCCCTTCTGCCCGAGGAAGTCTTGCAATTTTCCATGGGGGGTACGCTAATAAAAGTGGGGGCAGAGCCTGCCTGCCTGGAGGTGTGTGGGCTGCGCTGAGCTGGGGCTGGAGACGGGGGGAGGACGTGGCCGATGGCATCCCCAGGCCCCCATCAGAACCAGACACGGTCCCATTGCCCCCCAGTACCCCTCCCTGTGCCCCTCGTGCCACAGGGTGTGAGGACAGTGGCAGCACCCGCGGTCCTGGCATGGCTGGAGGTGGCGGAGCCTCGACAGCTCCCCTGCTGCCAGCCCTAGGCACGTCCCGCTCGTCACTTCCTAAAATCCTGGCCTTTAATTCTCCTTCTTGGCCAAACCAAACAGCACCAGACAGGCCCCCCCTGCCTGTGGCAAAGGCCAGGCCGTGCCGTGTGGCACGTAGGCCCCGGGGCGGGGAACAGGCGCGTGCATGCAGTGCATCTGGTTGTGTTCGACTCCCCCCTCCAGCCCTCCTCTTTTTTCCTCTCCAGATCTGGCTTCCTGTGGCCTCCCCTGGGCCAGGACCCTCGCGGGGGAGCTCCGGGGGCACCCCTGGAGCGTGGGAGAGAGGAAGCACGGCGCTGCGGGGTCAGGGCTGGGAACCGCGGCTTCCAGCGGGATGCAAGCCCCCGGCCCTTGCAGGGCACGGGGTGTTGGGCTGCTCCTGTGTTGGTGGGCCTGGGAAGCCACGAGCCATCCTCCTCTCTCCCCTCAGCGATTTGTTTTATTACCGGTCTACGTGTTTGATGCAGATGGGGCTGGCGGGAGAGGTGGTGCAAGCAGCAGCTGCTGCAGGGCAGGATGGGGGGGGGCCTGGAGTGAGGGGGCTTGGTGCAGGGGTCCAGCCTGGTGCTGGGGCTGTTGTGGAGCAGGGCAGCGGTGCTGGGGGGGCGCTGCAGAAGGTGCTGGGGGGGCTGGCACAAGGCAGCAGCTCAGAAGCTGGGCCGGTCCTTCTTGAGGCTCTTGTAGTCGGTGGAAACTGCCATGAACTGGAAAGGGGAGGGGTATGAGCAGGGGTGGGGGCATTCAAGGGCTTGTGCCCCCCTGCCTCCGTCCCAGGGTTGATTCTGTTCCCCCCTCTTCCCCAAGCACAGCGTGGTGCTGGTCCCTGAAAGGTGCCCATGCCCCCTCCCCAGAGAGCCAGGCCCCCCAGTTCACCCCAGTGCTCACTTTATACTGGTCCGTGGGGCCCAGCTTATTCCAGGGTTCAGGATTATTTTTTCGGTCCCAGCTGCAAGAAGCAATGGGGCTGTCAGCACCTGTAAGGGGAGGGGTAGGGCCCCACAGACACCCCCTCCCCATTTCACCCCCATAGGTGCCTCCAGCCCTATCTCCGTGCAGGGCTAATCCTGGACACCATCGTTGCATCTGCTGTGCTGGCGGGTCAGGGGCTCCGGCTGGCTTCTGACCAAGGAGGAAACGTTCTGTCCTGTCCCGGGGGGGTTGCAGAAGGCCAGCAGAGCCGTGGGATGGGACCCTGGAGAAAGCAGCTCCTGTCCTCTCCCTCCCTCCCTCCCTCCCTCCCTCCCTCCCTCCCTCCCTCCCCCTGCAATCCGCTGGTGTTGGCCAAGAGCAGAATTTTCCATCTCGGAAGATGCGTGTGCTGGGGCAGGGAGGGGGGAGCTGTGCTGTGCTTGCAGACCCCTGGAGCTGTTTAGTGGCATTAATGTGCTAGGCGGGCTGCTGTTGTTTTATCCCCCCCCCCTTGACAAACAGGCGCACACCCCTGCGCTTCCACCATCAAAGACAAGGTGCCTGGATCTGCTAATTGCTGAGCTAAGTACCCTGGGCAGCTGGCATCAAATTAAATCAATGAGCGTTTTACCCGGAGCAAACAAATATTAGATAGGCATTAGACAGTGTGGGGCTGCAGGGACCATGGGCCACTCAGTTATAAGGGGAAAAAAAAAAAAACCGCCTTGCACGCTGCAGCGTGCCTGCCTTTCCCTATGCCAATCCATCCAGCCTCTGTTCCTCATCAATCTATCCTTACACCTCGTCTTCCTCCCCTTCGCCATTCGTCCTTGCACGGTTTTTTATCTGCCTAGCCACCCCTCCAACCTTGCACCCCAGCCCTTCAGCAGCCAGCTGTCCCGCTGTTTTCACAGCCCTCTCTGGCCCTCTGTCAATCCATCCAGCCCCACGCCGGCTGTCTGGCTGTCCGTCTGTCCATCCATCAGTCGCACGCTGCTGTTATCTGCCTCGTCACTCCTGCGCCCACCCTGCTGTCTGCCCTTCCTCGGAGCGTGCCCGTCTCCCGCTCCCCTCCCTGCGTCCCCCAGATGCCGGTGCCATTCCTGGAGCTGCAGGGCTGGAGGGGGCCTTGAGGCACCCCCAAGCAGGGGCAGGGCAGGCAGTGCCTCGGCTTCCCTTGTCCCTTGGTGCTGCTGGTCTGTGCCCACCCCTCAGAGCCCCCCACAGAGGTTTTTGAGCAGGGGGGAGCACCTTGCAGACCCCAGCGCTGCGCTGGGTGCATGGTGCATGTGGGCTGCGTGCCAGCACCCCCATACCTGACGTCCGGGCTGTACAGGGCCAGCCTGAGCAGGTACAGCACAGCACTGCCCAGTCCAACGCTGATGAAGCCAATGAGGGGAACGAGCTGCAGAGAGAGAGAGAAAAATGAAAAATACCCCAATAAAATGAATATTTATCAGGCCGACTGGAGAGTGAAAGGGAGAGCTGACACACTGGGAGATTTACAGGGGAAATATGGCAGAGCAATCCTGTAGCTGGGCTGCAGTACACAGTGTAGCTGTCAGCTTGAGTGACTGAATTAAAAGAGGGAGAGAAAAATCGGCTCATGTTGGAGAGGAATTGGGTTTAGAATGAGAAATCACTTCCCCACTGCCGGCCCGGCCCCATGCTCACTGGCATAGCTGAGGGTACCTGCACCTAGCTGGTGGTGCCCCCCCAGGACATGGGGTCCATTTGGTCTGCAGGCAGAGTGTGGACCCCCACCCCAGCAAGCTACCCCCCCTCCGCAGGTCCAGCACCCAGTGTCCTCCTGTCCCATGTCCCTGCCAAGCACAGGACAGCTGGGGCTGCATCCCCTGCTGCTGCTGAGGTGCTGCATTCACTGCACTGTGCTGCTGGGTGCAAGGCAGGGCTCTGAGAAGCAGTAACAGCACGGGGGGGGGCACTCAGCTACCCCCTTGGTACTGCCTTGGCCACCATGGTGGGGGTCCCTGCGAGCAGTCCCCCCCCCAAGGCAGGGCTTTCATCTCACCACTGCAGGGTGAGCAGCTCCATCTCCTTGTCTCCACTCCCCCCTCCTCGCGCTGCCAATCCCCGGTGCCCAGGGGGACGCGGCCTCAATCGGAGCTGAGACGCAGCAGCTCTGACCTCCCCCAAATTGCTGTGGCCCCCGCGCCAGGGAAGACGGTCGGAGTGTAATGAACCTCCCGCCAACCTGTGCCCCTGGGAAGGCAAACACGGCCGGCACCTCGCCGTGCCCATTAGTGGCAGCGCGGGAGCGGGGGCCGGTGGTGCACAGCGAGCGCCTCACGCTCAGCACGGTTTGCATTGCCAGCACCTGAGCTCTTGGGTTATATCCGCAGTGCTGTTTGGCAGCTCGAGCTCTCAGCAAGTGTCTCCGAACCCCCACCCACCCACCCACTGTGTGGTGACTCAGTTTCCCCACCTGGATGAGGCTGGGGGGTTGGTGGGGGGGGGCTCCAAAACACAAAAAGCAGGATCCAGCTGAACCTCCCTGGGCTGTTCTCCACCAAGCACCCCCACAGGGAAGGTGTCTTGTGGGGAAGGCACCTTGACATAAAATGTCTCCCACTCCCCACAGGCTCCCTCCCTGCCCCTCAGTCCTAGCTGGCCACCCCGCATCCTTCCCAATGCCCCTGCATGGCCCACACCCTGCTCTGCAGCGCCAAAGCCCAAGCCAAGCAGCACGCCGTGCTCTCGCCCGGCAGATGCCGGTGCCAATTCGGGAGGTTAGAGGCATCAGCAGATAATGATCTTTTGCGCTGTGTGCGGCCAGGTGCCAAGAGGATCTGGCAGTAGCCACTACCCAGCCGCGCCGACTAATCAAGAAGAACTCCACAGCGCCGGGAATTGCAGTGTCTGTTGGAGGAGATTCGGGGCGATGGATCCGTCTCACCATCTGCTGCTGACACCTTCTGGGTAATTAATGCCTGGGAAGAATTAAAGGTAGGGGGAGCAGCGGGACCAGGCATGCGGCAGGCAAGGGGGCTACAGAGTTCTGGGAACAGCCTCCTCCATGCACACGGAAATAAATAAGACGTTACAAGTCTGACCTTAAGCATACAGAGCATTAAAATGCTGCTTGTGGGCATTTATCTGTGGGGCTGAGCTGCCCAGGAATGTTTGCCCCTTAACCCTAATGGTGGGAGCTGCAGTTGGCCATGTCCAGGGTAAGGCACATGTGCCCCAGGACCTCAGGCACCCCCCAGCCCTGTCACAGCCACCACCCGCACCTCGCCGTGAGCCTGTGGAGAGCCAGAGCCAGCACTGACAGAGCAGGGACCTGGCCCTCATCCCACCGCACTGGCTGCAAAAGCAGCGGGAAGGAGAAAGAAAATGTGTGCAGGTGCCAGGTGAGGCGAGGGCACTGGGCTGAGCAGCTCGTGCCAGGGGTTCATCACACCAGCCCCAGTGCCTGCGGCAAGTTCGCGTGCAAAGGCGAGCAGCCGGAGTGATGCCCGGTGGTGTGGGCAGGGTGCCCGTGGTACTTGTCCTGCCAGGGCTCCTGTACCTCACCAGCACCAGGCTCCTTGGGCTCGGCAAGGCCGTGGGTCACCGCCAGGCGGGTGGGCAGTGGGGGGCTCTGCTGCAAGGTGGGAGCCCTGATATACCTGCCCGGGTGGTCGCGTGTGAAGAACGATGTCTCAGAAACTGCCACAGCAACTTCTGCTGGCACCAGCCCTGCGGGATGGCTGCAGGTGCTTCAGGCACGGGCATCCAGGCCCACCGCCCCTCACACACGCTGCTCGGGGACCCTGCTGCGCCCCCTCAAGCCATGCACAAATCTCTGCTTGACAGCTGCAGGCACCACAGTGGGGCATGAGCAGAAAAGCCCCAAATCCCTGTCCTGCAGCTGTGCTGCAAAGTTGGCACAAGAGCCCTGGCCCTTGCTGCACACCCGTGCTCTCGCAGCAGTTGCAGAATCACCCGGGCATCCTCCAGCATGGGAGAGGCCCCAGCCTCCCGCGCCTCCTGCCTGGCCGCCAGCCTCTTAGCACCGGAGCCGGCCTGGTGCTCAGCCACGGCTCATCATCCTTTCCAGCCTGGCAGCTCTGCCTCCCCACAAACCCAGCTGCCAAGCGCTTACGTGACTTTCAGCCCGGCACCGGCAGCTCATCAACCCTGCGTGGGTCACCAGCCCCTGGCAGGATGCAGGGAGGACACCGGGGACCCTCTGGCAGGGGCAAGAGCCCTGCCACGGGGGGGACCTTCCTGGCAGGGTGGGGACACACAACTGTGGTCCTCTTGGAGGATCTGGAAGGTTTTGGTGGCAGGGAATGGGGAAGGCTGGAAGGACAGGAGCTGGCACATCAAACCAGGATCAAAGTGGCTGTGTGGGGGCTGGCCAGCAGCACGCTGAAGCTTCCATTCCCACCCCCTTCCAAAGACCCCCCCCCAGAGCAGGGAGCAGCTCCCTCTGTCCACCCATGCAACTGCCAGTGAGTGAGGCTGGATACAAACGCCTCCATGCGCACAAAACCCAGCCCTGCTGCACCCCAACGGTGCTGGACGTGGGTGGCTCACGTGGGGGGCACGGGCAGGACTCCCCAGCACCTGCGGGGTGCTGCAGGAGCCAGGCGGGCCAAGTGCAAGGCGGCAGCAAGCGAGCGGGGGGGACAGCCCTGGGATGGCATGGGGAGGGCAGAGGGGGCTGAGAAGAGGCTTGGGGTGGAAGCGGAGCTGGAGGAGAGAGCAGTGGGTGGAGGAGGAATAAGGGATAAGGGGAGAAGGGTGAGGGTAGGCGCAGGGCACACATCCCAGGGGAGGGAAGGGAGAGATGGAGGGGTAATGGCGAAGGGGTCTGGGAGTGGGCGAGGGGCAGAAGGATGCAGGGAATCCGGCCAGAGGGGTGATGGGGGACTCACTCCGGGGTGCCTCTTGACGTGCCGGGAGAACATGGCTCCGAGCAGGGGGCCCTTCATGGCAAGGGAGCGGGGCCGGAGGTCTGGCTGTGGTGCGAGGCTCTGAGTGCTGGCCGAGGCTGGAGGAGGGCAGGACACACGGGGAGGCGTCTGCAGCAGGGCTGGGAGGGACGGGGCGGGACGGGGATCCCGGCCCAGGGGCAGCAAGCTGGAAGCGGGCAGCTGAGCATCCACTGCGGAGCCCCAGCCATGCTCTGCCCCTTCCAGCAACTCCTGTACTGAGCTGCCACCACTGGGTTAGCGACCAGCTGTGGGTCTGGGTTCTCCACAACACCCACTAGACGCCCCCCCCCAGCACTTGTGCCTCAGTTTCCCTGTCTGGATGAGGGGCCGGCCCCTCTCCTCCACACACAAAGCCCTCCCAGGTTGCTCGGCACCTTTCTGCTAGGGCAAAAGATGAGTTGTGTGATTTGTTATGACAACTTCTCCGATGTTTGCGGCCTCCCCTCAGCACCCCCCGCCACCCTCCCCTTTATGATAAATGACATAACACCCAATTTACATTTAGCAATGCAAATCTCCCTGGCAGTAACAGATGCTGCTGTGCATATGGAAACCAGCTATTTGTACCCATTGGCTCTTAACAAAAGACTGGGGAGATTGGCGGAGCAGGCAGCCCAGCGCAGCAGGCAGGGACGTCGCATCCATCCCCACAGCCGCTGGCCGCATCCTGCCCTGCAGCAGCCGAGCCCCATGGCTCCTCGGGGCACAGAGCGCGTGGCAGTGCCCCTTCTGCATTTGATGGGCACGGGCTGATCCCTGATATGCACCCCCTTCTGCGGGGGGCCAGCACCCCCATATCGCCCCAGCCCAGCCTTGGCTGGTGCACGCACAGAGCTCTGCTGCCACCCCTCCACACAGCCCAGCTCCGCCGCGTCCACTTCATCCTCACCTCCTTTCTCTCAGCAAAGTCTAAGAGGACAAAGGGGAGAAACTTCTCCGGAGCGTGTGGAAATAAATAAACAAGACCTGAATCGCAGCCAGCAGCGCCGTGTTGAGGCCTTTGTTGATATAATTAGAGTTTTGAAATGGGATTGATTAAGTGCCACTCCCCAAGACAGAGTGCATCCTGCCCTCGGCAGAGGAGCGCTTGCGTCCTTCGCTGCCTTCCTCTGCCAGCGACTGCCGCGGTGCAGGGACGGTGGCATGGGGTGCGTGCGTGTGCAGGGTTGGGGCAGAGCTTTGCGGGAGTGTTTGTGATGGGGCACGTGCCCACATGTTGCAAGGGTGATCCCGCAGGCACCACCAGGATCCCCTTGGCAGGGGGGAGGCACTCAGCGGGGTGTCAAGCAGGCAGGTAGCAGCGTTAGGATGCCGGTGGGTCCTGGCCCCATCAGAGCCAGGCCTGCTCTGGAGCACCCTGCAAGCTCCGAGCTCCCTGCAGACAAGCCCAGGACTTCCCCTGGAGAAGCAGTGGGATTCCCTGCCTGCAAAGCCCAGCTGCCTCCATGCTCATTAATGATTATAATTAAGAGACCATTTAATTCTGTGCCGCACTTCCCTCTTCTATGGTGATTAGAGCTCGTGCCCTGCTGCTCAGGCACTCTCCTGGGCACCGCGAACCCACCCCTGTGACAGCGGCCATCTCAAGGGGCTCAGCCCTGCCGAGTGCTGGGAGGATGCCAGCACGCCTCCCCCCCTTACCCCCCCCAAGAGGGAGACACCATCAATCCAAGCAGATAGAAACCTTTTGAGCTCTTCATGGCTACTTCTGCCTGGCACCACGCGGAGCGAAAGGGTTGGAGCTTTGAGGGGGGGGACGACCAAGCCCTCAAATACTTCCTCGAGAGACAAGAATTACAGCCCCCGACCTCAGCGAGCAGGCACACGCAGGGACACACATCTGCAGATGCAGAGCTGCACGGACGTGCTCTCACACCTACCTGTACACAGACCCCCCCCCCCCCCAGCCTGTGCTGCTGCACGCACCCATCTGTGTGCACACGTTTGTGCACAGACACATGCACAACCCCTGCCCTGATCCCAACAGATGTGCATGGCCACAGGGACACTTACACACCTTTATGGGCAGGACGTAGGCTTGCACACGCACCAACACACAATCCCACGTGTGCCAGTGCAGTCCCAGACCCTATATAAGGGCCCTCCAGTATAGCCCAGTCAGGGTAAGCAGCTGACAGACAAACATGGTGGGGGGAGCGGGGGGAGCCGCCAGGCCTTGGTGCTGCTGCTCGCAGCTGCTGCGGCGGGTATTTTACAGCCACTCCAAAAATATTATTCAAGATGAAGGAGAATCACGGCTGCTGCGAGCGAGCGCAGGGCCGTCGCGGGGAATTTATCATCCCGAATTGGGTGCCCCCCCTGTAACGCCGCGGTGATGAAGTGCTTCATTAATGGGAGATGCTGCAGCTCGGGGCTGAACGTGCCTGCACCTGAGCGTGCTGTTTCCTCCAGCTCCCAGCCTTGGCACTCAGCCCCCGCTGTCCCCGCATGCCTCCCCCAGCACCCAGCCAGCTCCACACCCCCTCCCCACCCCACAGCCTCCTCACTGCCCCCTGGCCCCACACCTGGCCCCCATTTGTTGCTCCCCAGGCAGACCCCCAGACCCTGCAAGGAGCAGACCCCAGACGTCCTGTGGGGGTGACACAGAGTTGCACCCCCTCCAAGAATAGAGTCATACCCCTCTGATAATTAGGCCTGTCCCCTTTTTAAGGGGCTGGATGGAGCCACATGGTGCTGCTCGTGCCAAAGCTGTAAATCTCCCTGGCTTTTGGCCGGGGCGCAATGGAAACCATCATAAAAAATTCATATCATCTAAAGCAAACAAACAATAAACAAACAGCCAATAATTAAATGGTGAATTAACGGGATATATTTCATAGCCCCACAGAGGCGTGCTGTAGGACAAGCCTCAGCACAGGCAGAAGGGGCTGGGTGCTGGGGGTCCCAGACCCTTGCAGGGAGAGGAGGTGGCCAGGGGGACAGGGACAGGAACAGGTTGAGGGGACTGGCAAGGGGGTGTTTTGGGGAGGGGGGGGGGGGGAAGGGGCTGAAGGAGCAGCTCCACAAAGGGCATCA
The DNA here is from genome assembly GCF_964035555.1 of Netta rufina. Taxonomy (NCBI): domain Eukaryota; kingdom Metazoa; phylum Chordata; class Aves; order Anseriformes; family Anatidae; genus Netta; species Netta rufina. The sequence goes on from NC_140154.1 coordinate 2,428,361, forward strand.
CCACCAGCACTGCTGAGACATGTTGCGATGGATTGCACAGACAGATAATGGTGGGGCAACCTCACCCCTTCCTCCCTGCCATGCTGAGATTGTCCCACATCTCCTCCTGTTGAGTGTGATGTCATGCCCATGCCGTGATGTCACTGATCGCTATGACATCATGCCCCCCCCCCATTTCTTGCTCCCCTACGTGCTTGCCCTGGCTGCAGCGTGCCTCTGAGCACGCCTGTCTGCCAGCACCCAGGGCTGGCCCCGGTGCCATCCATCACCCAACACAGGCACACATCATTTATAGCTGGCACCTTCATTTACAGGGCTATTATCATCCTAATTCCCCCCATTAATCACAGGGCACTGCGTGATGAGCACCAGGAAAGCCGATTCCTGACCCACAACTGCTGCAGGATTGGGGGCACCACCCTCATAACTTGGGACCCCAAATCCCCCGAGATACTGCAAGTGACAGCTGAGACAAACCCTCTCCTTGTCCCCAGAGATCCAGCCACGGGCCTGCAGGGTGCAGCTGGGGTGCTGAGGGGCATCCAGCACCGCAGGCAGGGGCTCCAGGATGGCAGCGGGCAGGTTGCCGCTTCCGTGGCTGCTGGAGGCGTTTCCTAGAACCGACCCTGCAATTAACCACCGCCTTGGCCTTGTCCTGCAACATCGATTTTTATTTTCTTTTCATTTATTTATTTTTTTTTTTTTCCCGTAATTCTCTGAAGAAAAGCCCAAGCCCAGAGCTGTGATTTCCAAAGCCTGTTTTATAAATAACTGGGGTCGCCAGCTGCCAATTGCTGTAACGCCGCCTTGATACAATTTAATAAGCATAATAGCCTCTTCCTTCATCGTGACAAAGACACTGGTGGGGACAGAGCTGTGCCCATCAGCGGCGCACGCGGCCGAAGTGTGCACGACCGTGCTGAGCGTGCCCGGCCGATGCACGGGGACACGCGTGTGCCCAACCCGAGATGCGGGACCGTGGCACGGGCACGACCCCAATCCCTGCACCCCTCAGGCGTGCGCCCCGGGGCCGCGTGCTCTTGCACGAGCAGCCCACGCGTGTCCGCGCCCCCGCTGCCCGCCGTGGGGCGTCCCGGGCCCGTCGGGAGTCCTGCGGCGCCCTCTCGTGGCGCACAGCTCCAAGGACCCGACCCTCCCCCCCCCGGTCCCCCCTTTGGTCCCCCCCCCAGCCCCACTGAGTGATGCCAGCGACGCCCAAATCAATTCCCATCCCCGCCAGGACACGGCACGAAGGCGACAAATCACGGCTGCTGCTCCGCAGCCCCAGCACCTCATTTTTCTTGTTGAACTCCATAATAAGAAATCAATGGCAGACGCTGTGCTCCTGATGCGTCTCTGCCGGGACGGGTGGCGTTGGGTTGTTGAAAACCCCCTTCCCCCCTCCCCCCCTAGTTCTCAGGTCCCCCTGCCAACCCCAAGATCTGGCAGGGCACAGAGTAGGCGCCCCGTTCTTTCCAGGACCCCCCCACCCTTCCCCTGGCTGCCTCAGGGCTCCTTGCACCCATGCGCCCTGGGTGCATTTGGTGCTGCGTGCAATGCACGGGGCTGAGCCAGCTCCTGCCAGCAGAGCAGAGCCCTGGGCAGTGCTTCGGGCAGGTGCACCCCATCCTGCTGCAGCCTTTAGGGCGCCTCTGGGTCCCTGAAATATCTTGGAGTGTGGGGGGGGGCAAACCCCCACCTTCAGGGTCTGCCTGGCACACAGACACCCACCTGGATCCTCACCCATCCCCACATCTCCAGCCAGGCAGGTGGGAAGCACCCAGGCATCCTGTGGGTGTAAATCGGGGTGGTGGTGGTGCAGAACTGGGGGGGGGGGAGACTCAGGGTGGGGGGGTGCAGAGCTGCTGTCACATGGCAGCTCCAGCAGCTGCAGAAGGGCCTGGGCTGGGGAGAGCCGCTCCAATTAGCTGTAATCGCGCTTCCCCGCGGTGCCTGACACCGAAAAACCTACATAATTACCAGCAGCGACAGGGAAGGCAGGACCAGGCGCTCGTGCTTAATTGAGTGTTTACAGCCCTGTGGATGGGCGGGGGGGTGGTGGTGGCAATAACAGCTCTATAGAAAAGCTGCACCCCCCTCCCCAAATCAGCCATAGATGTCCAGGGAGGGGGGGGGGGCAGCAACGAAAGGCTGCTCTGTTCCTGCTCCCCTCCCCAGGGTGCCTCCGTCCCTGTCCCCCAGTAGCCCCCACCACTGCTGCAGAGCTCGTGGTTGACTTGCAAATGTGGCCGCAGGAGATGGAGGTCTCGCTCCTGTCAGCCAGACTGAAATCCCGTGGGCCAGCAATGGGGTCACCACGACCAGACGTGCCCCAGCAGACAGGGACGGGGCAGGGGACGCAGCTGCCACGGGTCTGGGACAATCCCAGATTGACGGCCCTGCTTTGGGGGCTGGAAGGCGTGCGGCAGGCGGGGATGACCTGTGGAGCAGAGGCAGACACCAGCTCCCATCCTGCAGCTGCCTGGACGACGCCAGCCTGCCCACGCCGTGCCGCCCCCAGCCCCAGCAGACAAAGCTCCTGCCCAGCTGTTTTTGCCTGGTTAATTTTTCATGAGCGTGCTGATAATTCTGCTCATTGCGCTGCCACGGACCCCATACCAATGAGCCGCAGTGCTCCCCCAGGCCCGGCAGCGCCAGAATTGGGGACGGCTGGGACTGGAATTTGCTGACGGGGGCATGGCCTGGGCTCCCCCCACTGTGCCCACTCCCTGCCAGACCGGGGGCTCCACGAGAACACTCTCCTGCACGGCAAGCACAGGGGCCACACGCATGCAGATGTGTAAGGAACCATGCACAGAAGTAGGTGTGCGAGGACTCACACGGAGCCATGCATGGCCATGTGTGCACGGGAGCATGCTGATATGAGTATGTGTGCGTGTACATCACACACCTGTCTGTCGTCCCCCCCGGGGTCTTGCAGCATCTCCCACCCTGGAGATGCAGGAACCGGCCCCTTTGTGCCCTTCGCACTCCTGCCGTTGCCCGAAACCAGGCGTGGGATGGGGCAGTGGGGTCAGACGAGCACTGCTCTCCCTGTTCTGCAGCCAGGAACAGCCATGGGATGGGGGGGCGGGGGGGGGAATGCACCAACCCCCCCTGCACCCAGGAAGGGCGCGGGGTTGACCCCAGGCATCTGAGCCCTGTGCTGGGGTCTTGTGGGGCCAGGACAGGGGCGTGGGGCAGAGCCCCAGGGAGGGCACGGGGGCACGTGGGGGGCAGACAGCTTTCTACCATACCAAGCCCTGTCCTGCCTGTCCGTCTGCCACTTTCTGATGTGCCCAACTAGAATCACTAATTCCGATGAACCCAGGCTAGATTAATTTTAATTTCCCCATGCAAATCAGTGCTAATTAGGATGGATTTAGTTCACATCACAGGGGCTGTGGGGACGGAAGCTGCATACGGTCTTCGCTCCCCAGCTGGGCTTTGGGGTGTTTCAGCCTCATCTGAGGACTGGGGAGGACAGACCCCACGGTCTGGAGGTCAAGGCTGGGGGCAGCCAGGGGGGGCAGGTGCTGCTCTGAAATGCCAGGTCCCACTGATGGTGCTCAGCACCTCCACACCAGCCAGAATCCTTCTGCCAGCCCTCGTCAGGGACTTCCCCCAGCTGGAGGCAAATCTGTGCCCCCCTGCAACTCATCGCTGCCCTTGGTTAATGGCCAGGTGGATTTTACTGCGCCACTGAGGTCATGAGCAAAACTGATGGGGCAAACACGAGTTTGGGACCTCTGGATTGGGCCCACCAGGGGCTGTGAACAAGGAGCCGCCAGCTTGCATGACTCTGAGTTAGGCAGCAAAGTGGGGTGGCTGGGGGTCTCTGGGGACCCCCTCCTCACCAGCGTCCTATTCCATGCAGACCCAGAGCTCCTTGGCGGGCTGCGGGGCCTGCAGCAGGCGTGAGCTGCTCCCAGCAGGACCAGATCTTCCCTGGACGCCTGGGGTCTGCTCTGCTGCAGGCAGTGGGGAAGGGGGCAGCGCATTGTCCCCTCCAGCTTGTTCAGATTCTTCCTGTGCCTTCTGCCTTGCCAAATATTTAACTAATTAACACTGTCTGCAGGCTCCTGTTTACGCAGCTTGTTGTTGAGCCGAGGAGGACTCCCGGATGCCTCAGAGCACAGAGGGTGCAAATTGCAGCCAGGACCATGGGCGTGAGGCTCAGCCTCCAGTCCTCTCACCTGGTCTCTCCCCACCTTGGAGAGCCCCCACACTGCCTGGAGCAGCCTGTGCCAGCACCCTGCGCACCTGGAGCAGGGATGGGGGAAGGCACCTCCCGGCTGTGTCCCACAGCCCTGGCTTTACTCCATCTCCCCCTCAGCAGGGCGTTCTCAGTCCTAGCAGCCTTTTTGCCAGACCCCAGGTGAGGAAAAGCAGTGCAAGTGGCCCCTCCATGGTTCCCTGTCTCCAGGGGGTGCGGCCTCACCCCCTGGGCTGGGGGAAAACAGCATCAGGATGCCCCAGTCCTATCAGCTCCAGCATGGTGGACATGGGTGGCAGAGTAGGAACCGGTGCTCCCAGTGGTGGGTGACTGGGGGCTTAGCTGGGCGGCACAGCATGGGGCAGAGGTGGGGGCTGAGGGGGGCAGCAGAATGAGCCCTGCCAGGGACCACCGTGCAAACACCCAAGCTATCTAGGCAGGCTGAGGCCAGAGCGGCTGCGACAAACAGCCAGAGGCAGCGCCTGCCTCCTGCCCTCATTAAATCCCCCCTAACGAGCTCAGCACCAAGCCCTGGGGCCTGGCTGGACTCAGAGCCGGTCATTACTGCTGACAAGGAGCTGTCAGAGTGGAGGTGCGGCCCCCAACCTCCCCCCTGCACAGGAGCACAGCCAGGGGACACCCCAGGGCAGGGAGCACCCCAGAGCCGGAGACACCCCTCCCTTTGGAGACCAGCAGGGTCCCCACAGCCCTCAATGACACAGGTCCTGCGCGGGTCGGGGCACTCAGGTAGCAGAGGGCCTGGGGGGGGGAGGGGGGATGGTTCTGCCCCAACAGCACAGTTGGGCTTGGGGGACACCAGGAAAGGAGGGACAGGAGAAAACCCCAAGGAGAGGTGTTGGGCTGGGTGAGAGGCAGCAGGGTCTGGGCTCTGTCCCCAAGCAGAAGGGGGTTTTGGGCAGGAGAGCAAGGCTGTGGGGCAGGGCTGCTGCTCACCACTGGATTTTCCTCTCCATCCTCCTCTCCCTGGACTCGCTGGGAGTGGGGGAGATGCAGGTGGCTGCCTAGCGCAGCGCGCCCTGCTCGAATCTCACAGTGGAGCTGCTCCTTCCTGGGAGCACCCTGGCACAGATAAGGAGCCCGGGGTGATCCCTGGGGCACGTTTAATCTGGGACAGGACAGTTACTGGATAAATACCATAAATATGTAAATTGCATTTATGCTGATTTATGGCAGGGTGCGTGTGTGGCAGGTGGGGGGGGGGGAGGGCAGGTGGGGAGGGGAGATGAGACAGTTTGGTTTAGTTTAATGCTTTTTTTTTTTCTGCCTTAGGATTGAGAACAATCCTCTGATCATCGCATCAGCCCAGCTGGAGGAGAAGGTTCAGGCAGAGCCACACAGGCGGGGGGCGCTGGGGGCCAGGCCTCCTGCATGGGGACAAGCAGTGGACAGGCTGTGGGGTGCCCACGCAGCCCTGGGACCCCCGCTTCCAGCTGTGCTGCCTGGGGCTTGCTGCCTGCAGGACGGTGCACTGGGGCCCCATCCCCTCCCTGCTGGTGCTGCTCTCCTGGGATGATGTATGGATCCAGCACGAGAGCAGCGGTACCTCAATTAATTTTGAGCCTTGCAAGGACTCCTGACCTTTTGTGAGACGTACAGAGAAATTGAGGTGATTAATCTAGCAGGTCAGGGTGGCTCCTCCACTCTGACATTCCCCACGTGACACATGGGGTGGGGTGGGGAGCAGACCCCCTTCGTATAACCCAGCTGCAGAGGGTTTAGCAGTGGGACACTGGCTGTCCCCCCACCAGCAGAGTCACTGCCCCTGTGTGTCACAGCTGGGTCACAACCAGGCTGCAAGCTAATGGGGAGCACGAGCACACCCTGACCTTGTGCCTTGCAGCCACAGTGTGTTACGAGCACGCAGACCGGTGTGTGCAGCCAGTGGGTGAGCATGGCATGCATGGTCACCTGGCAGCGTCCATCCCTCCCACGCAGGATGGCCGTGGCACTCAGCCCCTTGCCCCATTAGGTGCCAACAGCCCCCCAGCCCTCCCCTCCTCTGCCTGCATCGCTCTTGCCAGGGACCTGCACCCCTGGGCCCGGAGCGGCTGCAGGGAGCACCTGGACAGCCAGGATGCACATGTGGTGCTGGGGGGGGAATCACCTTTTAATTTCATATTAACTGCTGATCAACCCAATTAGATCCTGCATGTAATGAAGGCCATCTGCTTGGGAGGTGGGGCCCCAGCTCTGCCTCCCCACCCCAAAACGTGCGCAGCCTCCCGGGAAGTCCATGGCTGCTGGCAGGGAAGGGGCCTGGGGGTAGGTTGGGGGGGCAATGAAAAGGGTTTTACCCAATTTTCCAGATGACTCTAATTAAGTCGTTCTCTTCAGCTGTTAAATTAGCTGGAGCCCTACCCCTTCCCTGGGTGGCTCCCCCCTTCTCCTCCCTACTTCCCAGATGCAGCAAATCAGCTTCCAGCCCTCCTCAGCACCCCCCTGCGGGGCCCTGCAAATAAATAAATAGACAGTCCCAGTAAAATTAACCATATGAGAAGCTGCAAATGAGGTGGAAAATTTTAATGGTTCCGCATTTAAAAGCTGCCTGGCAGAGAGGAGATGAGCAGGGAGGAAACAGTCCTGGAGGCTATGTGCTGCCCCCAGGCATGCTGTGGTGTGTGGCACCCCGCACCCCCCCTCCCTTTTCATCATTCCCTTCTGCCTATGGGCCTCCAGTATACCCAGTACACCTCCCAGCTGGCTCCTGAGACACTCGTACTGGGGGACAGGGTGTCTGTGCCCGATACCAACCTGGCCCCAGCCTGCTGGGTAACAAGGAACAAATGCCCCTGGGGCTGGGGGCTGTCACCCCCTCCTGGGGGTCCAACGCTGAGCTCTGGGGTGCAGGAACTGAGGGACGGCGGTGCCTTGCTTTGGGGCTGCTTCCAGCAGTGGTGGTGAAGCTGCAGGCAGTGAGGGCCCTGCTGCGTGACCTGGGACCCCTGCAGACATAGGAGTGGGGGGCAGCGGTGGGGTCTTGGGGAGCCCCTTGGGGGGCAGCACGGAGGCTGCTTTGCCCTTGGACCCTTGCATGAACGCTCCCCGCAGCACTGGGCTGGGGCTACTTCGCGAGACACCACGAGGGGGCACCACTGCAGCTGAGCTTTTTTGCATAGATTTGCATACATTTGCATTCATATGCATGGAGGAACGTCGTGCAGCAGCAGCGCCCCCCCTCAGCCCAGAGGCAAGGCCGGGGCAGCTGCATGGGGCCCGCTGAGGCTGGTGCTGGGAGCCCTGCCAAGGGGCCCCAGTGGCCCTGTCCCCATCCCCGTCCCCATGGGTACTGTGACCTCGGTGGGCCCTGCCCCAGTCCTCGCAGTGGACCCCCGAGTGCTGCCTCCGCAAGGGGCCGAGGCTGCGGGGGCCTGGATGGAGCCCCCCTGTCCACTGTCCTGGGCGGGCACCTGTTCCTGGCTCGGTGCTCGCCCCATGGCTCCAAGGACTTGACCCGTCCCTGGCACTGTCACCTGTCACCCACGGCCCCTATTCGGGCCCCGCTGGGCCCACTGCCAGCACTCGGCCCCAGCCCTGTGCAGGCCGGGGGAACATGGGGCCCCTGCCGAGGCTGGGCCAGCTCAGTGCACGCGTGGAGCACCCTTGGGTGCCAGGGTTCCACCAGAGGAGCAGGGGACAGAGCGAGGCCTGGGGGAGGCTGGGCCGAAGCTCCAGGCACACACGCGAGGCAGGAACGTGCCGCACAGAGTGTCATGCATGGGCCACGCAGGAAAGCATCACTGCAGCCCCTTCCGCAGCAGCACTGTGGTTACCCCCCCCTCTCAAGGACGTTCAAAGCGGGGAGGGCTCAGGAGCAGACATGTATTGCCAAAACACAGAATTACACAGTCCAGAGCACTGGGACAGAACCCCACTGACACCCCCAAGTCATCCACCACCCAAGGCACAGGAGCTGGGTGGCATCCAAGCAGCCCCCTCCTCACACCCAGGGTCTCTGCAGGCACCAAAAGCCCCAGAGGGGAACAGCCCCAGAGTGGCACCTCCCGTGCCCCTGGCCTGCCCGGTCCTGGTGGAGACGGTCCCCACCGAAGGCCCCATCACCACAGGCATCAGGGACAGGGTGCCAGCCATCCCTGCCTGGCTCCGCAGCTCCCTGCAGCCAGGGTCCATCCGTCCCCCCAGCTGGGGGGCCCTGGGATGCTGCCCTGCTCAGATCTCCTGCAGGAAGTCCACGGGGAAGAGCCCCACTTTGCGGCCGGTGTAGACTTTTACGTAACCGTTCACCTCCTCACCTTTCTGCACCACGATCTGGGGGGGAAAGGGGTGTGGGTGAGGTGCGTGGGCCCTGGTCAGCAGGGGAAGGGGGTGACCCCCAGGAAGAGGGGGACAACAGAGAGGGTCCAGTACAGGGTGCTGGGGGAGACAGACATCGAGGGAGGGGGGCAGTTAATGAAAGGGGGCTGGGGCAGAGATGGGGGGCTCAAAAAGCACTGGTTGTGACCACCTGGTCCTGCCTCACCTGATCCTTCTTGAGCGTGATCTGCCCAATTTCCCGGTTGCCCACGAAGGAGCGAGTCACCTTGTGCACCCGCTCGCCAGCCCGCACCCGGATGATGAAGTTCGGGGGGAAGTAGCCAATTTTTTCACCAATCTTCCCCTGAAAGAAGTCCATGGATGGATGTCAGGCAGGGGTTGGAGTCAATCTATAAGACCCCCAGATACCCTCAGCCTGCAGATTGTGCGTTGATTAAAACACAGCAAATTTAGGGGGCTGTGCCCTTGGAGTGCAATTTGCACCTCCAGTCGAGCTCTCCCTTTTCTTTAAGCTCTGCATGTCTTCTCTCTGTGTCTGCAGGATATCAGCCTTACCCGCCACCACTCCTCATTGGAGTCATCAACCACCGTGATCTTCTCCCCTGGCCTGCAAAGGGAAGGAAGGGCTTGGTGTGAGGGGGGCTGGGACCACTCTGCTATGGGAGAAAAGGAAAATTGCTCTTCCCGTGGCACAGACTCTTAGGGCTCCATGTGAAGGATGCACACAGCTCACGGACTCATGGACAGGTCCTGTACGTGAGCAGCTCAGCCTCAAGTCTGGGGTGCAATAAATCAGCGGAACCATAAAAGACAAACACCAGCAACCTTAGAAATGAGGCTTGTGTCCAAAACCTGGGAGCTGGGAGAGCTGGCTCAGTGAGAGCCAGGGCTCCCCCTCGATGCTTTACCCATAGGGGCAGAAAATCCACAAAACCTACACCAGAGCCAGCATGGCTCTAAATTCTGCCCTCATTAAGTGGCTGAACCCTCTGGGCTCCGAGAACCTCACTGTTGAGGTGATGGCATCTCCCCCTCCCCACTGGACAGCCCTTCCCCCCATCACCCCCGTGCCCACCGTGTGGCTGCAAACTCACGGGAAATCCAGGTCATCTTTCTCCAAGGCTTTGAAGCGATAAAGCGCCACAAAATAGTGAGACTGTAGATAGCCACCACGCATCCCCGGCTGGGGCTTCTTGTTCTTGGAGAGCAAGAAAGGGGGGTTCAGGGCTACAGGGAGACTGGGCACAGCCCCAGGGAGCCCAGCAGGGAGGGCTCAGAGCCTTTGGGGTGTAGGGTGAGGATGATGCATACCTTATCATCTGTCGTGCTCTTCTCAGCCTTCTTGTCCCCTTCAGAAGTGCCTGGAAATGGGAGGGGAGTGGTGGTGGTGACATTTCTCCTGCTGCTGCCACCCCACCCATGGCACCAGCCTCGTCTCCAGGACCTCTTATGCTCAGGAGATCCAAGACCTGAACTGGAGACCCCCTGTCTGCAGGGCAGATCCCACCCTGGGGGGGCCCCTTCTGTACAGTCCTCCCCGCAGCTCCTTCCCTGTCCCATGCACTCACCGCCCTCCGTTTTGCCCCCTTCTGGTTTTGTGGCCTCGGGTTCCTCATCCATCATCGCAGCCAAAGGCTGCAAGGCAGAGAGCAGTCAGTGGGCAGGGAGCTCCGGGTGGCACTGGGGCACAGGCTGCGGGGCCAGGACCCTCGTGCCTTTGGGGTGACAGCTCAGCCCTGCACTCACATTTTTCTTGTCATCCTGCCCTTTCTTGCGCTCCTTGTTGGCCATAATGACGCCTGTCCGGAGGGTCTCGAACACAGGGTCACTCCTGTTGGCTGCTGCTGGGGCACAGACACTGTGAGAGGGGTTTGGCCACGGGATGTGAGGAGAGGGGGACAGCCCCGGCATGGGGACACTACTTACAGAGCATCTCCTTGACACAGGCGTACTGCTGGTCACTGTACAGGGGTGAGCTGTACGCCCGGCGAAACCCTGGGGGCTAGGAGTGGGAGGGGGGTCAGAGCATCGCCACCACCCAGACCCATGAGGGCTCGGTGGTGGACATGGTGCCTGGAGGTAGCTCAGGGTGCTGGGCAACCCCTCAGAACCAGGAGGGCAGGGGGGTGATGGGGTGACGGCACCCGGGCTATGGCTGCAGGGACCCAGCCGCTCGCTCCCCACTGTGGTGCTGGGGTTTTCCCTGTGGGGAGGCGCCGTGAGCCCAGGGCTGGGGGGAGCACTCACGATTTTACCGAAGCAGCGTTGCATCTCCACGTAGGACTGGCAGTGGTGGTGGATGTTCGTTTTGCAGTTCTTGCACCTCAGGCCGAACTTGTTGTTGACTGGCCGTGGGGGGGTGGCGGGGGGGAAAGGAGAGGCAACGTGACACTGCAGCTGTGGGAACGGCTGGGCTCGGGCCCTCGCCAGCCTTGGCCCCCAGCCCTCGCCCTGCCCGCGGCCCCCAGCCCGAGCACCCGTGGGACTCACGGACGATCATGCGGGCACAAACGTCACAGAACTTGGGCTTTTTGAAGTAATGATCCTTGAACTTGTGGGGTTTGTCATTGACAAGTTTCTGGGGCTCAGGAGGGGGCTCAGGCTCCTCCTCCTCTTCCTCCTCTTCCTCCTCCTCGTAGATGTAGTAGATGGGTCCCCCTGAGGGGCTGACAAGCTCCCCGTTGGGCTGCGGATCTGGCGCCACCTCCTCCTTGGGTTTTCGCTGGAAAAGTTGCTTCAGCTTCTGTAGCTGCTGGGACAGGAGAGGATGCATCGTGCACTGTGGGTGCAGCGGCGAGGAAGGCAGGCAGAAAAGCTGGTGCCCGGCTCTCTGCTCCCATGCTCTGACCTAGAGACCCCTTCTTCCCCCCTAGGTGGGGGTAAATCCAGGCACCCTGGCGCAGAAATGCTGGGAGGATGGGGTCCTTCTCCCAGCCCAGTGAGGTCCCCACAAAAGGAGCAGCTGTGAGTCTGTGGGGATGCAGCGCTCCAAACTGGCAAATGGCCATCTAGAGCCCCACTTGCCTTGGGGCCTGGTAGGCATTCCTGATCCCACAAAGGGTCCTGCATTCCCAAGCCCACAAAGGCTCCTGCAGCTGCTGCAGGGACTGTGCTAGGAAGCTGGCTTCCCCCCACCTGCCCAAGCTGTCCTGCAGGTACCCACTTACCCGGCTCTTGGGTTTCCCACCTGAAGCGGGTGAAGCTGGCGGCTCTGGCACTTCCTTCTCTGTCATACTACCGGGGAAAACAGAGACACGGTGTTGGCTAGGGCTGGCCCCACTGCAGGTCCCTGGAGGGAGCAGGAACAGCCAGACCTTGCTGGATGGGGAGCATCCCCCGAGGCAGTGTCGTCTCCTGCTACCCTGCCTGCCCCAGGAAGGGGCCACCTTTGCTGGGGACAAGTCCCAGGGCCCAGCACCTCCAGGGGCCCTGCTGCAGAGACTGGAGAGCAGTAGGCGCTGCTCCCAGCCCAGCGCACGCAGCACTGCTGCTCGCAGGCTCAGAGACACGGTGCCAAGTGCTGTGAGCCAGACCCTGGGCTACCTGCATGCGTCACCTCTGCCCAGACATCTCCATCTCACAATTAAACTGCAAATGGTGCCACTCTTGGCCCCCTGTGACAGGCGTGCATGTTTCACTGTCCGACATCATGGCACAGCCCCGCTTTCTCCTCCCCAGAAGCCCAGTGCTACCAAGGGGATGGGATCTCTCCTGCATCCCCCCAAAACATTCCTGATTCCATCTCTGACAGCCAGCCCACCATCTGCACAGCCCCTCCACCCAGACATCACCATGTTTGGTGCTACCTAACCCCGGGCTCCCACATACCCCCATGGAAACCCCCCAGGATGACCATTAAGGAAACAGCGATGGGGGCTGGGGAGTCCTGGGGCAAGGGGTGCTGCTGGAGCCAAGGGGCCCCGGGGCCTTGCAGTGACGTGTGTGGGGTGGGGGAGGGCTTGGGGGGGGTCAGTGGCCACGAGGAAGGGGAGCTGTGCACTTACGCCGTGTTCGGAGCTCACGTCCCGCGACGAAAAACCCTGCAAGGGGTGGCCGGTGTCAGAGCCTTTGCTGGCTGCGGAGCCCCCAGCCCAATGTGCTGGGTGCGCAGGGAGGGGGGCAGCCGCCCCAGTCCCGTGGAGAGCGGGAGTGACAGGCCAGAGGGGAGCCGACAGCTGAGCGCTGGCGGAGGCTGACGCCGAGAAATTGGAGCCCATGCGCGAGCCGGGAGGGGAGCGGGGTGGAGGAGCCGCTGGCTATTTGCGTTGGTGGGTTGCTGGGTGTCACAGCGGCCCACCCACCCCCTGGCACGGGGCAGCCACAGAGCCAGGGCACGTCAAGTACTCCACCAGCCCCACTGCCTCATTTGTTGCTGCATTCAATGCCCCTGCAGCTGGGAGAGGGAAAGGAAAGCGGGGCAGCAGTGGGTACTGGGCTCTGGTGGCTGTCCCGGGCAGCAAACCCTGCTGGTCTGCTCTCCGCTGGGACAGAAACGTGCACAGGGAACCCACTGCTGCCTGTGCTGGGTTCTGTGGTCCTGGAGCTGAACCCCAGTGCCAGAGGTCCTGGACCTCTGTCCCCGAGAGGCTGTGGGTGGCCCTGGAGCAGGGGTTGGAGCCCAGCCCTTCCAGGTAGCTTTTACCTCTCCACCTGCTTGTGAAGGTAGTGTCCAAGTGTGGCAAGAGGCTCCAGCTGCTGCGTGCAGTGCCATGGTGAGGTTGGTACCAGCCCAACTCCTGTACATGCAGGGCAGGAGGGTTGCATCTAGCAGCTCAAGGGCTGCTCCCATTTAATCCTGGTGCCCCCTGGCAGGGAATACAGCCGGGGACACCCCAAATGCCATCCCACACAGCTGCGTGGGGCCCAGCTGCTGGGAAAAGAGGCTATGAACATCCGAAAGGGGGACCCAGACCCAGGTCAAAGGGTGCAGTGCTCCTTTCCCAGTCTCAGCTCCCAGCCTTGGCAAGGCCACAAGCCCTTGCACACACCAAGCACCAAGCATGGGGCAGGACCAGGGCAGGAACACACCCTCCTGAAAGCCAGGGAGCTCATTCTGCTCTCTGGCTGTCATCTTACCTCAAAGAAGCAAACAGAAACCCCCTAGAACTGGTAATGACAGAGAATGGTAAAACAGCGTTAAAGTGATGGACAAGTTTTCTTTTTATATTTAAAAACAACCTCCCCCCAAACAAAAACAAAAATACCCCCCAAAATAATAACCAGATTAAATAAAATGTGCAGTGAACATACCAATCAACACCTGTATGTGCAGTTCAACACAGTGCTTAACAAAACAATATACACAGGGTAAGGTGGGTGGGCATGGGCGTCACTCCAAAAAAAAAAAATCAATTTCTTGTCTCTTAATTAAGTCCATATAAATATATCCAGGAAGGAGGGCGAGAAGAAGGGAGGGCAGAAAGGAGGAGAGAAGGCAGAGGGAAGTGCCTGCAGTCCAGTGTGCTCTGTGCCCATGCATGAGCCCTACTGTGAGCTGGCACGTTCCAGCACTCGCAAGTCGTAGTTCTTTTTGGCCACACGCAGCTTGAAGCGGCTGAGGGAGTTGTTGAGGCGGAGGGAGGCATTCTGGGCAGCCAGCGGGCTGGGGAACACGGCCACGATGGTGTATAAGGCAGCAAGGTCAGTGTGTCTGCTGTTCTCTGGAGTCCCGTTGCTGTCCCCGCCAACCCCATCTCCGCGACGCCCCTGAGTCTCTTTGAGCCACTGGATTTTGGCACCAGCCATCGCAAGCTGGGTAAAGAGCTTGTCAGCCTCTGTCCGTGTGATGCCCTCAGGCAGGTCCGTCACCTCCAGCACTCGGCCCAGCACTGCGATGGAAAGACAAGCACATGTCAGCAGCTGCAGTTCTAGGGTGGCAACAGCACGGAGGGATCTGATGCCTCACCAGCTCTGGGGTTGGAGCGGTCAGTCTCTACCTCGCCCATGAAAGCAGAGCTTTGCTAAGCTGCCCCCACAACAGAAATGTATTTTTTGAAGCCAGTCACTTCTTCCCCCTCAAGCCGCCCCTACCAGCCTGGTCCCTGCAATGCCCCATCCTGACCCTTGCTAGTCCCCTGGAGTCAGCTCCAAGAGGAGACTGCTACTTCCCAGGGCTCCAGCAACACCAAGTCCTCCTCGCTTCCTTTGTCTGGGCTTGGCTTTTCAGTTAGGGCTTTCCCAGGTGTCCTGCCCCACCTTCCCACCCTCTGCCCTGGCAGGGAGGACAGGCTGCACCCGCAGACAGATGGCTGTTGCACCTTGACATATGCAGACCCTGAACGTGACTTTGCCCACTGTTCTTCCCCCACAGGGAGCAGGATCCCCTTGTGTACCCAGGCCAGCGTCGTGCCAAACTCTCTGCCTCTGTCCTGTGGTACCCAAACACTTCTGCTGCCTCCTGGCTCCAGCCCTGGCTTTTGGGCTTAGCGGAGGGCTGGCTGAATGGATTCTTTGCTAATATTAACATGGCATGTAATGAACATGCCAGCTGCAGGGAGGGGGGACAGCTCTCCAGGCAAGCTGCTCTTAAAGGGCCCCCTGCAACCGGCTGTGCTTGCTGGTGACGAGGAGGGGATGTGGGGGACACATCTGGAGCCTCCAGAGAGCCCGTGCAAACTGCCTGCCCTACAGGCCAGGCTCACACCCAGCCAGCAAGGCTTGCACAACTGGGGGGAGAAGCCAGACTCCTTCTGGCTTGACACAAGCAATTGGGGACTCCTGGGAGGGAAACAGGAGGGAAATGGTCCTTCCCTCCACTCCTGGAAGACCCCAAAGCTCTTCACAGAGATGAGGGCTTTGCAGCTCCTGGCCCCACTGGGAAACTGGCACATTAGAGGGAAGGGGTGCTTGGGAGGATAATGGTGGGAACAAGGTATCAGAGGTCTGGGCAGTTGCTGTCTGCTGACAGAGGAAAAAACCCTGAGTTCTGCCTGCCAGCCCCACCTGCTCCATCATTTCAACCCTCATGGGGGCCATCAATAGGGCCCAGGTGACCTGGTGCTCATTCCTGCCTTTCAAATAGTTTTTCCCCTCTCTTCCGCAAAAGCTTTGATCGGTGTAGGCAGCGTTCGCTGCAACCTGAGCAACCCTTGTCCCCTCACCTCCCTCTGGACACAGCTGAGAGGGACTGAGCATCCCCACACGCCCCAGTCAGGCCTCACATGGGCTGTGGGGTGTGCGTGGGGAGGTGGTGGGGGCAGGAACTGGTCTGTGGGATGCTTGTGTGGGCAGAGGGGGCATCTGGGATCTCTGCCAATGCCACCTACACCCCGTGCAGGAGGGACCAGGCAGAGGGCAAAAGGGGAATTGCTCAAGGAAGGTCACTTGCCTACATCACTTGTCCCAAGGTCAGTGGATGCTGACTTGAGGGCGTGCCTCTTGCTCCGGTTTCCATGTTTCATTCCAGTCTGTCCCTTAAAGAATAAAAACAGCAGCACGTCACCCGAGGAGAAATGGTGGCCTCACAGTGCATCCCAGGGCAGCGGGTGGGCAAGACCAAATGTGACTAGGGGGAATGGAGACACCTGGGTGAAACCTGCACCACTGGCACCTTTGTAGTGGCAATGTGCTTCTGAGGTTAGAGGAGACCAGGACACAGCCTTGGTTCCAGGACACTCCCAAGGACCTGGGGCTGACAATGCTTCTAGGCAAAGCCAGGGACAAGGTGAAATTCTAAGCCCAGTGTGGTCTGTGGGGGGGGTCTTGCTCTGCTCCCACAGCAGTGAAAAGGATGGATGGGGGTCAGCCCCCGTTTTACCTGGTGTGTATTGTAGTTGGGCTGGTTGTGGAGCAGTGGTGGGGGACAGATAGACAAATTATACTGCAGCGGCTGGCCCAGCAACGAGTAACGCCCATCACCTACAAAATTTGAAGCAAATATTGGTAGGTGTCTAAAGAAATCACAGGAAGGACCCACCCCTGTGCTGTTCCCACTCTTTTCCCTTACCTTGTGCTGGACCCATGGGCCGGGGGAACTGTGTGAGGACTGGGAGGGAGCTCAGCCCCGTGCAGACACTGTTGAGGTTGGTGACAGGAGACGGCGTCGGGGACTGCGTGGGCGACGTGATGGGGCTGTTCAGCTGGGTGCTGGCCTGCGGGAGGGAGAGGGTCAGACACTCCCAGTGCTTGTGACCAGTCCCGATCCTGTCTCACCACCGTGGGATGAGCCCACCCCCTTCTCCCAGCCCATGCACACAGCATGGATGCCGGCGTCCTCTTTCTCCCACCAGGCTGCTCCCAAAAGATGAGCCGCCTTCCTCCCAGTCCTCTCAATACCTGAGCACTGGTGTCTGGGTTGTACAGGTCTCCTGGCTTCTGCCCCCGCTGGTCCAGGCTGTAGTACTTACAGTGGCTCCACTGCACCACAGGGGCGTTCTGGGGGGGCTGGGGGCCATTGGGTACATTCAGCTGCATCACAACCACGCCAGGGCCTGATGGAGACACCCCTGGGGAGAGAGGACAGCAGCAGTATTGCCCAGGCTCTGCACACTGCTGCTGCTCGCTGTGGAAGAAGAGGCAGCAACTGCAGCCTTGCACTCTTCCCAATAACACCTCTGCCTCACTCTCTCCTTCACCATTCCTGCCTGCCCAGGTGGGTGAAGAGGGGCCCTACTAGAACCCTGCCAAGATCTCTGATATCATGCCTTACATCAGAGAGATGACTTTTTATCCAGGAAAAATGCAAGAAGAGGGGACGAGCCGAAGACAACTTGTGTGACCTCTCTGAGCATCACAACACAACCCCAGTCAAAGGATCTGACCCCAGAGCTGGGCGCAGAGCCCAAGTGTTCTGGTTCCAGCTCCAGCTCTTGCAGTAATTCACCAGGCCCCTCCTCACACCCCTGCAGCTGGGACAGGATGCAGGGATCCAGCTCTGTCACCCCATGAGCTGCCCCGGTGACACTAAGCCCTGCTGCCAGCAGAGGGAGTCTGCAGCCCACAGCAACTCGCTATGGCTCCTACCCTACCTGCCAAGGTTTGGGGACACTAGGCACAGGCCAGCATCAGCCTGTGAAGCCAAATCACTTTGCCACATCCTGAGGACTCACAGTGAGCCATGGGACGGGTAGCAGTAAGAGAGACTGGTCTATGAACTGGCAGCCCCTACACCCCTTTTGCCCCTGAAACCTGATCCAACCCAGGCAGAATTGATGCCAACCCTGACTGGGGACCCCTCTTACCTGAATACTGCTGCTGCATCTGTGGGGGGCTGCAGGGCGAGGGGGACTGTGGCATCTGGTACTGTTCAGAGCCGGGCGGCTGAAGGAACCCCACCGAAGGGCTGTGAAGCAGAAAGTGCTCTGAGAAGCTGCAGAGGATGGGGAAGAACCAGCAGGACTGTATGCAGAAGCAGCCCCCTCAGTACATGAGAAGCTGGAAAGACAGCTGCCTCTGGGGGAGCAGCATTGCATCCTGCAGGGCAGCTGTGCCCAGGAACCACTGGCTAGGGGATTTAGCACAGGGCAAGCTGAAGAGACATTTATGGTGCCCTACCACCTCCTCTAGCTGCAGGAGTACGACGTGGGACCCTTTTGGCAGCAGGGTCTCCCTCCCCATGGCAGGCCAGAGATACAGAAGCTCTACCTGGTGCCATTCTGCTGGGCAGTTGGGATGACGCTGTAGTAGATGGGTACACCCCCAGCCTGAAGCCCCCCCTGAACGGACTGGCTGGCTGGTACGAGCACTGGCTGCTGGAAGGGCTGCTGGACCACACTCTGGGACTCGTTAGCCACGGGAACCTGTGCAGGGAGGAGAGAAGCAGCTGTCTGGAATGTAACAGGGAGAATTGACCCCAAAGAGACGCCAGTGAGGTCCATACAAGGTACAAGAGATACCAGGCAGTTGTCTACTGCTGTCCGGAGCAATCTTGCCCAGGAAAGGGCAGCCCCTCTCAGCTCTTCTTGGAACACAGTGGCTAAGGGTGCGGCACGCAGTCCTTCTCAAGAGCTGCCCTACACTGGTTCAGATGTGAACATGTCCCCCACCCCAGCTGGCAAACACGCATGATCTTCTCAAGACGAACATGCCTGACTTTGGCTCCGTCCCTCATGCACAGGAACAGGGCACTGCAAGGCCTGCAGAGCTGAGGTCCCCTCCCCAGCAGCCCCTCACTGAAAAGCAACCGATGCCTACCTGGTATGAAGGCAGTGGAGTGTACTGGACCATCAGACCTTGCATCTGGCTCCCCATACTGTTCCTCTGGCTGCTGAGGAGGCTCGGGGGCTGTGCCTGCTGCACTCCCATCATATTCTGCATCTGGCCCCCCATACTGTTCCTCTGGCTGTTGAGGAGCCCCCCGGGGGGCTGTGCCTGCTGCACTCCCATTACACCTTGGTACGTTTGCTGCTGGTTGGACATCATTGGCTGTAAACCTGTCAGAAGAACATTTAAATGGAGCAGTTTTGCAGCTGGCCAAGGTAGGCAGCCTGTGACTTGGCGTATGAGAGGTGAAATCCTGCTTCGGCCCCTTCTCTTACTAAACAGTGAGAAAAGGGCTTCCCTCCTGGAAGATGTTAAAAGAGCTGAAGGAAGCTCCTGGCAGCACCCTGCAGCACCTCAGTGTAGGCTACGTGCTGAGAGGGAGAGAAAAGAAAGCCCCTGCAGCCAGGCCAAGTTTCAGCTTTGCTTTGCACTGTCAAGAGGCACTCTCTAGCCAGCAAATCCAGCAAAGAGTGGCGGAAGAGCACCTTAGGACAAGGAAGAGTGCCAGAACCCAGACAGTGCAAGGGAGATCCTTAAGAGCCAAGGGAGTGCCAGGGAAGGGAAACATGCTGCTCCCTCCCCCCTTCCATCCCCATCCCTTACCAGGTTGCTGGGTTTGCTGGGGGAGCTGCTGCGTGCGCTGGGAGCTGTAGGCCACTGGGTGACTGAGAGATCGGTATTGCTGGCTGGAGTTTGGGTACTGCCCAGGAGGGTAGTAAGAAACCTGAATCTATCAAAAAAAAACACAACCAAAAACAAACAAACAAAAAAAAACAACATGGTGATGAGAACATAAGAAGAAGTGGGACCAAGAAAGCTGGACCCTCAGGACCAGTTTTCTCTCTCACCTGGCCTGACTTCTGCTGAAAAAAATACCAACCAGGGCTTTGGCTCTGGCCAGATGATGGCTCCTCAGGGAACTGCAGCCCCTGCCCGCTCCTCCCAAGCCTGCACTTCCAAGCTTTTCCCAGCAGTGCAAGAGCACAGTAGGCACAATTCTCACCATAGCTCAGGGGAACAATCCTAGAGCCATAATGTCCTGCGAGACCCCAAAGAGAGCTTAGAGGTGTCAGTCCTGAATCTGGTCACTGTCCCTCCCCCAGTCTGAGCCAGAAATGGACAGAGGACTCCCCAGGCAAGTGCCTTGTGAGCTCAGAGTGACAAGGGGGCAGAAATCATACTGAGCCCAGCAAGGGAGCATGTGGCCAAGTGCTTTGACCCCTCTGTATCGATCCAACACAAAGAAGCAGCAGAAAAAGAGGGGGCCCGCTCCCAGGAAACCATTTATTCTCTTGCCTGTTCCCCAGCAGCCCCTTGCCTGACAGATTTGTGCTGAGGGACACGTCCCCTCCGGGTTTGCACGTCTCCTTACTTGCTGGGGAGGCTGCATGTAGCCCTGGGGCTGCAGCACCTGCTGCGTTGGGGCTGTGTGCCCTGAGGCGGAGTAGTTGGAGGTGGGAATGGGCTGCCCAGGAGTCGCCATGATGAACCCAGTCTGCTGCGGGTGCTGGGAGATGAGGGATGACTGGAACATAGCAGAGGAAGGATCCGGTGCTTCTGTAGAGCCCTGCCGGCTGAGGCTGATCTGCCCAAAGGGGTTGCTGAGTTCGTCAGCCTGCATTGGGGATAAGCGGGAAGGATGGAGGAGGACAGCATGTAGGACGACAGCAAGTAGGACATGGCTCTACCAAGTAGGTGGCAGACGCCTTCTCCCAACTCTGTGTGCAGGGACTCTCCCAGGAAAAATCCCCAGAACTGAGCCACAGACCACGAGCGTACTGCAGGACGGGGACAGGGGTACGTGGGCTGCTGGGGAGCCCAGAAGCTCAGCAGACACTGGTGCCATACATGGCCCCACACAGGCAGGAGTGGCCCCAGCCCAGATGCTGTGTCTGCAGGGCACACCATGCCACACAGAACGCGTCATTCCCAACAAGACAACACAGGGGCTGACCATGAACTGCAGGGCAGCAGCGGCCCCTGGACCCCAGTGCTGGGCACAAGCAGCTCTTCCCAGTGGAACTCTGGGCTTGGCACTTACTCTTCCCCAGCCTCTTTCTAAGACCAGACACTCCAGCAGTGCCCGGCACTGGTGGGTCCCACAGCCTCTGGCATCCCACTGCAGCGCAGGGCCTCCCTGAATCCCAAACCCACTGGGTGCAGTGTCTGTGACATACCTGATTAGCAAAAGCTCATACAACACAAACACAGCACACGAGTACAACAGAGGCAGTGCAGAAGAGGAAATGGGATTTATACCAGGTTGTACTGCTGGGGTGGAGAGACTGGCAAGAGGACTTGGGGGCAGGAGCTTGGAGAATACTGAACAGGCTGCAGCGCTGGGACCGGCTGAGACCAGCAGAGAAGGGAGCAGAGGAGAGAGATTTGGGTTGGAGAAGGTAGGGGGGATGGGGAGGAAGGATAGGAGGAAGGAGAGAAAGAAGGAACAACAAGGTTAGTCAACTGAGCCAATTGCCAACACACAGAAGTGGGCATTGCAGAGGGTTGGAAAGCACGGAGAGCAGAATGGGAGAGCATTCATCTCTCTGTGAAGACACACAGCCTGGCCAGTTGCTTTGTGGAAGCTGTGACAGCTGACTGTGTTCACAAAGCAGGTCTTGCCTGGCATGAACATGACATGAGTTTACAAAGGTCAGCTACGGCCAACAGCAGCAGGAGAGTCATTTCCCCCCAGCACAACCTTTGTGCCTCTCCCACTCCACTGCCCACTTATGTATGGCACTGACTGCCAGCTTTCTCTGCCGTGCTTCTTGGCCTCCCTTACCAGTACCCCTGTGCTTCACTCTTGCCTTCTGCAGGGGCCCCTCTCACCGTATTGCTGGGAGGACCTGCTGATGCCTGTTCACGATGTGCTTTGGGCAATGGACCTGTGATGGTCAGCACTGGGCTGGTTTTTTGAGCATCTGATTTGCCCTTTGGTGAAACAGAAGGTGCGTGCACATGGGGAACAGTGCATCTGCACGCTTTTCACCAACAGTGAAATACACAAAAAAAACGTGTTTCCAGGAGCTAAACAATTCAGAGAACAGCCAAACAGCGGAAGACAGAAAAAAATGGCCCAGCAAGATGGAGTGGTCCTGCACAAGTTCCAGAAAACCACTGTGTGTTCAAATCACCCACTCAGGGCACTGCTCTGCTAGCTTTAGCACTGGACTCTGGCTACACCTCAGGGAGTCACCTTATCTATAGAACTGAGATGTTGCCTTTGAGTTTCAGTATCCTCTGCAAACAGATCCACATCCCTGGAGTCGGTCTAAGGGCTCAAGAACTACAGCCTCTCTCCATCCTCACTCAGTTGGCAGATGACAGCAAAGGACATGGAGAAAAACAGATCTGTTAGCATCATCTGCAGTTAAAGGTACTTGAAGAGGCTTGCTTCCTCACACCAAATCCCACTGAAAACATTTGTACTTTACTGTACGCACCACTCTAAGCATGAGGGATCCTTTCTGGTGCATCATTTATAAAACTCACAGGCAGGTTGAGGTCCAGCACCTCAACTGGGGCACTGAGGACACTTCCCACACATATTACCCAGCTCTGCACCTATTCAGCACAAGGCAGCTTTGCTATCCCAATGTGCCAGCTCTTGTGCTGTGGTTTCTTACAGCCTTCGGAACTAAGTATGTAAGGACGACAGCCACAACTGCTTTCTCTAGGGTTCCATCTTCATAAATAGCCCCACAAGGCACTGGAACATCACTTGGGTTTAACCTGGGGAGGGTCTGGAGAATACACCCAGGCCCAGGCCCAGGTCTGCCTCTCTGCAGGACATCAGGTGGCTAGCCATGGGGTCTCAGCACTGAGGAGCTCAAACCCAGCTGCAGTTTGTGCCATTCCCTACTAGGAGAGCAGCCAGTCCCGGAGTGCAACTCTGCCGCTCACCAAAGGGCTACAGATGCCTTGCTAGGAGGGCGGAAGGCAAGTTGAGATGTCATGCATCATTTTCAGACACAGCAAGGCTCCCTGAACTTCCCCTACTCTGCCTCCAGCTCAGAGGGGCTGTTGCTCCCTAACAGGGAGCAAGTGTGAGTGCTCCCAAACCCCGCTGGGCAAATATGAGTCCAGAGCATCCTGGGTATGTATCGGCTCTGCTGGTAGTGGCGTGCCTAAGGAGTCCACTGAGCCCTGGGTACGGTGCAGCAACTCACCTGCGATATCATGTGGTTGCTCATGGCTGGCTGCTGCTGGGGTGCTGGTGGTAGTCCTTGTGGCTGCGGTGGTGGCTGTTGGGGTGGTGGCGGTTGAGACTGCTGGGATGTGCAGGGAAGGAGGCCACGGTTGGGCTGTGAAGAAGGGGGTTGGCTGCATGCTTCAGGGGCACCTAGTACCAGACCTTGAACAGAGAAAGGCACAGCAGGGTTGGTACCTATGAGAGAGAAGTCACGATTCATTGCCTGGGGTAGGGGTAGGAAGTGGAGGGGGGGATGGATCCTGGCACTCCCTCCTGTACTGCATCCAGATCGCGTTGGCTGCTGTGCAAAAGGGAGCTTCCTTCTAAAAAGAACAGGGTGAGCGGGCTGCAGGCTAAGTCACTAGTTTGCCTCACAGCAAACCAAGGTATTTTGAACCTTGGGGGATCCTCAGGTGTCCTCTTCCCTGACCCCAACCTAGCACCCTCACTGCACAGGGACAGCCTGTGACCCCACTCCTCACAGATCTTCCCCTCTAGACCCTTCACTATCTTCATAACCCTCCTTTGGACACTCTCTAAGAGTTTTCAGTCTTTTATATGAAACTGCACACAGTACTCAAGATAAGGCTGCATCAGTGCAGAGCAGAGTGGGACAATCCCCTCCTTTGGCCAGCTTGCAGTGTTGAGCTTGAGGCACCCCAGGGTATGGTTTGCCCTTTTGGCTGCCTGGGCACACTGTTGACTTGTATTCAACTGGATGTCTACCACAACCCCCAGATCCCTTCCTGCAGGGCTGCCCTCCAGCCTCTTGCCCCCAGTCTGTACACGCAGCCAGGGTTGCCCTGTCCCAGGTGCAGAATCTGGCACTGGCTCTTGTTAAAACTCATGCGGTTGGTAACTCGCCAGCCCTCTAATTTGTCAAGATCTCTCTGCAAGACCTCTCTCTACCCCTGAGGAAGTCAACAGCTCCTCCCAATTTAGTGTCATATGCATACTTACTTCGTATGCCTTCAAGTCCATCATCCAAGTAATTTAAGAAAACATTAAAGAGAACTGGCCCTAAAATGGAGCCCCAGGGAACTCCACTAGTGACTGTCTGCCAGCCTGACATAATTCCATTTGCTGATACTCTTTGAACCTGACTGTCAGCCAACTGTACACCCAACGTATTATATTATATTTATATAATATATTTAATTATTATATATTTTATATAATATATTTAGATAATATATTTATATATATTAATATTATATATTAAATATATTATATTTATCTAGTTGTATGCTGGACATTTTGTCCGGAAGGATGTCCTGTTTTGTCTGTGAAGAAGACTCTAGAAATGCCATGGGACTTCTACCGGGAAGAGAAACCTGGCTGGTAGCAGCAGTGCCTGACTGGTAGAAATGAGAGGTTACTAAATGAGGGAGCTGCTGGACATACTCATTTCAACTCAGTGGCATAGACTAGTCTGTGGAAAGAAGCTAGAGAGCTGTTCTCAGTCACAGCTCAGTTCTGCAGCCAGGCAAGGCCCCTGCTTGGATGCTAATGTGCTGTTGAGATTTGTCCAAGTGCTCACCCAGTGCAGAGGGGATCGAAGGAATCCATTAAATGGCGATACAGACCTAGCACGTGCACACCCTTTGAGCAAAGGAAAGGGGGGTGGCAGCGGTGTTTGAAAGCAATTCCTTCCCTTGGTAGGAAAAATTGTTAGGAAGGATCGTGACACACGCTGCAAGGCACCCAGCTGGGAAGTGCTCTCCTCACTGTTTCAGTGTTACTTCCAGAAATAAAAGGTCTTTGAAACTACTGCTCGAAGCCCTGTAGCTGTTACTTAACTAATTCTGCCTCTGATCTACTGCATTTCAACAGCTAATCTTCAGGCATTCTGCTAAGGAAGCCTGTATCATCAGCCACATGGGGCGAAGAAGGAAACATTTTGCTCACAGTTGCCCAGGGGCTGAATGCTGACATGGGAAAAGAGCCCCAGAGCCTGAGGCACTTCCTCCTGCACAGAACAAACACAGAGGATATGGTGTTTTTTTTTTTTTCTTTCTAGTGAAAATTCAGCTCCCCCCTCCCCGGGCATTTCTAATCACTCGCCATTATATTAAGCCTGAAGAGCAATTGGCTTCTGTTCTCAAGGGAGACCTGGAAGAAAAATATAGAAAGAATGAAAACCCAGATCTTTTTCTGCTTTGCTTTGCACGTGGCTGGGACAAATCTTCAAATAACTGCTCCCATCAGCTGATGAATCAGTCTTGGAGGTGGTTGCAATAATCAGAGTAAGCACAGCCCTGAGCACAATGGAAACAGAGTCCCAGGAGATGATGTAGCTTCAAACTGCAAGATGAATGTCTGGCTTTCAAAGCCAGCCTGGGTGCTAGAACAGCAGCCTGGCTGCCTTTTAGATCCACCCCTTTATTTGGACAGATTCTTATGAAACAGTCTCATCACCCACAAGCACCAATTTGCTTCCTCTCCCCATAAAATGCTGGACAGCTCTCAAGCATTTGGGGACCCGTTGCCTACCAGTGAGAATGGAGGAAAGCAGACAGTGAGACAGCACTGGGTTCTGCTCACTGATATTGCACAGCAAGTGTAACCAGCTACCTTGCTTATCACCAGATCATTCAAATGAGAGCAAAGACCTGTGAGGCCTCTGCCACAAGTGACCTTCACAAGCAGTTAGTTGTAAATAAAGGACTCTGCTCCCCACTGTCAGTGCCAAGAGCACTGCACGTCCTCTCAAGGAGCTGTTGCCAGTTACAGGTTACTGGTGAAGTCCCACCACACCATTCTCCACACGGGCTGTGCTTTGTGCTATCTGGATGGAAAAGAACTGATCTGAAGCAGGCAAAGAGACTTCTGACCCTAACTCCCTTTGGTGTTCCTGAAACCTTGAGCTGTATTCAAGAGCTCTTCAAGAGCTGCAGGCCCAGCACCCTGCTGTTATGTTTGCTCTCAGGAGCAGGGTGAATCATTTTGGGGGAACATTGTAGGCAGATACCACTGAACACAGCCTTTACGTGATGAGACTGTATGTCTGATGAGACAAGCTAATTGGTAATGCCATTCCCTGGACCTCCTTTGCTGGAAAGCAAGGAAAAGTGCCAGATGGTTCATCCTGAGTAAGTCTTACGGCTGTGAGGGATTGTGGGGAGGAGAAAGAAATGGGAACATAACTTGCAGCTCAGCAGGGGAGAGAAAATAACAGAAGATTGGTAGCTTGAGTCCCAGGGCGTGGGACTGCATAACTTTTGCTTTGGATAACTCTGCTAAAGGGAAGTAAGTAATCTAACGGTGAGTATTGAAAAAGCAGAGGGTAAGCCAATTGGCATATCCCTGCCTGGGTACCAAACATGTTCAGATGATGTCAACCATGTCCCATTTTAACCAGTCACTGACCACAATAGCATCATGAGCCCCATCCATCCAACCCATGTCTGCTAGGTGCCCTTTGGCAGCAGGCAGATGGGGGAACCAATCCAGTACCTGCCCGGGATGTTCTGCTGGCAGTGCTGCCTTTGGTACTCCCGATGCTGTCCCCCCGCGTCAGGATGGAGATGCCACTGAAGCTGCTGGCTTTGGTGACGGGCGGTCGCAGGTTGCGGATGGAACCATCTGAGTCTGTGCTGCTCCACGGCCGAGGCTCCAGCGACTTTATCTCGCTCTCTGTGCTGCTCTGGCGGCTGCCTGAGGCCCGGTTCAAACTGTCCCGGTTGCCCCTGCAGAGACCAGCAGAGTTAGACAACACCTCCAGCAGAAAGGGGCAGGAGCAGGACCCACTGGTGCTGCATCCTAGCTCTCACACCAGGGTGGTGACCCCAGCCAGCAGCTGGCTCTGTGAGACAGCACACGGGCACCGCGTACAGAAATCTGACAGCAAACAAACAGCCTGTCTTGGGCATGCACCGTGAGGACCCAGACACTGCTGATCTTCCTTGGTGTGTGCTGAGAGCTGGCTGCTGCCTCTTTTTCCTAACCAGATGCCAGCGAGGGTCAGAGCATGATCCCTTGCTAAAGCCCTCCTTGTCTCAGAACAGAGAGCTTTACAGAGGCCTCGAGACAAGGATGATCTTGCAAGACCACTTTCTGCATTTCTGCACCAGTCCTCGTAAGGCTCCCTGCCCAGCTGGAACATGCCAGGATATCACTGGACTCAGGGCTGCACTCCCAGGGATCAGCCCCCCCTTAGTTCCCAGCCAGGTCTGGCCAGAACAGGATTTATGGAGCATCAGCAAAGCACTCTGAACAGCAAGCCTGGTTTACCAGCCCAGCTAAGGGATATATGCATGGGTTCCTGAGCCTCCACTGAGGAGGAATGGTGAGGAAGGCAACACTGGAAGAGATGCTCATGTAAAGCCGCACACTGAGCCGGGCAGCAGCTCCAAGCGACTGTGGAAAGAAAAAGACAAGCTGGGAAGAAACTTCTAAGGTGATGTCCTGGGCTGCTGGGAATGTGTGAGAACAAAAGAGAATACCTGGCCTGGCAAAGCAACCAGTGCAATGTTTATATCACTAAACAGGTGAAGGAATTGGACTATGCAGCTTCACAGCCCAAATCACAGGTGACCTAACAAGCATCACAGTTAAGCTTGGACTCTCTTCAACCTAAACCCTGAAGGCTGCTTCTGAGGATGTTCAGAGAGGTTTGGGGGGAGAAGGGGCATGTCATGGCTGACTTCTGAAACCCAGAACCCTCTCAAGCTGATTGCTGCTAACCTAGTTGCATAGTGATTCTGCTTTTTCTATGTCTGAATGCTCTTCAGACTCCAGGCACACTACCATACCCTTGCTCTCTGAGAGCACTGCTCTGGCAGCTTCACCCATGCCTTTCTTTCCAAAAGCCTTATTACAGCCTGTTTCCAAGTTTGTCCACCAGCAGAGAGCTCTCTGCAATCAGATCTGTGGTTCAGAAGTGTTAATACAGGACTTACAAGCGAGTGAAAGAGGCAGCTGTATTTACTCTGAACGCTGGGCTTTGAGGGAGGTAAGCGTCTGCAGCTCGACAAGACACCAGCTCCAAGCATCAACACTGACGGAACCCCAATCTCTTCAAGAGCGTGGTCTGTCTCTGTCATCTCAAAATGAGCCTGAGGCCCACACAGGCTCCCTCTCCCCACCAGAGGAACCACAAGGAAAGTAAGTTAATCAGTCTCTGTAGAGACTGGGCACAACAGACAGGAAAGCTCTTAGCAGAGCCCTGACTGCAGCTTGGCTTCTCCTACAGCTGCAATCACATCAGCAATTGTTGTTCTGCCACTTGCTGGGTGCCTTTTTCTACAGCCCCATGTCTGATCTGAAAACGGTGTCCTGCCTTCAGCACTACCGCCACCAGCAGGCTCCAGCACAGCATCCCTGTAACTGTGCTGAGGACACTTCATTTTCCACTACAGCATTCCTCCAAAGGCAGCCAGAGACACAGGAAGGCTGAGAGAAGCAAAGCTGTTCTTTGCTTATATCCTTTTGTCCTGTTTGCGGAGATGCTTCATCTCCAGAGCTCTGACTATTAAACAAGAGGGCAGTGGGCATGAGGGTCTCTCCATTTTCATTCTATTCTTTTATCCATGTAGCATCGACAGCCTCCACTGCCAGGCGGAGGGCTGTGCAAAGTGGCTCTTCAGGCTAAGTTCATCCTTCCAGCCTTCTCAGCCACAGAAAAACTACTTAATACGGAAATGCTGCTCAAACATGTTCCCATTGCCCTCTGCAACATGCTCCGGTTGAAATGGATGCCTGAGATGCTTCACTGCCACCATTAAGTCATCCAGCTGTTATGATCAGGGGACTGAGGACAACTCCACCGTATCTGGTTGCTGACCCTGTCACTATAAGGGCAGGAGCTCTTCTACACCTCTGGGAAACAAGAGGCAGAATAGTTTGAAAACTATTGAAATCCTCTGGCTTTCCCCTTCCTTCCTGCCATTCCCACCTTGCACTGCTCCATTTTAATTGATCAATTGGCAAAAAAGGACTTGGAAATTGATGTTGCAAAAAATACAACTTCAATAACTTCACAAGCAGCCGTGCATGGGGCAAACTTACTCAGCAGGACAACGTACAAAATAAATCACAGAGATACCAAAAAATCTGCCTCCGTTTGTGAGAACTAGAAGAAAAGCCTTCTTTGGAGATTCTGTCGGTTAACATCAGAGAAAAGCATCATTATAGAGTCATGCAGTCCTCCACAGAGAAAGCCAGAGATACAGAAGGTGTCTGCTAAATAGTACTAACCTGCTGTCAGTGAGATATCCATTCTGGCCAGTCTGGAAGCACGGAAAAGACATGGAGATGGGAAGGAAAGAAAAGGGAGACTTAATAACTTCAAAAGCAACAAACCCAGGCAATTTCAAAGCAAAGAGGAGCAAAGCACTAACGGTATGGGACTCAGACACAATTTGTGTTGTGCACTAGTTGCGTGGTCACCCAGGAGTCTTGCTGAGCCTTCTGCACCTCAGATCCCATTTGGCTGTCCATCCAGGCCAACTAGAAGCCTTTCCCAATACCTGTGACCCTGAGATCTCTCAGGATTTTCCAAATCTGAGTCCTCAAATCTCTACCTCATTGCTCAAAGGCAGTGCTGATGGTTGCTTTGTCAGTGGAACAATCAAGGAAGGCCAGACATACAAGTGTCCTTACTTGCAGGCAGTTATCAGAGCCATGAAAAACAGTCAGAGGACTCAGCCCAGTCCACCTTGTGAGAGCCAGCCCTGCCTCTGCGAGTCAGATGCAAAACTCTGGCTCTGCCCATGAACACGGAGAAAAGGTACGTATATAACCATCCAGTGTCGTGTCAATATGGGACAGCACCTGCTCTACTCCAGGACTATCAGCAGAGCTGCTTACTAGCGTGTCTGGGTGGCTTTGAGTCTATCTACAAGACAACTCTGTGACTACCATCGGCTTGAGAGTATAGCTGAAACCTGATGACTTGAGGAGGGACTCAGCACAGTGGCTGCTTGAACATCCTCCTTGGCCTGGCACATGGCACTTCCCTTTAGGACAAAGGAAAGAATCGTCCCCCAGAAACTCAGAGCAGCAGGCAAGGAGCTGGACTTTAAACTTGACCCACAGCAGATCAGTACTTGGAATTGTCCCACATCCATGCATTTGCCACTTGGCACAGCACAGAGAGCTGCCTCCAGCTGGCAGACAGCACTCAGCATAGCAGGTGGAGCACAGCAGCTTCTCTGAGCCAGATGTGAGTGAGGAACACAGCTCTGCCTTAGAGGAATTCGACAAAGGGACCAGACTTCTCAAGCAAACAATAACCAAGCTGGACATTTTGTAAGAAGAAAATTCAGCATGCTCTCTATATTCATCCTATAAAGGCACAGAGCCCTGCCAGACACTCTAGGGCCAGCACTGCTTGCTCAAGAAATTGAAGCAGCAGTACTGGAGAGAAGCTGGGATAGAAGGCTGCTGCTCCTGTTAGGTTCATTGATTGACTTGTTAGTCATTCCAGAAATGCCACTGCTTTATCTTATAATCTTGCTGGACAGCAAGGAGCAAACCTGCCTCCTCTGTCAGTCCCCACACACTTCTACTGCCAGGTGAAACAGGCAATTTAGGGAAGGAGCAGACTGGGGAGTGCAGGTGTGGTTCCTCTTTCTCAGTGTCCTAGGTATCTTTGTTAGGAGCTGGAATTCACTGGTAGGTACCAGGAACAATGTGAAATTTGTAGAAAAGGCAATGCTGAGATCTGACCTCTTAGAATATTCAAGGACACCTTCTGATACAAAGTTCCAGGAAGGTACCTGGCAAGTGAGTCATCCATGCTTACCTCTCGTGCAAATATCCGCTCCCTGACCCGCTGATACTCTTCCTCTCGCTCTTCTATAGATTTGCTCCTCCTCCCATCCTGCAAGGGGAGTCTGATCTGAAGGGACAAACACAGCTCAGCGGGTCAGCAGTTGCCAATGGCAGCAGAGGGTGTAGTCAGCTGCTGATACTTCTACATAGCAGTGTAAGTGGATGTGGATTGTGGAGTACGTGCATGATGCCTGGATGCAATGACACAGCCCTTGCCTTTGAACATACCTCCTGGACACCTATGTCTAGGGATGAACGTCCTGGAAGACTCAGTGCACTCCACCTCCTGTATCACAACAACCTTCCTCCTGATGCAGAGGACTGGCAGTGCTGCTGAGCGCAAAAACTAGAACGTTTCACTTTGCTGATGGTTTCCTTCCAGCAGCACTGCGAGGTCCTGATGACTTCACAGCTTGACTTGCTGCAAGCCCCAGTGAGAGATGGGAAAGACACTTGGCAATGCTCAGCTCTGGGACTTTTCCAAGGAAACCTTAGCAAAGGCTTTCACCTTAAAGTCTGGCCCAGCCACCAGTCAATATTCAGGATATAGAAAGGTACCCCGCATAGAACCCCTACAAATTCTTTCTGTTTTTCTACAGGATTTTGTTAAGTTTTCAGAATATATCTAGATGCTGTTGTTTGTGTAGGGTTCTGCTGCTGTTTGGGTAGGGAAGCTTCTATCAAAGGTTTCTGCAGGACACCCAAGAGGAGTTTACAGTCATCCTCATCTTAGAAAAGTCTAATCTGACTTTCACAAAGTGTGCAGGTAACTCATTGCCATCTCTTACCTGATTATCATCTCGGTCCATGCTGGTATCATCTCGTTTTAGGATAAACCTCTGTGGGAACTCTGCATTCTTCTCATCTTTGATGTGCTCAGAGAACCTCTGCTCAGGGCTGCAGGAAGAACCAGCTCTTATTAGAAGGGTGAAAATGGGTGTAGAACTGTCTCCATAAAACCACTGCCTTGTAGGGACCAGGGAACAGATGTTTGTTGTGTTAAATCTCCTCTGTCTAACAGCAATGAGAGCCCCTAACCCTTCTCTGGGAACTAAAGAGAGCTGGAAAGTGCTTGCAGATACATACACTGGGGACTGGAAGTGCAGGATTCTTTGGGCCCTTCCAGAGAAGGAACAAGCCCATCTTATGGAGGCATTAAATGTGGTGCAAAATTCATTCTGCTCTGGACCATGCCAGGGCTCTTGTAGCGAATGGAAGGGCAAGGGCAAGGGCAAGGAGTGCTAGCCCACTTGTCCTCTCTCCCTCCCCCTTACATGCGTGTGTTACTCGTCTTGTTGATAATGACCGCCTTCCCGGTTTGGTCAACGTTATGGTCCATGCCGAAGTAGGCAGCTACCCGGTGCAGCAGCATCCTGTGGTACGAGGTCATCTGAGGAAACTTCTTAAACTGATTGCTGAGAACAGGGAAGAAAGCATTACAATTTAGAAGGCTTTGAAACAGACAATGATAATCAGACACCAAAACAGAGAGGGAAAGGAGAGGCCACAGAGGCCTTGAGCAGATCCCAGATCAGATCACACCACCCATTTGAAGCAGTCAGCACTCAAGCACTGCTTCTTACACTGAGCATCAACGTGGGCTTACAGCTCTCTGCCAGACAGAACTGGGCTGATTCAAGGTCTCAAGCTGAACAGGCCATTTCTGAAACCAGATCATCTTTTGCAAAAATGCACATGCTTATTTCTAAGCAGAAACAGGAGCCAGAATTAGTATGTACAGTGACTTTTCTGATCCTATTAGACAAAGAATTCTGCAAGCCGTGCTGCAGACACCTATTCTATTGTAGCTTGAATATTATGTTCAGTTTTGGACCCCTCAGCAAAAGAAAAATACTGAGTTACTCAAGTATGTGCAGAGAACAACAACAAAGCTGGTGCAGGGACTAGAAAATAAGATTTACAAGGACTGACTGAGGGAACTGAAGGTGTTTAGTCTGGAGAAGAGGAGGCTGAGAGAAGACCTTATTGCTCTCTACAACCACCTGAAAGGAGGTTGCAGCGAGGAGGGTATTGGTCTCTTTTCTAAGGTGACAAGTGATAGGATGCGAGGAAACAGTCTTGAGTTGCACCAGGGAAGGTTCAGATTGGCTATTAAGAAGAATTTCTTCATGGAGAGAGTCATCAAGCATTGGAATGGGCTGTCCAGGGAAGTGGTGGAGACTTCCTTCTTGGGGGCATTTAAGAGGTGTGTGGATAGGGCAGTAAGGGACATGATTAGTGATGGGACTCGACAGGTCTGTCTGATGGTTGGACCTGGTATCTCAAAGATCTTTTGCAACTTAGATGACTCCATGATTCTATTCTATTCCACATTCACGGGCAAGGGAAGGTGGAAGATGTCTGAGAGAACAGTGTGTCCAAAAGACAGACTCTTCTGGGTGACTGTCCTGGTTTCAGTTAGCACAGAATTAATTTTCTTCCTAGTAGCTGGTGGAATGCTGTGTTTTGGCTTAGAATGAGAAGAGTGCTGATAACACCCCGATGCTTTAATTGTTGCAGAGCAGTGCTTATACTAAGCCAAGGACATCTCAGCCTTTGCTCTGTCCTGCCAACGGGCAGGCTGGGGGGTGCAGTAAGAGCTGGGAGGGGACAGACCCAGGACAGGTGACCCAAACTAGCCAAAGGGGTATTCCATACCATCTGACGTCATGCTAAACAATATATAGGGGTGGCTAGCCGGGGGGAGGGGGCCGGACTGCTCGGGGTTAGGCTGGGCATCGGTCAGCGGGTGGTGAGCAATTGCATTGTGCATCACTTGTTTGTACATACTATTATTACTTTCGTATTATCCCCATTGTATCATCATTATTATTATTGTTATTATTATTTTTGTTATTTTTTTTTTTTTCCTGTCTTATTAAACTGTCTTTATCTCAACTCACGGGCTTCACTTTCCATTTCTCTCCCCCGTCCCAGAGAGGGAGGGGGGAGGGTGAGCGAACGGCTGCGTGGTGTTTAGCTGCCGGTCGGGTTAAACCACGACAGTGACCAAGCTCCTAAACTGCAAGTTACAAACCTCTTTTGCTTAACACAAACTTGAAGATCACTTACTTGTTATCACTAATAAATTCCAGAATCTCCTGTTCTAACTTTAGCAGCATCATTCTATCCCTGTCAAAAAAAGAAAAAGGAAAAAGTCACCTTTAGAGATAGTGAAGCACAGCTTCCTCTGCGTGGTACCCGCCAGGAGCAATCAACAGTATTAACTGAGCTTTACACATCCTCCACAGCAATGAACTAAAAAGCTCTGTATTTTTGCCTATATAGTAAATTAATTGCCAGATTTTTTTTCCAGTTTAGAGTTCTTGTTTTCATAATATTTTTTTTGTGCTTGGCTTTTGGTAATACCAAATCTCTGCTCTGCTGGAAGCTCCAGTGGTAGAGACTCCAGCTTTGCTATTCTTATGCCAGCATTCAGCTTCATGATGTTTATTACTGACATGGGAGCAGTTCCTTTGCAGGCTAATATTTGGCAGTCATTTTTGTAAAGGGTTTTAAGGCAATCCAGATTACTTCCTGCTTGCGTTCAAACAAATTCCTCTTCCTCTTTCTCTGTCTCCATAATATATGGGCACGTTTTGATTGACTGCAGTACATGAAGTTGCAGTTGTGTTTTTTGTTTCCACACTGCTCCAGCAAGACTCTCTGAATACCAAAAAGTAAAACACACTTTCAAGTACTTTCCATAGTTGCTGCTTCCCTCTCCTCCCAAGATACATGCAGACATACACACAAACATCATGAGTTTAGGGTCAATTAGAGAAGCATTGGTCACCAGGTACTCCCTCCCTTCATTCCATCAGCAAGTTCTTTTACTGACTAGGGACCTACCTCGGGTTTTTTTTCAGTGTATTTACTAAAAATTCATGTAAATCTATTCCAGTGGAGTCTGTATATTCCTGGCTGGAATCTGAAACAACAATAGCAGCAGAACAAATTAACAAAACACTGCAATAGAAGAATAGGTTGAAGGGAAGAGGTACGTGTCTCAGCAATGACTCACTACATGCATGAGGATGATGTCCCCACACGGCTGCTGCAGGAAATTCAGCCTCATTACCAGCACTGACCATTCACAGCAGGCAGTGAGGAAGAAAGGCCCATCCTGTTACCGCACTGATTGGGTTGAGACCTGCATCACCTTGGCTAAAGTCCAGCTTCTAGCACAGAATCTGAACGCGACCTTGAGGTCAAGTCTCTTGATCTGAGAAATGGGGACTGCATTCCTTGCCTCTGTGGGCAGCAGGAGGACCAGAAAGCTATGTACAGGGCACTACGAGCACAAGACCCCATAAGGAGGATGCCAAAGAGATGGAGAACACAGTTCACAAAGGGAAACCTTGCCCCTGAAGCCTGTTCAGAGCACATTCCAACCACTCAGAGCACATTGAGGGATAGTCCAGACAGTTACAGGAGGCCCCTGCAAGTGTAATATATCGTGCTTTTGTAGAAATAAGCAACTTCCGCACCTTTGATTCTGCAAGCTACTTAACTGAAGAGCCCCGCTGGCCCGGTTCTTCCCCTTTCCTCACACCCTTTTTAATTTTAGAAGTAACTGCAGAAAAAAACAGTAAATCAGTAACTGTATCTGCACTGGTGCAGGCACGCCCTCTGTGCAAAGATTTAAGGTGCAATTTGCTCAACAGATCAAATGTGCATCTTTTAGCCATTTCTGTGCCCCAAAATCAAACACACAGGATCATACAGCACAAACTTAGCTCACCTCCTTGCAACCTCACATCTTGGCACCGGTGGCAGGTTTTCAGAAAAGCAAAACTAAACTGAAACCAGAAGCCTATGCAGTGGCTCTTCCTAGTTTT
Organism: Netta rufina; assembly: GCF_964035555.1. NCBI lineage: Eukaryota > Metazoa > Chordata > Aves > Anseriformes > Anatidae > Netta > Netta rufina. Next base: position 2,463,882 of record NC_140154.1, read on the forward strand.
GCACCTGCACATCTAAAAAGCCACCACACCACTCTAAAGGCACAGGAAGCCTGCAAGTCTGTTGGGGCACATGACAATCCAGAGAAACCCTTGCCCTCCCTCACCATGCTTTGCTCCAGAAAGGATGTGATAAAGATGACACGTTCCTGTACAGTCATCAGCAGAGATAACCCCTCTGCTTCCAGCAACTGCACCCCTGGCCAGCAGAATCCCCAAAGTGGGTAAGACCAGACTCGCTCTGTCCATAAAAGCACCTGACCTCGAGACAGCATTTTCCTTGGTGCCTTGTCTTTATTCTTGTCTTTTTCTTCTTTCTCAGCCCCATCTTTCGTGGACTTTTCCTCTTCCTTGTCAGAAGGGCAGCTAACGTGCAACTGAATGATGTCCTGGAACAAAACAAACCAGGCTGGTCTGAGTCACTTGGACCCTCCCTGGAATCACTGCCATGGTTAGAGATGTTGGCAGCTGAGAAAGGCATTAGGGAAAGGCAGGAGTTTCAGGTAGCAGATCCAAGGTATTTCATAATTATCCCAGTTCTGAGAGCAGACAAAGCAGTCTCTCTCTCCCCATCCTCCTCCCATTGAGAAGCTTTCAGCAGGATCTGATGGGACTCAACAGTATTTCCCACTGCTGAAAACCTGCCTTGCCTGGATCAGCTCAGGATCTAAGTCTCGTGCTTCTCTGCTCGAGGCTGATAAAACTATTACACTTTGATTACCCAAGGTGAGTTAGGTCTTGCACCATTACAAGTGATTCCTTGTAAGACAAGGATTGTGACTGTATGCATACAAGCAGTGCTCATGAGCACGACCGCTTCCTTCAAAACCTGGGAACTCGTGGGAACTTATTGGTGCTCAGAGGTACCAGCACAGTGTAAGACATCACCTCCAGCATGAAGGGGATTTTCTCGTCTTCTACAATCCAGTTTGTCTGAGTTTAGGCCTACCTGGGACTCCAGCAGGCCATCTACAAAGGGGCTAGATGATTCTTCACATACAGCCAAACTTCTGACCAGCTTAAGCTTTGAATTAGACTGGAAAAGGAAAAGAAAGAGTGCAGTTAAGACATCTAAGTCAGAAAGCACACTTAAAAGTTCATGCTGCTGCATTACAAAGCCACTCCTGCAGTCAGTGTTGATTAAACTGCTGAAAAGGAGGAGTACTAAACCAGGTCTTTGCAACAAATAGGAACATGCGCATGCTTGGAGCCCTAGAGTGAACCAGTTATTTTGTTCCTTTGGTCTGTGATTAGGATTTGAACCAAGCAACTTATAGGTGGGAAAGCCTTAATTCATGCATTCGTTGGCCTCTTCAGCCAGAGCAATCCTAGCTCCTCCCCTCCTTGCCAGATAAGAATCAAAACCATTCAGAAAGGATACAGCTGAAACCAACTATCTTCTTTTCTAAGATGTGAAGTGAGAATTGTTACTGTTCTTAATTACAAGGCTGTCATCCCATTTACATCTTGCCTGTCTGACCTGATGCCTTTGGTTATTTTGGGTAATATAGTAGTGCTTTGAGAAAAAGTTTAAAATTAAACCTGCACTTTCTGGACTGTTGGCAAGCTGACTCACTTGGGTGACAAACGGGAAAAAACATTATCGTTCAGTCACATGGGAATCCAGGCAGGATTGGCAATATGGGGTGCCTGAGGTGCACAGACACATTCTGCCTTATGCATGGAAAGGGCAGGAATTGGAATCGCAGCCTGTTTGTGTGCTGCACAGTGTCCTGGCTTCTAAGACCAAACAGAACCACTAGAATACTTTTTCTGCACACCCTGTAGGTCATAAAAGCAGCACATTGTTTTCATACATTACCTTAATTAAAACCAGACATATCCATTACTACAAATTTAACCGGTCTCCCCTCTCTCCCGTGCCTCAGTGCATAACATGTCTTCATTTGGGTTTGAATTTTGGGAAAGAGGGGGAAAAAAAAGGAGAAAGAGGAAAAAGAGAGACCTTCACCCTCCCAATCACAGTTTTAAAATCAAGCCCTGAACAACCTCATAGCTGACCCTGTTTTGTTTTGGAGGTTGCTCTAAATGAATCCTAGCTGGACTAGATGGATGCCTGAATTATGCTGTGTTTTATAATTGCCAGTTCTGGAAAATTCACAGCCACTTTTGGTAACCTGGCTCAGTAGTTACTGTTGAATTCAAATTTTGCAAATAAAAACAGAGGTTAACACTAGGAAAGTTAAAGAATAAAAAGAACCCAATGGCTGCATTTTACCCTCAGATTTTGCCTTAAAAAACATTCTAGAACAATGGTGTCCTGGTGCTTGTTACTAGCAGAAATTTCAGATATGCTAACTTGCATATGGCATCATCGTAAGAGCAAATGCAGTATTCCCTGAAGAAACAGGGCTCTAGGTGAAACCAGACAGTTACACTTTAACTCTTTTTTTAACAAGAGGGTGTAACAGGCAAGTGTGCTGCCCTGTCCCTCCGATGAAATCTCCAGATTTCCTTTCTGGCATTTCAGAGTCTGAGGAGGGCACCAGTGTGGTTGTTAGGAGCAGCAAATAGTTCCTCCATGGGCAAGTGTGTGTTAAAGAGGAACATTCATGCTCCAGTGGGTGGAAAGGCACCATCCTGAACCATGCTGATTAAAATACACATGCTGTGTGTTGATTACGGAGACAGAGAAGACTTGAGAGAACTGTTTTAGGGCTGTGATCGTGGCTTGGCTCAGAATGGACAGAGCAAGAAAGGGATGGCAGCATATCCCATACCTTGGCTCTTTTTCTGGCATGTCCGTGACTTGATGTCCGCCTCTGTAGAGAAAGAACAGAGAAGGCAAGAAGCTTAATATGAATGTAGACAGAAAAGGTATTTGTTGTTTGAGGCAGCACAACACTGAGCGTGTAAAATGACTCTGAAGAAAATCTCTACCCGGCAGCAGTGAAAGGTTGGGCAAACGGGAAGACCTGGAGAGCTGAGCTGTCCCGTCAGCCTCCAGGTGAGCAAAACCTGCTTAAGAAACTTCACGTGGATCAGCCCCACGTGGATCTGTTACTGGAAGAACCAGCACAACAGAATGATCACAGGACACGCGTGTGAAGGTGCACAACGCAATTCTAAGTGGAAAAATTAGGAGTCTTCTACCAGTCCTGAGACGGGAAGGAGACTTTAGCATGGTGGATCATGATGGAGATGCTGCTGCTCTGATTCAGATGGAGTCATTGGTTATTGCTGCCTTCTAAGGAACCTTTCCCCACTACCACAAAGCGACCAAAGTCGGCTTCTTCTGAGCCTCACTGGCGCCTGCCCAAGCAGTGGCTGACCAAACCCGGCAGCAGCCACCACCTTTAAATGCAGAACCATTCAGCAGGTTGAGAAGAGTGGGCATTTCTTCAAGCTCCACGCTAAGCTGAAAGAACACGTGACAGGACAGCAAAGCAGCAGGGAAGAGTGCCAGCACTCTCCAAATAATGCTTGCACATTTTTTTTTCCCCCTTGCTGAAATGAAACCCCAAAACATTCATTTCCTTTTTGGGCATTTTTTAGCAGCAGCAAAGCAATGGCCAAGCAGCATTCCCGAAACTGAGCTCTCACTGGGATGCCTCCATTTCACATTAAGTCATTAAATCATCTTTAGGTCAAAGAAAGGAGGTTATAGACAAGGGGCTGGAATCTGGGGACTGAGTACAGTGCCCTCAGGAGCACACCGGTCTCATTTTCTCCCTGGCTCCAAGAACATTTAGATTATTCCATCCAAAGCAGAACGGATTCAGTCAAAGAGAGCAGCCTGTGAAATACACTGTCTGTACAGCGTGGTATCGCCTTGGGACATGGTAGTAGAGGCTCAGGCCCCGTTCAGAAGGGGTGGAAACTGGCTCGTGTTTGCCCCTAAAGGGGTCGCAGCTCTGCAAGCTGTCAGAGATCGCCCCTGGTCTGCATGCTTACCTGAGATTCCTGACGCACGCTGATCTCCTCCCCATCCTTCTCCACCTCCTCCTTGCTCAGTGACCTGGATACACATTTGGTTTTGTTCACAGATTCCTCGACCACTTTTTTTTCAGACTCCTTCATTATTTCCAGAGACTCCTGCGTTGTGTTGCTATTTGACATCTTCAGAGCCCTACAACGTAGCAGTGGGCACCTGCCAGAAGAGGTGACAGAATGGGTAGAAGGGGGTCAGGTGGTGGAGAGGTTTCCATCATAGCGCTAACTCTTGCACATACAGGTTGTAACTTTCTTGTAACTCATCTGGTGTACTCCACACCGAGCATCCTAACGACAGCCCCCCCCCACTCATCCCCTGGGAGGCAGCCCCTGCTTCGAGGAGACCTTGCAGGAGCTCCACTATATTTCCCAAGACTCTGAAGACATCAGCAGGGCTGAGCAAAGACCCTGAGATACGCAGAGGTCACTACCCTGCCCTTTAAGTTCTTTGATGTGAGGGAGAGGCTAAGGGTAGAGCTCCTGCTAACAAACACACAGAAGCAGAGAATCCAGAAGGTGAAATAAACTCAAGCAACAGGAGGATGGGTGCTCTGTCCCGGGACAAGCAACAACAACAAATTGGCATTCTTTTTTCCAAATCCCAGCCCAGTCCGTCTTGTAATTGGTCACATCTTCAGTGAGAAAACAGGCTTGTACCAAAGACATAACTCTGGTTCTTCCTGGGAAACAAAGTGACACCTGATGCCTATGGTTAGCTACTTCAGTCAAAGTGGAAGCCAACGTTAAGAGGAAAACATAATGCTTCCTTACGAAGTTATGGTTAATTGCATCCCTTTGATTAGCAGGAATGCAGCCAGCCCCTGCAAGGAGTGAGCAGAAGCAGATGAGGCAGGTGCCCCTGCCTGATGGCAGCGTTATCAGGAGGAATGGACACGACACATACCCGCTCCTCACATCAACTCCAGCACCGAGAACCATGCTTGTGGAGACGGTGACAGCGCAGGGCCCAGTGCCCGTGGGGTGACAGATGAAGGGGCTGGGAAAGGGAAAGATGAAGGCAGGCCCCCTGAGACAGGACTCCAGAAAGGAAAGTAGAAGCCTGAATTTCAGAGAGGCTCGAACAAAAGGCCTGAGCACTGGAGAACACAGCTGATGTTTATCAACTTGTTTTATTAATTGCTTTGGCAGAACAAGGCTGAAAGAGCATCAGATTTCACAAAGATTTATTAACTCTTGGCTCCGCATGGGAACTCCTAATATTCATTAACTAATTCAACCTCACTCCCTTTTAATTTGTGAGAATGCTGAACATAAAATGTATTTTACTTTTAGAGCAGCTACTGGAATAATTTCCAGTTCCAGCCACTGAAAGCTGGAGTGCAAGCAACTGCTTACAGCTCATGGATTCCTAGGGTGATTGGAAACCAACTCCTTGAGGCATCTGGGGTAGATGTTGTCATGGATGACACCACCGCATGTCACAGGCAAACCCGCCTGGCAGAAACCACAGCATCGTCCAGAGAGAGCGCCTGGGAATCCTCAGCCCTGGATCCCGTGCTTGATCTAAGCGAGGAGATGGGACAGGACACGGAGAAATGGAGGAAGCCGTAGGCGCCTGAGCCTTCTTTCACACCTACCATCTCCAATGTCAGGCTTATGATGAGCTAAAGGCTCATAGCTGCCTCATAGCTGCTCCAGCAGTAAGACTCGCTGCTGTCAGCTCAGAGTCGCAGGTGGGAGAACGGGGAAAGGAAAAAGTTACTTAACCCAAGGCTGTGATGAGTCGGCAGCACCTTCAGGGTGTGTGGGAAGAAACCCTGGTGACCCCAAAAGATGGATGGAAAAGGGTGCAGAGAAAGCAAGGAATGCCGCAGGGCTGAAGCTGATGAGGTTGCACTGTCTGCTTTATGGACAGGGCTCGTGCATTTCAAGGCAGACACCGAACTGCAGGAGGCTGACTGGGGAGACCACGGGCACGATTACAGCAAGGGGACACATCCCCACCCTGTAATAAAACGAGCTATTTCTCACTAGCCTGGAAATTCACGTGCACCCATTTCAGAGCAGAATGCTGATGAGAAGCACACCATTAATTCCACAAGCAACTTTCTATGTCAAACATCTGAAAGTGCTGAGGACACCAGTGGCCAGACAGCTCCCTCTTCACCTGCGTGACACGAGTAAGCACAAATAACTGGGCAAGACTCCCGTGCTCACTGCGGCGCTGAGCCAGGCTGCTTCAGCCCCGTGTCGCATCGCTACCTGAAGTGCCCAATTCAAGCTGAAGCCTCCTGACAGAAACCAGCAGCCACCCATAGCTGGTGCAGAAAAGAAACCGTAGCGACAGGCTGCTGATTTTAGTCCGGCACAGGCCCCGCTGCAGGTTCTTGTGCTGCATGGATCATTTGTTGCTCCCTGCCCCTTCCTGGCACGGCCCCGCGGCACACAGTATGGCACCACCGCCGATCCTGTTAGCAGACGTTCCTGGAGCAACCCTTCAGGAAGGGGCTTCCCTCTGGAGTCACTCTGTCCTCCTCTAGCTGCGAGGGTCTGCTCTTTGCCTCGAGCATGGCCAGGAGAAACCGCCAGCATCTGCAGCAAGCAGAGCGTGAGGACAGGGAGCCCCTGCCTGAGGGCACTGCTCTCTGCTGCCATGCCTCTGACAGAAACCGGGGCAGAAGAGGAAAAGGAGTGCTTGCTTGACAGGCATGTCAGGCTCCTCGTGCAGGGCAAAAAGGAGGATTGCTACCCTGGACTTTTGGAGAGCCAACATTGACCTCTTCCAGGACCTACTTGGGAGTATCTCATGGGCTAGGTTGCTAGAAGGCAAGGGTGCATGTGAGAGCTGGGCTACATTTAAACAGCACTTCTTCCATGCTCAGGATCGGTGCATCCCTAAGAGTAGGAAATTGGGGAAGGGAGGCAGGAAACCTGCATGGATGAGCAAGGAGCTCATAGACAAGATCAAAAGGAAAGGGAAAGTCTATTAAATGTGGAAAAAGGGCCTGTCCTCTTGGGAGGAGTATAGGAATGTTGTCAGGGCCTGCAGGGACGCGACAAGGGAGGCTAAAGCCCGCCTAGAGATGAAGCTTGCAAAAGAGAGAAAGGATGATACAAAGATTTTTTTTTAAGCATGTAAACAGTAAAAGGAAGACTAGGGATAATGTGGGTCCCCTGCTGAATGAGGGGGGTGTCCAGGTAATGGGGGTTGCCGAGAAGGTGAAGATACTGAATGCCTTCATTGCTTTGGTCTTTGCTTCAAAGATTTCCTCCCAGGACTCCTGGACCCTGGAGTTCCCCTCTGTTTGAGGGAGCGGTTCAGAAGCAACTGAGTGGGATCAACGCGCACAAATCCATGGGTCCCGATGGGATGCATCCATGTGTGCTGAGGGAGCTGGTGGAGGTGATGGCCAAACCGTTCTCTATCATCTTTGAATGCTCTTGGAGAACGGGAGAGATGCCTGAAGACTGGAGGATAGCCAATGTCACTCCGGTCTTCAAGAAGGGCAAGAAGGAGGATCCGGGAAACTACAGGCCAGTCAGTCTCACCTCTGTCCCTGGAAAGCTTGCTCTGGATGCCATCTCCAAGCAATTGGAAGAGAAGAAGGTTAGGAGGAGTAGTCAACATGGATTCACCAAGGGGAAATCAACCAACCTCGTTGCCTTCTATGATAGCATCACCAGCTAGGTAGATGAGGGGAGAGCAGTGGATGCTGCTAGCACAGCTAAGTGTGGGATAGAGGAGTGGACAGTAAGGTGGGTTGAGAACTGGCTGACTGGCCAAGCTCAGAGGGTGGTGATCGGCGGCGCAGAGTCTGGCTGGAGATCTGTGACTAGCAGTGTTCCCAGGGGTGGGTGCTGCGTCCAGTCTTGTTCAACATCTTCATCGACGACCTTGATGAGGGAATAGTGTCCACCCTCAGCAAATATGCCAATGACACAAAGCTGGGAGGAGTGGCTGACATGCCATTAGGCTGTGCTGCCATTCAGCAAGACCTGGACCAGCTGGAGAGAAGGGCAGGGAGAACCCAAATGACGTTTAATAAGTGCAAGTGTAGAGTCCTGCACCTGGGAAGGAACACCCACATGTATCAGTACAGGCTGGGGGATGACCTGCTGGAGAGCAGCTCTGTGGAGAAGGTCCTGGGGGTCTTGGTGGATGACAGGTTGGCCATACTGTGCCCATACTGAGTGCTGTGTCCAGCTCCGGGCTCCCTGGTACAAAAAAGACAGCGATCTCCTGGAAAGAGTCCAGCGGAGGGACACAAAGATGATACGGGGCCTGGAGCATCTTCCCTATGAGGAAAGGCTGAGAGACTTGGGTCTGTTCAGCCTGGAGAAGAGAAGACTGAGAGGGGATCTTAATAATGTTTATAAATATGTGAAGTGTGGGAGACAGAGGAATTTGGCCAACCTCTTTTCAGAGGTCTGTGGGGACAGGACAAGAGGCAATGGCCACAAAATGGAGCACAGGCAGTTCCGCACCAACATGCGAAAGAACTTCTTCATGGTGAGGTGATGGAGCACTGGAACAGGCTGCCCAGGGAGGTTGTGGAGTCTCCTTCTCTGGAGATATTCAAGACCAATCTGGATGCCTACCTGGGCAGCCTGCTGTAGGGAACCTGCTTTGGCAGGGGGGTTGGACCCGATGACCTCCTGAGGTCCCTTCCAACCCCTACAATTCTGTGATTCCGTAATTTCTACCCCCACATCAGGCACCTCAGAAGGCGCTCAGAATTCAAGCAGGGCAATGGGATCTTTTCTCATCATACTGCAATGCAACTTCAGCATCACAAGGGAAAAAATCATCAGTTTTCCTCACCCCAAAAGAAGACTCGGAGACACTGAATAGATATTTGTACACTGCCCCCTCCCGAGAAACCTTCTGTCCCTGACAGCAGCGCTCCAAAAATTCAAGGAAGAGGTGTTGCGTGCTGCTAGTGCTTCTCAATTGCAATGCCTGCAAGAAGAGGTTTCCTTTCTGTGTGAATGAATCAGCCCTGCTCCCCCAGGACAACCGTGGGATGCAGCGAGGGGGCGGCAGACACGAGCTGCAGTGACAGACAGCAGCTTGCAGGGGAAGGGGAAGTTCAGAGGGCTTGGTAGGGTGGGCGGGACAGAGCCAAGCTTCGCCAGGGAGATGAAAAGATTACGTAGATGCAGCATCAGGGAAGCCACAAAATCTAGGTCAGAGCAGAGACCAACAGAGCCACAGAAAGCGAGGGAGCTGCCGCTGGGTTTTGCTTGGGGTCTGGCGGCTGGCAGAGCCAGCAGGTGAGTTGCGGTGCCGAGCACCACGTGCCAAGGCCAGTCCGAGGGCAGCGATGAGGGATTTCCATCCTCACCTCCACCCTGAAAGGGGAACGCTGAACTCTACTTCCACTGCCTCCTGGCTACGTGCAGCCTGCAGCTGCCAAGCCATGACAACGCAAGCAGCAGCTGGTCCTGGTTAGGCAGGAATGGAAGCAAGAGACTTCTGCATTTATGGTGGAATGGGTCCAGAAGCAGTGCTGATGAAGGGCAGAAAGCCTACAGCCAGCTAACCCTCTTCCTGGCCTTGCTTCTCTGAGCACAGACGTTGCTGCGAGCTAAATGAGAGTGTAAAGGCGGCATACGGCTGCTTGACTGCAGTCCGGCACTGCAGGACAGAGGCACCCAAGGGAGCTTCTCCCGCTCCACAAGAGGGTTAAGCTACCTCTGGTCTTGGAAAAAAGGAAAATAAGCAAGAGCAAGCCCCACTCTCTCAGTTCCTGCCCAACCCACGGGCGCAGGGTCAAGCCTGCATGCTTACAGGCTTCACCACGTGCTTCAGAGATGAGAGGTTTGACTCATATCCCCCCACCTCTTCCCTGGGGGGGGGGGGGGTTCATCTTTGTTTTCTGAGGCTCATTCCATAGGGAATAGGGAGTCTTAGGGAATAGGGAATAGGTCCAGCCCAAGCCATCTCCACAGGCCATATGAACGCGACACGGAGCTCCCACGCCGGGGAAGGAAGGTTTCTCGCTGCCAGCAAGAAACCCCGACGCAGCCCCCAGAGGCTCAGCTCTCCCCGTCCTTGCGCTGGTTCTAAACACGAAGGCGGCACGCTTAGAAACAAACCAGATCCAATCGCAACGCTGAGCAGAGCTGAAGCGCTCCGAGGACTCAGAAATAAACACCCTGAGGCTGGTGACTCACTGGTGGGCACGACAGTCCCCGCCAGCGCGGATGGATGGCCCGAGTCATTCTCAGCCCCGGGGAGCTGGGCAGGAAAGGCTGGGCATGAAGAGCTAGCCAAGGTGCTGCTGGAAACTGAAGGCAGAGAACCTGGGGGAAGGGGGGGGGGAGCAAAGACCCTGTTCCAGCACCCACCCCGGGCTCGCTGAGCCCCAACCAGCACCGAGAACCTCCCGGAGGGTAAACTGAGGCGGCTCAGCCGAGGCCGCTCTCCTGCTGGGCTCGCTCATTGGCTCCAGGTCACCCAATGAGAAGCGCGGCTCCGTGGCAACCAGCGCTGTCACCAAGAGCAACCAGCCAGCGCCGGGGGTGAGCCAGGGCCCCCCAGCGCAGCGGCTGCCCTAGGAGGGGGCTGCGCCTTCAGGGCATTGAATCCCCCCCCCAGCCTCTGTCCTCCTCCTTCCCTGGGCAGCCAGGGAAGTTTCCGTAGCATCGAGGTGTGCTCCTGGCTGCAGCAGGAGGTTGTTAGGAGGAAAAAAAAAAAAAAAAAAGGCTTTGCTAGCAGGACCCGCAAAGGCTGTGCAGCTGCTGAAACATCACCTGCCAGGGCTGCTCGGCCAAACCAAAGCCCCCAGCTTTTTCTTTTTATTGGTGAAGGGGGATGCCCAGCAGCCCCCCAAGAGGCTGGAGCCTCAGTTCACAAACAAAATGGTGAAGGGGCTTTCACCCCCCCCCCCCCTCACAAGGAAGGGCTGTGGTGAGGAGGAGACTTGCTTTGGGAGAAGGTCCCAAAGCCTTAACCAGGAACAAGCAGAAGCTGCGACCACCTCAGCTGAGGGAGCAGCTGCTCCAGAGCTTTCTCCACTAGCTGCGGCGTGGGGCTTCAGTCTTCACCCCCTTACAGCTCCCCCTAAAACAAAGCAAGATGCACACACTGAAATGCAGGAGGGCCAGCTGTATTTGGCTGCACAGTGCACAGGCTCCCTGTGCTTAGTCACCGCTTCAAGTCTTAATCTCCACCCCCACATTACATCAAAGAGGTGAAACTGTGATGCAGATGGAAGGTTTGGACTTCAGGTGGAAAGTAGGCGGGGGGGGAAATAGCCTCATGTGAACCAGGAGGCAGGAAATGCAGGTGAGACAAAACCCTCTAGGTTATTCTGCAGGATATCAGCACGTTCCAACTAACTCCAAGGTGGGTTAGAAGATGCCAGCTGAGGGGCCTTCAACCCCAGACCAGGAGAAAACTTGGCTGCTGAGCAAACACCTGCAGCAGCTTAATGCACCGTGGGCCCTCCTGGCTCTTCTGGTGGCAGGAGAACCCGGCTGCTAGAGGAGAATTGTCCCGTGGGGACCTGTGCCCGCACCTCTGCAGGTCTGTGGTAGTCAAGGCTGTCCCATGGACCAGAGCCCTGGGAAGAGGCCAGAGTTTGCTTAAGCCCCACATCACTTCTAAGGCCTTGGAAGGGCCGCTCACCAGCCTCCACCATTATCACCAGGGCAGCACTTCCCAGGTATGTGGTATGTGCGTGGATTGCGTTACACAGAATAATTCAGACCACCAGAGATAACTCCAGGAAAATAAAGTTAGCTTGTTACCTCCCTAGATCAATACAAACACTAACATCAGGACAGGTGTCAGCCTGCTATTCCTGTCATCTGAGTGTGACACAGCTGTTGGCAGGGCTGCCAAAATACTCTTCCTGCAATATACAGGCATCCGATGTGCCAGAACAAGAGCTGCTCTGGCACCTGAGTGCTGCAGCCCTTGGGACTGGGCAGGGCGGACACCTACCCCACCGCACTCAGGAGCTGCTACTGAAATGCTTCCTTCCTATAGATGCAATGGAGTAGTTTTCACTGAAAAGGAGTATTTCAGCAGAAGACTGAACAAAACCCACCACTTAAACAAAAGCACGAGGCAGGCCAGCAGCAGCGAAGACAGCGCACAGCAGAGGCAATTGCCTGCCATGCAGCTGAGCTCCAGGCAGGAAGAGGGCTCCACCACGCAACTTCTGCCGCTACCAACAATTAGGGGAAAAAAAAGCCAGTTTGACTGAAGGCCCGGCTGCTTTTCATCTCACAATCTCCACAGGAAGAACAGCACCAGGGGCTGAGACTGAAAGTTCATCGGATCATTTAAGGGGAGCACCGCAGTGCCCTGGGCAGGCAGCACACAGAAGGAAGGCAGAGTCCTGGGAGCGGAAGAGAGGTTCTCTCTTCCCCGTGAGGGAAGGAAACAGAAGATACTATTGAGCTGTGTTCTGAAACATGAATAAGCCCAGCCACCTACCCAATGCCCCCCCACACTCCACAGGGGACTCTGCGGTTTTTAATCTGGCACCTGCCACATTGAGATCCGGCTCCTTGTGGAATGAAAAACTCAAGGTTGAACACTCTGCACTTGTCTCAGGAAAGAATAATTAAATGCAGAACAATCTGCTTCTTCCCCCTGCAGATTCCAGATGTTCTCACTCAAGACAGGTCTTTGCTTCATACCCCGAATGGCCACTCTTTGCTGTGTGCAACTGGAATTGCGTTTCAGTGGCAAAGAAGAGGTAACTACCATTTGTAGCTTTGAGCTCCTTCAGGAGGGGAGAAGAGGGACCCAGTGTGTCCGGCCACACCAGGCGCAAAGCTCGGAAACACCCAGGTCACATGAACCAGCACGGAGGGGAGAAATATCAGTTCATTAACAGATTCTCTTCATTTGCCAAGAATACAAAGGTGGCAAAGCCTACTGCCCCACCCAGTCAGCTGAGGGATGAGGGGGCTCACAGCCAAAGAAAAGCAGCAGGGAAGGATTCTCCTCCTCCCCCCCCACCCCACCCATAAACCAAAACTGCTGATGGGGTGCAGGAGCAGCAGGAAGAGTTGTCACGCACTTGATGGGTAACTCCAACGTAGAGCTGAGGGATGCATTCAGAGAATCCAGCTCGATTACCTGCAATATTCAGGCCCTTTCTTTTCACTCCCAAAGCAGCCTATATGCTACACAAGATGAGAGCTCCACTCTAATTTCTGCTGTAAAAAGCTGATGACACAAAGATGGCAATCAATGGATTCATGCACTCTGCAGACATCCTGGGGAAGATAATTCAGTTCAGAGCTGAAGCCAGAGGCTGTAAAGATCCCCAGATCACCCACAAAGCCTCCCCCTACCCTGACTGTGCTTACTGCTCAACTTTTTTGCTTTAAAAAGGAAACATGCACCAAAAAATGGTGGTGTTGGGGAGGGATCTCATGAAGATGCAACCAGGCAATCGAGACAAGTTTTCAGACCCTCAAGAGCCCTAGATGGAAATGCCAGACTCCATCACCAAACCGGTACATTCCTGACTGCTCTACAGCACTTTGGGGTGCAAAAATTTCTTAAGCACTTGAACTCAATGGGTAAAATTTGCTTACACTTAATTTGCAGGTGTGGAAGAGGTGACGCAGAGAATTCCTGCTGCAGTTCTTAGATGCCCATATCCCTAGGGGGCATCATCCCATGACAGGTTGGACAGAGGAGAAAGGAACCTACTGCACAAACACCTTGGGAGAGTTTGCAAAGAAATGAATTCAAGTGATACTGAAGAAAGTGGGGGGTTTAAACAGTCTCAGAGGCTTAAAAGTTGTCTTAGCCCAAAGTTGACAGCAATGGCAGCCATCTTCAATCTTTCTGCTCTCCCCTCTGTTAGTCTAAGGAAATACTGTTTATTTAATGAGTAAAAAAGAAACAAACAAAAACAAAAAAAAAGAAAACAACAGTGATGCTGTTCTTCTTTTCCTTTTCAGTTTATTTTGGGAGCTGCAGTGAAGCCATGTGAGAACCCTCTCACCCCTTTGTTTATAAAATCTGGGGGAGAAAAAAAAAGCCGATAGTTAAAAGAGTGAAAGGACCACAGAAGCCATCAATATAAACATTTCTTGAGAAGGCAGGGATCAAATTCAATCCAAATGTACATTTACAGTGCTGGAAATGTTTGTGGGCTCGCCGAGGGTCCCTAGGCAGGATGGTGAGAAAAAGACAAGAAATCTGAGACGAGAATCCCCTGTCAGAGAGTTCCCTTCTCCATTTCACACCGGTCTTCCCTTCCCCATCACGAGCTATTCCTGTATTCATCCAAAGACCAGGGAACTGCTCCCATGACGTCAAAGCAGTTTCCCAGCAACAATTAATGAGGGCTGTCCACCACAGGGGTTTCCTGAAAAGCTAGCAAGGAATTATCCACCTACTTTCTACAGCATCAAGATGCAACAGGACAGCAGAGAACAGGAATTTCTGTTAACCCTGCCGGGGCTCAGAAGCAGGACTCTGGCTCAGTTCCCACTGCCACACGTCACAAATCTTTTGGAGAGCCCCTGATGGAATTCCTGCCAAACACACGCTCGCGGTGAGCTATCACATCAGGCAGGCAACGCATGCAGCTGCAGGAGGTGGCACCCAGGCTCAGGAGAGATGTGTGACGTGAGAAAGAAACCCCTTACCCTCTTGCCTGCACACTCCTCACGTGCCTTGCCCGTGCCAATCAGAAGCAGAAGCCTAAACATTAGGAAGCTGGCTGAGAGCAAGGTATTCCCCCGTGCAGCTTGCCATCCTCAAGCTGACCTGGGCTGGCAAAGCAGATCCTCGAACTTTACAACCAGACCTCAATCATTCCAGCTCCTCGCAAGCCTCCTTGGAAGGAGGGTTTCTCTCACTCTCCTTTCGGTTTTCAAGGCTGATGCTCCTGCTTATTAGCATGCAGGTAGAGGATCCTGAGGCATCTGAGACACTCAACAGCCAACAGGTATGGAGCAAATACAGATGCTGTGGCTGCTTTCCATGTTAGACCCAAATTGATATGATCATCAGTCAAGGGCGGGGAATGATGTTACAAGTCGACACCGTGTTTTGGCTGCCAGCTGTGAGAGTTGGACTTGACAGCGAAGCAGGAGTCTGAAGGGCAGGTGAGGTATTCACCTTCCCACTTACCTACGCCCAAGCCTTCAGCAAAAGGAACTCAAGTGTTGCTGCTGCTTGCAGGTCCTCAAGCTACAGGTGATGCTTCCAATTATTAAAAAAAAAAAAAAAAAAAAAAAAAAGCATTTTCAAGAGATGAAGGGAAATGAAACAGGTCCAATGCACCAAAATAAAGATCTTGCAGTACTGTAACTGGCTAACACACCACAACCAAGAAAAATAGTTCCTAGCACTAAATATCAGACAAAGGACACATTTCTAGTCTTTTGTTTCTTAAGCAAGACTGCATGATGAGCATGTGTGAGAAGGAGGTAAGTGGAATCCAAACTCCTGATTCCACTAAAGCCAAATCCAATTTATTGAGAGGTTTTCAAATAAAAGATGGGGTTAATATCTACATGTGAATACAGATACAGCATATGTAGTCCCACAGAACACTAAATTGCATGAACTAAGCTAAAAATTTTATGTGGCACATAGCCAATTAACAAGTAGTCCACTTGTGTTATCAACTAGCCAGCTTCAAGCAAGTAAAGCCTTTAAAATATAACCTGGCAGAACAGCAGGGAATATTTTGTCTGTGTAAAATGACCAGAAACTACCCAGGAGCAAGCTGCATAACCACCAAGCCGAGACTCAGGGAGTACCCATGAGACCGTCACGGGGAACTCCTTAATGACATGGAAGAGTACAGTGTGCTTATCAGGGATTCCCCCATCTCCTGGAGGTGCCTTCTCAGCATCACAAAAAGAGGAAGGAGAAAGCTCAGCGTATGTTAGCAAGTCCTGAATGGCTCAGAGAGCCACATACTCAATTTTAGTACGGCATCTTTTTAAATTAACCCCATCAAACAGCAGAAATGCAGTCACTTACCAGAGATGAATGATGTCAGGTCCCCATCCCTGAAACGCTTGCATTTATACCTATGCTGTATTTTGCACGGTGGGGGTGAGGGGAGAGGAAAAGAAAAGTCTCTGGTCAATCTTTCTCAAGCCCAAAATAATTGGAGACCTTAATTCCAAAAACAAACTCACCCTGGTAGTTCTGTACTCTCAGCAGGTCATCTATTTCCTAATCTCGATGGAGACTTCATTGCCACAACCCATTTGAGAGGAATTTTGCCAAGGTAATTTTGCTTCTTAGAAGACCCCGCCAGCTCTCACCCCTGAATGAAATGCTAGCAAATCTTTGCTGCTGCTACAGCAAGCTAATTGCTCTGACAAGCAGCTCTGAAGCAAAGCAGAGCCCAGCTGTTCAGAGGGATGTCATAAAGAGCTCTGCCAATAGCCACATGCACACCCCCCTCCTGCTCTCATTCAAATACTTCAATGGAACTGCCTCCGCAAAGCCCTGAGAAGGCTTTAAAGACACAGCAGCCTTGTTCTGCCAGGCACCGGAGCAACACAAATGTACGTGCAGGAGCAGAGAAGGGATAGCACAGTAAGCCTAACCATCTTCCAGCAGGATTCAAGTGCACCGATGACACTTTGGGGAACCCCTGACACATACCGAGGTAGGTTACAGGCGGCCTTGCTTCACTGCTACCGTTGGTGCCATGAACATTTCCGAGGGGTCAGCTTTTTTAATGCTTCCATTTCAATGCAGTTATTCTTTCTTGCTCGTTTAGTCAGTATTTAATCGCTAATAAGACAGGAAATGGGAAATGCAAATGACCCTAGAGAGGTTTTAAACGACTTGCTTAAACTTTCCCCAGAAAGGGGTTTTCCATCCCAGACCCGAAGACCGCGCAGACATGCAGGCTGCAGTCAGGTCCCCTCACCACGGATCACAGCTTGCTCTCAAGCACCCGGGGCAGCCCAGCAGGGACAGGGACAGTCCCTGCAACACCCTGACCCTCACCAGGCTGCCGAGTCACCTCTTGGGTTATGGAGACCTGACTACAGCTCTAAACACCGGTCTAGCAGCAGTCGCCCACCTCAAGCTCTCCTCCTTCATGTCAGTGGTTCCCACCCCAGGCGAGGTGCAGCCAGGGCTGGAGGGAACATGCTCCTGCAGGACCTCGCCAACTTCACGTGTGACCAGGTCAGGCAGCAGCTGGCCTCAAGGAGCCTCCTCACTCAGGAGCAGAGCGAGGAGCAGCAGGGCTCACCTGGCAGCCGTCTGCAGACAAAGGAGGTGAAGATCAGCCCCAGGCTCAAGGAGGTAGACAGACTCAAGTGAGACAGCTACAAGGTGGTCGGGAGGCAGTTGGAACTGACAGCTTCCATTAAAAGCAGAACCAGCCATGAAGGAGCGTAGTGCTCTGCTCGTAAACCCTCTTCAGGACTTGTCTCTACCGCTTTTTCCTAAGTTAATACAGTTTCTTCTAAATGATGCCCCGCCACAGGCAAAAAAAAACAAAAACAACAGTCCAATGCTTTTTAAAAAAGAACAGTAACAGACAGCAGAAACCCAACACATTTCAGCTCCATGGTAAACTAAGTTTCTAGCCTGCACAGCACCTAAATTTCAGTGTATACATGAGATTGTCTTCGTCGTTTCAAAGCCTCCTGAGCCAAGCCTGCCATGCCTGGGCACAGAGCAGATGCCTTCTTCGCGCTGAAGCTACTGTGATGCTGCCTGCAGGCAGCAGCTCCCTGCCCACAGCAATACTGACACTCCGAGAGGTGTCCTCATGGCTAACAACAGAAGAGAAAGCAATGAGAGAGAGGCAAGACAAAGAGGAGGTAATGAGACAACAGTCACTTGTGATGCTCTGTTTTCAAGAGAACAGCCACAATTACTCGGTCCCTGCATTGGCAAAACACAAAGGCTTCATAGATATTATGAGATCTCCCCATCAGGTGTGAAACAAAGAACTGAAGTTGATGCCTTCTGTTCCTGGCCACTTCAAGATTTCTTTTCTCCCAGCTCTGATCTTTTAAAATGAAGGCATCCGTCCAAGGAAACAAAACAATAACGATCTCCCAAGCTCTTTGGGAAATACCCATTGCTGTCTGAGCTATGCAAGCTTGCAGGACGAGGGCCGTCAGCTGAGCTCATGGGCTCTGCTAGGAGTGCAACTCCTCGGCCTGCTGCACAGCCAGCACTGAGAGGTAGCGCGTGGCCGTCTCTGCACCCGCTCCATGACTGCTCAGCAGAAGCCAGGCTGGATGTTCCCATCTCCCTGGCAGAAAGCCTGTGCTTGGAGGGACTCTGCAGCACCTGAACCCAGCAAAGCTGTAAGACTTGGAGATCAGACGAGCAACTTGACATCAGGGGATTTTCCCCACGTTTAACTTGTCTATTTTGGGGTTGTTTCTTCCTGTCTCCCAGCACTCAACCAATCCCCTGCAGTTTCAGACCTGAAGTCCATAGCCCTATAAAAGCTCCAGCAGCTACTCTGCAAATGAAGAAGCAACAGAGGAACACAGGTCTGCAAGCAGTGCTCCAGCATGCCTGCAGGGATCCAGCAGGCCAAGGATCTTGGCTCCACAGAGAGAACCTTACAATCTCCACTGAACCTCGTGAAAGCAAACCAAAAGCTCTATTTTGCTAAGGCATGTCTATGGTCTGATGCATACTGACTCAGGGTTGTTAAGGACAGGCAGGTGCCCTCTGCTCTGGAAGTCTGCAGTCGCAAGATCAGTACTGTAAAAGGAGGCAGCTTTAGATGCTGTTCTTCCCTATCAGGTCTTCCGATGCTGTTCTTCCCACCTACCAGCTCTTCCTATTTTCCAAATACCCCAGCCTCCTGCTTCAACCCTGTTGTCAGCTCTTAACAGCGCTGTTAAAGCAGCATGAAAAGAAGCTCTATAATCTGAGTCTGAAAACCTGGTCTCTAGCACTTATAGGCCTGGCAGATGGCTAAGCAAGAACAGATTCCAGAGCAAGAAAAGCCTTCCAGCTCTAGGACACAAGCACCTGCCCCAGACAGCAGACACAGCCTCCTGGGGGCTCAGCCAGCCCTTCCAGAAATCACAGCCCGTTATTAATGTGGGTTGGCAGCATTTTGCCTTCAAGAAGCAAGCATGTGAGAGGATTTCCTAAGCTGTATCTCTCTCCTCAGATGGGGAGACAGCATATCCTGGGTGGGAGGATGAGGAGAAGGAAGTGTGAGTCAGCCTCACCAGCAGCCTCGGCTCCCGCAGACTGGATAAAGCCCTACTGAGACTTTGCTGCCTTCTGCCTTCCGCACCTGAGAGTCGTTTGCTCAGGTACCGTGTGTGCATGCAGCAAAACTAGGTCAGGGAAAGCGGGGCACAGAAAAGATGCCGCAGCTCTGGGTGTTGCCTGTGCTCGCAGCTTGCAGGGAAGCTGCTTATGCCGAACGCGGTAACGTCGCGGAGCAAACGCCAGCAACACGAGCACAGAACAACAGCTCAACACGTTACCTCCCTCTCTGGCAGACATGTACCAAGTGAGCCTACGCTCCACTTTTCCCAGGCCAGCTTCTGCTGAGAGAAGACTCGTCAATTAGGTAGCGGATATAATCTCATCACGAGGTAGGGAGGGGGGAAAAAACACCTCCAGACTTGTGACACGGAACCGGTGGGATGGCATCGCTGCAAACCCACAGCAGCGGCCCTGGACAGGGCTCCCCCCTGTGACAGACATGCTCCAGGCAGCATCGGGAACTGACAGCAGCTGCAAGGGGAGAAGAGCATCGCCGATGGCCTGGGCGCATCGTGTACCCACCTGGACCAGAACACCCCTTCCCGGAGAGGGGGAGCAGTGCTGCGTGGCGGTGGGGGAGGAAGGCAGTGCTTGGGAGGCTGGAGGGCTGCATCACGGACTGCTCTTCGGGTTGGAACTGACCTCGGTCGCTGCAGCAGGCTGCAAGAGGAGAGGTTTCCAGACCTGGGTGCCTAACATGAACCAAGTGCTGCCGGGTACACACCAAGCATCTGAGCTAGGGGACCAGCTCGAGCAGGCAGACAACACCAACAACTGCACGTGACAAGGAAAAAAAAAAAATCTTCCATGAGTCCTCCAGGCCACGGGGTTGCCTTTTTCTTTTCTTTTTTTTTTCTTTTTTTTTTTTTTAAATGCAGGAGCATGCATGCAGCAAAAAAGATTTCTTGGTGTTTGGAGCCAGGAAGTGGGAAGGATGAGAACTGCAGCGCATTGCTGATAGCAGCTACCTCCTCTAACACGCCCCAAGAAAATAGCTCCATGGGCAGCCAGAAGCAGAGCCACAGAAAAATTGAAAGTGGAGGCCAGCAGAATCCCTGCAGCTGGGACTGAAGGATGGATGTGCTGCTCTTAGCCTTTTTCAGGGGGCTCATGAACAGAAGGGAAACAGAACAGCCAGAATTCCTAACTGAAGTCCGACAACCAGCACATATTTCTTATAGGGCCCAAGGTTTCTACAGAAGAGACCACAATAAGGGAGCGAGTGGTAGAGTGAAAAAAAATAAAGAATGCCCTGCAGAGCAGAGGAGAGGCCACCCTCCAAATTCCCCTCAAGTCAGAATCATGAGCAGTTGACACTTCTGAGAGGGGCGGGGAAACCCAGGCTTTTAGGAACTTCGAATGGCTTCTGTACCAAATGGGAAACAAATCCAAATTGGGGCCAACGAATAAGGATCCAAGAGGTAAGGCCTGCCCTATCCTCAGCTCACCCCACTGCTGGAAACCCACTTCCCTCCAGGTGCTGCACAAACACCAGCAGGCAGAGTAAAGGCACACACCACTCTTACACACCCAGGACCCTAAAGCAGTGCAAGGACAGGGTGGAGCTCCTGAATGCACAATAAACAATAAGGAACATTTGGAGAGGCTTTCTTGGCCTAGGAGAAGAATTCAGAAAATAGACTGTATGTAGATAGTAAATCGTCCCCTGCCTAACTGCTTCTAGAAACGTGCTCCAGACATGTGAGGTCCAAGGTCCAGGGCTCTGGAGGCAGGGAGGGAGGCCAGGAAGGCAGCAGCAGTGTGGCTCTTTCCTCCAACAAGATCCTTCCCTCCTGTCACCTGTGTTCAAGGAGGGCATCCTCCTCCTCCCCAGCTCCATTTGGAAGAAAGTTCAGAAGCAGAAGGTATGGAAAGCAGCTAAACCCATCGGCTCTGATGGACAAAAAGTCAAAGGGGTATCAGAGATGGAGGAAGGGGGAGAAAAATGATAGCAGGAGAAAATACCAATGCTGAGAGACCCTCAAGGAAAGTCAGAGGAAGGGAAGAGTTCAGTTTAGTGAGTAGCTGGAAAAATCCTTCCGAGATGAAACATCCTGCCCTCCAGCTCCTCTTAAAGTCGGTACTGCCATCTCTGCTGGAAAAGGGTCCCTGTACCATGCATGGCAGAGAAAACAGAAGTCTTAAATTAAAAAACAAAAAACACAATTTTCCCTAAGAAAAAAAGTAATAATAAAAAATCCACCCCACCACCAAGCAGCTTTAAGCCAGCCTCAGCCATGCCCAGTCTCTGATGCTGTTTTCTCCTCTGCCCTTGTGTGCCCAGAGGAGTTTTCTTCCCAGGCTGAAGCCAGTCTCCAGGTATTAAAAAGGAAAATTGTTATATGATTTTATTTTTTATGTTTTTAAAAAAGGGACCTTCCATTCAAATCCGGCTCAGCTGAGGATGTGTTATCATGGCAACCATCCCCTCCCTGTCTACCCCAGCGAGGAGAGCATTAAGCACACAGCTCTGAACGATCCTGCGCTAGCACACGGACTGCAGCCAAGCCCCACTACCCTGCACAGCCCCTCCAAGCCAAGGCCAGTGTGATTTGACATGAACCAGATCTGTCAATGGCCCAAGACAGACACGTGGGCAATCATGAGCAGTGGAAAAGACGTAGCACACTCCATTCAGCTCCAAACACTGATAAATAATTCAGGAAGAGAAATGCCGCAATACAGAGCAGAGCACGGTTTAAAAATAGAACATGTGCTGATGCCAGAGGAACGGAGGGAGAGAAAAGCAGAGAGGTGGCATGAACTAAAGCCTGCGTGGCAACAAGCCGGGGGCTGGCGGGCACTGCAGCCCCCTAGCTCAATACGCTGATCCCAGCAGATGTTTATTTGCTCACCCTTTCAATTAGGAATCCCAAACTATTATTCACATGGCAACAGCAAGCAGGGCTACCCCTTCTGGATCGCAGCCCTGCAGCGATGCACGTACCCAAGAAAAAGAGAAAAAGCCTTCACGCTGGAAAGCCCGCGGCGAGGACAGGACTGAGGCGTGCCTGGCGGACACCAGCGATGCTCAGCTTTATGCGGTCCGGCGCTCTCTGTGGGGTGCAGGTAGATGCTGGAGGCTTTTCTCTAGGCAGCCAGTCTCCTAAATTCAGCCGCCTTGCGTTCAGATGCTTCCACTCATCCTACGTACCATCCATCACTAGCCAACTGTCCCATGTTTGACGCACTTTTTTGTGACACACTGTGCAGCATCACCACCACTGCCACCCTTTTAGGGTGAAAGAGCTCAAGAAGCCCCTACCTTGTCTTCAAACTCCACTGTCCTTCCCGCACTGGTAACCGCGCAGTAAAACGCCCCTTTGCGCTGACTTAGCGCATTCACCTGTCCCAGCACATCTGCAATTTAGGTGCCACCTGCACTTTCCTTTTTCACAACAGAAGCAATTTAAGTCATACCAGAAACATCATTATCAGATTAAAGAATTTCCCCTTCCAGCTGCAGACCCAAACACATTTCATTCACTGTCAGCTATGAAGAAGCCTTGGTCACAGACAGGGTCCCTTTATCCCGCTTTGCCACAGGCAGCTCTCCAGAAAAGAGGGGCCACTCCAGGCTCTGCAGAACCTGTGAAATACTCTGACAGATGGCTGCTTTTTTCTCTCCTCAGAGTTTCAAAAAATAACACCAAAAAGACACCCATCTCTCCCTGCCTCCTCACGAAGGCGAACATCATCGGTTTCCCAAGTATTTATAAAGCAGGAAGCTGCCATTAACAAGAAAAAGCAGATTTTTATAGGGAAAAATAATATGCTATCATGTACAGCTAATTCAAAACCTAATAAATCTGTAGGCAGAAGCAGCTTACTGTAAATATTTCAGTTCTTCCCCCCCCCGAATATCCAAAAAAATTGAAAGCATAAAAAATGAGTGAAAAAAAAAGTTAAAAGGCCACTGTGAGGAAGTTCAAAGACAGACCCAGATGACTACTTGTAAAAAACCTCAGTCTTAAACAGGAAGTCATAAACAAACGGCCCCTTAGGTTCAAGCAAAGATCTCCCAAATTGTATTTTGCCCTGAATTTGAGCTGAAGTGAACAAAGCCATATTGCTCAGCCTTAATCAATGGAGCACTGCAACGCAGAGTTCACCTGCTTCTCTGAAATGCAATATTCATGGAAATCCTGCCTAAAACTAAGCACGCTGCCTTCCCAGCCCCTTCACCTTACCACAAGTTCCACAATCGCGTTTCTCTTGAGCCATAAAGCTGGAAAGGGGCTTTAAGGGGAGGGAAACAGCCACGAGCTCATCACAGCTGAAGAATTATTGAATCATTAAGATTGGAAATCAAGATCATCTTTAAGATCATCTGGTCCAACCATAACCCTGCTGCTACCAACATCACCCACTAAACCACGTCCCCAAGCACCACCTCCAACTCTTCCATGAACACCCCCAGGGACGGTGACACCACTGCCTCCCTGGGCAGCCCGTTGCAACTCCTGACTGCTCTTTCCGAGCAGAAACATCTCCTGATTTCTAACCTAAACCTCCCCTGGCACAACTTGAGGCCCTTCCCTCACGTCCTATTGATGTTTACCTGCAAGAAGAGGCTGAACCCCAGCTCCCCACACCTTCCTTTCGGGTAGTGGTAGAGAGCAATGAGGTCTCCCCCGAGCCTCCTCTTCTCCAGACTAAACAACCCCAGTTCCCTCAGCTGTTCCTCATAGAATGGCTCGGGTTGGAAGGGGCCTCATGCATCACACAGTTTCAGCCCCCCTGCCATAGACAGGGATGTCACCCTCTAGATCAGGTTGCCCAACGCCTCATCTAACCTGGCCTTGAACGCCTCCAGGGATGGGGCATCCACCATTTCTTCCAGCACCTCACCACCTCTGAATGACAAATTTCCTCCTAACCCCTAAACTCCCCCCTTTTAATCCGAAACCCTTCCCTCTTATCCCATCAGTATCTACCTGAGTAAAGAGTCCTCCTTCATCCTTTTTATAAGACCCCTAAGAGCTGGGATCTCCTTCAGCAGGCCACTGAAGTGCCCCCACTCTTGACAAAACCACACACCGCCACTTCCAGCAGGCAGGCCCCAGCCAAGGCTGGGCACCAGGGACCCGCATTCACGAGGCAAACCCACTGCTGGCATGTTGGGTCTGACATCAAACCAAACTCCCTGCCCCACCTCAGTCAGAGAGGAGGCTTTCATAACCCTATTCCATGATTTTCCTGGGTTATTTTTAGCCACCAACGCTGCTGTGGGGTTTCTTTCTGCAGCATACCACCACACAATTCCTCGAGGAGTTGTTGCAAAGTGCTCCCTCCCCAAAATCACTGAGTTTTACTAGACTATGGGATCCAGGCCCAAAATTATTATAGAAAGTAAGAGCAACAGACCGTGGCCTACCAAGGGCATGGGAGTTTAAATAGGTTTAAATTCTGGGAAGTTTGTAACCCTGGCAGATGCCAGGCCTAGAGCAAAGGCTCCTCTTCTAAGCAGGAAACCAATCTGAGGGGACACAAGCACGCAACTCGAGAGTGGAAGCTGCAAATCCCTTCTCATCGCGCAGCCGATCCCCTTCCCCATGAGGATGACCACGGCTTCCTAAAGCAGGCAGACGGAGAAGATGCTTTTCTAGCAGAGCTTCTCCTCCCGAACCACTCCCCAAAAATATATTTAGAATTTGGTAACTGTCCAGTCTACAGCTTTGTGCCTGTCATTAAAGTGTGAATCTCACATGTAACTTTGAGGTTATATTTTAAATTAAGGATATGTTTGATGGAGAAAATAAAATAAAAGCAGGCAGTAATCATTCTTCAAAGTGAGTTCAGAAGAAGCCTCATGTTATCCTATTTTTCTACATAAGTAATGAAGCAAGTATTGTATCACATCAATAGCAGCAATGGGCATTTCCCAGGCAGCCACAAAACTCAAAAGCCATGTCCTCAAAAGCACATGAAACTGGAGCCAAGAAAAATAAGCTCAGTCAATTAAAAAAAAAAAAAAAAAAAAAACCAAAAAACCAAACACCACACACACACAAAAGCACCAAACAAAAGAAAACAAAAAACAAAGAACAGCAGAACAGCATTTTCACCTTCAGCAGAGCCAGGTACCCTGCTCACTTCAACAGGAGCCGCAGGGCTGTGCCCTGCAGTTCCAGCAGGATGAATCTTAAAGATTCCCAGGTTTGAGCTCTCTGTCCACAACTAGCAGGGTTGTGAGATGTTGTTCTTTGCTGGGCCAAGCCGAAAGGCTTTGCAACACCTCCCAGCCACAAGCCATAAGGCTTGCCAAGATCAACTCGATCATAACTTGCTGTTATCAGAATGCTTTTGAGGGAGGGAGGGTAGTTAAAGCTTACACAATTATGCCAACAGTATTTGCGTTCGTATTGTATTTGTCCGACTCATATTTGAACACACTGGATCCAGTGAAGGTACTCTGACAGAACAGTTAAAACCTCAAAAAAAGCCTTCTGATAGTTGACCAACTAGAGAGAGCCTATTAATGCTCCCACTAGTGGCCAGACAGACTCATGAGATCAATCCCTAGCACAGAATCCCTCCACAGAACACCGATCGTTAAGGAGCCAGGCTGACCAGTTCTGCTGCTGACCAAACAGTTCATTTGTTCTTACAATTATGTTGGCACAACCCCGAACACAGAGTCAGCAATAGGTCAGAGGTTTCATTTTCGGAGCAGCTCTAAGAAGAGCTCCTACCACAAGCAGCAGCTGTATCAGATGAAGCCCATTTGTACCAATATGAGCACAGCATCAGGCCAGAGTGCGGAGTTGCTTTCACTCTACCAGCAGAGCAAAGCCAGACTGCTCAGGCTGCTAAAAGCCCGCACAAACATTGCGGCTGAAAGCTGATATATCTGCCACTTTCCCAGATTCAGGGAGCTACGTGCTGGGGAGGCTACCTCCAAAAGGTGCCCAATGCCCAGGGCTTCACATACGCCCAGAGAGCCTGCTACTGTCAGCCCCGTGCCCCTGCTCAAAGGAGCCCAAACCATCTCAGTCCCGGGTCCAAACCTGACACGGGGGAACAACACAGCTCGGAGCAGACACTCAGCTTTTGGGCTTCTGTAATTTTAAAGGTGGAAAGAAGCTTTACGGTTTGAACAACCTCACCCAGCTGCAGGCACAGGATCTAGACCACCCCTCTGCATTTTCCCCATGTTCTAGATCTTCATTCTGCTTCCTTCCTTTATTTCCTAGTGAGAAGCCACGACAGGAGGAGTGGGCTCCGAAGCACCTGCTTGTCTTGGTTTGGCCATGGGGAAAGAGACAGGGCAGGATCCTATTTTCTAATAGGCAGCATACCTGAAGCTTCCCCAAAGAGGTCAGTCTCTGAGATACAGGGAACACCTTCCATAATAAAGCAGTTCTTGTGTCTAAACTCAGCTCAGAAGAAATTAGTTTCTCAAAGAAAAGGATGTCAAAGCAATATAAGAATTTTATAACTTCATTAAAAAAATATATAAGAGAGCTGGCATAAAGAGTAGGCTGCATCTGCCTACACTCAATAATCATCACAGAAATTCACTGGGAGGCAGCAGTGACTCAGTCTGCACTACACAAAGACAGCTTGTGCTCGCAATACATAATGAAACTGGGCTTTATAGACGACCATAAATCTGCATGCGCCCCATTGACAACACACATGCAAGGGAATCCCAGCACTGACAGACATGGGCTTGGAATTATCAGCCCTTCCTCTTGCTGCTACCCTAATAGATGATCTCAAAGCTTTCCCCCACCTCCTCCCACACTAGGAGATGGATTTCATAGAATCACAGAATGGCTCGTGTTGGAAAGGACCTCAAAGATTATCTTATTCCAGCCCCCTTGCCATGGGCAGAGATGCCACCCTCTAGATCAGGTTGCCCAGGGCCTCATCTAACCTGTCCTTGAACACCTCCAGGGATGGGGCACCCACAACCTCTCTGGGCAACCTGTTCCAGCACCTCACCACCTCTGAGTGAAGAGTTTCCTCGGAACCTCTGATCTAAATCTCCCCTCATTTAGTTCAAAACTATTCCCCCTTGTCCTGTCAATATCTGACTGAGCAAAGAGTTGCTCTCCATCGTTTTGATGAGCCTCCTTTAAGTACTGAAAGGTTGCAATGAGGTCCCCCAGAGCCTTCTCTTCTGGAAGCTGAACACCCCCAGCTCTCTCAGCCTTTCTTTACAGGATAGGTGCTCCACCCCCAGATCATTTTTGTGGCCCTCCTCTGGGCCCGTTCTAATAGCCCCACATCCTTCTTGTGCTGGGGGCTCCAGACCTGGGTACAGCACTCCAAATGAGGCCTCCAAGAGCAGAGTAGAGGGGGACAATCAACTCCTTCCCCTGCTGGCCACCCCTCTCTTGATGCAGCCCAGGATGCAGTTGGCCTTCTGGGCTGCAAGCATGCATGGCCAGCTCATATGGAGCTTTTCATCCATCAGAACCCCCAAGTCCTTCTCTGCAGGGCTGCTCTTACTGAGTTCTTCACCCAGTCTATCCACATGTCCAGGATTGCCCCTAGATTTCCCCTAGAGAAGTGCTGTGTTGCAGCCACTGCTCATGCCACCAGGAGGCCACGCGCAGCTGTACCCACGCAGCCAACAAGCCCTGGTACTCTGACTCCTGCTTCCTTTCTAAACAGCAGCCATAGTTCCCCTTTTTACAAAGGGACAATAATAATCCAAACAGTAAGAAGACAGACAAAAAGCTGAAGTGCCCAAGTCAAAACACACGGAGAGCCTTGCACGCTAGCAGCCCATTGAGATCGCCCAGGTCTGACAGCAGCATGGCTCCACACCTGCTTTTTGGACAGAAGGGTCCAAGCTGCAAAACTCCTGTGATATGATTCAGAAGGAAGACATGACATCGAGTCCGAGTCATCAGTACAACCTCTCGCCTGAAACCAAGCTGTTGGGCAGCTGGCACTGGGAACAGACATGTACATTGTTCTGCTTGTGTGTTGAATTTTGATTTAATAAAACCAGTTGGGCAGCAGATGAGAGCTTCTATGAGGCTACCTCCCTCCTCTACTGCTTGGGGAGACTGCATATTGTCTACCTGGATACTCGCTGAAGTCCCCAGAGATCTGTTTTGCCACAGCTCTACCTGGGCTAAATTTAGCAGAATAATGGAAGTTGTTGGGAGGTACGCAATTGATTTAGGTATCTGCACTTTAATGCTGCCAGGCAGCTCGTCCCTGCATGACCCCAAAGTATCCGGAAAGAAAGGACATCCCAGTAAACATCAGGACACGCACTGGACTATCAGTGGATCTAGGAGCTGATGATCCACATTACAAGACCGCCAGGAGCTTGAATTGGCCAAGTCTCTACAATGGTGCCAAAGCAGGCGTGGAACACAACACTGTTTGGATGTTGTAATAATCCATTGCTACGTTATGGAACAACGCTGAGCAGCAACATCTCTTTTGCCAGCACTTTTGCTTGTTAAACAAGTCAAAAGTATTTTGAATGCCTTATGACTGCTGAACATAAGAGTGGTAGTAAGTCTCTGCTGCTTGTTGTCCATAGTCACCGTGCTTGGTCCTCAGAGCTGGGGTACCTCAGCAGAGATACAAAGCAAAACTTCTTTGATACCAGAAGGTACAGAGTGGCATTAATTACCTCTAATTCACAACCCACAGGTAAGCCAGAGAGCTAGCCTTCAGTTGTTGATAAAAAAAAAAATAAATAAATCATTGCAAACACCCTTTCTACCTTATCTGAAGTACTGGAAAGGATCAGCTCAAATGAACATCTACACTGATGTAAACCAGGCAAAACTAGCTGCTTGCTGGGGACAGAGACTATCCAAACACCAACTCTTTGTACTCCATTGCAGAGAGGAAAGGAACCTACAAATTAGAGCAGCTCTAAACTTCCTCCCACAGCCCGACCTCCAGCAACAGTGCAGACACGGCTCTGCCAGCTGGAGGTGCTGCACCCACCCGTGAGGTCCATCAGAACCAGTGGCACCCAACACAGGGCACCCAGATATCCAGGGCTGTCAGCACCTCTGCAAGAAAGAAACTATGGTAGGCTACCAAAAATACAGAGCATCAAAATAAGCGTATCGCTCTAAAAGAGCCTATTTCACTCACATTAGCTTCCAGAAATGTACACTTCAAAAAAACTGCAACAGGCACGTGGAAAAGCTACCAGCAAATGCAGCCATTCAGTCATATCTGGCCCCAGGAAGAGGAAGCCGTGATAACAGCTCACTCAGGCACAGGTGGTGATCGAAGAGCAGGACTCTGGGCTCTTCTCAAGTACAGTCGCTTCAGTGCCATGCTACGAGCTCCTGAACAGTATGGCAGCACCACTCACTCACCTCATCTCCCAGGGCAACTGCTGTTCCTAAGGAACTGGAATCCTCAGGCGAAAGAAACCAGAAGAAGGACAGCATGTTATTATTAGATCGGTATCGACATAAGCTGGAAACAGAATACAAACCCCAAACTAACCATTCTACCTATTCGAAACTTCAGCCTCAGTTAGCAAGCCGCAAGCACAGCATCAGCTGAAGCACCCCTCTCACTCGCCGTGGTCCCAGGAGCATCAATCATCACTGCCACTTATTTCTCTGACCTCTCCAAGTCTTTAAGATATGCTACCCTTTAAGATGCACTACCAAAACACGTAATTAAAGAAAAAAAAAAAAACGAAAACGAAAAAGATCCAGACCAAAGGTAAGAGTCATTTGGGTTACAGCACTTACTTCCTCCCAGGATTACACTTCCCTGCCAGGGCTATGTCAACAGCAAAGAGACACAGATGCCTTCTGCCTTTTATTAGGTTTAGGGGCTGAAAAACAAGTTGTAAGTTCTGACCCTGCAGCTGCCTCTTCTCAAAAAAGAAAAAAATAAATCAAGTTCTTCAATTAGCATTGATATAGTTGAAGCTTACCATTAAGTGATACATAATGAGGTGAAATACACTGTGTATGTGAATATATACTAGCAAACATCTGTGCTGGGACTACCTTGATGCATTCTTCACACTTTTCACACAACTCTTTGCATGACAGATTCACACTTCTCAAACAACCCATTTCGGCATGAAAGCATTCTCTGTTCCCCCACCTGATTCTACACAGGAATTACGCCATGACAAAATGACTTGGAGTTAACATTTCTCCAGCACACTAATTCCTTTCTTTATCTGTCACCATCTACCACAGAAAGAAAGACAAGAAATAAAATTTAAAGTAGATAGATGGGAATGCTGGAACACAGCAGGTGAAATCCAAGCTCCACTTTAATCAGAGAAAGCTTTGGCTCATACATCGCCTTTACAAATAACTGGAGAGCAGGGTAGTGTAGCTGAAGACAACAGAAAAATGTTTAAGCACTGAACGGAAGGTAATTCTGGAACCAATCCTTCAGGTTATTATTACTATTTCATTAAGTGGGTGATTTATACACCTTCCCCCTGAAAACAGAGCTTTAGAATAGCAACACTGACACAATCTTAAATTTAGCAACACAAATGGCATCACTATTATAAGGGGAACTTGATGCATCTGCACTCTGACAAGAGGATAGGATATCAGGGGCAGAACAAGAGGCGCTGCAGAATGCCTGGAGGAAGGGGTTTAGGGATCTGGTGTGGGCACGCCGCCCTGCTCTGCTCCTCAGGCATCCCTCAACAAGTGAGCCTGCCTGTCCCCTGACCAACTCCTGGCCGTTCTCCTTCCCCTCTAATTCAGTTGACCCCTCTATTCTATCCAAGCTTTTTTCAAGGCTTGTTGGAGACAACCTGGGACAACTACAACTGGGACAGGCAGAAGCGATGAGTACTCCTTCAGCTGCTATGAGACCGAGCGATGCTGCTGCCCCTTTCTCCTGGCACTGCCTCCTCCAAGCTGTGGCAGAATCCCAGATCCTTACGCAAGCGTTTCCCAGCCACAGAGGAAGTGACTGCACGTCATTTTGTAAGTTCTCTGGGACTTCGCTTGCTTTCTGTACAAATCCACGTTACTTTAGGAAGTGTTAGTTTACTCACAGCCCTCAGCTTTTGCATGTCTTGTTTTAGTTGAGTAAAGTCACGCGAGTTGAACTCAACAGGTGACATAACGCCTGATGTTAGCCACATCAGCGCAGTTTCAGACACGTGCAGTGCCCCCCTCCAAGCCTCGTTTGCTGGGTCTAGCCCCTCCTCATCACACAAGCCCCAAAACCACACAAAACACTATGCTGTTCAAACCAGCTGCATCACGTTTCTAGTTTGGTGCGGCACAGTGCAGTCAAAATACCCTGGGACTGCTCTCGGCCACAAGATGACCTCGAAAACTTAAGCCCAATGTAAACAACTGTAAACCACTCACCTAGCAGTGAGTCTGCAGGAAGCCTGGAGCAACTGTTTGAGAAATGCAGTACTTGCACCAAGAATGGATTAACTTTAATTGTCAGCATAGCATATAGTCCTGCACTCCACAGAGCAGGCTGCTGAAAAAACCCCTAGGTAATGCTGGGCCCAGAAAATCTGAGCTCACTTAATGAAAGCACCACGCCTGGGTAAATCAGATTGTGGCTGAGACCCCAAGAGACCCCTCCAAATGAGGATATGGACAGACTGGCTTCCTCTGCCACCTCATCAAGAGACGATCCACAGGTATGTAATTCTACAGCTGCAGCTCACAGATGTGAGAGGACACAGGCTGCTGCAAGATGCATTACGTCCTGGCAAGCAGCACCTGCTTCTTCTAGCCCAACATCTAGTACCCTGGGGGACCGCAGATCTTGCCCCAAAACAGCAAGCCACGATGAAGATGCCTAGTGAGAAATCAAAGGAAATTAGTTCCTTTAATTTCACTCCACCGAACATCCTACCAACCTAGAGACCTGACGCTCACAGGTCAGGCAGCCGAATCTCAATGCAGCACTCGACTAACTCCATCTCTGGATGGAGAGAAGCCTAGTTACAGCTACACCACAGAATATAGCTTCTCAGTTTTGGTCTGAGGAAGGTGTGAGCAATCAAGGCCATTAAGATTCACCAAAGATGAAGACGGTGCTACAAACCGAAGTCTGATATTGTTAAATCACTCCAGGTTTCATCACGCTCGTGCTATGCGGGTAGCTCGAACTGGCCCTCAGGAACCACTGGGGCAAAACTGCAAAGCCTGATGGCTAGGGGGTCAGTTGGCTCCAGATCCTACTCACCTCCAGGGCACCAGTCCCCAGTCAGTCCCCACTCCTGAGCAGGGGGAGAGATCAGAGAACGGACCATATCCAAGTGATGTTTCTCCTTCACAACTGGCATGAGTTGAGTTGGGAGTCTTAATCCAGCTCCTCAAAAGCCAGGTGGCTGTCTCCAGCAAAGCATCATCACTGCAAGCAACCTGTTGAGATCCATCCTCACTTGTGCAATCCCTGGAGTCTGAAGTAATGGTTTACTATCCAGTGAAGCTGCCATCAAACATCACACTGTGCCAGCTTGGTGGACAGAGAAAAAAATAATCAGTCTGATGTCTTTCCTCATCATCCAGACTGTCAAAAATACCCTCATATTTGTAAATATACACATACACACATACTGGAATAAGCTTCCGAAGTTTCTGTGTACATAGAATCCATCCTTATATTCCAAAGAAACAGGAATGAACAGGAGGAAATCTTTAGAAATAAATGTTTAATAGCGCACTGAAAATACAAAGAGCTGTGGATGGGAGAAGCGAGACCCTAAGAGAACATCTGTTGGGGAAAAAAATTCAGCAAGCCAACTGCAAACTACTGAATTGTCATTCAGTAAGGCAGGAAGATTACTACAGGTATCCTTGGTACGGTTTAATGGAGAATTTCTAGCTTGAATTCAAGGAGAAGGACACAGAGGTTATGCCAGTCAGCCTTAACAGCCTACAGGAATCAAGCAGGACAGAAGAACGGAGCGTAAGGAATTGGAACTACCTGAAGCTACTACAGGGAACCAGACCCCCAGGTCTCAAAGGGAGATGGAGAACAGGTCGAAGCAAGAGATGAGGTGAGATTCTCAGCAAGTACCAGTGAGAGAAAACCAAACTGAGACCAGCCACACATGGAATTTCTTTGCATGCTGTCAGCGGGAAAAGGAACACCAAGACAGAGACTTGGAATCAGCAAGGGCACAGCATTTTGATCTGTACACGGGCAGGCGTTTGCTTTTGACGAGCAGATGAGGTCCTACAACACACTCCCATTGCTCCTCATGCAGATAGAAGAAAATAATTCTTGTACAGGGCAATGGCACGGGATATCTGTGGACTATGTCCTGCTCTCCTCTCGAGTATTTTCTTTGTAACACCAGCCAGTGTCCCCAGCACAGCTGGCAGGTAAGGGCAGCTCTGCTGCTGGTATTCCCCAGGTTTTGAAGCAGCGGCCACAGAACTCTGTCAAAGGGTTTCCCTCCCTTTTGCTACCATTAGGATATAGTTCTTCAGCCTATCCTTTGTTTGGTGATAAACAGACACCAAAGCTTGGCAATGTTTCCAGCTCCCCAAGCACGTTATCTTCCTTTACCAACACTTCTTTTCAGTACCCTTCTCCCGCTTTTTAAACTTTGACTTTGCTCCAAAACTGAAGACAGACAGGAATCTGCATCTACTCAGCAACACGTGCAGGATTAAGGCTAGCTTTGTGTTTCCAGCTCCCGTCATGTCTGAATCCTCTTCAGCTGTGGTTCAGATTCTAATGGATCACTTTGAACAAACAGAGGCTGCAAAAGCAGCAGAAGCAATAATAAACTCAGGGTTTCTTTCTATTCACAATTCCAGCCGCATCCTTGAGCTCTAGGGAAAATAAAGCCTTATTCTGGACAGTTGGAAGCTCTGCACTTGAGCAGCTTCTGCCAGAGGCTGGCTCCGTGTTCCTGACACTGGAGCTCATTACCTTACAAACCCTACTACTAAGGCACGTCTACTTAAGATATCAGCATAAATGATTAGAATTCCCCCCCCCCCCCCCCCCCAGACCTCTTTTGACAGCACTGAAGCCTCATAAAAGACAGAAAAGTATACAGAGAGCAGGCAGGGCAGAAGCAGTTGAGCTCAGGCCAGTTCAGATTCTCCGCAGCCTAACAGCTGGTCAGTAACAGAGCGATCCATAATAAAAGTGAAGCAGAAACCCATTAGGGCTTGCAGACCTCCCTCAATAAACCAGTCATCAACTGGCTAGAGCCTTGCCTATTGACAAGGTGTTGGCACAGGTTGGATTCTCTTCTGAAAGGCACGCACCCTTCCTGGGGCTTCTGAAAGAGACGTTATCAAGCCCCTTATAAAACCAGAGACCAGTGCAGCAGCATAGACCCAGGCTCAGCTTCTTAAAACAAGAAGAGAGAGGCCAGAAAGAACAATAACTGGAAAAGGTTGCCATCAATTGAAGATATAATACAGAATGTGAGGAACGGGATGAAAAAGCGGTTCACAAAATGGGGGACAGAAGAGAGGTAGCAACCCCCCTGTCACATCCATTTCCACAGCACACGAGGAGCTCAGGGGGACCCCGCTCCAAACAGCTGAAGGGGCCCCCCGGGAACAACAGCAACTTACCTGGGAGCCTTGGCGCCAGAACAGCGCCCGGCCCCGACACCCGGCCACAAGCACCAAGCTCCAACGCTTCCCAGCCAAAAGCACGGCGAGGATTTACGCCCGCCGCACGACAGAGAACACGGGGCCACAGAAATCCCCCCGAGCACCCCCCTCAGCACCCCCGGAGCCCCCCGGCTCCCCGTGGCCCTGCCCTGGCGGCGGGGGGGGGGGGGGGGGGTTTTCCAGGGCCGCGTGTCCAGGCGAAGGCT
The DNA here is from genome assembly GCF_964035555.1 of Netta rufina. Classification (NCBI taxonomy): domain Eukaryota; kingdom Metazoa; phylum Chordata; class Aves; order Anseriformes; family Anatidae; genus Netta; species Netta rufina. The sequence goes on from NC_140154.1 coordinate 2,498,768, forward strand.
CCGCCGCTGCGGGCCCGGGTCCCCTCCCCGCGCTCCCGGGGCACCCGCGGCCATGGCGGCGCCGGGCCCCGCTCACCTGTTGCTGCTCCGCCTCAACGGGGCGCGGGGCCGGGAAGAGCCGGTGCTCCGCCGCCTGCTCCCGGTGGCGGGGACCCGGCAGGGACCGGGAGGGCGCCGCCGGGGCTCGCCCTGGAGGCCGGAGACACGCGGCCGGGCCGGTCCCGGGGGCAGCGAGCGGGTAAGCTGCCCGGCGCCCCGACGGCTCCCAGCCCGGTCTCGGTGCCGGTGTCGGCCCCGGCCCCGCTCCCTGCCTCGCTCCGTTCCCAGCCCCTGCCCCGATCTCGCTCCCGGTTCCGTTCCCGGCCTCCCGCCTCCCCCCGTCCACCCCGCACTCACCGGGCCGGGCCGGGCCCTGCGCCGCCGGGCCGGGGCCGGGGCCGGGGCCGGGGCCGGGGCCGGGGCCGGGGCCGGGGCCGCTGCCGCCGCCTCCGCCGCCACCCCGGGGCCGGGCCTGGGCCAGCGCGGGCCGCCCGGGCGGGGCGGCGGAGCGGGAGGGGGGCGCGGGGCGAGCGGCGCGGGGGAGGCGGGGAGGGACCGGAACGGGAAGGGAGGGGGAGGGGCGGGCGGAGGGGAGGAGGGAGGGGAGGGGCAGGGCAGGGCAGGGCAGGGAAGGGAAGGGAAGGGAAGGAGGGCGGGCCCCAGGCGCGCTGCGTCACCGCTCCGTGCGTATTGCGTCACCGCGGCGCGCCCGCCGGGCCGCCGTTGTCATGGCAACCGGGGGACGGAGGCGCCCCCTGGTGCGGGGGAGGCCTGGAGGGGGCGGGGCCCCAGATGAGGAGGGGGCGGGGTTCGGAGCGGGGGGCGGGGCTGCGCTGCCGGACTCCGCCCCCTCGCGCCCGTAGGCCCCGCCCCCCTCCGGGCTGGGGGCGGGCCCCACGCGAGGGCAGACCCCCCCCTCCCCCCCCGGTGTACCCGGGGGTCTCCGCGCTGCCCAGAGCCCCCCTGGCTGCCCAGGACCCCCCCTTCAGCTGCCCAGGCATCCCCCTCCTCTGCCCACAGCCCCCCCTGGCTGCCCAGCGAGAGCTCCCCGCAGCTTCCCAGGAGCCCCCCCCACTGCTCAGGGTCCCCCCGGCTGCCCACGACCCCACGACCCCCCCCCCAGCTGCCCAAGAGCCCCCCCCACGTCTGCCCTGAGCCACCCCCGCCCCCGTCCAGGGATGCACCCTGGCTGCCCAGGATCTCCCCCAGATTCCGTGAGCACCCCCCCGCTCCCCCCCCCAGCTGCCCAGCAGCCCCACACCACGGGGACCTCCCCCATCTGCCCTCAGCATCCGTGGAGACCCCCACTCACAGGTGGGCTGCCACAGCTTGGGGACCCCCTCAGCAGTACCCCAGGGCACCGGCCCGGTGCCCCCCATTCACAGCTCCAAACCCCAGCTCCAAGTGGGCACCGGTGCCCCGGGTGCATGGGCGAGCACCCACTGCTCGAGTCCACCTTAACCCTGGGGAGAGCAGCACCCGCGGCTGCCCCGTGCCCAGGAAAGGCTCCTGTGGGATCACAGGGGCGTTTATCTTGCCCGGGATCAGCCAATATTTGCGGTCACATCGGGAAAACAAGCCCTTCCTGCCGGCTCCAGCACCACTGCCCTACCGCCGCTCTCCCGGCACCAGCTCTGCTGTCCCCGTTTGACTTGGGTTTATCGGGACGGTTTGAGGAACCTGGTGTGCTGGGACCCCCGAATTGTCAGCTGCCGGCACTGGGGATGACGGCCACGGTGGCTTTCCTGCTCCTGAGCCTTCTGAGGATGGCAGCCGCCAAGGGAGTGTGGTGCCCAGCCTGCGGGCTGGCGGCCCTGGCCCCCGCCACGCAGCGGGACATCCTCATCGCGCTGGCGAAGCAGAGCATCCTCTCCAAGCTCCGCTTGCCGGACAGGCCCAACATCACCCAGCCCACGTCCCAGGGGGCCCTGCTGACCGCTCTGCGCAGGATGCGGGTGCAGCGCACCGACGACGCGCCCGTCGCCCCAGGGGTGCTCCGTGCCGGCAGCGTCCCTCACCCACCCCCTGTGCCGGGCGTGCAGCACTACGAGATCCTGAGCTTTGCCGAGTCAGGTGTGTGCAGAACCCCCGGACCCTGTGGGCGTGGTGGGACGGGACCCCACGGGTGGGGGGCATGGTGGGATGCGGGGAAGGTGCTGAGAGGTTTTTTTTTCCTGGGCACAGGTACCTTGAGAGCCCCGCACAGGGGCACTGAGCGCCTGCAGGCACTAAGGGGCTGGCACCGGGACGCTCCATGGACAGAACCTTTGCACCCACGTCCCCAGCTTGCCCCGAGCAGCCACCCCTCACCACGGGGAGGGGAAGCACCGTGGAGACCCCGGGGCCCCTCTCAGTGATTTGTGGGGGCAAGGGGATGGGTGGGAGCAAGGACAGGCTGCGGGGTCTCGTTAAGTTGTCCGTTTCTCTTGGACCTTCCCCGCTTGTGCTAGAGGTGGGTGGGTCAGGTAGCCAGGTTAATCAAAGTGTGATTTCAGGCCCCAGTTCCCCAGAAGTTCATCATCCGTGGAGTCAATTCCAAAGCCCATCTGCTCCCCACAGTGTTTTTCCTAACCAAAGTGGTGGGCTGCCACGTGGCGCTCCGGAATCAGCTGCCTCCCTGGGTAGAGAGAGCTCCACAACACATGCTCAGGGGTCCTTTACAGGCATCACTGGAAAAGCGGGGTCCTGTACCCCCACTCCCAGGCAAATGCAGCCTTTGGAAAGAGGCAGAATAGGCCCTGCACCCTGCAGACCATCCTCCCAAGCTGTCACTGCCCAGACCAAGCTGCTGTTCAGTGAGGTGCTGGGGGGAACACGCACCCCTTGCAGGCCTTTGTGTGTTTTGCATGGCTGCTGTGGGATATTGGGGGTTTGCTTTGTCCTTGAATACCTCTGGGAACAATGCTCCTCCATGGCACATTGTGTTCCTGCACATGAGGGCAATGTGGAGATGTCTCCCAGCTCAGCAGAACATCTGCTGGAAACGAAGGAGCAGGCATGAGCCACGGGTCCAACCTCTTGCCCTGCTGTGCTGTGCCAGACCGCAGAGGAGGGCATTCGTCGCTCCCCCTCCTTTGTGAGGAAGCCTGGCAACCCCAAAATGCTGCTGCTGCTGAGTGGGACGTGCAGGAGCCAGTGGTGGTTCCAGCCATGGAAAGTAGAGGTGGTGCCGGCGGTGCGAGTTGGCATGACCGCCTTAAATCCAGGGCTGGTTTACACAGCCAGATAACCTTCTCCAAAACTCTCAGCAGCTTCCCTGACAAGGGGGATCTCGGGGCAGAGAAGGTGGAGCCAGGCCAGGTTGCTGCATTAAGCACCAGGCCCAGGTGCTGCTACTTCAGAGCAGCGGCAGAAGGAGAAGCAGAGCAGTGCTGGAAAGTGAGGGCCCCTTGACACCCCCCATGTCCTGCTTCCCACTCCCTGGTTTAGACGTGCTTCCCATCTGCTCTGCTTTGGTGCTCCCAGGCTGGGAGACCCTCCTCCCCGCCACCTCCTGACTCTGCTTTTGGTCCTGTGCGCAGGGTCCTCTACTTCCCGCAGAACTCTCCTGCATTTCCACTTCACCCAGGAGCTGGGTGAGGGCACCGAGATCCTGCAAGCCAACCTCTACCTGTTCTGGGCATCCCCTGGCCCTGGGACGCACCAGGTCACGGTGAAGCTTTTGCAGCCAGACCTGACGGGGCTGAACATGACCATGGTCAGCAAGACGTTGCTGGAGGTGCAGAGGGCTGGCTGGGCCACGCTGGATGTGGGCCAAGCTGTCCAGAGCCTCTTCAGCCAAGGGAGCAGGAGGCTGACGGTGGAGCTGGAAATGGTTGAGGACTCCGGGCCTCCCCTTCTGGCTGGCCACAGCGATTCCCACTGGCCGTTTGTGGCAGCCCAGGCCCGGGACAGGACGCCCCATCGGGTCCAGCGACGCGGCATTGACTGCAGCGGGGACTCGCGGATGTGCTGCCGCAAGGAATTCTTCGTGGACTTCAAGGAGATCGGCTGGGAGGACTGGATCATCCAGCCAGAGGGATATCACATGAACTACTGTGCAGGGCTCTGCCCTTTGCACATGGCTGGGATCCCTGGCCTTGCTGCCTCCTTCCACACAGCCGTCCTCAACCTCATCAAAGCCAACAACGCAGATGCAGCCGTGGACTCCTGCTGCGTGCCCACACAGCGTCGCCCCCTCTCCCTGCTCTACTATGACCGGGACAGCAACATCGTCAAGACTGACATCCCCGACATGATCGTTGATGCCTGCGGCTGTACCTAACCTGCCACCGGAGGAGGCCTGGGGGCAAGATGGGTGCTGTGCGGGACTCCTCCTCCTCCCAGCTCCTCCTTGGCAGCACAAGAGCTGGAGAGCTGCTGCCAGGCGTGAGCCCTGCCAAGGCATTTTCTCCTCCCGAGGCTGAAGCATCAGGGCGGTGCTGAATCTGCAAGTCCTCTCTGCCCTGGCCTCCTGCACACCTCTTTCCCCTTTCAGATCTGCCCACGGATTCCTCTCAAACCCTGTGCCATGGCCTCTCAGCCCCGCTCCTGCTGGAATCCAGACCTTCCTGCCCAACTCCCTTGCTGAGCACCCTGATCTGGGGTGGCTCAGGGCAGCCCAGCCTCCCCACCGCTGCTCCCCCACCCCAGGCCATGTTGTGGTGCTGCAACTTGAACGTGCGGTCCTCTGGTCATGGGCATCAGCCAGGCCACCTCCTGCTACTGGGGGAGCTGAGGAGCTGAGAATAAGCTGGGAGCCGGCGAGGTGAGAGAGGAGAGAGATGCTGCAGAGCCCCATGCAGCAGCTGGACGTGAGGTTGTTAGGGGTGAGGGAGGGGGAACTGGTGCTATTGGGAGGAAAGTGTCAATAAATGACTCCCAGCCATAGCGTGTGCATGTCCATGGGTGCACGTGCCTGTGCCCTGCCATCAGCCAGCTCATCTTCCCTCTGCCCCCAGGCCGCAAGTTGATGGATATGCCCTAGTGCAGACAGACCCATGATGGCACAAAACCAACCCATGCTGCCATGCACAGTCCCCTTCTAAACACCTGCCTGGCCATAAAAGCCAGGCAGTGGGGCTGGGCACCTGCTGCTGGGACTCGCCATGCCCAGAGGCTGTAATCCTGCTGGCCCCCACAGCTCTCAGGCTCCCTTGGCTGCCTTTCCTGGGGAGTGCAGAATCCCTGTCCTATCTCAACCAGATCCAGAGCACGGGGTGGGACCCCAGCTATGGGGTGTTTGTGATTCCCACCAGGGAAGGCACCATTTGGCCAAATGTCCCATTCCACCAAAACCATCTGCATTTGGCCATTATTGTCCCAATTCAGGATGAAACGGAGCAACACTTCTCTCTTAAAGTGCATGGAGACGGCCAGAGCCACGATGCCCATGAAGCCCAGGCTTGCCTACAGCCCCACACCAGTTCCCTTCCCGGGAGCAGCCTCTTGGCACATCTCTGGCCTCTGGCCTCATGGCTGCCCGCCCTGCCCCGTGCCAACCTGGCTGGCAGCGCTGTGGGACACGTTGGTGCCGTGAGAGCCGGGGGCAAAGGGCGGCTTTGACACATTGGCCCCGTTATGTAATCTTGCGTTCGGGTTTCTCCACTGCTCCACACGTGTCCCCCGTGTGCGAGGGCTGAGAGGACAGGGAGAGGGTGCTGCGGTGGGAGAGGGCAGCTCGTGGGGGCAGACCCCGGGGAGGTGTGCGCAGCCAGCTGGGACAGAGCAGAGTCACCACAGCCCTGTGATCAGCCACACAGGCATGGACCCCACCACCCCAGCAGCTGGAGACAACCAAACCGAGGGGGAAGAGGAGCAGTGGAGGGAGGGGGGACCAGGCTGAGGTGGTCAGGGCTGTGAGCGGCCCTGTCTGGAGCCAGAGTTGGGTTGCAGGCTGTTTCAGAGCACCCGTGGTGCTGCAAGCAGAGATGGAACAGACACGAGCAGGAAACAGTGCTTGCCTGTGAGACTCACATCCTCTCACTGAGCTGCTGGGGCAGGGACCCGCATCTCCCCATCAGGTCGCAGGAGCATGGTTCCCAGGCCCCAGTGTCTCCGGGGTACAGCCCTGAAGGGTTCTTGCTGACCCAGCTGCTGCATGGGCAGGGTGGAAGACTCGGGGATCAATACTGTCTGGGACCCAAGGCCAGTTGCGCAAACCCAAAGAGGATTTGATGTTTGTTTTTTTGTTTTCTGATTTTTTTTTCCCTCCTTTTTCAATGCCTCTTTTCACTGCCTGTATTTATTTAACAAACAGCTTTTCTGGGGCCAGTGCTGAGCTCTCTAGGCTGCAGCAGGCTGGGGCAGAAAGGGGCTGAGCTGCAGGGCAGGAGATGTTGGCTGCAGTCCTGTGGCCCTGCAGCTGCCTGGGCTCAGAGATGCATGAACCAAAGACCCTCGGCCAAGCTCTGAGGTACCACGAACCTTTTGTGAGGTTGGGGTGCTCTTGGTTCCCCTCCTTGACCCAGCAACATACTCCCCATGGGGCTCAGAGCAGAGAGGACTGGCATGCTTTGCCACGCAGTAGCCCCCTCTCCAGCTCAGCTCCTGTTCCCCAGCTCTGCCCTTTGCTGGGCTGCACGTGTGCTTTGGACACGGCAGGACACACGGTGGGGTCTGCCTGCCAGCCCTGTGGGACTGCTGCCTACCCCCTGGGTCCAAAAGTTGTCCCCGTGCCAACTCCTGCTACTGGGGTGTGGTGCCCCATGGTGACGGTGGGGTCCTGCTGGTTGGGGGGACCTGGGTAACCCCTGGCAGCTCCCCTGAGAGGGTCCCTGGCACCCGAGGCCCTTCCCTGCCCCTGACAGTTTGAGCCCAGGGCAGAATGCATTGTCCTAGGGGTTTGCCAGCCACCTGACCACATTTTCCCCAACCTCTTCAAGTCAGAGGTTCCCCAGCTGAGCTTGGCTTGGGGCCCGCACCCCATGCTCTCCTTCCCATGCATGCAGGCTGCCCCCCTCTCTGGGCACACAGTATGGCCAGGTGCAGCCCACGGCCCTGTCCCCATGTGAGGGTGACCAAGGCTGGGGGATCCCCCAGTGGCAGCACCATAGGGTGAGCTCTCCCTGCAGCTGGGGGGTGGCAGAGGACAGAAGTCCCCATCCCTGTCTCTCTCTGCAGCCAGGCCCCAGTGCACACGAGGATCCCCCCACCCACCCCTGAGGCCGGTGGTCCTGGCAGCACCCGTGTGTTTAAAGCCACTGACTGGGCCGCACCACAGCCCCAACATTTTGCAAGTCTATTCCTCCTCTGCAAAAGAAACCTTGGTATGAGCGTGGTCGCAGAGTAGCTTCCAGCCAGGGAGCAGAACAGAAACCCCAAGGGCAGCAGGGTGAAGCTTCCCAGGCTGGTAGGGGAGACGAGAGGCACGAGGGGGACGCTCACACTGCCGGGGCCCCTCGCCCCATGGTCCGACACTGAGCTCCTGCCGGGGCTCCCCGTCCACAGGTGGGTCTTTGGAGGAGGTATCTTCAGCAGGCAAGCCCAGGTGCCTCGAGGCCTTGCTGTGCCCGTCCTGCTGCTTCCTGGGGGCACAAACCCAGCAGGAGCCCCTTCCCTGCAGCCCCCCCCCCCCAAGGCTGGCCCAGCACCGCAAAGGCTGTGCAGCCAGCCTCGACCCAGCATGGGCGCTGTGCCCTTGGGCTGTGCCAAGCCCTGTGCAGAGGTGCCGTCCCCCCGGGTCTCCGCTCTGCTGAGGGGATGCGCGGCTGCGGCCGGTGGCTCCTGCAAGGAGCCTTTGCCAGTATCAACAGACCCTGAAGCAAAGGGCCAGGCGCGCCACGCCAGCTGGGTGTCTCTTGGCAGCGCCCGGCTCCCAGGGGAGGGGTGGGAATTCCTGAAAGCCTCCGGCGTTGCCTTGAAAAAGTTTAATCTTTAATTTGCCGTCTCACACGGGCACTTGCCAGCCCGCGGCGCTGGCTCGGAGGCACCGGGGGAGCCTCGAGCCTCGCCGGGGCCTCTCGGGCGCTGTTCGGGCCCGCGCCGAGCCCCCGGGAGCCCCCGGGAGTCCCCGGGAGCCCCTTCCCCCGCGACCGGACCCCGGCCGCCGCCGGGAGGCGCCCGCGGGCCGCGAGAGGCTAGGCCGTTACCGGGGGTCCGGGTCCGGTCCCTCCCGCTCGCCCCTCGGCCCCGGGGGGGGACCCGGCAGTGAGGGAACGAGGGCCGCCGAGCCTCGGCCCCAGGCCCTGGTGTTGCTGGACCCGGCTCTTCCCGGCCCCGCTGGCAGGGCCGCAGCCCTGGGGTGCCAGTCTGGTGCAGGCCCTCAAGCCTGGGGCACTGTCATACAATCATTAAGGTCATTAAGGTTGGAAAAGGCCTCCCAGATCATCTGGTCCAACCGTCCCCCTACCACCGATATCACCCACTAAACCGTGTCCCCAAGCACCGGCTCCAACCTTTCCTTAAACACTCCCAGGGATGGTGACGCCACCACCTCCCTGGGCAGCCTGTTCCAAAGTGTGACTGCTCTTTCTGAGAAGAAATGTCTCCTAATTCCTAACCTAAACCTCCCTTGGCGCAAGTTGAGGCTGCCCCCCTGCCCTGTTCCAGCAGATGCCTTTGGAACCCCTTTCAAGACTCGCTGCGATGCCTTGAGCCACCAGCCCTGCTGGTGCTGCCCTGAGCCCCCAGCCTGGGCACTGGCTTGCAGCCTGTGGGGAGAAAGCTTCTCTGTGATGGAGCCACGGTCCCAGACCCACGGTCCTGGCTCGATTTGGCAATTCCTTGGCCGGGATCAGTGGGCAGAGCCGTGCAGAAACAGGCACAATTACAGGAGCCATGTTCAGGCACCTGTGCGTGAGCTCCTGGGGGTGTCCCTGCCTACCGCAGCCATTTGGCACCTGTAGGTCAGGTTGGCAGGTGCCACCCTTGCCCCACCGGACACAAGGTCAGAGGCCCAGAAGCCATGTGTGCAGTGAGTGCTGGGCCCGGGGGGACCTGGGCAGGTATTTTGGTCAGGCTGGTCCCTTGTCTTTGCTTTCTGGGAACTGCTTAATCAACAACACACTTACGCAATGGGTGCAAGAACCGCTCACAGCTCTGTGCTGACCCCTGGCCTAGATCTGGCAGTCCAGAGTGTAGGAGGGGGCACGTGGCTGCAGTGCGAGGGATCGGGGCAGATTGGATGCTCTTGCTAAACTAGAGGGAAATGGGTGCTTATGGGGGCAGCTGCATGGTGTCGGCTAGTCCTGAAGGATCCTGGTAGGTTCAAAGGGATTCATCCCTTTGGGGACATCTTGCTCCCCAGCCTGGAAAGGAAGGTGGGTTAGAAAGCAATTCACTCTCTTTGCCCAACTCTTTTCCTCCCCTGTTCCATGCTGTGCCACAGCCCTGACTGTGGCTCTGTGGATCTGGCAGGGAAGGAGGAATTCAGGAAGGCATTGTGCCTCAGTTTCCCTTTCCTGTGTATGTGAAGAAGTGGTGTGGTGGCTGGGAGGTGGTGGTGACACAGAGGCTTCAATGATCCCCTGGTCTGTGGCCACCTGCCTAGTACCTGAGCCAGTGTCTCCCAGTGGGACAGTGGGGATGTTTGCATGTGGGGACTGCCAGCCACAGCGTCCCAGTTCCCACCACGAGCTGAAGGCAGCAGCAGCCTGACCCTGCAGGGAATTAAACCTGTCCTGACAGCCCCAAAGGAAATGCTCCACTTCCAGCAAGGTACACGAGGTGCACGTGAGAGCGTGTCCATGAACTGAGCGTGTGCCCTAGCATGTGGGAGGCAGACTGAGCGCATGTGTGCAAGGGAGCATGCAGCTGGCTATGTACTGCAGAGCAACCTGTGTAAGCGAGTGCGTGCAACAAAGCAGGCATGGTTGTGGGCATATGCATGTGTGCAGACAGGGGAACTTGCTGACGTGTGCTTTGTGTGCAAGCAGGAGTGACAGCATCACATGTATGAGAGTCTGTGCTTCACCAGTGCACTTGTGTCAGAGCCTGGATGGAAGCAGCACACACACAGCCCTGCTGGTACCCAGGCAGTGCTGGCTGCCTGCTGCCTGTGGCCATGGCTCACAGCCCCTGTGGGAGCCGTGCTCCCAGGCCACGCTGTGCCCACTCTTTCCTCCCTGTTGACATTCCTGGGCTATTCTGGGAGCTGCCAGCAGGCTCAGCCAGCTGAGAACTTTGCCCCTTGCACTGTGGTTGCATCATCTCCGGTGGGTGCTTTTTCCCAGACAGCCCACTCTGTTTACACGTCACCTCTGTGCTTGGCCAGAGGCAGGGGCTCTGTGTGGTCAAGACCTTGGAGTCAGTGCTGCATGGCACAGTGGGTGCAGGACATGGCTGAAGGCCTGGCTGGGTTTCAGGTTCCCAGTGCACCCTGTGGGTTCCCTGCTCTGGCAGAAGGGTGCTGGGCTCTCTTGCTGCCCCTGCAACATCTCACCTTGAACCAGTTTTGAGTGGTTTCTACAAGACTGTGCCCTGCACTCAGGCTGTGCGCCCTGCTCAGAGCACAGCACCTGGGGCTTGGAATCTGAAGACCATTGTCATGTTGCTGTGACACTCTCTGCCACCTCGTTAAGCTGCAGTACATACAGACATCCATTTAGATTTGTGGGGAGGGGGGTTGCACATCATGCATCTGCCCTGCCCTGCGGCTGGCTCTGCCCACTCTGTCCTGGGGTGAGTCTGAAGAAAAGAAGGGGTTGTGTCTTGCAGTAGACTAGATGATCTTCAGAGGTCCCTTCCAACCTCAGACATTCTGTGAAAAGGCTGAGACCCCCCCGACCCCAGCTCATCACATGGTGAGGATGCAAAAGCCCAGAGATGTGAGCAGTGCCCAGGAGCTGCAGGAGTTGTTCTGGGCACCGTGCAGGGTGCTCGGTCAGCAATGAACCACCCTGGCCCTGCTGGGGTGGCTGCAGGGTGTGTGGGGAACAATGCCCAGGGCGTGGGGACAGGTCTGTGGGCTCTGGGAGCAGGCAGGTGGCGCTGGGATCAGTCCTGCAGAAACACCACTCCTCCACCTGGGCAGGATTCACCCCAGCCCTCACTTGCAGATTTTGGGCCATGCAGAGGAGCTCAGCACCCTGGACCCCTGGGGGGGGGGGGGGAGGCTGGCCGGATCCCTTGGCACCCCGGGCAGACAGTGGGGTGAGCTGCAGGCGTGCAGATCCAAAGTTCCTATAGGGTGTGCAACCCCCTTGTGCACACTCAAGACCCCCGTGCACACCCCCCTCTGCGTGCAGCCGCTCGTGTCTGGCCCCCGCGGTGCCCTCCGCGGGTCGGGGGCTGGAGCCGCCCCCCCCGGGAGCCCCGCAGCCGACCCGGGAACCCCTCTCGACGGGACGAGACGGGACGGGACGGGCGTCCCGGTGCTCTCGAAGCCCCTTCCCTTACACCACAAGGCATCGTCCCCCCCCTTACCCCTTCCGCGGGGGGGGGCTAATCCCGGTAATCCCCCGCCCCGGCCGCAGCCCGACGGGACGGGCAGGTGAGCCGGCCAATGGCGGGGGGACACCGGGCCCGCCCCCGGCTGCAGGTGCCCAAAGCGGGCGGGCGGCTCCGCACCACTCGTGGTCCCGTCCCGTCCCATCCCGGTCCCGGTCCCGGTCCCGGTCCCATCGGTGCCGATGGCGACGCGGGGCGCGGGTCCGTGGCTGCTGCTGGCGGCGGTGCTGTGCGCGGCGGCGGAGCCCCGGTGCCCGTCGTGCGGTGCCGGTGCGGAGCGGCGGCTGCTGGAGGAGGCGGCCAAGCGGCAGCTCCTGGAGAAGCTGCGGCTCCGGGAACGGCCGAGGCTCGCCCACGCCGTGCCCCGAGCCGCCGTGGCCCGCGCCGTGCGGCGCCTGCAAGCGGCCGGTGCTCGCCGGGGCCCCGACGCCGAGGAGCGGGGCTACGAGATCATCAGCTTCGCCGAGCCAGGTGGGTGCCAGGGCTCTCCGGGGAACCGTAGCGATCCCCGGGGGGTTCAGCCCAGCCGCCGAGGAGCAGGCATCCCGGCTGGGCTGCGCCCGGTGGCGGGCCGCAGAAGGTCCCCGGATCGGCGCAACCCCCAGGGGCACGGAGCCCCCAGTCCTGGGGCTGGTCCCTGTCTGGGGGAGCCCCGAGAGGGTGCGCAGCCTGCGACCCTCGGGGGGCTGCGGAGCCGCTGCTGGCCACCCACTTGCGGCGAGATGGGGGTCCCAGAGCCAATGGGAACGGGATTGTTCCTTCGGGCACCTGCTGTGTGCCGGAGGGCTCCCGGAGCTGCTGGTGATGCGTTGGCTGCTCAGGTCCTTGTGCCTGTAGTGCTGCAGTGCCTGGCCCCTTCCTGACGACCAGGGGCAGCCCAGGGTGCCCAGGTAGTGGGACTGGGGGCGCTGCAGGGACCCTCCAGCCTTGCCGTGTGGCAAAGGAAGGACCAGGTGAGAGCAGGTCCCTGTTGCCTCCTTCTGTGTCCTTTCTGCCAGGCAGGGTGGGACAGCCCCTCATTGCACACACACACATGCAGCCTTTCCACGCAGCATCCCCAGGGAAGGGAGGGATAGACCCTGTGTGGAGGAAAGGAGTTTTATAGGTCTTCCCCAAAAAGAAGCCAGAAGATCAGCCCTAATGATGCTGCTGCAGCCTCACCTGCCCCAGCATTCTCCTTCAGCATTCACCTTCTTTCTCCTCTCTCCCTTCAGAGCCCACGTCTCCCTCTGGCATGGGGCTGCAGTTCCAGTTCACTCACACACAGGACCAGGACGTTCACATCCTGCAAGCTCAACTTTGGCTCTACCTGCAAGTTCCCCGAGACTTGGTAGCCAACCTTACCCTGAGCATCTTCCTGGCTGGTGGGGATGGTGACACAGTGGGGGGAAATCGCATGTTGCTGAGTGAGCGTCGACTGAGCGCCAAAGGCAGCGGCTGGCGCACCTTCTCCCTCATGCCTGCCCTGCGGAGTTTCTTTAGGGGAGAACGCAGGACCCTGCGGCTGGAACTGGAAAGCCGTGGGGACAGGGGTGATGTGGTGGCCACAGTTAATGCCACCCATTCCCACCAGCCCTTCTTGGTGGCCGAGGCAAAGGTGCGGGAGCCGGGACACCGTGTGGCCAAGCGCAGCCTCCGCTGCAGCCAGAATTCCAACCTCTGCTGCCGCAAAGACTACTACGTGGATTTCCGCGACATTGGTTGGAACGACTGGATCATTAAGCCTGAGGGCTACCAGATAAACTACTGTGTAGGTCAGTGCCCTCTGCACGTGGCAGGCAGCCCTGGGATGGCATCTTCCTTCCATACAGCCGTCTTCAACCTCGTCAAAGCTAACAACATCCAGGCATCGGGGCACTCCTGCTGTGTGCCCACGCGACGCCGGCCTCTCTCTGTCCTCTACTTTGATCGCAATAGCAACATTGTCAAGACTGACATTCCTGACATGATTGTTGATGCCTGTGGCTGTAGCTAGGGCTAGGGGAGCACTTCTGGGTTCCCCCTCCTCCAGGACTGTCTTTCTGGTGGGGACTGCGTGGAGAGAAGCTCCCTCGGGCTGCAGGCTGACTGCCGTGCAATGGGGAGCATGGTGTGGGATGGGGAATGGGTCTGTTCCCTCAAAGCAGAGAAACTTGGGGGGACAAGAGGCAGTCCTGCTATTTTCCCCCACTATAGCAAATCTTGCATCAAATCTGTGCTATTGTTGGGGACAGGGGAGTGAGGCACAATTAAGAGGCCGGAAAGCGGAGGATGAAGGGTATGGCTTTGCGAAGGACCCCAAAACCACAACGGAAAGATGCAGTCCTCTGCTCCCAGAAGGATGTGCAGCTGTGAAGGATGGCCTTGCTTCCTGGCCAGGTCCCATGCACTTCCCCCCTCATTCCCCTGGGCTTTGAACTTTTCTTCCCTGCTGCCCACCCCACCACTCAGGTTTCTTCCAGCCCTGTGCCTCCTTACAGGGAGGTCTGAGTCAGACTTTGCCTTTGAGGCTGTATTAAAGGTGCATTTTTTTTTTTTTTTTTATACCTCTAGTTTTGCAGCTATTACTACTTTATCATAGAGGTTTCTGCAGCAATTGGGACCCCCTGGTGCTCTGTCCTGTCTACCCACATCTCTATTGAAGATCCTACTCTGCCTTTGTCTTCCTGGTGCTCATGTATGCAATGCACCTATGTGCTCTGTGCTTTTAATTTATTTCAGTACTTTGGTGCAGCTTTCCCAAATAAATGGGTGGAAACACAATGTCCAGGCTCTGACTGCTTTCTCCTGGCACCACCAGGGTGAGGGAAATGATCCTATTTGGCCAGAAGGTCCAACCCCTGGCCCTGGGCTTGCTCAGCCCTGCTCTGGCTCTGGCTGGGAGCATGTTGGGTGCTGGGGGTGCTGGAGCAGTGCATGGGCTATAAAATGCTGCAACTGGGGGCAGCACCACTGTGTTGGGAGGCAAGTGGGCCTTTGTTGCTTCTGGGGCTCCCTGAGTGCTATGGGGTGTTGGACACAGACTGTGAGCAGGGCTGTGCAGGGGGCTCTTCCCCCATGAGTGCCTGTGGCAGATGAGAGGAGGGCAGGGGCTGGGAACTGTATAGCATCTCACCGTGGGGACTAAAGGAGGGTGGCCTGTAGTGTGAGCATCACAGGAACAATTTCCCAGCAGAGTAGGTAGAGTTGAGGGGCCATACCCCCCCCCCCCAAAAAAAAAAAAAAGCTGTTTTCCACGCAGATCAAACCTGGGAGACGCTCAACGTAGCACAAGTCTGGGAGGATGACCTCAGATGGCAAGCCACAGCCTCCCCCCCCCAAAATCCTGTGACCCCACTGCAAATACCAGAAACCCAGACCCTAATCACCTCTCACTGACCCTCTGCAATTGCACCCAGCCCAGTTCCCTCTCATAGCCACCCTAAATGCTAGCCAGTGACCCTGCTCTCAACCCATAGCAGCCAGTCACAGGGGCTGGTGATGCACAAGCTGGTGGCTGATGGGAGGTCTCCTGTGCAATTCGGGATGGGGGGGGTCCTGGAGTGGAAGGCAGCGCCCCCTGCTCATCCCCCCAGGATCTCACATGGCTAGCCTGGGTCCTTGTTGTGCAAGCACCTGCTCAAAGCTCAGTTTGGGGCTGTTTTATCTGGGAACAAACCCACTTGATCTCCCAGGTTGGCCCTGTGCTGTGCCCTGCAAGTGGACAAAGGGCAGCTTTCATCAGCCAGCTGCAGTGGGCAGCCCCCCAGGCTGTGGGGCAGCATGGCCATGGCCAACGCTCCTCAAAATATCCTCATCCATGGGAAAGAGCTGACAACCCCTGCAGGATGCTTCAACCCTGCAGGCTCTCCAACAGCCCCAATGGGCTTGCTGCTCACAAGGTGGTGCCCCTCAGTATTGTCTGTGCTTCCCCAAGAGCACATGCTGCCATACAGAGGCCAGGAGAAGCAGATGTGGGCTCCAGGTAAGCGCACGGGGACACACGTGAAGATTTTGAGGTCTCCCTTCTCCCTCCTTGTACCAGTGCTATGGCTTTAGCTAGCACAGTTTATGGGGGATGCTGTCCCGCAGGGATGCCAGGTATCCGGTTTTGCTTTGCCAGCAGCACAGTGCCCTCCTCGCAGCCCTGAACACATGCATCCCTTGGGGGGTGTGTGTGTGGATGCTGACTCACTGACACACTGACACGCTGACCCGCCAGCCCAGAGGCAAGGTGCTGAGCTGGCTGCAGGGGTACCATTAAGTCTTTAATCCTGCTGATCATCTGGCCCTGCTCTGAGCCGCTTTAACTTTCCTAAGCAGGAGGCCGAGATTAACTGTGGGGTGGGGGACATGGCAGGGTTGAGATCTGGTGGCCGAGAGCTGCAGGGGGGATCCAGGTACCCATCCCTTCCACCAAGAGGGCTCAGCACTGGTGTCAAAACTGACCTGGGCTTGTGTGGCCCCACGAGTCACCCCTGGGGAAGGGGTGGGTGGCTTTGGGCAAGTCCTGAGGAGGAAGGATGTGTAGGGCCATGGAAGTGTGGGCGGGCAGGGCTGGCCCCACGCGGTGCCCAGGCCAGGGTAGGTCTTTCCTGACAGCTTAGCCAGGGTCACTCAGCTCAGAAGCAAAGCTGCTGAGCGGCTTACGCATATTACAAAACTGGCAGGCAGGCAACGCCTCTCACCTGCACCCACCACCTTGGCCCTATCTCAGGGCTGCTGCTTTGGGACTCAATGCTCCACAGCAGTCCAAGGGCACCTGAGGACCCAGATGGTGCCAGGGGGCTGAGGGGCAAGAGCAGTGTACAGGCACTGCCACCTTCCCTTCATGCTGGGACCTCCCTGGGCCACCACTGCTCACCCCTCACTGGGCTGGTGGCAGTGGGCAGGAAAAGGTTTGGGGCCATGCGTGGACAGTGGAGAGGGAAACTGATGCAAGGAGTGGTCTTTTATGAGCATGGCTGGGAAATGATGTGCCTCCTGAAGTCTCTCTTTCATGCTGTCCTCTCCATGTTGTTCCTCTGCTCTGGGGGTCCCATGCAGTCAGCGCAGAGAGCATCTTCCAGAGCTGTGGCCACATGTTGTGCCGGAAAGCTGCTCCTGTGACATGCTGGATACCAGTGCGTGATGACATGCGGGGGCACTGGGAGGACGTGCTAATGCCAAGGAACACAGAGTGCCCACAGTTGGGGTAATCCTGCTAAGAGGCTCTGAGGTCAGGCTGGGAGCATGGCAGAGCTCCCGTCACCTTCGAGGCTTGCACTGGACATGGGCAGCATTGTCCTGGAGAGTGGGACAGAGCTGGCTGCAGCTGGGGACAGCTGAGACCCAGTGCAGAGTAGGAGTGAGCATGTGCCCACCCTACGACATGCCTAGGTCTCATTTCAGGAGACTGAGTACATGCGGGTGCTCTGAGCATGCCGTCCTCCCTGCAGGATGCCTTGGGCCTGGAGCTCCTGAATGGGCTCTCCAGGCAGGGGCTCCACAGCTTTGCACCTTCACAGCAGGACTAGGGGAAACGGGGCAGGGGCAGAGCTGCAGGAGGGAGCAGGGACCCCAGGCACAAGCATGTCTGGGGGGTGGGAGGGATCAACCTGTGTCCCCCCCTGTGCCCTGCTGGCATTTACACACGCTGTCACGTTCTGGCTGGGAGCAGGTGGGCAAAGGCCACTTTCCCTGAAATAGCCTCTTGCACCTAGGGTCAGCGTTGAATCACTGTGGCAACCCGCCGGCACAGTGGGGACTGACCTTCAGTGTAAAAACAAATAGCAAGGGAAAGCAGTGCTGCCAGGTGAGAAATTCACTTCCGTCTCATTGCCACCACCCCTCTGCAACCCCAGCAGCCCCTGGGTCCTGTTTCTAGCTCTCACTCAAGCACCCTCATCCCCTCCTCAGTGCAGGCACCACCGCTGTGCAACGCTTCCCTGGTGTGCGTCCGGACCTGGCTACATGCAGACCCCATGTGCTGGATGAGGCTGAGCTGGGCTGCGCTGTGCTGGGGAAGGGGCCAGCTGCACAGACCTCTTTTGGGACATGGGAGCCATCTGAGGTAGGGGGCAGAATGTTTCGCAGCCCCCCGAGCTGCAACAGCCCCGACTCTCTGCTTGCCTCTTTTGCTCTGTGGTGTGAGACTTGACTTTGCCCCTGCAAGGATGTACAGCCGTGGTGGTGACTGGGGGGTGTATGCAAATGAAAATCACCAACTGGGCACCATCAAGGTGATCTCTGCCCCCACCAGTGTATGTCACCCTCACCCCTCCACCACCGGTACCCCAGGAACAGTCAATGCAGTGGGAAAACTTCTGGGTGACGACTAGGAGGCTCAACTGCAGGCACTGGTGCTGCCTGAACTGCTGGGATGGGGCAGCCAGGCTATGGGCCATGCAACCAGGTGGCCAGGGAAGCTTCTGGGCTGGGAGAAGGCTGGGTGAGCCACAGACATTGTGGCCAGATGAGGGGGGGAGACATCATGGCAGCCCTGGGGGGATTGCTGGCCACCTTGACAGCTCCCAGGATGGGGAGGCAGGCAGATTTCCAGGTGGGAATGAGGGGTGTATTCTCTGAAGCAGCTGAACAGTGCCCACTGCAAAGGCTGGAGGGATGAAAGAGGTCATGGAGCATCGTTGCTGGAGGTAAGGTGATGCCAGGATGCAGCCTGCACCCAGCATCTCTGGGTCTTTGGGCAGAGACATAGGGCACTGCAACCCCTGGGAGGCCTGGGGAGAAAGGCTGGGTTTCCAGCTCTGCCCAGCTGCTCCCCCACAGTGGGACCCTGGTGGGAAGGGTAATGCGGGGGCTCCACAGGCCAGGAGTGCCCCAGCTGCAGCCTCACAAAATGGGCAAAGGCGGACGAGGCTCCTCGGCTGGAGGAAGAGCCCCCGCCCCGCTGCCCCACTCGTTGGACTCCTTGCACCTCCACGTAGGGGCCAGAGGAGCCCCCAGCCCCCCGTCCTCCGCAGCCCCGTGATGGTCCGGGAACGAAACCCCCTTCCCTCGAGAGGGCCACCTCTCGAAATGCCACCAGGGGTCGCTGCCCCGCGCCCCCCCCGCCCCAGGTGCTGAGGCGGGAGTGGTCTGTGCACCCCCTCGGCATGCCCGGGGGATGCCCAGCTGCAGTGGCCCGGGCGGTCCCTGACTGCGGCTCTGCCGTGCCCAGCCGTGCCACCTCCCCGGCCACAGCGGTGACCCCAGAGGACGCAGGGTCACACGTGCTGCTTCCCTGCTCAGCCTCATGCCCTGCGGTGTCCCTGCCACAGGCCTCTGCCAGACCACTGCAGCCCTCCAGACTGCACAGGACATGGAGACTGCCAAGCGCAGTCCCAGCGGTTCCCCCCAAAACCACGAAGCAATTCGGGGCGTCCCCGGCAGCAGAGGAGCTTGCTGCAGTCACAGCTGCCTTTTGGCCTGCTGAGGCTCCCCTGGGGTGGATGGGGCTGCTCCTGTGGGGCTGCAGCTCCCGTGCTGGGGATGGCAGCGTCCGCGCGGCTGCTGCTGCACCCATGCTCTGTCTGGAGCCCAGCAGTGCCTGGGTGAGGTGCAATGCTGAGCCCTCGCTGTCCTGCTGGAAGGTGTCGGTTTGAGGTGTCACCCTTCTGTCTGCTCCCTTCCTTGGAGGGTGGACTTCTCCGGGCCGGGCTGATAGGTGTTGGCACCCTGGTGTGCCGCCTCATCAGGTCCAGGTTGGGTGTTAGGCATGTTGGCTGCTGGTGCTGCGTCCTGCATGTGTATGTGCTCTGTGTGCAGGTGTGTGCTGTGCGTGTGTTTATACATGCAAAAGCATGGGGGTGCGCTTCTGTGCACAAGGGTGTCCATGCACGTGACCCTCTGCTTGTCCCCAGTGTGCACATACTCTGCACTTCTGTAGAATCATTGAATAATTAAGGTTGGAAAAGCCCTCCAAGATCATCTGGTCCAACCATCCCCCTACCACCAATGTTACCCACTAAACCATGTCCCTAAGCACCACCTCCAACTTTTCCGTGAACACCCCCAGAGACAGTGACTCCACCGCCTCCCCGGGCAACCCATTCCAACGCCTGACTGCTCTTTCTGAGAAGAAATGTCTCCTAATTTCCAACCTAGACCTCCCCTGGTGCAACTTGAGGCGCACATGAAGGCATGTGGGTGCACATGCCCTGTGTGTGTGAGCCATGTGTGTGCTCAGCCACACATGCACACTTGCAACTGTGAGTTTGCATTGGCGCATGTGTGTGTGCATGAACTCGTGTGTGCATGGACTCCTGTGCATTGCTGCACATGCACGCCACCGCATGTACACGCCTGCAACTGTGTGTTTGCATTGGTACGTGTGTGTGTGTGCACCAACTGGTGTGCACAGACTCATGTGCACACAAACTTGTGTGTGCACAAACTTGTGTGTGCATGGATTTGTGTGAGCACAGACTTGTTTGTGCACAGATTCGTGTGTGCATGGACTCGTGTGCACGGACTCGTGTGCATGCAGGGTACCGGCTTCATGGGGTGCATGGCCGTGCGCGCGCAGGGCCGCCCTGCGAGGCTGTGCTCCTGCGGGGCGCGCCGGGGCCCCGCGCGTGTGCAAGCCCCGTGGCGGGCGCGCGTGCCCCGCGTGCGCGCGTGTGCACGATCCAGCCCGGGTTTTCGGAGTGGCTGGGACCGGCGGCACTCCCGGCCGGGGTCTCCGTCCCGAGCGGGCTCGGCGCCGCCGCCGCCCGACTTGGCGGAGCGGCTCCCCGGCGCCCCGCGACTTTTACCGGGACGCGCCGCCCCCGCGGGGCTCCGGCAACTTGCTCCGGCCGCCCGGGGAGGAGCGGGAGCGCGGCCGGGAAAGTGCTGGGGAAAGAAGGGGGTAGGGGCCGCCCCGTCCCGTCCCGAGCCCGGGACCCCCCTGGATGTGCCGCTGCTCGCCGGCCCCGAGCCGCAGCCGGGAGAAGGGGGAGCGTGGACCGGCGGGGGCCGCTCGGAGGTAGGAGCCGCCGGGGCCGTCGGGGGTGCTGGGGCCGTGGGCTCGGTTCGCTGGAGGTGCCGCGGGACCGAACGGCGCCGGATCCCCCGGGGGACCCCCGCCGGGCTTCCCGCACGGGGCACGGGGGGCGACCCGGGGGGTCGCACCGTGCTGGGAAGCAGCCGGGGCCGAGCCGGGCCGTGCGGTACCGTGCGGCCAGCGGAGCTCCCCGGGCTCGCCGTGCTCCCGAACACGTCCAGGGGAGCTTGCACCCGCTCCCACGCCCTCACGGCCCCACCAGGCTTCGTGCACCGGCTGGGAGGGCCCGCTCTGCCTGGCCACCCAAGCTCTGGGTGGCCTGAGGAAGGGGATGCAGGGTTCCCGCAGCCCTGTCTGTGGGTGCTCTGCTGCTGCCCGATCGAGGGTGTTGGGCTGGGAGCAGCGGCCGGGTGGAAGTTTCTGCCCCAGCCCGAGTGACGCAGCAGCTGCGGGAAGGTTCCAGGACGCGCAGGAACCACGAGCAGGGCCACCCGCATCGCTGCTGAGAGCTCCCGGCCAGCCAGAGCCTTCTTGCCCCGGGTGTGGTGGTGTAAGTGGGGGGTTCCTGCAGACACCTTTTGGGCCTCTGCAGCCCCGGCATAGCAAGGAAGGAGTTGGCTGGCCTGGCCCACTCAGCGCGGAGTGTTCTGGGTGCCCTGGGCAAGGCTCCAAGGGGAGAATTGTCTGGTGCTGAGCCAAGGGGGCGCAGGGGCTCCCCTGGCAGCCTGCCGGGCTGTGTGGGCAGCATCTTGCTGGGGTGAGGCCTGGGGACACCTAAGGAGCCTCCCAGAACCTGCAGCAGAACACCCAGGCCCCGGCACACTTGGCCTTCTGAGCCCTTGTCCCGCAGACCCTGAAGCATCGCTTTTGCCCTCCCTGTGTGGCCCACAGAAGTGGCCAAAGAAGTGTCATGTGCCCAGGGAAACCCCTCTGGTTCTGCAGGGAGGGCAGAGCTGCTTTTTCACATCACTTGTGGAGCACCTGGGGTCCTTGTCTGTGCACATTCTTAATGTCCGTCAGTCCTCCTGCGCAGGGACCGCTGGTGGCTTCGGTATTCAGAGAGATGGGACTGGGGGCAGGTGTGTTGGGTGAGGGACCTCAGCCCCAAGTCCCCCTGCAGCTAAGGACAGGCCTGAGCTCCGGCGGGTGGCTCCAGGCATCTCTGGTGCCTCACTGGTTGCCAGCCCTTTTGCCCCCCTGCTAAAGGCTCCGGGACCACTGGGTTGAGGCGTCGGCTCCGTGTCAAACCCTGGCTGGGATCAGGAGTCCAGGGCTGGCAGAGGAAGCTGCCCAGGGCTGGACATGGTGCAGAGGAGCGGGAGGGAACCAGCCTCCTCGCCTGCGTGAGAGGCACCTGAGCAGGACATTGTAAGACTTGATCAGCCCAGCCTGCAGCTGAGTGTGAGCTAGCTGAACGTGTTTGGGCATAGGGCCACCTTTCTGGGGTTTAAACAGAATTCCCTGCAAGGCTGCCCACGTTTCTCCAAGCCCTCGGTGAGCCAGGGGTTCAGGGATGCTGAAGGCAGAGGAAATGTTTCTCCAGAGAACTGTGTTGTTGTTCCCTGGGTCAGGCCCTGCACACACAGATGAGGTCCAGATGGTCCCTAAGCAGAATGGGGGGGACTCAGCACGACAGCGACAGTCTGATGGTTGCACCTCTCCTACGAGGATGGAGAGGCAGGCGGCTGGGCCTGAGTGGGACTGGATGTCTGGGGCGTTTGCAATGCCATGTTTGGAGTCTGGAAAACTAGAAGATATTCCAGCCACAGCCAGGATCCTGTGCCCAGTTGTGGGGGCCCCTCAGAAGCAGCTGGACGCCCAGACACCAGAGTTATCCCCCACCCCGCTTTGTAGGATGTGTGCCCAAACCTGAGCTGATGGATGCAGCTTCCTGAGGGAGGAGAGCACAGGGTTTTGGTGCAGGGGCAGACTGGGGGGGGGGAAGGGAGAAGGGAGCAGACGGAAGTTTCTCCTTCGGAAACTCAGACCTGGGAAAACTTTTCCCTGTACAGCTCAGTCTGCTGTCTTCAGCCGAGGCAGGGGCTGCTTCTGTGGTGGACAGGGGATGATGGCAAAGGCACCTACTGTCCTTTCTGTGCTGTTGTGGGTGTCTGAAGCTGGTTTATTGATGCGTGTGTCCCTGCGTTACGCTAGCTGGGTTGGCCCATGCCCTCCCTTGAGCCTTTTCCAGTGCACATAGCATCGATGTCATTCATCAAGGCAAGGGGGTCAGCTGGAGGTTCAGACCCTGGGAAGGATACACACCAGATCTCCTTGTGCCTGGCAGGACCCACCAGTTCTGGAGCTACTGAGGATCCTAGCACCTCTGAAGAGGTGCCACATCCCTAGCAGGACCCCTTGCACACCCTCGTGCGTGTGCCAGCCCAGCTCCCACTGTGTGCACCGTGCTCTTGAGCTCCCAGCAATGCTCACAAGTGGGCTTCGGAGGCCCTCAGGGCATTTGCTTGTCTCCATCTCCCTGGTTGCTCTGCGGGGAGGGTTGTGTCTCCCCTCCCCGTACCAGGGTCTTTTCTGTCAAAAAGGTGAGCAGAAAATCGGGAGCAGGTTTGGAGTAGAAGGCCACCAGACCCCCGTGGCTGGTGTAGTTGGAGGGGGGGCAGTGAGCTGTGTTTGGCAGTACTGGAGCTGGCTGAGATCTCCCCGGAGCAGGGAAGTTTCTGTCTGGGGGTGTGAGTCAGCGTGGACACCTTGTGACGTGTGTTGTCGCGTCGGTGCAGCCCGGGAGGGGGGTGTTGAGCTCAGGCTCGGAGGGGATTTGCAGTTCACTTCTGGAGAGTGCGGAGAGTGGGTGGGTGGGTGGGCGGGAGCCATGAGGGCCCTTCCCGTGCAAAGGAGGGATGCTGTCAGGGACACACTACGTCTCGGAACACCAGCCGCAAGGCTGGGGTGGCTGGCCAGCTCATGTTCCCTGGCCAATGCGATTCTCCCCACCACTTCAGTGTGCTGTACAAGCGTGTACAGCCTTGCACATCCATGCACCTGTACATGTGGGCGCCCTCGTATGTACACATGCTCACATATGCATGCGGACATATGTGCACCTATACACACATTCCCACACATGATGTGACTTTCACTAAAGGGTATTTGTGTTGATTTCTTGCCTTCCTTCTACAGTGGGCCTGTCCTTGTCTATCTCTACTGACATACTGGAAGAGGGAATCCTCTAATGCCCAGTAGTTGGTGAGAACGAGAGTTCCTGCACCCAGAGCATTCCCTGCAGCATGTATGAATCTGTGTGTCTGCATGCACACCTACGGATGCATGTATCAAGGGGCCTATTTGTGTATGTATATACCTGTACATGTGTGCACATTTATCTGCCTGGTCAGTCTCTTGTATCCCTGGGACTGGAGTCTCTTTGTCTGTATGCCTCAGTTTCTCTTGATATCTTCTGGTGTTTATCAAACCCAGTGATGTGATAACTACCAAGGATGCACTGGGTGGGTTCTTGGTAAGGACTGAGAAAAATCCCATCCTACAGAAATCCTTACAGGAACACGGCAACTGTACCCCTCCTGTCCCCTGTCCTTATGGCACATCAGAACCCTTCAGAAGCTGCAGAATAACAAGGCGAACAGCTGATAAAATAGCTGCCACAGATTGGGAACAAGCAGCAAAAACACAGAGTCAGGTTTCAGCTTTGCTGCATCCGGGTCTGAGGCTGGTGTGTGTGTGTGTGCTTCCAGATGTAGTGCAAGCACACATCCATTTCCCACCCCTTCTTGAATTCTTGCCCCTGATCTTGGGGCAAGAAAGCAAAGCCCTGTCTGGTGGCGGAGAGCATGGCTCTGAGCTGTGGGGTTGCCATGGGCAGAGTGGAGCTCTGCTCAAGGAATGGGAAGAGCAGGGGTCTGCGCCACTCACCTCCAACAGTGGCAGATACGTTGGGAGAGACAAACATACCCCAGCTTTTGGGTATGGCAGGAGGACCCCTCCCCCCCCCCCCCAGCAGGGGTCTCCTGCTCCAAAGAAGGAGTAACTTCTGCTTCTTAAATGCCCAAGTGCTGAGCTTACCTTACTCCACCGCTCAGCAAGCAGCTTACAGCTTAAAGGGCACTACTGATGTGTATTTAATGCTTTAATGACTGCTGAAGATGTCCTGGACATCCTCCTGTCCCATTCTGAGGAATCCTGCAGGTTGGAACTGTTGGGATGGGAACAAGCTCGATGTGAACTTCACTGGCTGCAGTAGGAGAACAGATGACAGCGTGTCTGAGTGCCTGCCATGTCCTACCTTACCTCCCTTGGGAAGGCAAGGTTTCCTGTGCTGCTGCCCCTATTCTAGGTGTGTCCCTTAGTGTAATGCACAAGCGTTGTGGGCTGTGGGGTGATGCCCTGATGCTATGGGAAGGAGTTGTGCCTGGCAGGGTCTCTTACAGCTATGACTCAGAGCTGGGCTTTTATGGGTCCCACATGTTCAATTTTGCTGTTTCCCTCCAGCACTGGGAAGGGAAGAGGGAAGTATAAAAATTCCTTATAGCAGCTGCTGCCATGTCTGCACTCTCCTTACCCTCACCCCAAAACCTTGGCCCCACCCAGACCCCAGCCCAATGAAGGCAGGGGCCAGGGAAGTGGCTTTATGGGAGCAATTTGCAGGGGTAGTGTGCACTGGGGGCCAAAGCAAACAACATACGAGCCCATGACAATTGCCTGCCTGCCCCAGGACCACCTATCAAGCGTCACTGCTCCTGCCCAGCTTGCTGTGGCTTCCTGACTTGCTCGGCTTGTGGTTGAGGGCCGGTAGCCCCTGTGTTACCGGGGAATGCAGAGCTCAGAGCTCCCACCTGCAGCCTTCCTCTGCTGCCTGCCTGTACCCTGGGATACACCAGAGACTGGGCAGCCAGGGCTGTACCCCAGCTGGCCTCTCCTCCCAGAGCACACATGTGTTAGCATGTGTTAATGTGTCTGGAAGCACGTCGGAGCATGATCAGGAATGGGTGTGGATGCATGTAGGAGTGAGGGGCTGGATTTTTTGCTCCCCCCCTCCTTGCCCCCTGCACCCCCCGCTGAGACGTGGCGTACGGGTGGTGGTGTACTGTGGCTTGCATAAGGCTGTGCTGCTGGAGGGATGGGTGGGCTGGGGAGGGACCTCTGGCCCTTTCTGGAAGTGGTGCAAAGGGCAGAGAAGAATTTTGGCATGAGTTGGGGAGTGGGGATGTGTTATGTTTTCTGAAGGCTAGAGAGGGAAGGAGGGAGAAATGAGCAGAGGATGTCCCACGTCTGTCCTGGCACAGATGTCTCTGCCCCTTTCCCTCCACACATACATAGCCTTTCCCCAGAGCTGGTTCCTTCTCTGCCTCATCTTCTCCAGGCAAAGGACCACCTTGGAATGAGCTTGGCAGCCCACACCAGCATGGGATCGCGACCCTGCATCGTCCCCTTTCAGACCCCCTGAACCTGAAGCAATGTGCTTTGTGGCAGCTGCGGTCCTGGGCAGATTAGCTGCCCCTTGCAGGGGTGTCTGGGCTCTCCCTAAAGGCCTGGCCTAACCGCGGGGTTGGATGCAGAGTAAGGCAGCTGAGCGGGAGGTCTGCACGTCAGTTTTGCTGGAGACAGAGATGAGAAAGCATGTGGGGCCAGGGCATGCAGCTCCCCCAGTGCAGACAAGCCTGGCCCCAGTTCAGTCCCAGAGCAGGGAAAGGGGGCTTCTCCCAGAAGGGAATTTCGCCCCTTTTGCCCCACTGTCGATGGCATTTGCCCATTCCCAGCAGCACAGTGGCACATGGAAAGGCTGTATGGCATGGAGGAGATGCAGTAGCTGGGGAGGAGTGTGTTAACCTTGCCAGATGCTGCCCTGGGAGGCATCTGGGACATGTCCCCTTGGTCCTGGACTGTCGCTGGCATGAGGGAGTGTTGGTTCCCTGGCAGCCCTCTCTCTCCCAGCCTTGCTGCTGGCTTGTGTGTGCTGCAGCTCAGCCTGGCCCTCTGCTGCGTTCCCCTTCTGTGTCTGCAGAACAGCTCCGGTGGTGGCTCCATGTGAACTGCTGCCCCAGCGTGGGAGGGCAGATCTTAGGGCAGATCAATGTTTTTCATAAAACCCTCTAGGGTTAAACCAATTGGGCATGTGGCTGACCTTGAGGTCACAAGACAGTGGAGAAGAGGGCTGCAGTGTGCAGGCAAGGGCTCTGTGCCCACCCTGTCCCAGGGCTGGAGCCAACCTCGGCAGGGTGGGATGTCTACCCCCTCTCCTGGGTGGTGCAGCGGTGATCTGGGGCATCTCCATGCCTGAGGCCCTGCTGCTCTGCTGGAACCCTCTGTCTGCCTCTCTCTGCTCTGGCCCTCCCTTGTTCTCTCACACAGTGAAAGTTTGGGGTGACTGGGCCTGCAAACACATGGCAGCTCCCCTTCAGTAGCTGAGTGGTAGCTCAGCTCAGTAGCGTTGTGGCTCCCAACATGCGTGCATGCGTGGACAGACATGCACAAGCACGCGTGCAAATGTGCGTGCAAACACATACATGTATGAGTGCTTGCACACAAGCACCTCCCTCAACCATACACAGAAACAAAAATCCCTCCCCACATGTGCAAACGCAGATGGCCAAACCTGTGTGTTCATACAGGCAGACACACTTACAGGAGCACAGATGCCCCCACTCATACACACACAGAGCCCTCCCCCAGGCCCCCCACGCTGGGGGCTGTGCTGGGAGGGTTGATGGATTGTGCCACACACAGCTCAGCTCTGCGCTGCTGGTCTATCGGCTGGGATCTCGGCTGCATGGGCTAATCCAGCCCTGACATCACATTCCTCCACAGTGGGACTCCGGGGCTGTTAACCCTGCCAGGGCTGGGCCTGGGACAGGAGATGCTGGGGTCGGTGCTGAGGCGCAGAGGGATGCCCACCACCCTCGTGTGCTGGGTCGGGTGGGAGTCCCCCGCTGTGGTGAGTGGTGCAGGCTGGGCACCTTCTGAGCCTTGGCGCCCTGCGAGGTGGGTTTGCCCAGGGGGGTTTGCCCTGCTGTGGGGCTATGGTGGGACACACAACCCTCCTCCTCCTCCTCTTCCTCCCCTCCTCTTGCCGCCAGGTTTCCTAAGGGTGTGTGGTTGCCCTGCCTGTCTCTCCCTCCTTCTCCTGAGTCTGCGTCTGCTCCACCACCCATCGGTGCAGGCATCCCGACTGTCATCCTGCGGTGCAAGCTCACCACGTCTCCCCTCTCTCTCTGCTTTTTCCCCCTTCTCTGTATCCTTCCCACCCCCATTCCCCAGTGTCCTCAGCAAACTGGAGCCAGATGACAGATATCAGACGTGTTTGCAGGAAATAAAGAGGGGGGGTGGGTGGTGGTGGCCAGTCCGACCCCCTCCTGCGCGGCGTTTCTGCATCTGGAGCCAGCCTTGCTTCAACTGCTCCTGCTGCTGGCTGTGCTCCTTGTTTTCTTGGCAGAGAGGAGGAGGAATGTGTTTCAGTTTGAGTTTCTTGGCAGGAGGAGACCGAGGGAAGATTCCCCTCAATCCCGGCTGCGCCTGGCTCTCAAATTTATGCCCATAGGCTGCAACTTGGGTGGGCCGTGGCGGTGTGCGGCAGGCGGGGGAGGCGAGCGCGGTGGTGGGGGAGCCGCAGACCGGCGCCTATTGGCTCCCCGCGCCCCCGGCCCCCTCCAGCTTCCCCAGCTTGGGGGCCACCAGGACGCAGGGAGCCCCTGCAGACGGGCTGTGGGGAGCATCCTGCAGCTGGGACCCACAGGCCCCGAGCACTTTCTCCCTTGCGTACCTCCCCCTGTCCCATGCTGGTGCTTAGCCGGGTGAACGTGGGGGATTGGAGAGAGCTGTGCCGCTGCCGTTGTGCCCGCCTGGCATCCGCCTGCCTTAGGTTGCCCCCAGTGGGGGGACCCCAGCCCTTGCCAGGCAGGGTCTGCTCTCCAAAGACCTCCCTGTTGTCCAGGCTCAGGAAGGAGAGGCTGTCTTGGCATGGCAGGACCATGAGCCTCCTTCTGTACTTAGGGAATGGGGGTGATAGGGACCAGAACCCCACCGAGCCGCTCCTAGTTCTGCATGGTGGGTGCTGCAGGGGAGCAGAGAGGATGGTGCACTTGACCTGGTAGCTATGGGGTGGGAGCAATGTGGCTTGTGCTGCTTGCCTGCATGTTCCCCATGTGTGGCGGTATGCTTTGTATGCATGTGCTCTGTGTGCCCACATGTTCTGCGCATGCTTATGCAAACCTGTGCACACACGTGTGTTGTCTGTGTGTGCTATATGTGTGCATATGCAGCTTTGTGTGTGTTCCATTGGACATGTGTTCTCTAGGTCTGTGTGTGCATAAGTATGTGCGCACTGTGTATTGCTCAGATGCTGTGCGCATGGAGTTTGTGTGGCAGTCGCTCTGCACATGTGCGTACATATGTGTGTGTGTGTGCACGTGTGTGCATGCGGGTGCAGGGCTCTAGCTGGTGCTGGGCTTGTCAGGGGCTGGCACAGCAGGGTACAGCAGGCTGGACGAGGCTGACAGTGCACAAGGTAGATACTATATCACAGAGGCTATGGGTGAATTAACTGCTTTCCTGGAAGCAGTAGATGCTCCACAGATAGTGCCGCATCCTGCCAGGACTCAGGAAGGGAGGAGCACTATAGGTCACGTCAGGCTGCATCCCCAGCCCAGATGAGTGGGGAGGGGGCTGTAGGCTCATGGCCCAGGGCAGAGCCCACCATTCCATTGCTGCTGCAGCAGGTGGCTGTGCCCATCTGGACAGCCATAGCCCTTCTCCACTTTGGGCTGGAGTGACTGCATATAATTACTGTGCTGTACGGTGGCAACCTGCCTGTTCTCATACAGAGCAAGGAGCTGGTGGGGTAAGACTATGGATCTGGGGCAACCTGGGGTAGCCCAGATGATGGTTCTTGGGAGGTGGAGGCAGGAAATATTGGCACCAGACCCACATCAGTTCCCAGCTCCACACAGGGGCTGGCTTGAGGAGGTCTCTTGAGCCCCCACTGCTCTAAATTGTACCAGAAGGAGGCAAAGTGGTCCCCAGCACTTCAGCTTGTCTCCCCAGCCACAGGAGCTCCCAGAGGTGCCAGGAGGGATCCAGGACAGTTGTATCCCGTATGAGACCCGAGTGTTCTTCCATGCAGGCAGAAGTCCAGAGACAAAAGTAGAACAGGTCTGCACGTGTATGTATGTGTATATACTTATATGCATATGTATTTGCAGTTATGTGTGAACACACTCATGTGTGCAGGTATCATGTGTGTAAGCATACATACTATGTCTGCACATGCTTGTGTATCTGCATGTATGAGAATGAGTGTGTATGTGCTCTTGTGTGCTCATGGCTACATGTATCTGTGTATATATGTGGATGAATGCGTGTGCATACCTGCACGTGAGCCTCTACGGATACATGTAAATGTGTGTTTGTGCACCTGTGACTATCTGTGTGCATGCACAAAGTGCTGGGGGCATCTGGGAGTCAAATTTTAATGAGGGACCTGTGAGCCCTCCCTTTGTTTAATGCTGTGGCTGGGGTAGGGGCAGCATTGGGGGTGTCCCCTAGAGCTAATCCCCCAGTCTTTGCTGCAAGGCCTGGGTCCAGCAGGCAGGTAAGAGGCCCTCCCTCTTTCCCCCTCACCGTCCTTTCCTACTCATCTCTTTCCCTTTCCTGCCCCCAGCACCACCACCACCTTCCTGGGTACTCCCGCCCCCTATGCCTGCCCCGCTGCTCCCCCCCCCTCCATTCTTCCTGGCTGACACTCTCACAAAGCCCCGAGACAAGCTTTCAAAGGGGCAACTCATGCGGAAGAATTGCTGCCCCCCTCACCCCCCGCATGCTCCAAATGCAACCCAGCACTTTCCCAGCAGGGTGAGGGGCTCCCACTCCCCCAGACCCCTTGTTTGGGGCAATTCCCTTGGTCTCTCAAAGGGGAAGGCTGAGGATGCAGGAAGCGTTGTTCCTGGTGCCACCCACGAGTGCCTCTTCCTTCCAGAGCTTCTGTCCTTCATGCAAGCCCACGGGGGTCTTGGGGCAGGACGGGGACCATGGTTAGGGATGGAGCTTTGGGCTGGGATCAGGGTGTAGAGGCCGAGGCCACAGCTGGAGGTCTGACTGCGGGCAGGGCCAGGTGGGGAGGCAGGTGGAAATGAGACCTGGGCACCAGGCAGGGACCCACAAGCAGGGATGCAATAGTGGGCTGGGCTGAGCCCTGTAGGCAGGGGTGGGATACGTGGGTGGGACAGGGCAGGGTTTTGACCTGCAGGCAGGGTGTGGACCTGCTGGCAAGGCAGGGCTGGGTGTAACCTACAGATATGGCAGGGACCCATGAGCAGGGAAGAGCAGGATGCCAGCTCGGGTCCTTTGACCAAGAATGGCTTTACCCGTCTGTGCCTTAGTTTCCTGTTTTGGCAGTTAGGGCTTGCAATTTTTACATCTATATGCAAGTTTGGCTGTGGATGTTTGTGCAGGTGTCTGGGTGCACAGACGTGTATTTCATCCCTTTTGCAATGGACACTGTGCAGGCCTTGGGACACTTGCTCAGACAGGTTGCTCTTCGTACAGCACCAAGCATGAGGCCACCTTGCTAATTCAGTAACTGGGAATCCTTGTGATGTGGGATGACCACAGGGCACCCTGTGGCAATATCACTGCTTGTGCCGAGCTGTCAAGGGTGGCCTTGTACTGGCCAATGCACTGATTCTGTCAAGACAGTCTAAGAGAATTGGTGTTGTTCAGCCTGGAGAAGGCTTTGAGGAGGCCTTATAGCGGCCTTCCAGTACATAAAGGGGGATACAGAAAAGCTGGGGAGGGACCCCTTTATTGTGGAATGTAGTGATAAGACGAGGTAATGGCTTTAATTTAAAAGGGCAGCACTCCCAGGCCCCAGGACATCCTTTTGCCTTGGGCTGGGTACACAGGTCTGTGTCAGGACCTGGTGAAGTGGTGGGATAGCAGTGGCTAGCACTGATTGCTGTGCACCGCAGGCAGGTGGGTGCGGGGCCATGACAGGGAGACTTCAGCCCGTGGGCAGGTTGCAGGTGGCCGTGGGCTGTGGGGAGACAGGAGCATGGGCCTCGGGAGGCTACAGCCATGGCAGGATGTGGCTGGTGGTCCTACTGCCATGGCTGTGCGGCACGACAGCATCCCCTGCCAGGCACAAGTCTGCTCCAGCTGCCACACGGAGCCCACCAGGGTGCAGGCTGCGGGGCACTTGGAGGTGCAGGGCTTGTGGTTAGGGGGCCATCTGCCCACCGTTGTCCTCCTCAGGCCCTGACCGGCGCCGGCCCCTCGGTGAGGACCAGATGTGCTCCTGAGCCTGGCCAGGCCCCATTGCGACATGTTCAACCCTGTCAACTCCCCAACCAACGGCTACGCTGAGCGCTGCTGCCTGCGCCCACTCCACGGACTGGCCACGGGTGCCCCAGGGCCGCAAGGTCGGTTGCAGCTCCCTCATCCTGGCCAGTGGCTGGGCCTGAGCAGTGCCTGGCATGAGCACGAGGGGCACCTGCCTTCAGTTTCAGTCTTTGGGTTCAGGGACACTCCAGGGATTTCCTTTTCCCCTTGTGCCCTCCACCCTAATATGTCTTCCTGTCTGTCTTATCCTTTCGACCAGGACTTGATTTCCCCTTATGCCACCAGTCAAACCTCATGAGTGGTCACCATGGCTATGGGCTGGTGCCAGGAACCGAGCACCCAGGTAGTGGTGATGGTAAGTTTCTCATCTAGGGGGGTGTGGGACAGGTAGAGTAGTTTAACAATGAGTTTACCAGGAGTGAAGATGTGTGTGCTGAAAGGCTCAGACAGTGTTGGGGGCAGTGATTACAGAGGAAGAGGCTGCTGGGGCTTAACGTACCTTTCCTGGAACAGTGGCACCTGTGTGAACAGGAAAATTTGTGATGGCTCGTACAGGGGCAGGTGTTGACCAAGGGGATCAGGTGCTTTTCTTCGGGTGGTATTGGTTGTAGAAGGGAGTAGGTGTGTGTCAAGGGTTTCAGGTACCCCCTAGGAACATTGATGTGCTAGGTAGGGAGGGGGGATACTTTTGTGCTTTGTCGCAATCTAGAGCCAGCAAC
Organism: Netta rufina; assembly: GCF_964035555.1. Taxonomy (NCBI): domain Eukaryota; kingdom Metazoa; phylum Chordata; class Aves; order Anseriformes; family Anatidae; genus Netta; species Netta rufina. Next base: position 2,531,120 of record NC_140154.1, read on the forward strand.
ACTCAGGGGACTCCTCCAGTCTCCAAAGAACCGTGCTTGTGTCCTTGGGGGTGACTTCAGCCTTCTAGGACCCATGCTAAGAGGATTGCCCCCCACTCTCTGCTGCCGTCCCAGGCTCATGGTTCTCAACAACCCGCGGTGCAGGCAAGCTGGGCAAGAAGCGGACACTGTCCATCTCACCCCTGTCAGACTCTAGTGTTGACCTGCAGACGGTAATCCGCACCTCACCCAACTCCCTCGTTGCGTTCATCAACTCCCGTTGTGCCTCCACCAGCAGCTCCTATGGCCACCTCTCCATCAGCACCATCAGGTGGGCACCAGAGTTAACCCTGTTGGCATGCACACAGCCTCTCAGTATGGGAGCCTGAATGCTGATGCCCAGTTTGGGGAGTCCATGGGACCAGGGCCAAAGAAGGTGGGAACAGTTAGCCCAGAGTGGGAGGGCAAGGGGAACTGGTGGGATAGTGCAGGACTGGCTGGGAGTGCAGACACCTTGGATCCTTGTCTCAAAAGGACTAAATTTCCCTCCTCTGCTGGTGTCATCTGCTCATCATCTTGCTTTTTGCAGTCCATCACTGGGGTACCAGAGTCCACCAGGGCAACCAAAGGGCCAAGGGCACCTGTTCAGCCACACCCCGCCCCTACCACCATGTGCCTCCCACGAACACCTGTCCACCCGCCCAGGGCTCCTGCACCATGCGCCAACTTGTGGGACCCTCAAACACTGCCAGGTAAGTGGTCCCCAGGGGATGCCATGCATCCTGTGTAAGAGGGAGCCAGTGGGCATCCCAGTGCTGACTGCTTTCCAATTTCCCCCATCATGGTAGCAGCTAAAGTTGGAGAGGAGCCTGAGTAGTCCTCTGACAGCCAAACACCCAGAGGAGAGATCCGAAGGTGACATCTCCAGCCCAGCCTCCATAGGCACCCAGGTACTCCCCAGGCCTTGGGAACCCCCTACCTCCCAAGGGGTCTACACTCTTCCTCCGTGCCACTCCCAGTAACAGTGAACACAGAGAGTCATATCTGGGAGTGCTCACCTGGCTCTGTACCCCCAGGACCCCTTGTTGGGGATGCTTGACGTGCGGGAAGATCTGGAGAAAGAGGATGGGAAACCTGAGTCCGAGACTGTCTATGAAACCAATTGCTACTGGGATGGCTGTGCCAAAGAATTTGACACTCAGGAGCAGCTGGTGCATGTGAGTTAGGTCCTGCCTGGGCATCTCCTGTCCCAGAACCTGTGCCTAGGCTACTGGCTGCTGTCACACTTTATCAACCCATCACTCCTTCTCAGACTGTCCTATGCTGGGACAGCCCTCCCCCCCCCAGCCCCCACCACCTCAAGAACTCACCACACAAGTGAGTGGTGGAAGTTGCTTCTAGGGAGGGAGGGAGATGCAGCCTCCTCTTCCCTGTGGGCAAGTTTTTCATGGTCCTCCCATACCCTAGGGTAAACAACCGGTCTGGCCTTCCTCACTCCTGGGTTAGCTCTTCTGAACTACTAGTGCATCCAGACTTCCTCCTTTGCTCTCCGTGTCTCCCTCCAGACAGTCCAAATCTCCTATATCACCCTTCTCACCATCTTGACCCCTATGTCTTGTCTTGGTCCTCCCAAAATAGCCCCCATCTCCAGTATCCCCTACCTCCTTCAGACAGCATCTGACCATTCTGTATTCCTGTAGTGTCTTGAGTCTCCACCAGCCACCCCAGTCCCTCTATATCACATTTCTCTCATGATATTCTCTTAAGATATCTGTATCCCCCTGACCCTTCATGCCCTCCCCAGCACCCCTAGTGATTCCCTTCTCTCCCCAGCACATCAACAACGAGCATATCCATGGGGAGAAGAAAGAGTTTGTATGCCACTGGGCAGCATGTTCCCGGGAGCAGAGGCCCTTCAAGGCTCAGTACATGTTGGTGGTACACATGCGACGTCACACAGGCGAGAAACCTCACAAATGCACGGTGAGATGGAATGGGCCTTTGCAAAGCCTGGGCTAAGCTGTGGTGCCTTGCATCAGGCAAAGCTCAGGGCAGGGTGCAGGCTGGCCTGAGTTGGTATATGGTATTGAGGGGGATATGTGGTGGGGAAGGGAAAATGAGGTGGGATGGACAAGGTGGTCAGGAGCATGGTAGTACGTGATAGAATATGTTTCATGTGTGGCAGGCCAGAGCCCCTGTGATCAATGGCATGGCACAGATGCACATGAGATAAAGGGGTATTTAGCAGGTTGGGTACACCATGGGTAAGTGGCTGGTGCATAGTGAGGTGGCCTGACGTAGGCCAGAAGGGTAAAGGGCTGTGCAGTGGCCTCAGGACATACACCTGCAGGAGTGCAGGTGTGTTATGTGTGGGAGGTGTGGTAAGTGTCTGGCAGGTGTGCTGTGGGCATGGAGTATGGGGGTGACGTGGTACTGGGTCTGTTGAAGGTGTGTGGCATGTTTTACTCTGCTTGCCTGCACAGTTCGAGGGCTGCAACAAAGCCTACTCACGCCTGGAAAACCTCAAGACACACCTGCGCTCACACACGGGTGAGAAACCTTATGTGTGTGAACACGAGGGCTGTAACAAGGCCTTCTCCAATGCTTCTGACCGAGCCAAACATCAAAACCGCACCCACTCCAACGAGGTACATAGCCATTTGTGGCTCTTTGCACCCCTTGGGGCTCCCCTTGTGCCACCCTATTAGTCTTGTACTTTGCATCCCTGTTTTTTTTTTTTTTTCTCTGTGCCCCAACTCCCTCCTTGCCCACTCTAATAAAGTATGCACCCCCTGTTCCCTTCCTACCTCACTTGCACTCCCACCAGGGTCCCTCTACCCTTGCCCTACTTCTGTGGAGCACTGTCCTTGTATCCTTCCTCAGAGCTTCTTATGACCCCTTCCAAGGTTCTCCTGTAACACCTGACATGCCCCCCTCCAAGGAGATTCAACTTCTTTGACAAATTCCCACCCTCTCTTCCTTCAGCTCTCAGGTCTACTGGAGGGACTGGGAGGAGTCTCTGGTTTATAGAATTAGAATAGAATAGAATAGAACAGAACAGAACAGAACAGAATAGTTCAGTGGGAAGGGACCTACAGAGGTGCTCTAGTCCAACTGAGTTAACACCCTTCCTCCACCATGCCTACCTTTCTTCTCTGATAGAAGCCCTATGTGTGCAAAATCCCGGGCTGCACCAAGCGCTACACAGACCCCAGTTCCCTGCGCAAACATGTGAAGACGGTGCACGGCCCTGATGCCCATGTCACTAAGAAGCACCGAGGTGATATGGTGCCAGGCCGTGTACTGCCAGCTCCCAGTGGCGCCCCAGACGTGAAGCAGGAGAGAGATACAAATGGCCCCACTGAGGCCCGGAAGGATGACAGCAAGCTCTTGGTGCCTGACTTGGCCTCGGTAAGGAGCTGGGGATGTGGTGACGGAGGGAGGCCTGGCCAGCACTGTTGGAGGAGTCAGTTTGCATGGTAGGGAAGGCATCTCCAGATCTGGCAGGGTGGGGGTTTCCAATCTGCATTAAGTTTGTAGTGGATATCTGACTCCCCTTTTTCCTTGGTTAATATTGTGGGTCCCCCCCAGAAGCCGCAGCCCAGCCCAGGTGGGCAGTCATCATGCAGCAGTGACCACTCACCTCTCGGCAGCACCACCAACAACGACAGTGGGGTGGAGATGACGGGCAATGCAGGCGGAAGCTACGAGGATCTGTCCACATTGGAGGATGTGGTGCCTGGTGAGACCATGGGCACCTCAGGGCTCATGGCCCTCCACAAGCTAGAGAATCTTCGCATTGACAAACTGAAGCAGATGAGGAAACCATCAGCTACCAAGGGCCTGAATTTGCCAGTCATCTCAGGAGCTGGTGAGACTGTGGTTCCCTCCCACCTGGATGTGGGGCCAGCCCTGCGGGCACTGTGTTGAGGGAGGTCTGGTTTGCAGCCAGAGAGGTGGTGGACCCTCACGTCTGGGGCTCTGCCCCATCCTTTACCCTTCTTTACTGCTACCATTTGAATCTACTTCCCATCCTAGCAGGCACTAAGCATGGAAGAGGCCATATTCTAGTACTGGAGATGGCTGCCTGTTCCTCTTCTGGGTTCCCCGCTCTAACTCCTCCTCTTCTCTTTTCAGGCCTGCCTGGGGAGGTGCCTGGGATCTCTGTGCCACCACCAGCTGCCTCGCACCGCCGCATCACAGAGCTGTCAGCATCAGAGATGGGCATGCCGCTGAACGAGCGCCGGAGCAGTGCCACCAGTACTGTAAGCTCAGCCTACACCGTCAGCCGGCGCTCTTCTGTGGCGTCCCCATATCTGGCTGGACCATGTCTGGGTGGTGAGACAGGGACAATGCCTGGTGGGGCATGCCTGGCAAATGGCTATGACCCCATCTCTCCAGATGAGTCACGACGCTCCAGCGATGCCAGTCACTGTGGAGGGTTGCCAGGCGTGGGCAGCCTCACGCCAGCCCAGCGCTATCGTCTCAAAGCCAAATATGCTGCAGCCACAGGTGCCCCCCCGCCAACCCCACTGCCCAGCATGGAGCGGGTGGGCATGGGTGGCCACAGCAGCTTACCTGGGGACTACCTCAAGCCAGCAATGCCCCCCTTCCTCATGAATGGTTTGCTGAGAAAGCATGGTTCCAATGACTACCCTGGCTATGCAGGCAGCATTCACCCTCACCTGGTGCCTGGGAATGGTGTGCGGCGGGCCAGTGACCCTGCCCGGACAGCAGCCAACCCTCATGCTGTACCCAAGGTGCATCGTTTTAAGAGCATGGGTAACGTGAATGTGTCAGGGGCAGGCAGAGCTGTCCTGCAGCCCTTGGGTGGTTCTGATGCTAACCTTCAGCGCTATGTCTTCTCTCCACACCCACCCAGCATCAGTGAAAATGTCTTCCTGGAGAGTGTAAGCATTGAGGGCCCTGGCCCAGTCACAGAGTCTGGCTTGCTAGAAATGGATGAGTATTCGAACTACCTGGAGGAAAGCTTCCCATGCCAGGGGACAGGTGTGGAGCTCCAGTGTGAAGGCCTGTATGGCAGTGCTCACCGGACCATGGGGGGTATGCAACTGAACCCAGGTGGGCATGGGGATATGGAGGAGGGATTGCTTCAGTCTGAGTTCTCCCTCCCTCAGTGCCAGATGAACCAGCATTTTTCGAGCATGCGTGCTGGCAGTGGGACCGTGTCAGCTCCTTGGGAGGAACCTCACCAAGGCAATCTGGAGATGAGTTCCGGGCAGCCAAGTGTGAGTGCCTCTGCTACTGCCATGTCTGGGGCACACTGTCACCATCAAAGTACTCAGTACCCACTACCCAGTTCTTGTGTGCAGCAACCCAAACTTGTGAGCTCGTGTCAGGACAGTGGATTTTCTGAGGGGCACCGGCTTAACCGACTGCAGATCAAATCGGAGCAGTGTTACTCATCACCTGCCCCACAACTTGGTCCCTGCCAGAACGTCAAGCCTACTGCACCCATACAGCCTCCTGTGTCATTTGGCCAAGCCATGAATGCAGTATCCAGTGGTTATCGGTCTGAGGAACGGGCACCTGTCAGCTACATGGGCATGTTGAGCCCGGGGGGTAGAAGAGCCCACACCCCCACCTTGCAGGCCAAAGAAGTGATGGTCCGTAGCTATGTGCAGGCCCAGCAGGCTCTGATGTGGGGTGAACAGTTACCCTCCAAGGGAGGGGAGGCTGGCATGGGGGTGGGCAGTGAACCTGGGCAGTACCATGCCATGCAAGCACCACTGTACCTCAGCCCCAAATACTCTGGTTACCAAGCCAAACCAGATCACCTGCAGGGTCTGGCAGAGACCCACCACCTCATAAACCCCCAGTGCTTCAACCCTGAGATGGTGCCACACCCACCTGGTGGCCCTAAACCACCAGGTCACCAAAACAGCCTCAACTATGTAAGTAATCTGGCTGAGCCAAATCACTCCTATGAGGGAGTGGAAGCCAGCTCCCGGCGAGTGCTTCGCTTGCCCCCTGTCCGCCCCACACCTGAAGGGCCCAACAATACCCTGCTATATTACCCAGGCCAGGACACACACCTGCAGGTGGGCAAAGGTGGGCATAAGCTGCTGGATCAAACAGCAGCAAGCTGCGGGGGTCCTGGGCATTATGGTGGGAGTTCAGAAAGCCTCAAAGGTAGCTCATATTACTACCTAGATTCAGGGGAGCAGGTGTCCAACAGCCTGGACTCGCTGGACCTGGAGAACACGCACCTTGACTTTGCTGCCATTGTGGAGGATTCAGAGACACCTGCACTGCTGCCTGGATCCCCAAGCTCTGCTGGTGGCCTCCTGCTTCCGTCATCTGGTGGTGCCAACATGGCTGTGGGTGACATGAGCTCTATGTTGAGCACTCTGGCAGGGGAGAGCCATTTCCTCAACTCCCTGTCCTAACTAGGAGGTACCAATCGTCAGGTGGGCATGTCTGCAACAAGGGGGCCCAAACTTCATTTGGGTAGAGGCATGGAATCCGCCCAGTGCCTCAGGTTTATGACTGGGGGTTAGGGTGGGGAAGTAGGGAGATACACCCCTCCAGTCTTTCCCTTGTCAGGTCTGTGGGTGTAAGGCACAGGGGAGGGATGTTGCTGGGTCCCAGACACAGCTGCAACCCTGATCATGTCAGTCACCTCTGGAGTTGGGGAACTGTTTTTACCGAGTCCTTCTATTTCAGTTCCACCTTTCTCTGCATCTGCTGGCCCTCTGGATAAAGTGGTCCTGCGCAGTCATAACATTGAAACCAAAGAGTTCCATGCTCCCCATCCCTGCAGGCAGCCCCCCTCCATATGTTCCCATTGCCCCCTTATATCCCTATTTTTTTGTGACTCCCCCTCTACCCCCTCTTGCTTGGCAAGTTCCCCTCCCTCCCCTCGTCCCCCCCCTTCTCCTGTCTTGCTCAAAGATGGGAGAAGGGGCAGGCAATTCATCATAAGGATGGGGCGTATGTGTGTGTATGTGGGGGGGAGGGGGATGGGCTCAGGATGCCTGGTGCTGCCTGTGCCACTCTGTACATAGTGTGCATATGTGTATGTCTTTGTCTCCCCTGTGGGTATTATCCCATTTTTTCTTTTGTTTGAAAAACAGCAGTTCCCTCTGTCCCCATTAAACCCTTTCTCAGGGGAGCGTGAGATGTGTGCCTCTTTATCCCTGCAGTCAGGCTCCAAGCTTGACCCATGTGCTAGGTGCTTTACAGCTCTCTCCGGCACCCCTTTCCCTCTGCTGGGACCACAACCAATTTGTACCAAGCCCTGTAGAAGCCTTTTGGAGTGGGGTTCCAGCCATAGTGTGTGCTGCACAGGCCACCCACACAGCAGTTCTCACTGCAGGATTGCGCGGAGGAAAGGGCAGTGCTGCTCTAAGTTACACACCTGTTGGCATCGTGCAAAATCACCAGCAGAAGCACACCAAGACCCACACACACTGAGATACAAGATATGGCTTAGTGCTTCTGGGGCTATGCCTGGATCTCTGAGGGTTTTCCTTCATACCATCCTTGAATGTATGCGGAAGGAAGGGGGGGAAGGCATCTCCAGGCTCTTCCATAGACACTGGGGGGCTACCTTGACACCTCTAGTGCTGCTGTGAGCTGTGGGACTCTTTACAGGGTCTCTGGGACTGTCTGAATGCATAGCGTCTCTGTGTGGCCTTTAGATGTCTCTAAGCTGCCATGTGTTTTCCAGCATTATTTCTGAGTGCTGTGCTTTTTCTGCAAGCTGTCTGGGCTCCTGGGGGCTCTTCCTAAGGCCCCGTAAAGCACACACAGTGTCTTCAGGGCAGCACTGGGCTTTTCAAACCTATAAACGGGGTGGTTTAGGCCATCCTAGTGTCTCTGGGGCTGTTCCAAGGTTATTAGCACACCACTTGGGCTGTTCTCCAGGTCTCTGGATGTCTTTGAACTGCTGGAGCTGCTTGAGGTGTGCTGGAGCTTTCTTAGTTATCCCAAGTCTGCCACAAATTTTCCAGGCCTCTGGCACCTCGAAGCCACACTCAAGAGTTTATTTCCTGGGCCTGTTCTTAGATTGACTGGAGCTCTTTCAGAGTTTGAAGGCATCCTGTCAGAGTTATGGGAGCTGTCTGTGAGTTTCCAGGGGCTATGGGGTCTTTACAGCTATTGTGGATCCTCAGGGGCTATGGGCTCCAGTTCCTTATGAATGTGGGAGCTTCCTCTGTGGTCATCTGCTGGGCACTGGTGAGGGTACACCTGTGATACCATGTCAAGATCCGGACTCCACGGTACAAGCAAGACATGGGTATACCTGGAAGGAGTTCAATGAACATGGGGCCAAAGCGGCTTATGACAGGGTCAGACCCTTTGTGAAAAGGGGCTTCACTAAGGGAAGCGTGGGGGGCTGTCATGCAAGTAAGTAACAAGTAATTAATTTTGAATCTATTCAGATTGGATATTAAGAGAAGGTTCTTCACTGAGAGAGTGGCTGTTCGAGCACTAGAGCAGCCTCCCCGGAGAAGTGGTCACAGCACCAAGCCTGCCGGACTTTCAGCACGGTTTTAACAAAGGTCTCATATACGCAGTTTGATTTTTGGGTGGTCCTTGTTGGAGCCTTGAGGGTGGCGGCTCTGAGCTCGCCTCTGCCGCCTGGTGACCGAAAGGCATTCCTGCGACGCCGGCGGAGGCCCAACAGAGCAGCTACGCGAGGTTCACTGCTGCCTCCCGGTGGCCGCGAGGGGACATTGCAGTGCCACCGCACAGGCTCAGGGTTAGAGGTAAGGGTTATGTGTTAGCATTGGTAGGGTTAGGGTTACGGGGCACTGGAATGAGTCTAGAGTAGCACAGAGAGCACTGGAGAGTCCTCAAGGCCTTCAGGGAGCACTGGACTACTTTGGGAGTCTCTGGGAGGCCTCAAGACGGCACTAGAATGCACTGAGGGGCCATAGGAGGCCTGAAGGCTGCACTGGGAGGCCTCCTAGAACTGCAAGGCTTTCAGGGGGAGCTAGAGTGCACTAAGAATCCAAGGGAGGCATCTGGTATTAACTGGGAGGCCTTTGGGACATCCAGAGGACACTGGAGAGCCATGCAAAGTCTCTAGCTGGTAGTAGGGGATATCACAGAGCCCTGGGAGGCCTACAGCATTGCAGAACCCTATGAGGCACCCAAAGGACACTAGGTTACAGTAAGCCACCCTGGGAGGCCTCCAGGGTGCCATACGAGTCCCCTAGGTGTCCAAGAGAGCACTGGGGGAAATGGGAGGCCTCTAGAATGCCCTGGGAGGCTTCTAGGCGGTGCTAGGACACATTATAAAGTCCTGTGAGATCCCCAAGAGGTGCTAGACTACACTGGAAGGGCCTGGGTGCACTGGGAGGCCTCTAGTTCTCTCTAGAGCGCATTGGGAGTCTGGGAAGCCTGCTATTGCATTAGAGACAACTGGGGATCATAGGAGGCCTCTAGTGTGCACCAGGAAAATTTTAGGGCACCTTAGAATACACTGGAGGGAACTGTGGGATGTCCAGGAGGGACTATAGCACAGTAACTGTCTCTGGGAGGACTCCAGTTCTAACTAGGAGGACTCTAGAGTCTGCTGTGGTGATGTTGATTTGTGGAAGAACTCTATAACTGAAAGCAAATAAGTTATAAAGTAGGTATGTGTTTTATTTCAGTGCCAGCTGTGTGCGGGATAGTTCCCAAAGGCATGCACACCTTAACACGGCAACTTGCTTTGGTTATATGCAGTAAAATGTTAACATATGCATGAAGTTTCCCAATATGCCTATACATATTCATAACATATCCCCGCTTTGTATTAAAATTAGCTCCAAGAAGGCATTTCCATGAACTCCTCCCATCTGTGCGTGCACAGTGCCTTCTGGTGGTGGTCGTTGAGGATTGTTGGGATGAAGTCTGCTAACTCCTCTTCATCACCAGTAGTTGACCCTCTGCCTTTGTACAGACTCAGCTGCTCCTTGGCTCTTGTCCAAACCACAAGGTTGGTCTCAGCTGGTTTTTGAGACAGGTTCCCCATTTTTGTCAGGAAACATCTTCTGTGAGGGGCCCCGAGACTCCTTGTTTTGGTTAATTTGCACAGTAGTTAGCAAAGACACTCAGCAATATCTATTTTAAAGCGATTAAGCACGCCCCCATTCTTTCATTCCTGGCTTTAATAATTATGATTGCTTTATTTAGAAGTCATTAATACAATTAAGCAAGCCCCATTCTTCTATCCCTGGCTTCAATGTGAGATGTCTGCTAGGTTTAGTAGAGTGCACTAGAGGGCCCTGTGAGGCCTCTAGTGTGGCTACAGTGTACTGGAGAGCACTGCCAGGCCTCCACAAGTCACTAGTACACAATAAGGATCCCTGGGAGGCCTCCAGGGTGCACCACAAGGCACCTAGGGTCGTGGTGTGTTTGCAGGGGATACTAGAGTGCACTGGTGTCCCTGGGAGGCATCTAGAGATGCCGGGAGGCTTCAAGGGGGCATTAAAGCACATTGTAGAGCCCTATGAGGTCCCTAGGGGGGGATTAGAGCACAATGAGGGGACTGGAAGACTTCCAGGGGGCACTAGACTACACTGGGAGTCAATGGGAGGTTCTTAGCGTGCACTGGGAAGCCTCTAGTGCTCTCTAGAATGCAACAGGGAAGCTCTGGGAGACCTCTGGAGTGCCTGATAATGCAGCGAGTGGGTGGGTGCTGGGATGCCTGCAGGGGACACTAGAGTGCACTAGGGAATATGGGAGGAATATAGTGCTCCCAGCACGCTAGTGCTGTGGGAGGTCTCAGAGGGCTATTTTAATACACTCTAGGGCTCTGGAGGGTCACGGGAGGCATATAGAGAGCTCTGGGAGACTTCTAGATGCTAGAGATCACTGGAGAGCACTGCAAGATTTCCAAAGTTAATTAGAACATACCAAGGCACACTTGGCAGCCTTTCAGGAGCTTCTAGAGTGCACTGGAGGGCACACGGGGAAGTCTGTAGTGCACACTAGAGTGCAGTGTGGGGCCCTGGGAGCCCTCATGGGCATCCTAGAGCTCCTTTGAGAAGTCCTGGGAGGCCTTTGAGAAGTGATAGAGTGTACTGGAAAGTGCCGGGGTGCATGCACTGGACACTAGAGTGCACTGGGAGTGTTTGAAGGCCTGTAGGGGACACCAGAGCACAACAGGGAGGTCTGGGATAGCTGTAGGGAACTGTAGAGAGCACTGGTGAGTCCAGTGAGGCCTTCATGGGGTGCTAGAGTTCACTGCAAGGCCCTGTGAGGCCTCCAGAAGGTCCCAGAGAGCACTGGCGGGCCACAGGAGTCATGAAGACTGCACTGGGAGGCCTCTAGGGCATCCTAGAGGACCTTGGTGGTCACTTGGGGGCATTTGGGGGGATCCAGAGTGCACTAGGTGGCCCTGGTCGACCTGTGGAGGATCTAGAGTTTAGTGGAGGGCCACTGGAAGCCTCTAGTATGAACTGGAAGGCCTTTAGGGCACCCTAGATGACAGTGGGGAGTCCTCCGAGGCCTCTAGCTGGTTGTAGAGCACTCTGGGAAGGCATGGAAGGCTTCTTCTAGTGTGCCTTTAAGGCCACCAAGGGACACTCGCTTACAGTAAGGGTCCCTGGGAGGCCTCTACAGTGTACTAGAGGGACCATAGAGCGACTGGGAGTGCACTGGAGGCCCTGGGAGGACTCTAGAGTGCACCGTGAGTCTTCTATGGGACACTGGAACACACTGTAGAGCCCCATGAGTTCTCCAGGAGGCACTGGAGAACGCAGGATTGCCCTGAGAGGTTTCCTGGGGGTGTTAAGACTCCACTGGAGTGGAGGCCCTAGAAATCTTCAGGGTGCAATGGGAGGCCTATAGTGCTCTCTACAGTGCAGCGGGAAGCCTTCAAAAGTCTGCAGGGGGTACTAGAGAGTACTGGGAACCCTGGGAGGCATGTAGAGTTCCCTGGGAAAACACTAGGGGATACTAGAGCACACTTGAGCAACTTTTCAGGCCTCCAGGGGTCTTAGAGTACAATGGAGAGATCTACAAGGTCTCCAGAGGGCCTTAGGGCAGACTAAGTAGGATGTGGGAGCATTCCAATGGGTGCACAACTCTACTGGGAGACCCTGGGAGATTCTATAGGGCACTGTGAGAGGCTTCTAGTGCTCTCTGGAGTACAGGATGCTATCTAGGGCATCCAAGGGGAGAGCAAACATCCCTGTGAGTCTTCTAGCAGATAATACAGCACATGGGGTGGGGTGGCAGAAGAACTCTAGAGTAGGCCTTTTTGGCCTCCTCCTCCTACTCCTCCTGTTTGGCCTTTAGGGTGAGAGAGGATGCTCCTAGGAAACCCTAGAGTGGACTGGAGTGCCTTGGAAGGCCTCCAGGTCATCCTAGAGGACACTGGGGGTCACTGGGAGACTTTCGGGGGAGCTAGAGGGCACTCGCCCCTGGTAGACCTGCAGAAGATCTAGAGTACAGCAGAGGACCATGGGAGGCCTCCAGTGTGCCTAGAAGTGCACTAGAGTGCACTGTGAGTATTCTAGAGGCCAGAAAAATTCCAGGAAGAGTCACTATTTGGCCTCTAGGCTGCAAGAGGATGCTCCTAGGGCACCCTAGAGTGCACTGGAATGCCCTGTGAGGTGGCTAGGACATCCTGGAGGACACTGGGTGTAACTGGGAGGCTGTCAGGGGCAGCTAGATGGCACTCAGTGGCCCTGGTAGACCTGTGCAGCACCTAAAGTGCAGTCAAGGAAAACTGGATGCTTCCAGCATGCCCAAGAGTTCACTAGAGATCTCTTTAAGTATTCTAGAGCCCAGCACATTCAAAGGAGAGTCTCTGTTTGGCCTCTGGTGTTCAAGAGAAGGCTCGTCCTGCACCCTAGAGTGCACTGGAGTACCCTTTGAGGCCCATAGCAGATCCTAGAGGACAGTGAGGGTCACTGCGAGGCTTTCAGGGGCACCAGATGATACTAGGTGGCCCTGGTGGACCTGTGGAAGATCTAGAGAGTAGCAGAAGACATCAGGAGTCATCCAGGATGCCTGGATGTGCACTAGGAAGCCCTGCGAGTATTCTAGAGGCCAGTAGATTGCAGGAAGAATCCCTGGTTGGACTCTAGGGTGCAAGAGGAGGCTAATAGGACAACCTGGAGTGCACTGGTATGTATGTGGAGGCACCTAGGGCATCCTAGAGGACACTGAGGGTCACTGGGAAGTTTTCAGGGGGAGCTAGAGGGCACTGGGTGGCTCTGGTAGGCCTGTGGCGTATCTCAAGTGCCGTGGAGGACAACGGAAGGCCTCCAGTGTGCCCGGAAGTCCACTTGAGTGCATTGTGAGTATTCTAGAGGCCAGAAGATTCGAGGAGGAGTCACTGTTTGGCCTCTAGGGTGCAAGAGGAGGCTCCTTGTGCACACTAGAGCATACTGGAGTGACCTGGCAGAACTCTAGAGTATCCTAGAGGACACTGGGGGTCACTGAGAGGCTTTCATGGGCATTTATAATGCACTGGTTGGTCCTGGTAGACATGTGGAGGATCTAGAGTGCAGCAGAGGACCATGGGAGGCCTCCAGTGTGCCTGAGAGTGCACTAGAGAGCTTCCGAGGCCTCCAGAGGCCGCAGGATTCCAGGAAGTGTTACAGGGAGGCCTCTAGGGTGCAAGAGTAGGTTCCTAGGGCACCCGAGAGTGCACTGGAGTGACCTGGGAGGACTCTAGGGCATCCTAGAAGGCACTGGGAGTCACTAGGAGGTTTTCATGGGCATTTAAAAGGTACTGGGTGGCCCTGGTATATGTCTGGAGGATCAAGAGTGCAGCAAAGGACCATGGGTGGCCTCCAGCATGCCTGAGAGTGCACTAGAGAACCCTGTGAGTGTTCTAGAAAGCAGAAGATAGAAGGAAGAGTCCCTCTGTGGACTCTAGGGTGCAAAAGTAGGTTCGTAGGGTACCTGAGATTGCACTGGAGAACCGTGAGAGGCTTCTAGAACATCCTAGAGGACACAGGGTGACACTGGAATGCTTTTGGGGGAAGCTGGAGGGCACTGGGAGGCCTTGGTAGAATTGCTGAGTATCTCATGTACAACGAAGAAATATGGGAGGCCTACAGTTTGCCTGGAAGTACACTAGAGAGTAATGTGGCCTCCAGATGCCAGTAGATTCAAGTAAGAGTCCCTAACAAACCTAACACTAATACTAACCCTAACCTGAATTAGGACCCTGATAAAATAGGTATGTTGCCAGCTTCTCCCATCAAAAAGTGCTCCGAATGGAAACCTTTGGGTAGACCTGAACTCCCTTGCGGGGCCTTTACACAACCCCACACACAACAGGACTGTACTTTTTTTTTGTTTGTTTTTTTTTGTTTTTTTTTGTTTCACTCAAAACACTAACAACCCTAACCCCCATATGACCCTAACCCTAACCCTAACCCTAACCCTACCCCTAACCCTAACCCTAACCCTAACCCTAACCCTGAAAGCTAATACTAACCCTAACAGTAACCCTTATCCATAACCCTAGCACTAACCCTAACTCTTAACCCTACCCCTACCCCTAACCCTAATTACGAAGCTAACCCTAAGCCTAGCCCTATCCCCAACCCTAAGCCTAAAACCTAACCCCAACCGTAAGCCTAAAAACTAAGCCTAAAACCTAAGCCTAAAACCTAACCCCAACCCTAACCCCAGCCCTAACCCAACCCTAACCCAACTCTAAACCCAAACCTAACATGAACGCTAAACCTAACACCAAGAGAGCTAGGAGAGAAAAAGCAGAGTCCTGTTCTGTGTGGGGTTGCATAAAGGTTCCCAAAGAGAGTTCAGGTCTACACTCTCCAAACACTAAAAACCCTAAACAAAACTCTAATTATGACCCTAACAGAACATGTACGTCACCAATTTCTTCCATCAAAAAGTGCTCCACATAGAAGACTTTGAGTAGACCTGAACTCCCTTTGGAAGCCTTTCCGCAACCCCCCACACAAAAGGAAACTGATCTCCACCTGGACATTGACCATAACTCTGACTGACACCATCCCACCAGTTCTTTATCTTCCTAATACTCCATCCTTCAAATCCCTGTCTCCCTAATTTAGAGACAGTGATGTCATGGAGGACAGTGTCACATGCTTTGCTGTGCTCCAGGTAGATGATGTCAGTTGCTCTGCCCTTGTCTACAAATGTTGTAACCCCATCATAAAAGGCTACCAGATTTGTCAGGCATGATCTGCTCTTACTGAAGCCACATTGGTTGTCATCAGTCACCTCCTTATTTTCTATGGGCCTTAGCAGAGTTTCCAGGAGGATCTGCTCCATGATCTTACCAGGCGCAGAGGTGAGACTGACTGGTCTGTAGTTCTTGGGTCTTCCTTTTTCCCTTTTTTAAAATGAGGATTATGGTTCCCCTCTTCCATTCAGTAGGTGCTTCGACGGACTTCTCAGATATGATGGACAATGGTTTAGCAAGTCCACCGGTTCCCTCAGGACCCATGGATGTAGCTCATCAGGTCCCATAGACTTGTGCACCTTCAAGTTCCTTAGACAGTCTTGAATCTGACCTTCTACACTGGGCAGTTCTTTATCCTCCCAGTCCCTGTCTTTGCCTTCTGGGACTTGGGCAGGGTGAATGGAGAACTTGCTGAACTGTGCTTTCTCTCTTTTCAAACAACCCTAAACCTAACCCTAACTGTAACCCTAAAAACGAGGCATGTCGCCAGTTTCTCCCATCAAAAAGTGCTCCCATCGGAAGCCTTTGGGTAGACCTGAACTCCCTTTTGGAGCCTTTATGCAACACCATACAGAACAGGACTCTGCGCTTTCTCTCTCTCCAAACACTAATGACCCAAATCCTAACCTTAATTGCCACCCTAAGAAAACACATATATCGCAAATGTCTCCCATCGAAAAGTGCTCCCAGTGGAGGCCTTTGAGTAGACCTGAACTCCCTTTGGGAGCCTTTACACATCCCCACATAAAACGGGACACTGCACTGTCTGTCTTTCCAAACAACCGTAACATTACCACTAATCGTAACTCTAACCATAACCCTAACTATGACCCTAAAAAACATGTACGTTGCCAGTTTCTCACATCAAAAAGTGCAGTACATAACCCCATATACAACAGGACCAGCCTTCTGTAGTCCACACTGAGGATGGATTCTGACCCCTGAGAATTGAGTCAAGGGGCTAATAGTATGTGTGTTGCGTGGTGTTTGGCAGGGGGAGGTGGGGAGTTGTCCAGCAGGGCGTGGTGAGGTTGGAGTCCATACAGCAGAGAGGGCTGTTCAGGATTGGTAGGTTTGGTTTGGAGGAGTGTGTGGCATCCTTCCTGTGTGAAGGGACTGAGTGTTGGGCAGGAACGTTCTAGCTCCTATTTTTTTTTACAATGTGGTTTGTGTAGTCTGTGTTCCATCTCTTATACTGCCCTTTTTCAGATCTTGGTATCCTCCGTGTTGTTTGAGCTCAGTGAGCACCAGGGTGGCCATCCTGAGGCTCTACAGTGTGTTGCTTTGTGAGCTTAGTGCCAGCCTTTGTTGAGGATGGATCCAGACCTATAAGAGTTAAGTCAAAGGGCAAATGCTATGGTTATGCAGGTGGTTGGTTAGGGGGAGGTGGGGATTTGCCCAGTAAGGCAAGGGGTGGTCAGTGCATCAGAGAGGGTGGTCCTGAACTTGCAGAAGGCTGTGTGGCCTCCTTCCTGTGTGATGTGAGCATCCTCTGGGCAGGGCAGTCCCAGCCTGTGTCTCTTCTTTGGTGTAGTCTGTGCTGTGTCTTTAACCATCCCCATCCCAGGCCTCAGTATCCTTCTTGCTCACTGAGTTCAATGAGCACGTGGGTAGTTGTCCGAAGGGTCTCGAATGTTTCTGCTCCTCACCTTTGTGCCAGCTGAGCAATTCTTGTCTTGTCATAGAAGCCTGAAGCACAGCCTTGCCTGTCTTGTTCTGTGTGGTGACTATTAGTGTGATCAAGCAAGAGTCTTTATGTTCCTTATGTTCTTTTTATACACTTTTTTTTCCAGATGCTTTCCTTTGAAAATCCTGCAACCCCCCTTTACAGTCCTTTAGTCCCTTTGTCTTGTCATTTGCTGATCTTTGTCTTGACGTATGTCTTGGGCTGGTATGTGCCTTATTGCAACCTCCTGAACCTGTGCCTGGTTCTGGTCATCTGTTACTTTTCTTTTCCCCTGGTCCTTGTTGTGGTCTTTGCTCTTATCTCCTCTTGTTATTTACCTATGCCTCAGTCACCAATGACTCTCATCCTCCACATCTCTCTTGTCTTCCAGAACTCCCTTCTTTGATTCTCACATGGTCACGAG
The DNA here is from genome assembly GCF_964035555.1 of Netta rufina. Classification (NCBI taxonomy): domain Eukaryota; kingdom Metazoa; phylum Chordata; class Aves; order Anseriformes; family Anatidae; genus Netta; species Netta rufina. The sequence continues at coordinate 2,548,340 of NC_140154.1, forward strand.
TCCTTTATCTATGTACATTGCTAGTTAAAACTACTTTTCCTATATGATTACATATCCCACAGTTTTGCAATGCAGATATCTTTGGGCATTCACCTTTGATCTGGGTTGTGTCATCAGCTCTTCTTAATGGTGATTTTTTACATTTTCTTTTTTTTTTTTTTTTTTTTGGTATTGAAGATGCAAAGCGTTAGTCTGCACCAGAGGTGTATTGGGCCAGGTGAGGTATGAACAGCTTGCTGAAGGAGCAGGCGTGTTTGAGGTGTGACCCTGTCACTAAAGTCAAAAAGCATCCCTTCTTGTTTTGCTTTTACAGGTGGCAGAGCTGGCTCACGAGGGCAGATGGAGGGTTTGGCCTTGGGACGGGTGAGCAGTTGTGGTAATGGAAAGTTTTGGTGCAGGTGAGCTATGGCATGTGGATGCTTTCAGTCTGTTCTTCTTCTGTACTTCTTACCCCCATCCCTTTTTAAAAATAAATAAATAAATAAATAAATAAATAAATAAATAAAAGGCATCTCACACAGTCTCAGAGGGATAAAGCCATATGCTGAAGAGCAGTGTGAGACTCAGATTTGATGCCTGCGTTGGGCAGGAGGAGAAGAGTGGTATGTCGGCTTCTGAGAACTGCAGTCAGTTTACTTCCCATTACTCTGGTGCTGTGGCCTGTGCTGGCTGTGTTACCTGTCTTCAGTAGTAGAGCAGGTCAGTTGACGACTGTTTTGCTTCTGAGGAGGGTTTGCATTGGAAGAAGTTTGGCTGGCGTGCTAATCTATTTCTGCAGGTGAAGAGGAGCCTTGTGCCTTTAGCAATGTCCTGGCTAGCCTTTGTGTTCCTTGTTGAGGATGGAACCTGCCTCCCAGCATTCCCAAGCTAAGCTGGGGAGGCAAATGCTAAGTTTGGGTTGGGGTTGTGAATGGACACACAGGGCAAGGGTATGTGCTTTTAAGTGTTGCGAGGACATTTGTTGTCGACGGAAGGAAGACACAGACGCTCAATATGAGTGATCAGTGAACTTCGATTTATTGGATAGCTCAGTCGTCTTTTATCTAATTCAATATAATTAGCTCATACATATTGCAAAAGCTAAGCTCATGATTGGTTAGTGCATTTCTCTATTTTATCAGCTAGTTTCTCACTCCCATCAACCGAAATAACACAGTTAGTACTTTCCCAAACCTCCAACAGATATCGTGTCCTTGTGCCTGATTAGCTCCCAGACCTTACGTACTTTCTCAGACTCATATGAGCTGCGTTCGATACTTTTTTAGCTCGCGACCTCCTAGTTGCTCAACATTCACATGACCTACTTCACTTAACCATTCCTCCACAATTCCCCCGTTTTTATTTTGGGCTACAAATGCCTTTTCAGTGAGTTGTTCAAGCTTCCTAGATAAGCAGTTAAAGACTACCCGCACAGCAATTATAATCAATACAATTATAAGCAAAAGGCGAAGTCCCTCTTTGATTAAGTAAAAAACCCATCCCCCTGCATTTCCAAAGACAGATTTAAGCCAATCATCAAACCAATTATTCTGTATCGTAATTTTTTGTGTATGATCCCTTAGCCATTTCAATTGATTGTGAATTGATTGACCATGATCAGAGAGATTAAAGCAACACATTCCTTCTACATCTTCACATCCATGTCCTTGCGCTAGTAACAAAAAATCAATAGCAGCCCTATTTTGTAATACAGCATGTCTTATGCTCTCCATATCTTGCGACATTTCAGAAAGAACTTGTGTTGTTACATTTGATTGTTTAACAGCCCAACAAGCAAGTTTATTAATGTTAGTCAAAGCATGTGCAGTTCCCACACCAGGCACCAAAGAAGCAAAGAATCTTCCTGCTGGACCCCACAATTCTACACCATCATTACAGTCAGAACCCAAAGTTTTTAGTTCTCGTTTAATTCTTCTGCTCCCTGTCGAGTTCTGCCACGAGTGCAAATCTGGAGCGAAAAGTGTGAGTCGTCCTAGGTAACACGGACCTCCAAAAGCACTGGCTGGTATTCCTTGCCATGCACGGTCCCCACAGATTAAAAACATGCCAGGTGGCAAAGCTTTGGCCTGACTTTGAAACCAGGTCGAATTGGTGTCACCTATTCCATACGCCCCAAGTGGTACACTAATGTTACCGGTGTTGTTCCATCCACAGTAATGTCCATTGGCCTCAAATCCAAAGGTCCTCAATGTTATGTTGGTCCAGCGTGTTTTATTTTGTTTCCCTTCATTGAGTACAAAGCATGTTTGTGTCCAGTTACTACTACTATTTCCTACTACCACAGACCCCAGGAGATCCAGTTCTTGAGGGTCCCATGGCAGTGAGTTATTAAGAGCTTGCAGGGCAGCAACTACTCCATCCGAGACGTTTGCAGAAAGGGATCTACTGAGTAGAGTAATACTGGCAGAATATGGTGCTAACATTTCACTCGGTTCCTTTGGATCCCCTATTGGGACCCCAAACAAGCATGTTCTGAAAGGGTACATAACATAACACAACTATACAACTTAACCCTAATAACACTACAATTACTGTAAGCACTTAATGGTAACACAATTAATAGTAAGTAACACAACTTAATAGTAACACACTTAAACCTAATCACTCGATAGTGATCAAAGGCTGTTCTTGACAGTCCTTGAGGTGTCACAGCCCACGTCATTGTCAGAATAATTATCAGGAACCTCTTCCTGGTCGTCTTCGGCGTGTGCAGATTCTAAAGCTGTTTCAGTCCGCTTTGCAGTGATCCACTGGGTACCCGTTTCCGGCACCACTTCAAAATCTCTATAACATTTTTGCAAGTAACCCTTCAACCACATTTATCACAATACTACATGCAATGATGATTGACACCACAGCGAACAGAATCTTTAATCCCCCTTTGACTAATCCCAGTAACCATCTATGCATTGTTTCAAACAAATCAGTGAACCATTCATTGAAAGGATTGATACCATATTGACTCTTTCTCATGTGCTCTTTCAGGAAAGTAATGGATTTGTGAATTGACTCATTATGATCAAAAAGTTTTAAACAGTACGTTCCCTTAAGTTTCTCCAAGTGGCTACTTCACACAATGACTCCATACTTGTGAAACATGATTTTGCTCGACCAGTACTAATTTCCTATGATTTCAGCCTGTACTATGGCAATAAATGCGCTCTCACTAACACAGTACACAGCACACTCACACCCGCAGAGCACACTTGCACACCCAGAGCACACTTGCACACCCAGAGCACACTTGCACACCCAGAGCACAATTGTACACTCAGAGGCCTCTGGCACACCTCACTCTCAATCATACCACAACCTCAATCATACCACAAGAATATAATTTTGAATGATAAGCAAACAATACGTGCGGCCAATATAATTTAGAATCATAACCAAACAAACAAGTATTGTCTCTCATTGTGTTCCTCCTGAAGTGACTTGCAACACTTTGTTTTAAAACTTTACCCTTACACAAATACTTTCAACACAAAATACCTGGACATTTAAGAATAACACATACAATTATTAACACTCCAGTTAGTATCCCTTTTGCATTGCAAGGTAAACCTCTTATAAAAAGAATGCCAGAGAGAAGCAGCACAGCCGCTGCTGCTTCCATCAGACAGGCTGCAGGGTCCTGATGTCCGTCCCTCTGCTCTGTGCCGACTCGCCTCACGGTGAGCTCCAAGCGCAGCGCTGCTCGTGGCAGTGACTGAGGGGGGGGAGGCTCCCATTGCCCCGTAGCCCCCTGAGGCAGCGTTATCATTCTCACTGAAGGCGGCAGTGGGCAATCCCCAGCTCCAGCACTTCCCGGCAATCCCAGTCGCTCTGTAGCGGTAGCAGCAACTCTCTGCTCAGCCTGATGTATAACTAAGGCGTTAGTGACTGTTCTCCAAGGCTTCAATAACTTTTCAGCAGCCTTATTTTCATCAATAACTTCATCAAACAATTTGTCCCCAAATTTATGCCACACTGTTTGTTCAAAAACTGTATCAGGATTGATAAAACAACCCAGCGCTACTCCATATGCTAATAATCCTGGTAAATCCTTTTTGCAGTCTATAAGCTGCGCGCTCCACTTTTCTAAAAAGCATTTGAGAAAATCATACGCCGCTTGTCTCTCCATACCTTTATATACGTCGGTACCGTTGCAGCCTTTGCAAAGACCTCGGCGGCGCTTTCCGGCGGGACCCTCTATAGGCTCATCCCGGGTGCGAGGACTCCCTTTCCGAGCTGCGGGTGCAGGGGTTCCAAGTTTTCCTTTCACCTTTCAGACCTCGGGTGCGGGGATTCAGCAATTTTTCGTCCTTTTCACCTCCTGAGCTGCGTTGCAGGACCGGTTCCCGTATTCCGTCCAACCGTGGCTCGCAGGTTCAACTCCAGCGGAGTCCCTGTTCCCGTTCAGATTTGTCCCTGTTCGGGCGCCATTTGTTGCGAGGACATTTGTTGTCGACGGAAGGAAGACACAGACGCTCAATATGAGTGATCAGTGAACTTCGATTTATTGGATAGCTCAGTCGTCTTTTATCTAATTCAATATAATTAGCTCATACATATTGCAAAAGCTAAGCTCATGATTGGTTAGTGCATTTCTCTATTTTATCAGCTAGTTTCTCACTCCCATCAACCGAAATAACACAGTTAGTACTTTCCCAAACCTCCAACAGATATCGTGTCCTTGTGCCTGATTAGCTCCCAGACCTTACGTACTTTCTCAGACTCATATGAGCTGCGTTCGATACTTTTTTAGCTCGCGACCTCCTAGTTGCTCAACATTCACATGAGCTACTTCACTTAACCATGGAGGCAAATGCTAAGTTTGGGTTGGGGTTGTGAATGGACACACAGGGCAAGGGTATGTGCTTTTAAGTCACTGCAGCAGATGAGGCCTTTCAGGAATAGTCATGGTCAGGCAGAGGGAAGGTATGTGGGGGCTCTGTCAGGTACAGTGTGAGCATGTGCCAGGCAGGGCGGTTCCAGCTTGGTGTCTGTGTTCTATGTTGTCCGTGCTGTACTGTCGTGGTTTAACTCGGCTGGCAGCTAAACACCACACAGCCGTTCGCTCACCCTCCCCCCTCCCTCTCTGGGACGGGGGAGAGAAATGGAAAGTGAAGCCCATGAGTTGAGATAAAGACAGTTTAATAAGACAGGAAAATAATAATAACAATAATAATAATAGTAAAATGATGATAATAGTACTACTACTAATAATGTGTACACACAAGTGATGCACAATGCAATTGCTCACCACCCACTGACCGATGCCCAGCCTAACCCCAAGCAGTCCGGCCCCCTCCCCTGGCTAGCCACCCCTATATATTGTTTAGCATGACGTCAGATGGTATGGAATACCCCTTTGGCTAGTTTGGGTCACCTGTCCTGGGTCTGTCCCCTCCCAGCTCTTGCTGCAACCCCCAGCCTGCCCGTTGGCAGGACAGAGCAAGAAGCTGAGACATCCTTGGCTTAGTATAAGCACTTCTCTGCAACAATTAAAACATCATGGTGTTATCAGCACTCTTCTCATCCTAAGCCAAAACACAGCATTCTACCAGCTACTAGGAAGAAAATTAACTCTGTTCTAACTGAAACCAGGACATATACTATAGTCTTCATTTCCTGTTTCTCTTATATTCTTATATTTCTTATATATTCTTATATTTTTTATATTATTATATCTCCTGTTGCTCTTCATATCCTGTTGCTATACTATAGTCTTCATTTTCTGGTGCTCTGGCCCTGCAGAAGCCATTCTGAGGGTGTTGAACACATCACCTCATGGGAATAATGCCAGTTGAGCAGTTCTTGTCTTGCAGTGGGAGCTTAAAGAGCTCATTTCTTCTGTGTGTGTAATTTTTTTTGTACCATTAATGTTTCCTGATATGATCATATGTTACGTGCTCCTTGGGTCTTTTTATCCTCCTTGCTTTTTGCACTGGACTGACTAGATAGGCAACTTGGTAGCCAAGCCAAAGGTCCTAAATGCTTGTGTCATCATCTCAAGGCTGATTGAGCGATTCTTGTCTTATAGTCAGAACTTAAAACGTGGATCTGTTTCAGGTCTTGGGCATCATATTTCGTTTCAGATTGTATCCATTGCCATCCTCACTGTTGTGGAAGTCATCTGGGCTGTATCAGGAGCTCTTGAGTATTCATTATCAAAGCATGGGATTTGCACTCCATTCATCCGGTTTCTTGTTGTAAATCCGTGCTTTTTATGCCTCCATCATTCCAATTTTTGGTGGTTGGTTTCAGTCACAGGTCATGGCATTTGAGTCTCTCCCTGGGTCTGCTGCAGAGCATCTTTGCTGACTTGTCACCGTAGGGCCTCCTTCTGGGAGTCATTCTTCTGGCACCTGGTGTTCTCCTGTGTTTTGTTTGTGATATTTGTAGCATGCCTGTGTGTGTGTTTGGCCTGGAGCTGTCCTGCCTGGCAGTTAGTGATGATAGGTAATGTGGTGGTCCAATGACATCCGGTCTGTCTCTGGGCAAGCACTCAAGGGCAGCTGGCATGGTCATCTCTGTGGTGTTTGGCAGATGTGGAGGGGGAGACTTGAGCTGCTTGCAAGCAGCTGTTTGCAAGTGCTTGAATAGAGGATGTTGAATGTTGAAAAGATTCGTTGTTGAATCTTAAAAGCTTGCAGATGTGGAGTTTTGTAGGCTTTTTTTTTTTTATTTATTTTTAGGGAAGAATGAAGAACTTGTTGGCAGGAAACAAGGCAAAGATAAGCAAAAAAGGCCTAAATACTGTCCAACAGCAGGTCAAAGTCCAGAAAGGTAAAAAGTTTAACCTTCTCTTCCTCGTTGCCTTCATCCTGAAAGCCCCCTGCCCATGACCACCAGGCTGCATTGCGCAGGTGCAACCAGAAGGAGCTAAGGGCGGGGAGTATGGAAATGAGTACTCAGAAGAGGTCCACCTTTTTGGGGAAAATAATGAATATGTATTAGAGCTCATGGAACATATAACAGTATATATGTATAAAATTGTGAGGGACGACTGGGCAGGTGCGCACTTTTTTGAGGGAAGCTATTCCCAGTGCTCCTGGTGTACCACAATAAAGTATACCTACTTTACAACCCTATGGTTGTGGAGTCTTTTCTGTGTGTCACAGGGACCTTCTTAGGGACAGGGGGCCATGGAGCACCTGGTCCAGGTCCAGACTGTGCTCCTGCAGGTAACTCCTGCTCTTCAGCATTAGCCTGGGCGATGTGGTGGGGCCTGACAAGTGTCCATATCTTGTGTTGACCTATAGGAGTGGGAGGAGCTGGCAAAGGGACAAAATGCCATTTCCTGGCTGTAGTGAGTGTCCCCTGAGGTGCTCTGTGCCCATGAGCCTGCACCCAGGTTCCCCTGCAGCAGCTGGGATGGCCAGGATGCCTCCTGTGGCATGTTTACCCAATGCCAAGGTCACAATCCCATGCACAAATACAGGCTTGGCAGAGAATGAATTGAGAGCAGCCCTTATGAGAAGGATCTGGGGGTGAAAATCTTAGAATCATTAGGGTTGGAAGACTCATCCAAGATCATCTGGTCTAACCATTCTCCTAGCACCAATATCACCCACTAAACCATGTCCCTAAGCATCACGTCCAACCTTTCCTTAAACATCCCCAGGGTTGGTGATTTTACCACCTCCATTGGCAACCCATTCCAGTGCTTAACTACTCTTAACTACTCTTTCTGAGAATAAATTTCTCCTAATTTCCAACCTAAACCTCCCCTGGCTCAACCTGAGGCCATTCCATCATGTCCTATTGCTAATTATCTGTGAGATGAGGCTGACTTCCAGGTCCCCACAACTTTGTTGTAGTTGTAGAGAGCAATAAGATAGGTGTAGAGAGCAACAAGACCTCCCCTGAGCCTCCTCTTCTCCAGACTAAACAACCACACTTCCCTCAGCCGCTCCTCATAGGATTTGTGTTCCAGAACACAACAGAAGCTTGAAAAGAGCCAGCAATGTGCACTTGCAGCCCAGGAAGTCCACCGTACCCTGGGCGTCATCAAAAGAAGTGTGGCCAGCAGTTCAAGGGAGGTGATTCTCCCCCTCTACTTTGCTCTCCTGAGACCCCACCTGCTGTACTGCATCCAGGTCTGGATCCCCCAGCACAAGAAAGACGTGGACATATTAGAACGAGTCCAGAGGAGGTGCACAAAGATGATCACGGGGCTGGAGCACCTCCCCTGTGAAGACAGGCTGAGAGACTTGGGGTTGTTCAGCCTAGAGAAGGCTCTAGGGGGACCTTAGCATCTTTTTGGTACCTAAAATGGCCTACAGGAAAGTTGGAGAGGGACTGTTTGTCAAGGGGTGTAGTGATAGGACAAGGAATAATGGCTTCAAACTAAAAGAGGGTAGATTTAGATTCAATACAAGGAAGAAATTCTTTACTGAGGGTGTAGTGAGGCACTGGAAGAGGTTGCCCAGAGAAGTTGTAGATGCCCCATCCCTGGAAGTGTTTAAGGCCAAGTCAGATGGAACTTGGAGCAACCTGGTCTAGTGGAAGGTGTCCCTGCCCATGGCAAGGGGTGTTAGGATTAGATGATCTTTAAGGTCCCTTCCAACCCAAGCCATTCTATGATTCTATGAATTTTCATCACAGTTATGCAACTTGGTGAAGGTGCTATTAACTGTTTACAACAGGCTAGCAGCAGCTGAACCATTGATCAAAGGAAGAAGTGTAAACTTACATGCGCCAACAACTGTTCTCAAGCCTATTCTTGGTAGTAAACCACTACCTTTACAGGCAGCAACTACGACCACTGTGGGCACTGTACATCCATCACTGTGTAGCTATGGATGGCTTGCCTAGGCAGACTGGAGTTACCAAAGTCACACAACCTGTAGTAATGCACACTGACTGTGCAGAGCCTCCTATCCAGGAGGTCCTGAATTCAACCCGTCATCTAGACAGTGTCTGGTTTACTGACAGGATACAGGGTAAATTCCAAGGAATGGCTGCTGCTGTCTCTGTAGCAGATGAACTTGTCACAACTGAATGAACAGAAGGTTCTGTTCATTCACAACTGAATGAACATATAGTTCTATATATAGGGCCATATAGTTCTAGCTCTTAAAAATGGTTATTGCTCTGTCTGAGGGACTGCCTGCTGGAAACCGGAGCAACAATTTTCTCAGAAGAACCTCCTTTTGTAATTGTTTTTTTCTTGCAGCTAACATACCTATGCCTCTAGGGTCAAGGTAGATTCCCCATCCCATTTTCTCATGTTGTCTCCAAGGTCACACAGGTAAAACCACTGGGTGGCATGTGGTGTGTACCCACTATATCCCCTTTCTTGAGCAAACGGACACTTAAGTCCTGATAGATGAGACACTGCTTTGTACACGTGGGGAGGAAGATATATTCTCTTTAAGTTGATGGACCTCTTGGTAGTTTCTCCATAGACAAGACACAAGCCCATAGGGAAGAAAAGAGACTTCCTTCCTACTGCTTGAGTTGCCTAGCCAATTCATCCACCATGGGTTCCTCTTGGTCTTTCCAGGTCATTACTGCCAATTGTTATAAGTTGCCCCCTTAATTAATTTTCAGAGAGCATTGCATTAATAATAGAAAGGAATTTATTGAGTAAGCAACAGCAAGCAAAACAGCGCTGGGCGGCCGGGGAGTCTCGGCTCCGCCAACGGCGCGCGCCTCACCCCCGCCAGGGTCCCTTTTTATATCTTGGTAATTCTGGGATTACGCAGCACATCCTGGTATATTCTGCGACTGCGCGCACTGTTGCTAGGGGGTCGTCTCTTTCCCTCTGGTGGTCGTGAAGATGAAGGCCGTAGTCTTCCTCCGCGTTGTGGTTCAACTTCTTTTTTTTATTTGGTCATCTTGGCCCAGCGTGAGACAGGAATGCAGGATGTTGATACACTAGTTTAGCAACTTATCAGGAGATGGTTACATGAACTTTGCAGCAGTGTCTTTGAGCAAAAGAGGCAACTGAGATGCAGAAGGAGAGAAGGGGAGGGGGTTCTCTTTTTTGTTACATTAAGCAAAAGAATTTTCATAGTGTCTAGCCAAGTATTATACATCTTACTTCAGCAGGGAGCTTTTGCAACTCCTGCTCCTCAAACGGAACTCCTTGTTTTATAATACAAAAGACAATGAACAAACATTTATTGTGTATTATACCAATGAGCTGGCATATGATGATGGTGTGCTCTGTACAAACTTCCACCACATGGCTCATGTGCACTTGACTTGATTTGGATCTTTGGATATCTGTTCATTGTCTATGTTACCATAAATCATCTCCAGCATAGCTAATTCCCTCAGGTACTGCATACCCCTCTTTCTGGTCATCCACTTGCCTGGCTGAAATAGACGATCTTCCTTGAAGGGATACCTTTTCTTCATGCCTGACAGGAGTCACCTCCAGAGGGTGAAGACTTGTGCTCCTTTTGCTTTATCAATGCCCCCTTCCCTAGTGAGGGAACTCAGCTGCCTGGCTTTCCTGCCCTCTGATTCAAGGCTACTGGCCCTGTTATCCCAGTATCAGGGTAGCCAGGTGGCAATGTGCTTACCTGGACAATGGCTGAAATCTTTTTGCATATCTTGCATTGCACTCTGAGCTAGGGATTGGATGGTTACAGCTACTTTTATGATGTCTTTTTCTTCTGCCTCCATTTCTCATGATGGCCCTACTTCATAGTAGCTTGCCTTGTCTTCTTCCTCCTTCCTTGCCTGAGTAAGGAGTTTCTTTCCTTACTAAGCAAGCTGTCTTTCGCATATCCGTTGTTTCATCTTGTGTATAGTGGTAGCTGATACTGGCTCTTGCTGGTTCTCTGTCCAAGCCACGGGGCCTGTCACACGGGTGGGAGTGGCTGCAGGGGCTGGAGTTCCTGCAGGGTGTGTTGCAGAATTTGATGTGACTGCAGAGACTGTCACAGGGGTTGAAGTGGTTGTAGGGCCTGTTGCAGTGGTTGGAGTTATGTTGACTGTGATTCAGTAAGACCAGGCCAAGCCAAAGTCATCTGTGGCTTTTTGGAATTGCCAGGGTGCTGACATGTCTTTTGGTATGTCAAAGTTTTGAAGAGCTATTGTAACTAGCCTGGAGGAGAAAGGGAAGGAAAAGGGAGGAATGAAGTAGTGGGGAAAAGTGTCCTCCCTTGTCTCCTGGACAGATTGGCTCCCAGAGGAGAAAAAGTAAAGAGTGTAATTATTAATAGTTTCCAATAAATGATTCCTGAAGTACAGAAGTGATTAATGACTGATAATTTTATTGTATCATTAGCCAGTGATACACTGTACAGCAAAATAATAACCTTAAACCACCACTCAGAAATGATAAACAGCACAACACATACAGTAAGTAATGTGCTATACAACACAATTCTGCACAGCTTTCCAGCTGCTCTGCCCCAAGCCTGATGTTGCATGGGGTTGTTGTGGCCAAAGTGCAGGACCCAGAACTTAGCCATGTTGAACCTCATCCCAGTGGCCCATCAATCCAACCTGTCCAGGTTCTGCTGCAGAGCCTTCCTACCCTCTGGCAGATCGACACTTCTCCCAGTTTGGTGTTGTCTGCCAACTTACTGAGGGTGCACTCAATTCCCTCATCCAAATAATTGATAAAAATATTAAACACAAACCTTAACACAAACCCCTGGGTAACACTGCTCATGACCGGTCACCAGTTGGATTTCACTCCATTCACCGCCACTCTCTGGGTCTGCCCATCCAATTGTTAATCTAGCAAAGAGTGTACCTGTCCAAGCCATGGGCTGCCAGCTTCTTCGGAATACATTGGGAGACTGTGTCAAAGGCTTTGCTGAAGTCTAGGTAGACTACATCAACTGCCTTTCCCTCATCCATCAGGTAGGTTACCCGGTCGTAGCAGGAGATGAGGTTGGTTAGGCAGGACTTGCCTTTCATGAACTCATGATGGCTGATCCTGATCCCCTGGCTGTCTTGTGTATGCTATGTGATTGCAGTCAAGATGATCTGTTCCATAACCTTCCCTTGCACCAAAGTCAGGCTGACAGGCCTGTAGTTCCCCGGATCCTCCTTATGACCCTTCTTATAGATGGGTGGCACATTAGCAAGTCTCCAGTAGTCTCGGACCTCTCTGATTAACTGTGACCACTGATAGATGATGGAAAGTAGTCATGGAAAGTAGTAGCTCGGCAACCATGTCCACCAGCTCCCTCAGCATACTCAGGTGGATCCCATCTGGCCCCATGGACTTGTGACAGTCCAGGTAAAGTTTCCACCTGAATTGTGGGCATTATTCTGCTCCCTGTCCCAGACTTCCAGGTTGGGAGGCTGATTACCACAAAGATAAGTGGTCTGACTAGTAAAGGCAGATGTAGATAAGGCATTGAGAATCTCAGCCTTTTCCTTATCCTCAGTAGTCTTGTTCCCCACCTCATCCAGTAAGGGATGGAGATTCTCCTTGGCCCTCCTCTTACCATTAACAGATTTGTAAAAACATTTTTTGTTATCTTTTACCACAGTGGCCAGGTTGAGCTCATGCTGGGATTTAGCCTTTCTGATTTCTTTTTCCCTAAATATGCTACCAACTTCCTTGTATGCTCCTTGAGTTGCCTGTCCCTTCTTCCACTGTACAGAAACTCTGTTTTTTCTCCCTGGGTCTCAGCAAAAGTTCCATGTTCAGCCATGTCAGTCTTCTTCTCCACCAGCTCTTCAGTCCCCACACACAAGGAGAGCCTGCTCCTGTGACATGAAGACTTCCTTCTGGAGAACCATCCGGCCTTCCTGAATCCCTCTGCCCTTCAGGATGCACTCCCAAAGAACCCTCCCTATCACTGCTCTGAACAGTTCAAAGTGTGTCCCCCCAGAAGTCTAAGGTGGCAATTTTACTGACACTCCTCCTGACTTCACCAAGAATAAAGAACTGTACCATTTCATGGTCACTCTGCTCAAGACAGTGCCTGACCACCACATTTCCCACCAATCTTCTGTTTGTGAACAGCAGGTCTAGTGGGGCATCCCCCCCAGGTTGACTCACTAACCAGCCGAGTCAGGAAGCTGACTTTCACACACTCCAGAAACCTCCTAGACTGCTTCCTCTGGGCTGTATTGTATTTCCAGCCATTGTCCACCATGAGAACAAGTGCTGGTGATTGCGTGACTTCCACCAACTGCTTGAAGAATGACTCATCCATCTTGTCATCCTGGTTTGTCAGTCTATAACAGACCCCCAGCAGAATGTCCTCCTTGTTGGCCAACCCCCTGATTCTCACCCATAGGGACTTGACCTTATCATTCCCAGCCCCAAGTCCTACAACATCAAAACACTATAATTGCTTCCTCAGGCTCATCTCTATCAAGCTTTATTTCATCCCTGCCCCACTTTATACCTAGTTTAAAGCCCTCTCAGCAAGTCCTGCCAGGTCCTGAGCTAGGATCTGTTTCCCACTTTGAAACAGTTGGAACCTATCTGAAGCCATCAGACCAGGTGCTGAATAAACCACCCCATGGTCAAAACCCCCCACATTCCTGTGAAGGCACCAACTTCTCAGCCTTCACAATTTATCAGCTGGGTTTTCTGGGCCCTCTCAGTATCCCTCCCTACCACTGGAGGGATAGAGGAAAACACCACCTGTACTCCTACTCCATCAACTAAGCACCCCAATTCCCTGAAATCCCTTTTGATAGCCATCAGGCTTCTTTCGGTGATTTCATCGCTGTGAGCCTGAATTATCTGTAAGGGATAGGTGAACCAGGCCAGGATGTTTCCGGGTAATCTCCATGACCTGGGTCCTAGGGAGGCAGCAGATTCCCCAACAGGTAGGGTCTGGCCGACATATAGGGCCTTCTGTTCTCCTCAGAAGGGTGTCGTGGTTTAACCCAGTGTGGTGGTTCCACTCAAGTGGGCAGCCGAGCTCCACCACAACTGCTCTCTCACTCCCCCTCCTCAAAGAGGAACGGGGAGAAAATACGATGAAAAGGGCTCAAAGGTTGAGATAAGGACAAGGAGATCATGTAGTAATTATTGTAATGGGCAAAACAGACTCAGCATAGGGAGAAAGTAAGATTTATTGCTTATTACTAACAAGCTAGCGAAGTGAGAAACAAAGGAAAGAAACCAAAAGCACCTTCCCCCCCCACCCACCCTCTTCCATCTCCTCACCCTGAGCGGCGCAAGGGAACGGGGGAATGGGGGTTATGGTCAGTCTACAGCGCTTCTTCTCTGCCACTCCTTCTCGGTCATTCTCATCCCCTGTGCTGTGGGGTCCCTCCCACAGGATGCAGTCCTTGATGAACTGATCCGGCGTGGGCTTCCCACAGGCAGCAGCTCTTCAAGAACTGCTCCAGATATGGGTCCGTACCACGGGGTCCATCCCTCAGGAGCAAACTGCTCCAACCTGGCTCCCCCACAGGCAGCAGCACTCACTCCTGCTTGGCCTCCTCTCCATGGGCTACAGGTCTGGACCGAAATCTGCTCCAGAAGGGGTCTTCCACAGGCGGCAGCCTCCATTGGTGCAGGTCCACCTGCTCCACCATGGTCTTCTCCATGGTCTGCAGAGTGGAACCCTGCTCTACCGTGGTACTCCATGGGCTGCAGGGGGACATCCTGCTTCACCATGGTCCTCACCACAGGCTTCAGGGGACTTCTGCTCCATGCCTGGAGCACCTCTCCCCCTCCTTCTTCACTGACCTTGGTGCCTGCAATGCTGTTCCTCACTCCTCTCACTCTCCCAGCTGCTGTGTGGTGCAGCATTTTTCCCTGTCTTAAATATGCTCTCACAGAGGCAGAAAACAGCATTGCTTATTGGCTCGTCTCTGGTCAACAGTGGGGCCCTTACCAAACGTGGGACAACTTCTAGATCCTTCTCATAGAAGCCACCCCTATGGCTCCCTGCTACCAAAACCTTGCCACGTAAACCCACTACACCCGGCCGGCAGCTAAACACCATGCTCACCCTTCCCCCTCCTTCTCTGGGATGGGGGAGAGAAACAGGAAAGTGAAGCCTGTGAGTTGAGATAAAGGCAGTTTATTAAGACAGAAAAATAATATCAATAATAATAGTAACAATAATGATGATAATAGTACTACTAATAATGTGTGCGAAACAAGTGATGCACAATGCAACTGCTCACCACCTGCTGACTGATGCCCAGCCTAACTCCGAGCAGTCCGGCCCTCCTCCCCCTGGCTAGCCACCCCTATATATTGTTTAGCATGATGTCAGATGGTATGGAATATCCCTTTGGCCAGTTTGGGTCAGCTGTCTTGGGTCTGTCCCCTCCCAGCTCTTGCTGCACCCCCAGCCTGCCTGTTGGCAGGACAGAGTGAGAAGCTGAAATGTCCTTGGCTTGGTGTAAGCACTGCTCTGCAACAATTAAAACATTGTTATCATTAAAAAAAAATAAATTAAATTGAATTAAAGCATGTTATCAGCACTCTTCTCATCCTAAGCCAAAACATAGCACTCTACCAGCTACTAGGAAGAAAATTAACTCTGTCCTAACTGAAGTCAGGACATATATCCACCTCTTATTCCATACCATTTATGTCATGCTTGGGTTACACTCTTTTTCATACATTCTAATTAATCACCTTTTTCATCTAGGGTATATAGTAATCATGGTAGTGATGACATACAGTATTATATAATAATTAACATAATACAATTCAACTCATGGGCTATTCTCACCCAATATTAAATCCCCTTGAGGTACACACCAGACCTCTCCATTCTTTTGCATTACCAACCAAGTGCATCCCTTTTTCCCCTGTACTTGGCTCTGGTGAGGCCGCACCTCGAGTACTGTGTTCAGTTTTGGGCCCCTTGCTACAAGAAGGACATCAAGGTGCTTGAGCGGGTGCAGAGAAGGGCGACGAAGCTGGTGAGGGGCCTGGAGAACAAGTCCTACGAGGAGCGGCTGAGGGAGCTGGGCTTGTTCAGCCTGGAGAAAAGGAGGCTCAGGGGCGACCTTATCGCTCTCTATAGGTACCTCAAAGGAGGCTGTAGCGAGGTGGGGGTTGGTCTGTTCTCCCACGTGCCTGGTGACAGTACGAGGGGGAATGGGCTTAAGTTGCGCCAGGGGAGTTTTAGGTTGGATGTTAGGAAGAACTTCTTTACTGAAAGGGTTGTTAGACGTTGGAACAGGCTGCCCAGGGCAGTGGTGGAGTCACCATCCCTGGAAGTCTTCAAAAGACGTTTAGATGTAGAGCTTAGGGATATGGTTTAGTGGGGACTGTTAGTGTTAGGTCAGAGGTTGGACTCGATGATCTTGAGGTCTCTTCCAACCTAGAAATTCTGTGATTCTGTGATCCAGGTCCCAGAGCAAAAGCAATTCCACAAATGGGCAGGAGTATCCCTGACTGTTTTACCCAGCATATTTCTTATGTGCACTACAGGAACTTTATCCCCATCTACAGTATTTAACAGGTTTGATTGGGCAGGTCCAGCTCGGTTGGCAGATTCCTTAGTGTTGACTAACCAGGTGGCCTTTGCCAAATGTGTATCCCAATTTTTTTATGTCCCAGCACCCATTGCTTTCAGTGTAGTCTTTAACAGTCCATTGTATCGTTCAACTTTCCCGGAGGCTGGTGCATGATAGGGGATGTGATACACCCACTCAATACCATGCTCTTTGGCCCAAGTGTCTATAAGGTTGTTTTGGAAATGTGTCCCATTGTCTGACTCAATTCTTTTTGGGGTGCCATGTTGCCATAGGGCTTGCTTTTCAAGGCCCAGGATAGTGTTCTGGGAGGTGGCATGGGGCACAGGATATGTTTCCAGCCATCCGGTGGTTGCTTCCAACATTCTAAGTACATGGTACTTGCCGTTGCGGGTTTGAGGGAGTGTGATGTAATCAATCTGCCAGGCCTCTCCAAATTTATATTTCAGCCATCGTCCTCCATACCAAAGAGGCTTTGACCGTTTGGCTTGCTTGATTGCAGCACATGTTTCACAGTCATGAATAACCTGTGCTATAGTGTCCATGGTCAGGTCCACCCCTCAATCACGAGCCCACCTGTATGTCTCATTTCTACCTTGATGGCCTGAGGTGTCATGGGCCCATCGGGCTATAAATAATTCACCTTTATGTTGCTAGTCCAGGTCCACCTGAGCCACTTCAATCTTAGCAGCCTGATCCACCTGCTGGTTGTTTTTATGTACTTCAGTAGCCCGATTCTTGGGCACATGAGCATCTACGTGACGTACTTTCACAGCCAGGTTCTCCACCCGAGCAGCAATATCTTGCCACAATGCAGCAGCCCAGATGGGTTTGCCCCTGCGCTGCCAGTTGTTTTGCTTCCATTGCTGTAACCACCCCCACAGGGCATTTGCTACCATCCATGAATCAGTGTAGAGATAGAGCACTGGCCACTTTTCCCGTTTGGCAATGTCTAAAGCCAGATGAATAGCTGTCACTTCTGCAAACTGACCCAATTCACCTTCTCCTGCAGCAGCTTCTGCAACTCGTAGTGCAGGACTCCATACAGCAGCCTTCCATCTCCAATGCTTTCCCACAATACGACAGGACCCATCAGTGAACAGGGTATATTTCTTCTCATTCTCTGGTAGCTTGTTGTACAGTGGGGCTTCTTCAGCATGGACCACCTCCTCCTCTGATGATATCCCGGAGTATTTGCCTTCTGGCCAGTCCATAATCACTTCCAAGAATGCTGGGTGACTGGGGTTTCCTATTCGAGCCCGCTGAGTAATCAGTGCAATCCACTTGCTCAATGTAACATCAGTTGCATGATGTGTAGAGGGGACCCTTCCTTTGAACATCCAGCCTAGTACTAGCAGTTGGGGTGCCAGGAGGAGCTGTGCTTCCATACCGACCACTTCCAAAGCAGATCAAACTCCTTCATATGCTGCCAATATCTCCTTTTTGGTTGGAGTGTAGTGGGCCTCAGATCCTCTGTACCCCCGACTCCAAACCCCAAGGGTCAACCTTGAGTTTCTGCAGGTTCTTTCTGCCAGAGGCTCCAGGTGGGGCCGTTCTCCCTGGCTGCGGTGTAGAGCACATTCTTTACATCTGGCCCCGATTGGACTCGCCCAAGGGCTGCTGCATGAACTATTTCCTGCTTAATTTGTTCAAAGTGACACAAATCACTGTAACGTGCTGGGGTCTGGCCCATGCTTATCGAGCTGCAGTTGATGCTGCTATCAACCTAGTGACAGACCCTGCGGCCACTCCAAGTCCTGTGACAGGCCCAATGGCCACTCCAACCCCTACGATGGATCCTGCAGATGTTCCAGCTCCTGCAGCTGCTCCAGCTCCAGCTCCTGCAGCTGTTCCAGCTCCAGCTCCTGTGGCTGGGTCAGAGAAATGAACTAGCAGTGCAAGTTGCCCCTGCAGAGGATATTCCAACCCATGTGGCAGGCCCTGTGGCTGGGTCAGAGAAGCGAGCTGTAGCAGTGCAAGTTGCCCCTGTAGACATGGTGAAAAAAATGGTATAGAGATTCAGGTCATTTTGAACGCAGAGAGTCTTCTGCTAAGTCTAGGTATAGAGAAGATGATGCTGGGCCATCGGGGATTCAGGAGGAGGAAGATGAGGATGCCAAAAAATCAACAGTAACTACCCAAAACCTATACCAGCATGAGCTATGGGATGTGTGAAAAGATTTTGGTCGCTACATAGGTGAGCAGCTTGTCACCTGGCTGCTCCGGTGCTGGGACACCGGAGCCAATTGTATGGAATTAGAGGGCAGGGAAGCCAGGTGGCTGGGATGCAGGTGCTATCTCTGCCACCCTCTGTTGGAAGCAGCAGGTCTTTTTGGGCTGGCACTTGGTCTGGGTTACCACAGACTTTTTGGTGAGAGCTTTCAGCCTAATGGAGACCATGGCCACATTTGTTGCCAGGTAGGCAGCTGATAGGTGAGCTGGTCTCCTGAGTTGGGAGGTATATTCTGCCCCGTCTGCTTATCACCCAGGGCCATATCTTATGCAGGATGTGCTGGCCAGGTCTTTCTGTTCCTCTTCTTGATCTCAGCAGAGTTTTTGATCACACCATCATGTCCTATGACTGCTGCATTGCCATCTGCAAACCCCTGCACTATGGGACCCTCGTGTGCAGTACAGCTTGTGTCAGGATGTTAGCAGCTGCCTGGGGCAGTGAGTTTCTCAGTGCTGTGCTGCACACTGCCATACATTTGTGCTTCCACTCTGCCAAGGCAATGCTGTGGACCAGTTCATCTGTTAAATCCCCCAGACCCTCAAGCTCTCCTGCTCAGACTCTTAACTCAGGTAATTTGGGTTTATTGTGGTTAGTGGCTGTTTAACCTTTCCTTGCTTTGTTGTCAGCGTGCAGTCCAATGTGCAGATTTTCAGGACAGTTCTGAGGGCAACCTCTGAGCAGGGTGAGATGAGGTTAGAGCACGTAACAAGGGTTTCGGGTGTTTTCAGGTTAGGGTTTAGGGATTGGAGCTCACCTTTCAGGGTTAGGAACAGGCTTACGGGGAGGGTTTACTGTTCTGCCTGTGATGTCTGGTCAGTGTTTTGAGGATGGGCTAGCTTTGTGGGTTAGGGTTTAATTTAGGGCTGGGGTGAGGGCTAGGTTTAAGGCCAGCATTTTCATGTGAGGGGTAAGGGCTAGGGATTAATGAGAACAAGTGGGTAAGAGTAAGGGTAAGAGACTGCAGGTTTGGGTTTGGGCTTCAAGGTAAGCTTTGAGGTGCTAGGGATTAGAACAGTGGGTTCCTGTTAGGCTGAGGGGTTGCATTTAGCATCGGATTAGAGCTTAAGGTTAGTGGTTATAAATAGGGAAATGGCCTAACACAAATGTTTTCATAGTCAGTGATGCAGCAGCAACAATATTACCTGAACGCCTTTTATATTTTAAAGTCTTTCCTCTCTGTTGGTCACTGTGGTGATTTTACTCAGGTGGGCAGCCGAGTTCCACCACGGCCGCTCTCTCACTCCACCTCCTCAAAGAGGAAAGGGGAGAAAATACGACAAAAACAGCTCAAGGTTTGACATAAGAATGACTTAATTAAAGGGAAAAGGGAGAGGAAAAGGAAAGGAAAAAAAAAAAAAGCAAGGGCCACGCAGAAGCATAGAGAGAAAGAAAAGCGGTTTCTCTCTACTTCCCGTTAATGAGTGATGTTTGGCCACGTCTTGGGAAGCAGGGCCTCAATATGTGTAGCGGTTGTTTGGGAGGACAGACGCTTCCACCACAAGAGCTCCCCATCTCCTTCCCCCTTCCCACCTTTTATTGCTGAGTGTGATATCATATGGCATGGAATATCCCTTTGGTCGGTTTAGGTCAGCTGCCCTGGTGATGTCCCCTCCCCATCACTTGCCCACCCCAGCCTGCTGGCTCTTGGGAGCTTGGAGGGAGTCCTGATGTACTGCTAGCATTGCATGGCAATAGACACAACACTGGTGTGATACCAGTGCTGTTCTAGCTACACGTGCAGAGCACAGCACTCTGTGGGCTGCTGCAGGGAGAGGTGACTCCATCCCAGTCAGACCAGCACAGTCACAGAAATGACCTTTAGTGGGATGTAAAAGGACACATGCTGTAGAAAGCCCCCGCACTAAGGGAAATGAGAGCCCACTGCTTAATGAGGTGGGTGAACCTCATGAAGTTCAACAAAGGCAAGGTCCTGCACCTAGGGGGGAATAACCCCAAGCACCAGTACAGGCTGGGGGCTGACCTGCTGAAGAACAGCCCTGCAAAGAAGGACCTGGGGGTCCTGGAGGACAGCAGGCTGACCATCAGTCAACAATGTGCCCTTGTGGCCAAGAGGGACAATGGTATCCTGGGGTGCGTTCAGAAGAGTGTTGCCAAAAGGTCAAGGAATGTGATCCTCCCCTCTGCTCAGCCCTGGGGAGGCATCACCTGGAGTCCTGTGTCCAGTTCTGGGCTCCCCAGTATAAGAGGAACATGGAACTCCTGGAGTGAGTCCAGTGGAGGGATACAAAGATGATTAAGGGCTTGGAGCATCTCTCATACAAAGAAAGGCTGAGAGAGCTGGGTCTGTTTAGCTTGGAGAAGACTGAGAGGGAATCTTATCAATGTGTACAAATATCTGAAGAGAGGGTGTCAAGAGGAAGGGGCTGCACTCTTTTTGGGGGTGCCACATTTCTTTACTGTAAGGATGACAGAGCACTGTAACAGGTTATTGTAGTGGGTTTACGTGGCAAGGTTTTGGTAGCAGGGAGCCATAGGGGTGGTTTCTGTGAGAAAGATCTAGAAGCTGCCCCATGTTTGGGAAGGGCCCCATTGTTTTCCAGATCCGAGCCAATAAGCGATGTTGTTTTGCGCCTCTGTGAGAGCATATTTAAGACAGGGAAAAAACGCTGCGCCACACAGCAGCCGGGAGAGTCAAGGGAGTGAGAGAACAGCCTTGCACCAAGGTCAGTGTAGAAGGAGGGGGGAGAGGTGCTCCAGGCGCCGGAGCAGAAGTCCCCTGCGGCCTGTGGTGAGGACCATGGTGAAGTAGGATGTCCCCCTGCAGCCCATGGAGTACCACGGTGGAGCAGGGTTCCACGCTGCAGCCCGTGGAGGAGACCACGGTGGAGCAGGTGGCCCTGCACCGACGGAGGCTGCCGCCTGTGGAAGACCCCTGCTGGAGCAGATTCTGGGCCGGACCTGTAGCCCGTGGAGAGGAGCCCACGCAGGAGCAGGTGACCCGGCAGGAGCTGCTGCCCGTAGGGGAGCCAGGTTGGAGCAGTTTTCTCCTGAGGGATGGACCCCGTGGTACAGACCCATATCTGGAGCAGTTCTGAAAGAGCTGCTGCCTGTGGGAAGCCCACGCCGGATCAGTTCATCAAGGACTGCATCCCGTGGGTGGGACCCCACAGCACAGGGGACGAGAGTGACCGAGAAGGAGCGGCAGAGAAGAAGTGCTGTAGACTGACCATAACCCCCATTCCCCGTTCCCCTGCGCCGCTCGGGGGGAGGAGGTGGAAGAGGGTGGATGGGGGGGAAGGTGCTTTTGGTTTGCTTTTTCCTTCGTTTTCTCACTTCTCTCACTTGTTAGTTGTAGGCAATAAATCTTACTATCTCCTTATGCCGAGTCTGTTTTGCCCGTTACAATAATTATTGCGTGATTTTCTCGTCCTTATCTCAACCCTTGAGCCCTTTTCACATATTTTCTCCCCATTCCTCTTTGAGGAGGGGGAGTGAGAGAGCGGCTGTGGTGGAGCTCGGCTGCCCACTCGAGCGGAACCACGACAGTTATCCAGAGAGGTTGTGGAGTCTCCTTCTTTGGAGATATTCAAAAACATGACAGGTTGTTGGTCAGGGTAGCAAATGTGCAGCTTATAAGTCTGGATGTGCACAAGAACAATCGAATCCCCACCTGCTCAATGTTCCTATCAAAGAACATTGGAAGAACCTGAAAGACCACCGGTAGAAGCAAATGAGAATACTTACTTTCAGGAATCCTGGAGTCCTGGGAAATAGTGTGGATAAGTTGTGGGTGCCTCTTTTTTTTTTTAATATAATGGATATGTAGGTTTACGTTATATACAGCCACTGCAGCCTGAACAGTTCAGCACACACACTAAGTGGAGCCATCCCCTGCACGTTCGGCGCTGCAATGAAAGAACGCCTGCTTTCTGACACTCCAATTTGCATCTCAGAGAGTTTCTTTGACGGACTTTTACAGTAACAGGTGGGCCTGCGCCCAGATGCGACACTGGCTGCACTGGGAATGGGGATAATGGGGTTCTGGGAGCACTGGCATCAGGACATAGGCACTAGAAGGGACACAATGGGGATTGCACGATGGGGACAAGGTAGTCCTGGAAGCACTGGGAATGGGGATAATGTGTGCACTGGGATGAAACTGGTGAGGACAGTGGGAGCACTGAGATGATGACAATAGGGAACTGGGATGGGGCTGAGAACACCCATAGGTGGCCCTGGAGTACACTGAGACATACTGGGACACAGTGGGCCCTGCTGCAACCCCAATGCTTCATGCCCCCCCCCCCCAAACACTTCGTGCACCCCTACCCCACTCAAACTCCCGCCCAAATGACCCCCCCTTGCTCTCAACAGCAAGGTGTTCCTGCACTTTGTGCCTTAAGGCAGGACTCTGCAGGGGTACAACAGGTGGTGGTGGGGATGAAGTCAGCTCACATTTCTGGTTCATGTTGAGATTTTTCTCCAGCAATACCTCCAAACCCTTCTCTGCAGGGCAGCTCCCAATCCACTCATTGACCAGATCAAATTAATGTTTGGGATTGCCCTGACCCAGCTGTAGGACCATGCACTTGGCCTTTGCTGTGGTTTAGCCACAACATTGCTCAACATCATCTGCTTTTTTCCATCAGCAGACAGCTGTTCAGCCACATTCAGGAAAGTGGGACTCATCACACATAATGGTGTCTTGAGAAGACAAATGCCATCATTCCAAACATCCGCCCTCCCTCCTTCTTGATCTCAGCCTTTCGTGTCTTTGCTGTCATTTAATGATCAGAGCTCTGAGACAGCACTGCCCTGAGATCCAAGTTGTATCTCATATCCCTCTTTCCTGTCTGTGTGCTTATGTGTGTTTGAGAGTTCTACATTTTAGGTTTTTTTTAAACCCAGAAATGCCAAAAGAGACATGCCAGACTGGTTAAATCACACAAAGCAGGCCAAGTTTGTCTGTGATGTGCACTAACACAATACCTTTATCTACAGTTTCAATTTCTGAGGTCCTAACCTTGCTGTAGAGAGCTTGGAAGCTCTCAGCAACCTCCATCTGCACTGTCTTGTGGCATGGAAAATGAAATTACCCCAATCAGAGGCTTGGTTTTGATTCTCTTTACAGCCTAAAGCACCCCATGGGTCAGGAGATGGGCCAGGTCATCTCAAGAGGCAGCCCCTTGCTGAGGCAATCGGCTCCCAGGCAGACGAGTTCTGTAGCGTAGCAGGGGATTGGACAGGCAGGGCTGTCTTTTCTGGCATCGAGCCCACGTGAGGGAACCGCCAGGACCCGGCAGCCCTCACAAGGGAGGCTGACGAGGCATAGCTAAAGCCAGCAGCGCCCCTTCCCTGGCTGTTCAAAAGCTGCCCCTAGGGAGTGCGAGTGACCAGGAGCGCGGCAACCAGGATGGGCAAACAGGGCATGGTGCATCAGTAGGGAGTGGCGCAGCAGTTCGCGCAGGCAGGGCAAGCAGGCAGGGCAGAGCGTTTCCCCCCTGTCCATACAAGCAACTCCTCTAACAGCACTCTACCACTAGCTCAGCTGCAATGGTCTCCACCAGGCACAGTGCCCTCTCTAGGAAGTCTGTACATACCCAGACTGACTACCTGCTCAAAACTGCGGCAGTTCAGGTCTCCGGATGCAGGGAGTGCCTGAGCCTGTTGCTACCACCTGCGGGGGGCAGAGAGACTGTGTGCGTGAGGTGCGAGCAGGTGGATGACCTGGTCAGCCTGGTGGCAGAGCTCAAGGAGGAGGTGGAGAGGTTGAGGGATATCAGGGAGTGTGAGCAGGAGATAAACTTGTGGAGCAACTCCTTGCAGGGCCTGAAGGACAGGTACTGGGGTGAGACACCACAAATGGGAGTGAAGCCCTTGCTCTGTTGCTGTCAGGCAGAGGGAGGGGACCTAGGAGTTGAGGAGGAATGGAAACAGGTCCCTGCTTGACAACGCAGGTGATGCCCCCCCCCCACCGGCCCCACCTTCCCAGGTACCCTTACAGAACAGACTTGAGGCCCTGGAGCTTGAGAGAGCTGTAGGTGAGGAAAAGGTAGAAAGGCCCACAAAGGCCCGCCATTCGCTCTGTGTGACGCAGGGCAGTGCTAGGCACAGCTTTATTCCTCCTTTTTGGGGGGCGGCACATACAGAGCCTCCCCCAGAAGTGGGGTACTGTGGGGGAGGGGGACTTCACTGGGGGCATTCGCGTGCACCCCCATGCCCCACGGCACAGGGGTGAGTAGCTTCCATGGGGGCGGTCCAGTGCTATGCAGGGGGAGCTGCGACCTGGAAAAAGCAGAGGGGTGTTACCTGGGTGGCTGGCACTGCAGGATGGGGTGGCTGGGCTGGGGAAATGACCTGGTGCCTTGGCTCCCAGCCTGGCCCCTGCAGGTAAACTATAGGGCAGGGGGGCATTTATTGTGCCCCAAGCACTGTGCTCTGTCCCACAGCCCACCCACGCTTTGCCCTAGAGCCCCACACTCCACTCCGTAATTCTCCCCTCCATCCCCTTTTCCGCCTAACCCCGCTCCACACTCACTCTACTCCACCTCCCCATGCGCTGCTGTACCCACTATGGGGCTTGGGCTTCCATGTGCCCCACAGCAGGGTCCGGTCACTTTACCTGGGGCTTCTCACAGTGGGGGGGATCTCAGGTAGCTCAGCTCCAGCCGTGGAGTGATGTGGGGCAGGAGGCAGAGCAGTGCCAGCAGCAGCACCAGTAGCAGGTGTGGGAGGAGCCTGCAGGGGCACTCAGTGGTCTGGGGGGAGATCTGGGGGGTGCAGTGCCCCTCCAAACCTCCCGGGCTTTTCCTGACCTGCAGTGTGGGGTGCTGTGGGACCCCCACTTACCACCATGTGCGCCGGCAGTTCTGGTTTGCACACTGGGATGGCTGTGGGGAACATGGTGATTGAGGGGGCGGTGATATGGCCGTTCCTCCTCTGCCCCCCGCTTGACATTTTCTGGGGGAAAAGATGTGATTCTGATGATTCCTACCTCCCTCCACGGCTCTGTGCTAAGCAGCTGTGCCTCAGGCTCTGGGGCTCGCCTGTGGGAGGAAGAGGCTGGGGGGCTGGAAACTGGGGCAGTGATTGGCATCGAGGGGGTGGCGGTGATGGGCACTGGGGGATGCGGGGAGGGCTGGAAAGTGGGGGTGGGGGGAAATGGGCAGTATGGGCAAGGGGTAGATGGGAATTCTGGGGGACCCAAAGCACCATGTGCCCTCACTCCAAGCCAGTGCAGGTTTGCAGGGGCCACACTTGTGTCCACGGTCTTTGCATGCCCACACTTTATTACAATTCTACCCATTTTTTTCCCTCCCATCTTCCTACGCCTTAAGATTCTGACCGCCCCGATTTCTAGCATGCAGCCCCAAAAAGCAGCTGGCGGCCGTCTGCCCTGACCTCCGCCTCACAAATAGGTATGGCGATTGAGGCTGAGCTAGAAGAAAGGATGAAAATGCAGATTTGGGAGTTTATAGGGGCATTTTCAGCCAGTGAGAGCCCTGTGTCCCCCCGAGTACCCACAGCACCTACGTGGCCAAAGCCTCCAGTGTCTGCCTCAGCAGTCTGTGGAGGCTGCTGATCTCCACTTGTAGCTCCTTGAGTTTGGGGGAAGAAAAAGACTTTGTTAAGGTTTCTCCCATTTCTCCTCTCCATTTTGCTGGATTTGGGGACTTTGTGGGGGCCATGCCCACACAGCGCCCTCGTAGTGCTGCAAAGCCTCCATCAGGTCCTGCATGCCACACATCATCTGCAGAACTGGGGGGAACAGCAACAAATTTGGGGTGCCGGTGGTGACTCCCATCCCTTTGGAGCCCTGGGGAGCCTTTTCACTTGAGGAGAGGGATCATGTTGCTCACCTTGGCGAAGGCCGATTGTAGCAGGACACCATAGCAACGCAGCAGGGCTGGAGGCTGTGGCCACATTGGCCTCCACAGATGGGCATAATGGGGGAGGGGCCGCCAGCCTCATGCGTTGTCTCCCCCCAGCTGAGGGAGCTGGTTTGTTAGCATGTGACAAGGCTCGGCTGCCTCTTACCTGCAGGATGGCATCCTTCTGTGCCTCTGGTGCCTGCAGATTCTCTTTTCTTCCCTTGGCCTCAGCGAGCAGCACTGAGTTCTGCTCCAGAGGAAAGTGGGTTGATACCCAGTGAGATTGGACTGAAGGCTGCTGGTGGTGCATTGGGGTGAGGGCACAGTGCTGCGGGGCACCCCTGGTTCTTTGTTCCCATCCTCACCGTCTGCTGAAGGCCGGTGACTTCCTCCAGAAGGCCATGCTGCTCCCTTTCCTGGAAGAGAAAAACTGTGCCATTAAGTTGCTGGGGGCAGCCCCATAATTTGCGGGGTTCAGCCCACTAGTTGGGGGGCATGCAACTGGAGGCTGCACACCACCAGGTCTGGCCCTGCTGAGGCCAATACAGCCTCACTGCCAAAGGCAGGGCAAAGGCCAGCGACCAGCAGCCAGGAGTCACCGCATCACCTTGGCATTGTTTTAAGAGGAAAAAAAGGGAAAATGAGCAACAGCAACAGAGTTGGGGGGCACTCACCAGACGCTGATTTTGTTCTATCAGGCCTCTCTTCTCCTCCTGGAGCTGTCTCACCTCATCCTCCAAGTCCTCCAGCTTTTGGCTGGATGCCCAGCCATGCTCCAATGCCTGATGGGCCCTGCAAGAGACAGATGGCCGCTGGTAGTCACCCGGCAGCACTGCTGCAGAGACGCATCTGCAGCTTCCCACATGTCCCTGTCCCCTGTTCCCAGCACCTATGAGCGCCCCCTGAACGGTGGAGCTGCTCCGTCAGCTTTGCCACCTCCTCAGCCAGCTGGGCATTCAGCTCCTCGGCTGACTCCAGGGCACAGCGCAATGTGGCGTTCTGGCTGGCCAAGTGCTGGTTGGAGCGCTCCAGCTCCTCCTGGACACTCCTGGTGTCCCTGCAGTGAGAGGAGGCTCATTAGCACCACTGAGGTGTGTTTTGAGAGCCCGATGATGCCGGTACCTACAAGGTCACGCTCTCTCTTTCGCCGCCATAGCCCTCAAGATCCAATGTGGCTGTGAGCACGCGAGGTCCTGGGAGAGTAGAGAGAGATGGGAATCTGCATCCATGGAGCCTCAGCAACAAAACCACAGTGCCACTGATGCTGTGAGCGTCTGTGAATCTGCCCCACCGCTCTGAATTGCTGCACCACACCTCCAATTGCTGCCTCATGTCTCATAGTTTCGCTACTCTCCACCCCACACTGTGGCATTCTGGCTGCACATGGGGTGGCTCAGTTGTTTGTGTGCGACTGCGTTTTCCACCAAAGCCCACACCCCGTGCACAGGAAAGAAGGAGGTGTTGCTCAGCTGGGGCTTTGAATTAGCAGTACTGCCAGCAGGCGCAGCATGGTTGGAATGGGCACTGATCTTTTTTCCGGTGCGGACACCTACCAGCTGTTACATCCAGCTCCTCAGCAGGCTGCGAGGCCCTGGAGAAAGAAAACCGTTGAAGCGTTGGTGGGAATCAGTGAGATGGGCATGTGGCACGGCGATTCTCTGCCACAATTCCCACCGGTGCTCTTGAACCAATTGGTGTCAGGGCATGGAGTCATAATTCCAGTATTTGGCTCCTGAAATGCCACTGTTGGGGCACAGAAATGCAATCCCATTATCTAGCTCCAGAAACGCCCAGTGTTGGGCTGCAGAGCCCGAATTCCCACGTTGCGACAGGTGTTGCAGGCGCAGAGCTGAAATGCCCACATTTAGCTTGAAATGCTAATGTGTCAAGGCACAGAGCCATAATTCCACTGTACGCTCCAGGCACACCCAGTGTCCGGGCATGGAGCTGTAATGTCGCCATTTGAAGCACTGCCCCCGCTCGCCTCTTTTTCCCCAAGCGCTCACCCGTCCTGCTGACAGTGGGCGATCCACTCACGCATGACAGCGCGGAAGGTGGGCAGATCCAGGGCTACACCTGCTGCCGTCAGCTCCAGCATCTGCCTGAGCTCCTGCAGCTGCTGCTCCTCGCCGCTACGCCCCGTCACGGCCTGCAGGTACTCCACGATGCGCCAGGCTGGCACCGCGCCTGCCATCAGAGGCAAAGCTCACCACATGCCCCGCATCTGTCAGGCAGCGCGCGCATCTACCGGGCTGCCCGTGCATCCACCCATTGGGCTCCAGCCCCCCGCGTATGTTCCCGCGACATCCCCCAGGTTCCGCGCGCCATTCAGAAGGTGGAAACAGGCACCACAGAGTGAGAAGGAGGCCACGGGGTGGAATCAGGGTCCCGGCACTGCTACCTGTCTGCTCTGCGTCACAGGCAGCGAAGGCGCAGTCCAGCAGGGACTCCTCCAACCAGCCACCCTCGGCCTCGGCTGTGGGAGGGCAACGAGAGAGGTTACGGGGCCCGACGGGGTGCTGCCGGGCACGGCACGATGCCATGCGCACCTTTGGGGCCATGCTGGGGCCACCTCATTCTCTGGGGGGCCGCCTGACGCCCCTCTGGGCAGCAGGCAGTATGTACTTGCTGCGCCTTCTCTGCTCTCCATGCTCTCCCAGCACTGAGGGGACCCCAAGGCTTCTCCTCACAGCTGCGAGGGAACAGGCGCGAGCCCCGCCCACTTCCCGCCCTATCGGGGAAGGGGGCGTGGCTACTCTCAGCCCCCTCCCGCCGCAGCCCAGCCAGGGCTTGGAGCAGGGCACCAGCACTGTGCTGAGCTTGCGAGGCCTCGGGCCTCTGTCTGGCCTGCTTGTGCTGAGCTTCTCCGCAGCACTGGGAGGCTTGGTTTCTCCTTTCTTTAATTGGAACAGCAGTCCCTCTACTGAGGAGGTGGCAAGCATCAACTGATAGAATGGACTGGGTTGGAAGGGACCTTCTAATTCCACCCCCCCCGCCACAGCCAGGGACACCTTCCACTACATCAGCTTGCTCAAAGCCCCATCCAACCTGGCTTTGAACACTTTCTGGGAAGGTGCATCCACAGTTTCTCTGGGCAACCTCTTCCTAGGACTCACCACCGTGATAAGAAAAGAATTTCTTCCTCATACGTCATCCTTTAAAATTCAAACCATTGCTCCTTGTTCTGCCATCACCCCTTCAAGCTGCTGAATGGTCCACCCTGACACACAGGAAGAAAGCAAAGTGGCTGGAGGCTGGCACAAACGCGAAAGTAACTCCTGACCAAAATCAACAGGAGAAGGAGACAGACTGGGACTGCTTCCCAGCCTCAAAGGCTTGGTTGTTCTGTACAGGAGAAACTCGTTACGGTTTGTGTGTTTAGGCAATGGGAGGGGATCGTGGGGCAAGCTCCTGGCTAGACAGAGGGTCTAAGTCCAGCTGCTGGGGGGGGATCCGTATTGTAGGTGTGTCTGTGTAGGTGTATGTTTTCCTGGAAAATACCCTAATATACAAAGAGCCAAACATTCATTCACTGTGATCCCGGTTTTTGCTTGCTTTGTAGTATCACTGAGTGTTTCAGAGATGGTTCTTACAGTAATTCCTACCTGGGTTGGAAATTCCACTAAACAAATAACCTCCTTTAGTGCCTGTAGTGTACTGACACTCCTCACAATGTTACCTTATGAGAGTCACCACCATCACGGTGAGTCATCTGCACCCAACCATGAACAGGTGACAAAATGGAGCTTCAGTGCAGGGGGACCTTGGGAATCTCCAGCCTTCAGCCAAAAGAAACCTCCTGAAGTTGGCAAGGAGCAGTGGCCAGTGCTGCATGTGGGGCAGAATACCATCAGGGCAGGGCTGGACCTGAGCAGCTGAGGGGGGACCCCGGGGAGAAGGGCCTGTGTGCTACGAGGACACCATAGGAGCCAGTGGGACATGCTGACAGGGAGCAAGGCCAGTTCCTTATGGGGCTGCATTAGGGGCAGCAGGGTCCCCCTCGACTCAGTGCTGCTGTGGCTATCTCTGGAGCAGTGTGGCCCAGGACTCAGTTCCAGGTTTTAGAGAAGTGCAGAAAAACTGGAGAGTGTGGAGGGGAGGTCTGCCAAAGTGGGCTTCAGGGCTTGAAGCACATGAGATGGAGAGGTTTAGAGACCTGGCCTCCTTTGGCCCTGTGGCATGGAGGCTCCAAGCAGCAGACAAGTATGCAGAGACTGCTTGAGAAGTGCTTTCAGACATATAGGTGCTTTTCCTCCTACTAGTAAAGAGCATGAGAAAGAATGAATATCACAAAATGCAGCTGGGGGCATTGAGACTGAGGTGGAGAAAGGTTTATTGAAGGACAGAGGTCACCCAGAGCCCCTGGCTTTGTGTTTCATGGATTACTGAGGGCAGATGGAGAGACATTAGTCAAGGCTGGAATATGGGTGACCCATTCGGTGATAAACTAGAGCAGATTGATATGGCAGTGCACTAATGGTAACCAGGCTAGAGTAAGAGGAAGTGGGAACCAATAGGAAGTTTCTAGGCTCGGACGGGCCTATAGAGAGCTACGCCTGATCACAAGGAATGCACCAATCAGAAGTCTGTAACTATGCCTGCTAGCCACATGCAGCAGGTGTAGCTGGCTCAGAAGCTATATAATGTCTTGCATTGGAAAAATAAAGGGTCTCCAGTTCTCAACTATCTTGGAGCCCATGTCATCATTCCCTTCAAACAGTAACCCCAATGTGATAAGGGGAAGAGCAATGCTGCATGAGTGTCTGAAGGGAACCCAGCCGAACGAATCAAGCTCGCAGCCAGACTGCAGCTTCAACCCCGGGACATCGCCTGAAGGACAGGTGAGCGGCTGGGCATTAACAGTGGGAGCAAATCTTTCAGCAGCAGAAGAGGCTATAGTAAAATTATTAACACAACTATTAATAAAAAGGGGTGTAAAATATGACCCATGTAAGATAAAGCTACTATTGAAGTTTTTGCAAAATCAAGGGGTTCCCTCGATGGCCTCAGCTGTATTTGATGTAAAGACTTGGGAACAAGTGGGAGAGAAAGTGTGGGAGGCAGCATCAAGTGGGGATACAACTGCCACTGAAGGTATGACCACGTGGTGCCTGGTAATGGAGACTTTAAGGGCATGGCAGGTGGAAAAGAAGGTATAGAACGCCGCTGCCCAGACGATCCTGACAGTAGCTCCATGATCAGAGTCTGATAAGCTACCAGAGCAGGACAATTTAATAGTTTTTGGGGATGATCAAAAGGAGAGTTGCGGAACCACACTGCTAAGCCCTATTCTGTGAACCCCCTCGGCTCCCACGTTGCTCCCCTTAACAACACCTCCTTGGGAGCTCGACTTTTTGATCCACAGGAACGATGGGAGCAGGTGCACCGGGAAGCATTAAGAGATGGGGACCCAGTAAGTACGGTTTGCCCGCTACAAGTGCGTGCCAATGAGTATAGCGCCTTTCAATGGAATCTAATTAAAGAATTAAGAAAGATTGTGACTACGTACGGGTTGCACGCACCATTTACTCAGTTGTTGTTAGAGAATGTCATGACTGGTCAATTGTTGGTGCCTTACGACTGTCGCCACATTGCTGCAATGATTCTAACCCCAACGCAGACGTTGCTATGGGAACAAAAATGGAGAGAGGACTGAGAAACGGCTGCCTTACAAAATCTGGAGAGACTGTCTGGCGACCCTCTTATGGGAGCCAGGATCCCACAACTCATGGGGACTGAGCCGTTGCTGGACCTGAGATTGCACGCTAGGCTCAATGATGCCATCCTGTGGCAGTCTGCGTCTCTGGCTCTCCAGGCAATGTTGAAATTACCTGAAGTAGGAAAACCTGAACCCTCATTTATGAGTATTAGACAACAAATAAGTGAACCGTACATGCAATTTATTGATAGATTGCGGGATGCTGTAGATAAACAGATCGACAATTGTGAGGCAAAAGAGGCATTGATGCTAAAATTAGCTGTAGAAAACAGGAACACGGATTGTGAAAAGATACTCCAAGCATTACCAGTTAATACTACGTTAGTGCAGATGATAGAAGCATGTAACCGAGTTGTATCAGTGGAGTACCACACTGCCGCCTTAGCTGGAGCCTTTGCGGCAGCGCTCCAAATCGGAAGAAAATGTTGTTTTCGCTGCCAAGCTACAGGACATATTGCTGTCGAATGTCCCCAGCGGGGCATGGGGGGAGGCTGTGGTAACTCTGCTTCCACCTCTGCTTGTCCCCGGTGTGGAAAAGAGTGGCACTGGGCTAGCCAGTGCCGTTCAAAATATAACACAGAAGGTTGACCCCTGCATCCACGGCAGGGAAATGGGAGGTGGAGTGTGGGGTGAGGCCGCGCAACTACACAAGTGCCCCGGTCCTCGACTGTGGTTGGGCTGTCCTCACAGGACCTGCCTCATGTAATGATGACAGCCGGACCACAACCACAGCAAAGCACTGCTCCAATGGCCCCCTGAAATACATCACCGTGGACTCCCTCACTGCCAAAACCTGAGAAAGAGCCTGCTTGGATGTCTCCACAGTAGAGGACTGCACCCTTTGGAATACTTGGGTTTGCAAAATAATGCTGAACGTTAAGGAACCAATAGGTAAAGGATATAGCGCGCTCCTGTTGGGATGGTCAAGTACCACCTTAACAGGACTTTTTGTACTGCCTGGAGTTATTGATGCTGATTATGAAGGGATTATACAAGCCATGGCATGGACTCCCTCACTACTGGTACTCATGCCAAAGCATACCAGAATTGCCAGGTTGATATTATTTAAAGCAACAGTTCCCCAAGCAGAACAGTGCAAGCAACATGACGGGGGCTTTGCGTCAACAGGACGCCCGTCAGTCTTCTGGGAACGACCATTGCCACCAAAAGACCTATATTGACCCTGACACTACATCACCCAACCGCCAACCATCCGAATGCCCCAGTCATGGTGTTAATGGACACAGGGGCGGATGTAACAGTAATAGCCCTAAAGGACTGGCCCAGCGGATGGCCGTTGCATTCAACTGCAAAACACCTTATGGGGGTAGGTGGAGTTGCCAATACTTACCAGAGTAAATATATGCTTACCATTAAGACTCACAAAGGTTCGGCATACCACGTTCGGCCATATGCTGCCCCAATACCTGCAGCATTGATAATCAAACCTTAGCACCATTGTTTGAACTTTTGAAGGGGGACACAGACATTAATGCACCCCAAAAGATGACTAATGTGGCCAGAATGGCTTTAAGCAAAGTTGAGGAAAAAATTTCAGCCCGACAATGACAACAACGTGCAGAAGACTTAGACATTCAACTTTGTGTATGCAACCAGGACCCGCAACCCTTAGCGATCATCGCACAATGGGATTCTGCCGCAGCAAATCCAGTATTGTTACTAGAACGGGTGTTCTTACCACATCAACCTACTAAGACATTCACGACCTGCACTGAAATGTTTGCAGCCTTAATTAAGAAGGGCAGAGAACTTATCGTAGAGATAGCCGGAGAGGAACCAAAAAGCACTGTTATTCCAATAGTTAAGGACTACCTTGGCTGGTGCCTCCAGAATAGCATTGAGCTACAAGCAGCCCTTTTGGGCTTTGATGGTCAACTAGATATACACCTCCCATCTCATAAAATGTTCACCTTTTATAATAATGTGCAACTCGGGGTTAAACCCTTATATAGATGGCACCCTGTCCAAGGATAAACTGTATTCATTGATGGGTCAGGGCAAACAGGAAAAGCTGTATTTACATGGGAACAAGGAGGCCAATGGCACCATATAATAGTGGAGCATTCAAGGCTCCCCCCAAATAGTGTAATTACATGCAATAATAACGGCATTTAAACAATGGCATCAGGTGCAAGTGAATATTGTGTCAGATTCACAATATGTGGTGGCAGTGGTACAACGAATTGAACGATCTTGCTGAGGCAATCAGCTTCGGGGCAGACGCGTTCTGCAGTGCAGCAGGGGATTGGACAGGCAGGGCTGTCTTTTCTGGCATCGAGCCCATGTGAGGGAACCGCCAGGACCCGGCAGCCCTCACAAGGGAGGCTGACGAGGCATAGCTAAAGCCAGCAGTGCCCCTTCCCTGGCTGTTCAAAAGCTGCCCCTAGGGAGTGCGAGTGACCAGGAGCGCGGCAACCAGGATGGGCAAACAGGGCATGGTGCATCAGTAGGGAGTGGCGCAGCAGTTCACGCAGGCAGGGCAAGCAGGCAGGGCAGAGCGTTTCCCCCCTGTCCATACAAGCAACTCCTCTAACAGCACTCTACCACTAGCTCAGCTGCAATGGTCTCCACCAGGCACAGTGCCCTCTCTAGGAAGTCTGTACATACCCAGACTGACTACCTGCTCAAAACTGCGGCAGTTCAGGTCTCCGGATGCAGGGAGTGCCTGAGCCTGTTGCTACCACCTGCGGGGGGCAGAGAGACTGTGTGCGTGAGGTGCGAGCAGGTGGATGACCTGGTCAGCCTGGTGGCAGAGCTCAAGGAGGAGGTGGAGAGGTTGAGGGATATCAGGGAGTGTGAGCAGGAGATAAACTTGTGGAGCAACTCCTTGCAGGGCCTGAAGGACAGGTACTGGGGTGAGACACCACAAATGGGGGTGGAGCCCTTGCTCTGTTGCTGTCGGGCAGAGGGAGGGGACCTAGGAGTTAAGGAGGAATGGAAACAGGTCCCTGCTCGACATCGCAGGTGATGCCCCCCCCCACCGGCCCCACCTTCCCAGGTGCCCTTACAGAACAGGTTTGAGGCCCTGGAGCTTGAGAGACCAGTAGGTGAGGAAGAGGTAGTACCCAAGAGGATGCCTAGGGTGAGGAAGTCAACTCCACACCTCAGGACTGCCTCCACCAAGACAGAAAGAAGGGTGATTGTTGTGGGCGACTCCCTTCTCAGGGGAACAGAGGGCCCTATTAGTTGAACTGACCCTATCTATAGGGAAGTCTGCTGCCTCCCTGGGGCCAGGGTCAGGGACATTGCCAAGAAGCTTCCCAACCTGTTTTGCCCCTCTGACTATTATCCTCTTTTGATAGTCCAGGCTGGCAGTGATGGCATTGAAGAGAGAAGCCTGAAGACTATCAAACGGGACTTTAGGGGGCTGGGACGGTTAGTGGATGGAGTGGGAGTACAGGTGGTGTTTTCGTTTATCCCTATGGTGGCAGGGAGGAGTACAGAGAGGACACAGAAAGCCCACCCGATAAACACATGGCTCAGAGGCTAGTGCCAACTCAATTTTTTTTAATTTTTTTTTTACCATGGGGCACTTTACTTGGCACCTGGTCTGATGGCCACAGACGGGTCCCTATCTCTAAGGTGTCGTGGTTTAACCCGACCGGCAGCTAAACACCACGCAGCCGTTCGCTCACCCTCCCCCCTCCCTCTCTGGGACGGGGGAGAGAAATGGAAAGTGAAGCCCGTGAGTTGAGATAAAGACAGTTTAATAAGACAGGAAAAAAAAAAAAATAACAAAAATAATAATAACAATAATAATAATGATGATACAATGGGGATAATACGAAAGTAATAATAGTATGTACAAACAAGTGATGCACAATGCAATTGCTCACCACCCTGCTGACCGATGCCCAGCCTAACCCCGAGCAGTCCGGCCCCCTCCCCCCGGCTAGCCACCCCTATATATTGTTTAGCATGACGTCAGATGGTATGGAATACCCCTTTGGCTAGTTTGGGTCACCTGTCCTGGGTCTGTCCCCTCCCAGCTCTTACTGCACCCCCCAGCCTGCCCGTTGGCAGGACAGAGCAAAGGCTGAGATGTCCTTGGCTTAGTATAAGCACTGCTCTGCAACAATTAAAGCATCGGGGTGTTATCAGCACTCTTCTCATTCTAAGCCAAAACACAGCATTCCACCAGCTACTAGGAAGAAAATTAATTCTGTGCTAACTGAAACCAGGACAAAGGGAAAAACGGATCCTAGGCCAGGAGCTGGCAGGGCTCATTGGGAGGCTGGTCCAGTGGGCTGAGGTCTTACTCTATGGAGTTCAACAAGGCCAAGTGCCGGGTCCTGAACCTAGGGTACAATAACCCCAAGCAGAGCTACAGGCTGGGAGATGAGTGGTTAGAAAGCCGCCTGGCGGAGAAGGACCTGGGAGTATTGATTGATAGTCGGCTAAATATGAGCCAGCAGTGTGCTCAGGTGGCCAAGAAGGCCAACAGCATCCTGGCTTGTATAAGAAGCAGTGTGGCCAGCATGGCTAGGGAAGCGATTGTCCCCCTGTACTCAGCTCTGGTGAGGCTGTACCTCGAGTACTGTGT
This sequence comes from Netta rufina, assembly GCF_964035555.1. Classification (NCBI taxonomy): domain Eukaryota; kingdom Metazoa; phylum Chordata; class Aves; order Anseriformes; family Anatidae; genus Netta; species Netta rufina. Next base: position 2,585,059 of record NC_140154.1, read on the forward strand.
TCAGTTTTGGGCCGCTTGCTACAAGAAGGACAATGAGGTGCTCGAGTGAGTCCAGAGAGGGGCGACAAAGCTGGTGAGGGGTCTGGAGAACAAGTCCTATGAGGAGCGGCTGAGGGAGCTGGGCTTGTTCAGCCTGGAGAAGACGAGGTTCACGGGCGACCTTATCGCTCTCTATAAGTACATTAAAGGAGGTTGCAGTGAGGTGGGGGTTGGTCTATTCTCCCATGTGCCTGGTGACAGGATGAGGAGGAACAGGCTAAAGTTGCACCATGGGTGTTTTAGGTTGGAAGGAAGAACTTCTTTACTGAGAGGGTTGTTAGGCATTGGAATGGGCTGCCCAGGGAAGTGGTGGAGTCACCATCCCTGGAGGTCTTTAAAAGACGTTTAGATGTTGAACTTAGTGATGTGGCTTAGTGGAGGACTTGTTAGTGTTAAGTCAGAGGTTGGACTCGATGATCTTGAGGTCTCTTCCAACCTAGATAATTCTGAGATTCTGTGATCTCAAATCAGGCACATTCAAAATGAGGCACTATTTGAAAAATTCAAGGAATTGCTATTCCTTGTCAAGCAACATACCCATCCATACTGCATAATTCATATTAGGAGTCATACCACCTTACTGTTTTTTTTTTTTCTTTTTTTTTTTTTTTTTTACAGAAGGGAATGCCCAAGCTGATCTGCTAGCTAATGTGGCATTGCAAGTCCTGGTACCAAATACACTATCTCAGGCTCGTTTGTCACACCAATTCTTTCACCAGGCAGAAAAGTATTATCCAGGCAATTTGCCATCCCTATAGCAGAGTCAAAACTTATAGTTCAAACCTACCCAGATTGTCAACAGCCATCAGGCCCACTGACTACCGTCAGTTCCAGGGGCCTCTCCTCCCTGCAGATTTGGCAAACCAATGTTACTCACATTCCCAAATTTGGAAGGTTAAAATATGTTCATGTATCCATAGACATCTTTTCACATGCAATCTGGGCCACGGCAATGGCAGGTGAGACTGGCCCCCACGTCCAAGCATGTTTTCGTGCAGCCTTTGCCGCCCTTGGTATCCCAAAAGAAATAAAAACAGATAATGGCCCTGCATATGTCAGCCACTCTACAATGGTGTTTGTTCACACTTGGGGTATCACGCACAAGACAGGCATCCCACAGTCACTTCCAGGACAAGCCATAGTAGAACAAGTCCACTGCACAATAAAGAACCTGCTAGCAAAACAGAAACGGGGAGACTCAAGAGACACCACAGAATAGGTTAGCTAAAGTAATCTATGTTATGAATCATTTAACACTACCTTTTCAACATGAAGAGATACCACCCATTATTAATCATTTTAAGACAATGGAATCGGGACTAACATCAGTTAAAACAGGAAAAGTGATGGTGATGATGCGAAACTTGGATACCGGGGGGTGGGAAGGACTGTACGAGCTGATAACATGGTGGTGAGGGTATGCTTGTATCTCAACAGGACAAGGACCACAATGGGCACCAGCCCGTGGCGTGCGGCCTTGGTTAGGATCACCACCCTCCTCCACCTCTGCAATTTTGGTGCTGCATGGGTCTCAATCCAGACCAGACAAAACATTTGGGTCACCCTCACCAACATGATGGGACAGGACCACATGTGTCTCTTGATGGCCAGGGTGGGCAACCCGTTCACAACCTGCTTGGTCGGGATTCCACTATCAGATAACGAGCTTACAGTTTTGGTCAACAGTATGGGAATAGGGGCATTCCTTATGGCAAGGTGGAATGCCTCCGATACAGGAAACGCCTCTATGGAGGCAATGAACAACTGGGATGGTTGGGCTGCCAACTTGCAGATAGCCCCATTCTCCTAATCCTCAAGCTCTCCTGGTCAGAATCAAACCTATGGGAAATTCCAATTACTACTGCTAGTGCTTTTCTACTGTGTAGATGTTTTGTTTTGATTGTTCTATCCTATGGGCAGATCTTCAGGGCCATGCTGAGGATTCCCTCACAGCAGGGACAGCACAAAGCCTTTTCCACATGCGTCCCTCCCTTGACTGTGGTCTCTCTGAATGTCAGCACAGTCATGTTTTCCCACCTGAAGCCCCTCTACAACTCTTTCCCTTCCTTGGACCTGGTGGTGGCAGTTCTGTACTTGGTGCTGCCTCCAGCAGTGAACCCCCTCATCTACAGCATGAAGAACCAGGATCTCAAGGATGCTGTGCAGAAACTGATAACTGGCTATATTTCATAAGCAACAAACTGCCTGCCTTGCAAATCCCTCTTAAGAGTTCTCATGATAAGCAAAGCCTGTCTTATGTTCTTTTGATGTTGTCACATCAGAATGCACGCAAGGAAGAGAGTCCAAAGAGGCTCCTCACTCTGCCAGGCCAGGCACCTCTGAGCACCCCATGGTCACAGAAGAGCTGTGTGAGGCAGTCATTGGCAGGGCCCCCACCAGCTGGCTCTGCCCCCCCAGCCTGACCAGCACGGCTCTGCAGAGTGCCCGTGGGGCACCAGAGCCCCCTCACTCTGTAGAGCAGCACCACCAGCTGGGGCTGTGGGCAGCATGGTGAGGTGCTGCAGCAGTGGCTGGCCAGGCCAACACAGATGTGCTCACCTGGGAGAGGCTCCCTGGGAGATGGAATGTCCTGAGAGAAGAGCAGGGCCTTGTCTGCGTCCACAGGAGACACGGGAACAGAAACCCTTTGCTGCTGCTGCTGCCAACAGGCACATTGTATGCACGAGGAGAAAGGAACATGAGTGAGCACAAACACCATCAGCTACCCCTAGGGGTGTCACGAAGTCCAGTGGGACAGACAGCATCTTGAGCTCCCTTCATCCTGAGAGTAACAACCACAGAGATCTGCCGAATAGTACAGAATAGTTCAGGTGGAAGGCACCTTCAGAGACCATCTAGTCCAAAGTGCAAGACCTGAATACAACTCTGGGATGTGCTTCCTTGAACCCCCGAGGTCTCTGTGCCCATTCCTCATGCTGTGGGGCATCTCAGAGGAGGGCAGTGCAGAGCGATGCACTGGCAGTGCAGAGGGACCCTGAAAATGCTGCAGCGAACTGTGTGTATTCAAGGCAGGGACTTGTGTCTCTGAACAGCCCTGTGTGTATGAGCAGTGCACGAGGCCAGCTCAGATGTGGGCACTTCACAGAGCCCTGACATTTCTCTGGGTGGAACTCCAGTAATTACCCCCAGTGTTCCCATGAGATTTCTGTCACCCTCCTTGCACAGGTTCATTGCAAATGCCCCACTCTGCTATGTCACACTACCCTGCCTTTCTGGACTGGTGGTGACAGGCAACTGCTTTCTGAGAAGCGCCAGCTCCCCTATTCTGAATTTAAAACAGCACTCTGTCCTCCTTCTTCCACTCTGGATAGTCCTATTTGAAGTGACTGGCTTGGCCACACTTAAAACATCTTCTAAAAGCCTATCCCTGCTAGGATTTAAGCTGCAACACAGGTAACTTTCCTTGCCTGTCATTCCCCTCCTAAACATTCTCCAGTGAATAACATACTCAAAATTGACATTTCCCTACAGGAACACAAATTAGGCCTTAGAAATGGATTTGACTGTTTTGCTTGTTCTGTAGGGTCCTCAGTTAAAGATTTTGTTTCTTAAAAAAAACAACAACTTATTAAAACTTCTAAACTCTGCTGGTAGGGAGGGGGGAAGAGAGAGTTCACGTAACGTATTTATGCTTGTCCCACTGGAACCTCCCTAGGAGGATCCACAATTAGTGTTAGTACTGTGACTGTCAGGGAAGGCAAAATTCTCAATATGTCTTCAACTTTGTTCTAATTCTTGCCAGAGCCTAGAGTGTGCTCCTTCTCCAGGGACAGCATCAATTGCAGTCCCTGTCTCCCCTCCTGGAGCAGCTGCTGCTGCCTCTGGTGCAATATTAGGATTATAGGGAGCATAACTTGATTCCTCCTCTGAAAAAGGAGTCTTATTGTTTACATATAAATTTAAAGCCTGAATTTTCGTCAGACCTGCATTTTGGCCAAAATACTGAAGTTCTTCTACTGGCTTTTTAATCCAGACAATTCCACAATATCTTTTTTTTTTGTTTATTTTTTATTTTTAAATATTTTTCCCTAGTTTTTGGGTTGTTTTGCCAAATCCTTGGCATTCTTCCCAAAGGACTATCTTTAGGCACAATCCTGGGGTCTCCACCCCCACCCTGCTGACTCTTGGAACCCATCTCTTAATACCCATCTCTTCCTGACGTGCTGCTGTGGACTTTACCACCCACAGGGTACTACATAACTTCCCCTAGGATTAGGACAGAGGTGGGGTGTACTGCTGAGCACCTCACTGTGCTTGGGGTACCATACACCTCAGGGCCCAAACCCCCAAGACTCTCTTTCACTCATCTCTCATTTGCTTTGTCCATCTCTGGCTGTGCCCCTTGCGGGACTATGGAACTATGGGTTGGTGTGGTGTAATTCATAGAATCATAGAATCATAGAATATCCTGAGTTGGAAGGGACCCTTAAGGATCATCAAGTCCAACTCTTGACACCGCACAGGTCTACCCAAAAGTTCAGACCATGTGACTAAGTGCACAGTCCAATCTCTTCTTAAATTCAGCCAGGCTCGGTGCAGTGACCACTTCCCTGGGGAGCCTGTTCCAGTGTGCAACCACCCTCTCTGTGAAGAACCCCCTCCTGACGTCCAGCCTAAATTTCCCCTGCCTCAGCTTAACCCCGTTCCCGCGGGTCCTGTCACTAGTGTTAATGGAGAAAAGGTCTCCTGCCTCTCGACACCCCCTTACGAGGAAGTTGTAGACTGTGATGAGGTCTCCCCTCAGCCTCCTCTTCTCCAGGCTGAACAGGCCCAGTGACCTCAGCCGTTCCTCGTACGTCTTCCCCTCCAGGCCTTTCACCATCTTCGTAGCCCTCCTCTGGACACTTTCCAACAGTTTCATGTCCTTTTTATACTGTGGTGCCCAGAACTGCACACAGTACTCGAGGTGAGGCCGCACCAGCGCAGAGTAGAGCGGGACAATCACCTCCCTTGACCTACTAGCGATGCCGTGCTTGATGCACCCCAGGACACGGTTGGCCCTCCTGGCTGCCAGGGCACATTGCTGGCTCATATTCAACTTGCTGTCTACCACGACCCCCAGATCCCTCTCTTCCAGGCTGCTCTCCAGCGTCTCATCGCCCAGTCTGTACATGCAGCCAGGGTTTCCCCGTCCCAGGTGCAGGACCCGGCACTTGCTCTTATTGAACTTCATGCGGTTGGTGATCGCCCAGCTCTCCAACCTGTCCAGATCCCTCTGTAAGGCCTTTACGCCCTCATTTGAGTCCACAACTCCTCCAAGTTTGGTGTCATCAGCAAACTTGCTCAAAATACCCTCTATTCCTACATCCAGATCGTTTATAAAAATATTGAAAAGTACCGGCCCTAAAATGGAGCCTTGAGGGACCCCACTGGTGACCGCCCGCCAGCCTGACGCAGCCCCATTTACCATAACCCTTTGGGCCCTGCCCGTTAGCCAATTGCTCACCCATCGTATGATGTTTTTATTTAGCTGTATGGTGGACATTTTGTCCAGCAGGATCCTATGGGAAACTGTGTCAAAAGCCTTGCTGAAGTCCAAAAAAATCACATCAGCTGGTTTCCCTTGGTCCACCATACGGGTGATCTTATCATAAAAGGAAATCAGGTTAGTTAGGCAGGACCTACCCTTCACAAACCCATGCTGGCTGGGACCAATGACTGCTCTGTCCCCCAGGTGCGCCTCAATAAGTCCGAGAACCAACTTCTCCATGATTTTACCAGGCACTGACGTGAGACTGACAGGCCTGTAATTGCTAGGGTCTTCTTTCTGACCCTTCTTGAAAATTGGCACAACATTTGCCAGCTTCCAGTCTACCGAGACCTCTCCAAATTCCCAGGATCGTTGAAAAATAATTGAAAGAGGTTCCGCGATGACATCCGCCAGCTCTTTCAGCACCCGGGGATGAATCCCATCCGGACCCATGGACTTGTAGGGATCCAGGTGGAGTAGCAAATCCCGCACACGTTCAGGGTCAGTTGGGAGTTTGTCATCCCCACCGTCCCGGCCCTCCAGCTCAGGGCACCCTGGGTCCCGAAGCCCATCATCGGCATTGAAGACAGAGGCAAAGAAGGCGTTAAGCGTCTCTGCTTTGCCTATGTCATCGTCTGTGAGGAGACCTTCCCTATCAAGGAGCGGCCCTATGTATTCTTTAGTTCTCCTTTTTCCATTTACATATCTAAAAAAACCCTTTTTATTTTCTCTCACAGACACAGCCAGCTTCAACTCTAGCTGTGCTTTGGCCACTCGAACTTTCTCCCTACAAACACGAACAGCATCCCTGTATTCTTTCCATGACGCCTGGCCCTCCTTCCAGTAGCGAAACACTCTCTGTTTCCGCCTAATCTCCATTAGAACATTCCTGGTCAGCCATGCCGGCCTCCTTCCCCGCCTGCCTGACTTGCGATATTTTGGAATTGCCTGATCTTGTGCTTCTAGGAGGCATCGCTTAAAGAGTGACCAGCACTGGTGGACATCGAGGCCTTCAAGAGCAGTTTCCCAGGGGACCTTGCTGACTAGTTCCCTGAGCAGCCTGAAGTCCGCTTTCCCCATATCTAGGGATGAGGTTTTGGTGGCACTTTTCCTTCTGTCACCATAAATATTGAACTCAACCACTTCATGGTCACTATGGCCGAGGCGGCCACCAATCACCACATCTCCCACCAGACCCTCTCTGTTTTCTAGCAACAGGTCTAGGAGGGCACCTTTCCTAGTTGGCTCCGTTAGCACCTGCACCAAGAAGTTATCATCTAGGTGCTTCATGAACCTCCTGGACTTGCTTGTGTCAGCTGTGTGGCACTCCCAGTTAACGTCCGGCAAGTTGAAGTCCCCCATAAGGACAAGGGGAGTTAATCTCGAGGCCTCTCTTAGTTCTGTAAAGAATAATTTATCGGCGCTATCGTCCTGGCCAGGCGGTCTGTAATAGACTCCCACAACGACATCCCCTTTATTCGTTCGTCCCTTGATCCTTACCCAGAGGCTCTCAACTTTGCCATCGCCGACCTGAAGTTCCACACAGTCCAGCCCCTGCTTCACATACATTGCCACCCCACCACCTCGCCTACCCTGCCTGTCCCTCCTGAAGAGCCTGTAACCATCTATCGCAACACCCCAGTCACAGGACTCATCCCACCAGGTTTCGCTTATGCCGATGATGTCGTAGTTGCGGGACTGGGCCAGGACTTCTAGCTCATCTATTTTATTCCTCATACTGCGTGCGTTCGTGTAAAAGCATTTCAAGTGCGTCTCCTTACACTCAGCACCTTGTGGATCTGACCAAAGGACCTCACTGGCACACAGCCCCTCTGATTCTAGCGTACCATCCCTTAGGTCTTCACCGGCGCGCCTGATTTTAGCCCCTTCCCCCTTCGACTCTAGTTTAAAGCCCTATCTATCAGCCCTGCCAACTCCTGACCAAATTTTATAATAATTGCCTGAAGTAACTAGGAAAATAAAACTAACATTCACATTTTTTAAGGAAAATGTACAGCATTGAAGAGGCTTTCAGGGTAGGGCATAGCTGCATTACCTGAGCGTTCCCTAGGCTCCCAACCTTAGATGCTATCGCGCTGGGGCAACTTGGTGTGCTAGCCCTAAGGAATAGTACGGAGCGTAGAATGGAGTGGAGACACCACGGCTAGGCTCTGTAACCAGGTGGGGACTTGATTGTTCTTGTGCACACCAAGACCGATAAGCTGCACTTTTTGCCACCCTGAGCCAAGGACCTGTCATGTTCTGACAAATGCTGTACCCTAGTGTACTTTTTGCTCATTATAATGTCATTATAATACCAAAACACACCTCCATCCCAAAAGCTACCCACCTCCAAGGTGCGACCACCCCTCACTGAGCATGCGCTGTGAATTTCTCAGAGCCTATTACTTTAAACGGAGACGGGAGAACTTTTCACCAATCATAACTAAGATATGCTTGACTAGAGTCACTCAAGCTCCACCTAAAAGATAGAAAATAATATAAATTGGCCCAAGAAAGAGGGGATGTCAGGGAAGATACCACCGTCAGGGGAGATACCAACCCGAGGAAATACAACTTCCTTAGGACCTCCTGACTCCTGGGATCAGTCGATGGGCTGAGCCTCTCTTCCCCCCCCATTGGGACGCCTTTGGGTGAGATCTGAATACTTGCTTATAAATCTCTCTAGAGTCTTTGATCTTTTTAACACGTTTATTTCTAGGCTGTGCACCTATAACACCTGAATATTTCATGCATGATAGCTTGCTTTTGCAGACAGTCACTATCGCTGGCAGTCCAAAAGAACCTGATTATCTGTTGCTGTAATAAACCATATTTGATTGCATTGTGATAGCTCTCATTAAATGCAACTAGGGTAAGGGTGGTTATCCGTGATAGTTCAGTGTTCTGAATCCAACTAGACCCCCAGGCGGTTAATGTGTTGTTGGTGAATGTCTGAACAGACCCCCAGAGGGTTAATGCGTTGTTGGTGAATGTCTGACTGGACCCCCAGACGGTTAACGCGTTGTTGGTGAATGTCCAACTGGTTCAGTACCCTGAATCCGACCGGGCCTGTAACGGTTAATCAGCTACACCCCTTAACGCGACAGCTGGGACTTCACACTCGCTTGGCACTAAAAGTGCATCTCATTCACACTGCACACAAGAGTCTCCCTGAACCCACCCCGAGGCAATATATGGTAAAGTTTGCCTTACCTTGGTCCACGCATGGAATTCCTGGTCCAGGTTATCAGCTGTAATCCCTGTGCCTGTGCTGTGTTGGGGCTGTGTCCTGGCTGTGCCCATGCTGCATCTAGGCTGGCCTCCATTCACCCCAGTGCTTCACAGAGCTTGTCTTCAGATTAACAGTCTTGGTCCTTTGTCAGCCATCCTGAGACAATCCACCACCCCCAACAGGCCTGCTGAAATCAGTGGGGAGCACCATCCTATCTGTGGTGCCAAGAACTCTTTGGTAGGCGACAAGATCCTGGACGAGCCCCCAAATTGTGAGAAAAATCTCAATAATTTTCTTCAGACAGGATCTTCTGTGAAGCTTTTTTATTCATAATTGCAATGGTGGGCATCCTGCAAGCAGGAGGGATGGTAAAAGTTTATCATAACGTTATATTTCCTATTACCCAACACCAGATTTCTCCCTTAATTCCTAACTGGTTGAGTGCTACAGGTTCACAACCTACTTGATGCACTTCTATACCATATATTGTATAATATAATTTGACCATCCATTAATTTCTCCTTTTTCTTTCTTCTCTCGTGACTAGAGGGCCCATGAGTTCTGTTTTTACTGATTTAATACTGCTCATCCTGTTTTTCTTAGCTATCCTCCTTATTTTGGGACAGTAGGACCTTCCCCTTATCTACTTTACATATTTCCCACTGCTATGCTGCACAACGATTTTTGAGTATGCAAGGTTAGTGGAACTTTCCACTGCAAAAACACCTTTATTGAAAAACAAACAAACAAACAAAAAAAAAAAAACAAACAACTTTGTTTCTCACATTGTCTCTCTTAGATCTGTTGTACTTTAGGGGCCAGGGTGGCCTGAAATCCACACATCACCTGCCTCCCCAACGAAGGAAACAAAGACATGCTAAAGCAGTTCATCCTGGAGAAGTCAAAAGCTGCCTAGTGCCTTGGGAGCCACGACCTCTGAAGAAAACTCACTGCAGCCAAGTAATGATTTAGGCCTCCTTGATGCCAACTGTTCATCGTACAGGACAAGGCAAAGCAGGGAAATCTTTTAGGGGTATGTAAAACAGTGAAGGCACTCAATTCAGTTTTAGAATGCAGGCATCCTGTAATTGTGGTGCTGGACGCACAGGGGATCACTCTACCTAGTGTGTGTGTCAAATAGTTCAAGCTGTAGGTGTTACATGTAATCAAAACATGTATAATCAATGGATATCTAAGAAATAATTAACATATTATTCATACTATTTCCTGGAAATCATTAAAGTATGTGAATATCTATGACATACATATATGCACATTTGCTTTTCCAGGTGGTCTTTCAGGGGTTTCTGCTGCTTGTCAAGAGTCTACCTCAATGTGTACCCATTGAAAAAATCAAAGGTGATGCGGTGACTCCTGGCTGCTAGCCGATAGCCTTTGCCCTGCCTTTGGCAGTGAGGCTGCGTTGGCCTCAGCAGGGCCAGACCTGGTGGTGTGCAGCCTCCAGTTGCATGCCCCCCAACTAGTGGGCTGAACCCCGCAAATTATGGGGCTGCCCCCAGCAACTTAATGGCACAGTTTTTCCCTTCCAGGAAAGGGAGCAGCATGGCCTTCTGGAGGAAGTCACCGGCCTTCAGCAGACGGTGAGGATGGGAACAAAGAACCGGGGGTGCCCCGCAGCACTGTGCCCTCACCCCAATGCACCACCAGCAGCCTTCAGTCCAATCTCACTGGGTATCAACCCACTTTCCTCTGGAGCAGAACTCAGTGCTGCTCGCTGAGGCCAAGGGAAGAAAAGAGAATCTGCAGGCACCAGAGGCACAGAAGGATGCCATCCTGCAGGTAAGAGGCAGCCAAGCCTTGTCACATGCTAACAAACCAGCTCCCTCAGCTGGGGGGAGACAACGCATGAGGCTGGCGGCCCCTCCCCCATTATGCCCATCTGTGGAGGCCAATGTGGCCACAGCCTCCAGCCCTGCTGCGTTGCTATGGTGTCCTGCTACAATCGGCCTTCGCCAAGGTGAGCAACATGATCCCTCTCCTCAAGTGAAAAGGCTCCCCAGGGCTCCAAAGGGATGGGAGTCACCACCGGCACCCCAAATTTGTTGCTGTTCCCCCCAGTTCTGCAGATGATGTGTGGCATGCAGGACCTGATGGAGGCTTTGCAGCACTACGAGGGCGCTGTGTGGGCATGGCCCCCACAAAGTCCCCAAATCCAGCAAAATGGAGAGGAGAAATGGGAGAAACCTTAACAAAGTCTTTTTCTTCCCCCAAACTCAAGGAGCTACAAGTGGAGATCAGCAGCCTCCACAGACTGCTGAGGCAGACACTGGAGGCTTTGGCCACGTAGGTGCTGTGGGTACTCGGGGGGACACAGGGCTCTCACTGGCTGAAAATGCCCCTATAAACTCCCAAATCTGCGTTTTCATCCTTTCTTCTAGCTCAGCCTCAATCGCCATACCTATTTGTGAGGCGGAGGTCAGGGCAGACGGCCGCCAGCTGCTTTTTGGGGCTGCATGCTAGAAATCGGGGCAGTCAGAATCTTAAGGCGTAGGAAGATGGGAGGGAAAAAAATGGGTAGAATTGTAATAAAGTGTGGGCATGCAAAGACCGTGGACACAAGTGTGGCCCCTGCAAACCTGCACTGGCTTGGAGTGAGGGCACATGGTGCTTTGGGTCCCCCAGAATTCCCATCTACCCCTTGCCCATACTGCCCATTTCCCCCCACCCCCACTTTCCAGCCCTCCCCGCATCCCCCAGTGCCCATCACCGCCACCCCCTCGATGCCAATCACTGCCCCAGTTTCCAGCCCCCCAGCCTCTTCCTCCCACAGGCGAGCCCCAGAGCCTGAGGCACAGCTGCTTAGCACAGAGCCGTGGAGGGAGGTAGGAATCATCAGAATCACATCTTTTCCCCCAGAAAATGTCAAGCGGGGGGCAGAGGAGGAACGGCCATATCACCGCCCCCTCAATCACCATGTTCCCCACAGCCATCCCAGTGTGCAAACCAGAACTGCCGGCGCACATGGTGGTAAGTGGGGGTCCCACAGCACCCCACACTGCAGGTCAGGAAAAGCCCGGGAGGTTTGGAGGGGCACTGCACCCCCCAGATCTCCCCCCAGACCACTGAGTGCCCCTGCAGGCTCCTCCCACACCTGCTACTGGTGCTGCTGCTGGCACTGCTCTGCCTCCTGCCCCACATCACTCCACGGCTGGAGCTGAGCTACCTGAGATCCCCCCCACTGTGAGAAGCCCCAGGTAAAGTGACCGGACCCTGCTGTGGGGCACATGGAAGCCCAAGCCCCATAGTGGGTACAGCAGCGCATGGGGAGGTGGAGTAGAGTGAGTGTGGAGCGGGGTTAGGCGGAAAAGGGGATGGAGGGGAGAATTACGGAGTGGAGTGTGGGGCTCTAGGGCAAAGCGTGGGTGGGCTGTGGGACAGAGCACAGTGCTTGGGGCACAATAAATGCCCCCCTGCCCTATAGTTTACCTGCAGGGGCCAGGCTGGGAGCCAAGGCACCAGGTCATTTCCCCAGCCCAGCCACCCCATCCTGCAGTGCCAGCCACCCAGGTAACACCCCTCTGCTTTTTCCAGGTCGCAGCTCCCCCTGCATAGCACTGGACCGCCCCCATGGAAGCTACTCACCCCTGTGCCGTGGGGCATGGGGGTGCACGCGAATGCCCCCAGTGAAGTCCCCCTCCCCCACAGTACCCCACTTCTGGGGGAGGCTCTGTATGTGCCGCCCCCCAAAAAGGAGGAATAAAGCTGTGCCTAGCACTGCCCTGCGTCACACAGAGCGAATGGCGGGCCTTTGTGGGCCTTTCTACCTTTTCCTCACCTACAGCTCTCTCAAGCTCCAGGGCCTCAAGTCTGTTCTGTAAGGGTACCTGGGAAGGTGGGGCCGGTGGGGGGGGGGCATCACCTGCGTTGTCGAGCAGGGACCTGTTTCCATTCCTCCTCAACTCCTAGGTCCCCTCCCTCTGCCTGACAGCAACAGAGCAAGGGCTTCACTCCCATTTGTGGTGTCTCACCCCAGTACCTGTCCTTCAGGCCCTGCAAGGAGTTGCTCCACAAGTTTATCTCCTGCTCACACTCCCTGATATCCCTCAACCTCTCCACCTCCTCCTTGAGCTCTGCCACCAGGCTGACCAGGTCATCCACCTGCTCGCACCTCACGCACACAGTCTCTCTGCCCCCCGCAGGTGGTAGCAACAGGCTCAGGCACTCCCTGCATCCGGAGACCTGAACTGCCGCAGTTTTGAGCAGGTAGTCAGTCTGGGTATGTACAGACTTCCTAGAGAGGGCACTGTGCCTGGTGGAGACCATTGCAGCTGAGCTAGTGGTAGAGTGCTGTTAGAGGAGTTGCTTGTATGGACAGGGGGGAAACGCTCTGCCCTGCCTGCTTGCCCTGCCTGCGCGAACTGCTGCGCCACTCCCTACTGATGCACCATGCCCTGTTTGCCCATCCTGGTTGCCGCGCTCCTGGTCACTCGCACTCCCTAGGGGCAGCTTTTGAACGGCTGGGGAGGGGGCACTGCTAACTCTGCCTATGCCTCGTCAGCCTCCCTTGTGAGGGCTGCCGGGTCCTGGCGGTTCCCTCATGTGGGCTTGATGCCGGAGAAAATAGCCCTGCCTGTCCGATCCCCTGCTACGCTACAGAACTCGTCTGCCTGGGAGCCGATTGCCTCAGCAAGGGGCTGCCTCTTGAGATGACCTGGCCCATCTCCTGACCCATGGGGTGCTTTAGGCTGTAAAGAGAATCAAAACCAAGCCTCTGATTGGGGTAATTTCATTTTCCATGCCACAAGACAGTGCAGATGGAGGTTGCTGAGAGCTTCCAAGCTCTCTACAGCAAGGTTAGGACCTCAGAAATTGAAACTGTAGATAAAGGTATTGTGTTAGTGCACATCACAGACAAACTTGGCCTGCTTTGTGTGATTTAACCAGTCTGGCATGTCTCTTTTGGCATTTCTGGGTTTAAAAAAAACCTAAAATGTAGAACTCTCAAACACACATAAGCACACAGACAGGAAAGAGGGATATGAGATACAACTTGGATCTCAGGGCAGTGCTGTCTCAGAGCTCTGATCATTAAATGACAGCAAAGACACGAAAGGCTGAGATCAAGAAGGAGGGAGGGCGGATGTTTGGAATGATGGCATTTGTCTTCTCAAGACACCATTATGTGTGATGAGTCCCACTTTCCTGAATGTGGCTGAACAGCTGTCTGCTGATGGAAAAAAGCAGATGATGTTGAGCAATGTTGTGGCTAAACCACAGCAAAGGCCAAGTGCATGGTCCTACAGCTGGGTCAGGGCAATCCCAAACATTAATTTGATCTGGTCAATGAGTGGATTGGGAGCTGCCCTGCAGAGAAGGATTTGGAGGTATTGCTGGAGAAAAATCTCAACATGAACCAGAAATGTGAGCTGACTTCATCCCCACCACCACCTGTTGTACCCCTGCAGAGTCCTGCCTTAAGGCACAAGGTGCAGGAACACCTTGCTGTTGAGAGCTGCGGCCATGTGGGAATGTCCATGACACAGCAGCAATTACAGTCAAGCCACCACAAATTTCACCAGATGTTTGCATCTGAACAGCTCCTGCCTATCCTCTGTCTCCACTAAGGAGCATTAGTAGCTCACTAATTAGCATTAGTGAGGTACCTCACATGCAGGTACCCATGTGGTGGATACATGAATTGAGGCCAGAGGAATCCCAGCTGCTGTGAGTCTGGGGCAGACATGGGAGGGAGCTGAGTCCCCTTCTAGCCCCTGGACTAAAACCCAGCATGAGATGCCTTGACTGACTCTGCTGAATCAGTAAAACCGCTGTATTGGACTTCTGGAGGGCTGACTTTGAGCTGCTCAGGACACTGGTTGGTAGAGTCCCTTGGGAGGCGGTTCTGAAGGGCAGAGGAGTCCAGGAAGGCTGGGCGCTCTTCAAGAGGGAAATCTTAATGGCGCAGGAACGGTCTGTCCCCACGTGCCCAAAGACGAGCTGGCGGGGAAGAAGACCGGCCTGGCTGAACAGAGGATTGTGGCTTGAGCTTAGGAGAAAAAAGAGGGTTTATAATCTTTGGAAAAGTGGGCAGGCCACTAGGGAGGACTATAAGGATGTTGCAAGGCTGTGCAGGGACAAAATTAGAAAGGCCAAAGCTCATCTGGAGCTCAATCTGGCTACTGCCGTTAAAGATAACAAAAAATGTTTTTATAAATACATCAACACAAAAAGGAGGACTAAGGAGAATCTCCATCCTTTACTGGATGCGGGGGGAAACTTAGTTACAAGAAATGAGGAAAAGGTGGAGGTGCTTAATGCCTTCTTTGCCTCAGTCTTTAGCGGCAATACCGGTTGTTCTCTGGATACCCAGTACCCTGAGCTGATGGAAGGGGATGGGGAGCAGGATGTGGCCCTCACTATCCACGAAGAAATGGTTGGTGACCTGGTACGGCACTTGGATGTGCACAAGTCGATGGGGCCGGATGGGATCCACCCAAGGGTACTGAGAGAACTGGTGGAGGAGCTGGCAAAGCCACTTTCCATCATTTGTCAACAGTCCTGGCTATCGGGGGAGGCCCCAGTTGACTGGCAGCTAGCAAACGTGACGCCCATCTACAAGAAGGGCCGGAGGACTGACCCGGGAAACTACAGGCCTGTCAGTTTGACCTCAGTGCCAGAGAAGCTCATGGAGCAGATTATCTTGAGAGTCATCATGCAGAACTTGCAGGGCAAGCAGGCAATCAGGCCCAGGCAGCATGGGTTTATGAAAGGCAGGTCCTGCTTGACGAACCTGATCTCCTTCTATGACAAAGTGATGCGCTGGGTGGATGAGGGAAAGGCTGTGGATGTGGTCTACCTTGACTTCAGCAAGGCTTTTGACACCGTTTCCCACAGCATTCTCCTCAAGAAACTGGCTGCTCTTGGCTTGGACTGGAGCACGCTTCGTTGGGTTAGAAACTGGCTGGATAGCCGGGCCCAAAAGAGTCAAAGAGTCGTGGTAAATGGAGCCAAGTCCAGTTGGAGGCCAGTCACTAGTGGCGTTCCCCAGGGCTTGGTGCTGGGGCTGGTCCTCTTTAATATCTTCATCGATGATCTGGACGAGGGCATTGAGTGCACCCTCAGTAAGTTTGCAGATGACTCCAAGCTAAGTGTGTATGTTGATCTGCTCGAGGGTAGGAAGGCTCTGCAGGGGGATCTGGATAGGCTGCACCGATGGGCTGAGGTCAACTGCATGAAGTTTAACAAGGCCAAATGCCGGGTCCTGCACCTGGGGTGCAATAACCCCAAGCAGAGCTACAGGCTGGGAGATGAGTGGTTGGAGAGCTGCCAGGCAGAGAAGGACCTGGGAGTATTGGTGGATAGTCGGCTGAATATGAGCCAGCAGTGTGCTCAGGTGGCCAAGAAGGCCAACAGCATCCTGGCTTGTATCAGGAACAGTGTGACCAGCAGGGCTAGGGAGGTGATTGTCCCCCTGTACTTGGCTCTTGTGAGGCTGCACCTCGAGTACTCTGTTCAGTACTGTGTGCCCAGAGGACGGAAGGAACCTCAGGGATTCCTTCAGGCTGTTTCCCAGCAGGTTCCCCTACGGCCATGTAGAGGGAGCCTGGTGGGGGACAGAGCAAGGGAGGCCTTGGGCTGGGCCTCTGCTGATGAGCTGGGCTGGGCTCCTGGACCCAAGGGGAGCTCCTGGCAAGTGGGCAGAGCTGCAGGGAGACAGCTCTGCCCAGGAGCAGCTCTTCTGCATAGCGCAGCAGGGCTGGGGGCACTGCCTGCAGAGACACAGTGCTTAAAGGCAGGCAGAAGTGGCAGGATGCACAGCGCTCACTGGGGGAGAACACTTCCCAGCCCTGAACCCGGTAAGTCTCTGGCTGGAGGGCAATGCAGCCACAGTTCCTGGAGGAAGGAGAAGCTGGGGGTACAGGCAGGGGTGCCCAGGGCTGTGGTGCAGAGCAGGGTCCCTGCTGTGTCCCAGGGGCTGTGTGCTGGGGCAGGGCCTCTGCTGCCTCTGCTGCCTGCCAGTCTCAGAACTCAGCCTGCCCGGGGAGCTGCCCAGGGCACTGTGGGGAATGTACTCGTTTCTGCTCGCATAGTTTTCTTCCTAGTATCTGGCTTGGGGCTGATGTTTTGTGGGTTTAGGATGAGAACAATGCTGATAACACATTGATATTTTAGTTGTTGCAGACCAGTTGCTACGCCAAACCAATGAACTTTGAGCTTCTCATACCACCCTGGCAGGAAGGAGGCAGGGGGTGCACAAGAAGCTGGGAGGGGACAGCTCCAGGACCATTGACTCTAACTGGCCAAAGGGATATTCACATGGCGTCATGCTGAACTGTGAAACTGTGGAAGTTGTCTGGAGTTTTGGGAGGGGTGCTGCTGCTGCTCAGGGTCCGACTGTACATCGAACAGCAGGTGGTGAGCAATTGCATAACTGTAATTTTCCATGCGTATTATTGTTGTTATTATCACTTCATTTTCTGTCCTATTAAAATCTTTCTCTCCACTCACGAGATTTTTACCCTTCTTTCGATTCTCTCCCCCATGCCAGTGTGGGGGTTGAGGGGAGTGTGTGAAGGCAGTACGGTGCTTGGCTGCCTGTTGGGTTAAACCAAAGCAGGGGAAAAGCTGCAGGTGGAAGGAGCCACCTCTGGCAGAGCCAAGTCCTTCTGCTGTCAGGAAGGTGCAGCATGCGGCAGGGCTGCTCACGGCCCCACATCTTAACCAGGGCAGCGGCAGGGGAAGTTTTTCACGAGGCAGAGATTTCCTGAGCTGTTTTCAGTTTCCACGTCTGAGGGGGGAGGAGGGGGAAGGGATGGAGCAAGAAATAGAAAAGGATCTGTCAAGTTTGAGCACATCTCTCAGACTCCTGAACTGTACACTTGATAGTTCATGAACTGAATGAAAATTTTGGGAGTACAGCAGGGAGAGGGTCTTTTCCTGTCTCTGCAGATCTCCATACACACAGGCAGCAGATGTCCAACAGCAGCTCCATCACAGAGTTCCTCCTACTGGCATTCGCAGACACACGGGAGTTGCAGCTCCTGCACTTTGGGCTCTTCCTGGGCATCTACCTGGCTGCCCTCCTGGGCAACGGCCTCATCCTCACCGCTGTAGCCTGCGACCACTGCCTCCATACCCCCATGTACTTCTTCCTCCTCAACCTCGCTCTTCTTGACCTGGGCTGCATCTCCACCACTCTCCCCAAAGCCATGGCCAATTCCCTGTGGGACACCAGGGCCATTTCCTACTCAGGATGTGCTGCACAGTTCTTTTTTTTCCTGTTCTTGTTTTCAGGAGAATATTCTTTTCTAACCATCATGGCTTATGACCGTTACATTGCCATCTGCAGGCCCCTGCACTATGGGACCCTCCTGGACAGCAGAGCTTGTGCCCAGATGGCAGCAGCTGCCTGGGGCAGTGGGGTTCTCAATGCTTTGCTGCTCACTGCCAATACATTTTCACTGCCCCTCTGTGAAGGCAATGCTGTGGACCAGTTCTTCTGTGAAGTTCCTGAGATCCTCAAGCTCTCCTGCTCACACTTCTACTTCAGGGAAGTTTGGGTTGTCATGGTTGGTGTCTCTTTAGCATCTGGCTGTTTTGTTTTCATTCTTTTTTCTTATGTTCAGATCTTCAGGGCTGTGCTGAGGATGCCCTCTGAGCAGGGACGGCACAAAGCCTTTTCTATGTGCCTCCCTCACTTGGTTGTAGTCTCCCTGTTTGTCATCACCGGAATTTTTGCCTATCTGAAGCCCCCCATCATTTCCTACCCAGTCCTGGATCTGGTGGTGGCAGTTCTGTACTCAGTGATGCCTCCAGCTCTGAACCCCCTCATCTACAGCATGAGGAACAGGGAGCTCAAGTGTGCTGTTAGGAAAGTGATTTCATGGATGTTTGTGAATATTGGTAAATTTCCCCTATTTTTCCAAAAGTGATTTCCTGGATACTTGTTTCATTATCATTATTGGGTTTTGTTTGATTGTTTGTTTTTAATCTTGAGCGTCATTCCACTCTTTCATTTCTTAGAAAAATGTTTTTTATTTATCACCATATCCACTGAGGAATAAAGCTGCTCTGTTTAATCTGAACATCATTTGCCTCCCTGTATTTCACCACTTACTGTCTCTTAGTATCTGTGTAATAAAAAGGTATCTCCTCAGTATACTGCCTGAAATCCTGCCTCTTCTTTCAAAGCTAATGCCAACAACATGGCTGAGCAGTGCGGTGGTTTCAAACTGATGGGCAGCTGAACTCCACCACACCACTCTTTCACCCCTCCTCCTCCAAGGAAAAGATGGAGAAAATAGAATAAAAAATGCCTTCAGGGTTCATTCGAGGGACAGGCAGAGCACTCACCTATGGCAGTCATGGGTGAATCAGACTCAGTGTAGGGTGATTAAGACAATTTACTGAGTGTTACTACAAGACTCCTCCATGGGCTGCAGTGTGGAGATCTGCTCTGCCATGGGACCCACAGGCTGCAGGGGAACAGCCTGCTCCACCATGGGCCTCAGGGGATCTGCCCTGCTCCATGTGGGACAGCCATGGCTATGTACCTCAGGGGATCTTCTGCTCCAGCACCTGGAACACCTCCAGCCTTCCTTCTGCAGTGAACTTCTGCAGACTGGTGTCTGCAAGATTCTTTCTCACTCTTCACTTCTAGCTGCTGCTGTGCAGCATTTTTTTTTTTCCCTTTCTTCTGTGTGTGCTCAGGCAGGTTCAACCAGCATCGCTAATTGGCTCTGCTCTGGCCAGCTGTAGTTCCCTTCTGGAGTTAGCTGGAACTAGCTCTTATTTATCATGGGGAAGCTTCTGAACTCTTCTTGCAGAACAGTGAGTTTGGCCTCTGCTACCCAAACATTGCAACATAAGCCCAGTGCAAGCAGCTGCAACCCAAAAGACCTTCGGCTCCATGGATCTGGGAGAAAAAAATCTCATTACCATGCTGTGAGTTATGAGAGACAGTGGATAGGATTTAGGAGTTGCGTATTGGTGTCTGGTGGTTTTACAGATGGTGAATGGTCATTGAAGTACATAGCCATGGATGTCCCACATTGAGCAAGACAGAGGACATCCTCCAGGACACAAATGTGGAGCTGTATGTGTTGCCTCTCTCCATGCTACCCCAGCCCAAGAGACAACATCGACTGGCTGCCTGGATGTCTGCTCCCCGAGCAGGGACACCAGAGATGGACATGACGTGTCTAGCTCAAGCGCCAATTTATTGCTGTGTAGCATAGCTTCTTATACCCATACACATGACTGCCCTAGATCCCCGTGACCCTTTGCTCCACCCACAGTCCCTCCCAATTCTCCTCTCACAGTATGGAGAGCTTAAGAGTTTTCCATGGGCAGCATGTACCCAGGGTGGGCAGTGACTGGCACCCCACAAAGTGAGAGATCGCCCAAGGTGGAGCCATCCATAGAGATACTGCCAAATTAAGATACCACAGGGAAACAAGGAATCCAAAATTCCTGTGGGATTATGTGGGGAACTAGCATGAACAAGAGAGGGAGGATGGAGAGGGATTAATGTCACCCTCAAGGAAATATCATCAGCTGGATCGAAAAAAAGACACCTGGAAACCCCTCAAGTCCTTGGAAATGTTCCCTAGTCTTTCTGAGCATCTGTCACAGCCACTGACCCCAGTGCAGGACATTAGCAGCAGGGATCCCAACCCAGCTGGGTCTACTTCCCACCCTGTGCAGCGCAGCCAGCGTGCAGTCACCTCTTGGGCACCACAGCCTGCTTGGTCTGCTCATAACACCACTAGCTCAGGGCCCTGTGCGTAGCATTGGAATGGGGCTGGAAACATCTGGAGAGGTGAAATGAGGGACGAGGAGAGATCAGATGGGAGCTGACCTTTTCTGGAAGTTGTCTCAAATACTGGTGTTCACCTAAAACAAGATAAGGTCTTGCCTGTGGGTACCCTAAAGCGTGCTCATCAGGCAGAGCCACAAGTCCACAGTTTCCTGGTGCTGCAATAGGCTCCACTAGGGAAGTGGCTGAAGAAGGACTGGTGCCCTCTACTCCACATTGCTTATCTACATAATTCTTCCTCAAGGGTGGCATTGATAGCAAGTCTGGAGTCCTGTATCAGGGCTTCCACTGATGGAAGCATGGCCTAGCATCCATATCAGTTTTCTACTGTTCCTCAGTCTGAGTCCAGCACATGTGCATGAGAAAGTCTCCCCCAACCTGTGTGCTGAACATTAGCCCAAAAGCCATCAGCAAGTCCTCAGCTTGGGTCCACCCCGAGGACTGGAGTGCATCTGTGCCCACAGGAAGGATGAGCCCTCTCCTTGGGCCTGTCCATGGCTGGATGCTTTTGCATGTGCCACAGGAAAAGGGAGCATATTGATAACAGACTAATGCCCCTTTCACCACCTCTGTGTCTGTGGGAATGACAGAAAATATCCCTCAGTCCTGAGATCCAGCCCAGCTTCTTCTTGCATCAGGAACCTGGAGAAATTCTCTCAGAATTTCTAACACTCTTGTGCACACAGGTAAATACACACGTACATGCACAAACACATACTCTCATAAATACACAGATGTGCACACAAGGCATGGACACAGCTGACCACACACAGAGCAACTCCAACAGGGAACAGCACCTTCACAGCCACTACACCAACACTACCAGCACACACAGAGCCATGAGCAACACACCTGGCCCCATCCCATTCCCCACCTCAGCCTGATCTGCTCTGAAGGTCACCAGTGCTCCACACATGACTTGAAGCACTTACCCATGGACACAGATGCACCCACGGCTATGTGGTTCCATGATTGCATGATTCACCCCCAACATGCCCTGGGGCTTACCACACTCAGACAGCAAATAGCTAGCAACAGAGCTGAAGAAGGCAGGACAGTGATCAGGCACAGGGCCTGACCAGACCAGCCCTGACCAGCCCCATATCTACATGTAGCTGGCCTCTTGCATCCCTCTCCCCTCCTCTTCCACAGGATTCTTCCTCCTCAGGACACTTTAATCCCTTCCTTTCTTACATGCAGTCCCATGCTCAATTATTAGTTCCCACCAATTACATTTTCCCCCATTGATTCCTTGTTTGCTATACCTGTACCCTCATTTGGTAATTCAGATACTATTGCCTACATCATCTGGGCCTCTAACAGGAAAGAGAGCGTGACATGTCACAGATTTCCTCTGTGCCAGGGTGAGGAGTGGCATGAACAGTCCAGGAAGGTAGTGTTTTGTGGTTAATGGGCTCCCTGCAGGACAGAAAAACATCCTTTTATGGCTATAGGCCTGAGTATTGCCTATGATTTTTTTAAGCATTTCAAACATTTCACTTCAATTGGCACACTTCAATCAGATGAAATGATTGAACATTTCTAATACAATGTTTGAGTTGTCCCATAACATCATTTTTTTTTTTTTTTTTTTTCCTGGATGCATATTACAGCAAGAGAAAAAATACCAATCTTTTCTTGTACTTGCATTGCCAGAACTCTGTCTCTTATGCACTTCACTTCAACTTCCTAGTCTTTCTGGTATTTCCACCTGGCCTTACGAAACAGACCATGTTGGAAGTAACCTTTCCAGCAGACTGTCTGGAAATGTGCATTTTCCATCCTTCTCCAGCCTCCCTTTCCCTTACTCTTAGATCATTTGGATACCTTTCACCAACCTAGTTGGTTCTCAGAACTTGAGGGAGCTTCAAGCTTGCCCATATTTCAGTTTTCTTTCTCATCACCCCTACAGCCAACTCTGTAATTGCATTTCTATTCATCTTTCCCTACCTATGTCAAACATTTATTGTATTGTCATCAGTTGTGGACAGTGCACCTCATTGGAGGCAACTTGGATTTGGCTCACTGTTGAGGACCATGGAGTTTGTTTGTTGTTAAATGTTAACAACAACAACATAAACTGTGCCTGTGTGCAGCCAGTTTTCTGAGGAAAGGAGGTGGGAGTTGGTGCAAAGGAGCTGTAACACCCAGTTACAGACTTTAGTGTAGAAGTCTGGTGTAAGGAAAAGTGATGTAAGTAAGTCCCAGCTGGTTGATGAGAGAAGTGGGGATGGAGAGGTTAGCACCTGGTTGTCTATACGGATTGGGACTTCAGGGCACTGCTTTTGCTATCCATCCAGTCCTCCTTATGAGACACATTTTATCAATGTCAACAGGTGAATGCTGCTATCACTTCTCAAACCTGAAGAATAATGGAAAAAAAATGGTTACATGTGGAAAATGTTATTTTGGGATGTGCTCATTGAAAACTTCCTCTTTAAGTGCACTCTTTAAACCTCACTAATTAACTGTACAAGTCTGAAAGACTAGATGAAAATGGCTCAATGGTAATGAGCCCCATGGTGCATTTAGTGCTAAGTCCATGAATCTCAGGTAGCAAGAAGAGAATGATGTAACTGCTGGAGAAGTTAAAGTCAGAAGGAAACTTTGAAGTGTCTGGGAGTATTAATGGGCCCCAGCGAGGGTCATTACTGACAAAGCCTCCCTATGGACTTGTTACAGCAGACAATTGGAGGCCATGATTGCAGGTAGGCAAAGGCATTGTGCAGGAGACTCAGATGCTGAGTAAAGGCCTTGGTTTGTTTGGTGAAGCAGAAAGGCCAAGCCCTGGCCCCCAGCCCCTAGGAAGAGAGGTCCTGTCCATCATAGTTGGCTCAGGGCTCTTCCTGGGGCGGTGGGATGTGGGGGTGTGTGATTCTGTGTCAAGGACAATGCTATGACACCTCCTGGACTCTCCACTGGGTTGCAAAGAGGCAACAAGGCCCCATTGTCATGAGCACAGCGTGTCTACTCGTGAGCCTCAGTAGCAGAGACAACTTCCATAGCCAAAGGGACAAAGACCTTGGTTCTGCTGGGGTCTTCCAGCTTTCCCAGTGCTCTTGATCTCCACCGCAGGCTGTCCAATGCTGTCCTTCTCCTGCCAGCTTTTCCCTGCAGGCTGCATGCACCCACTTCACTTCTTCTTGCTCTCATCCAGGCATTTCCTTACTTTCACTGATGTCTGCCCACCCTCCCTGACTGTTCCTTGAAACACAAAGGCATGGGCTGATCACAGACTCCTTCTGGGTGACCTCTGGCACCACAGCACTACCCTTTCAGTGACATTTCCTCCTTCTCATGCCCACTCTTCACATTCCAAGCAGTACTTTGTGGCTGTTTTGTCTCTTTGCTGCTGTTTCCCAAGACCATAGAAAGCTCCATGATCCCCAAAACACCCTTCAAGCAGGTTTCCCAACCCATCAGCCTTCTGGAGCCCTATGATCCGACAGGACAGAAGAAACCTCACCAGGATATTCAAAGCAACATGCCTGCAGCTGGCCTTCCAGCTTCTCAGGGAGATGTAACCAAGTTGTGTGCCTGTTACTGTCCCACCATGTGCTCTGGCAGAAGGGACGTGAAAACCCACAACCAAGGCCTCTTTCTGCATGGGGCCTGTTATAAGTTGCCCCCTTAATTAATTTTTAGAGAGCATTGCATTAATAATAGAAAGGAATTTATTGAGTAAGCAACAGCAAGCAAAACAGCGCTGGGCGGCCGGGGAGTCTCGGCTCCGCCAGTGGCGCGCACCTCACCCCCGCCAGGGTCCCTTTTTATATCTTGGTAATTCTGGGATTACGCAGCACATCCTGGTATATTCTGCGACTGCGCGCACTGTTGCTAGGGGGTCGTCTCTGTCCCTCTGGTGGTCGTGAAGATGAAGGCCGTAGTCTTCCTCCGCGTTGTGGTTCAACTTCTTTTTTTTATTTGGTCATGTTGGCCCAGCGTGAGACAGGAATGCAGGATGTTGATACACTAGTTTAGCAACTTATCAGGAGATGGTTACATGAACTTTGCAGCAGTGTCTTTGAACAAAAGAGGCAACTGAGATGCAGAAGGAGAGAAGGGGAGGGGGTTCTCTTTTTTGTTACATTAAGCAAAAGAATTTTCATAGTGTCTAGCCAAGTATTATACATCTTACTTCAGCAGGGAGCTTTTGCAACTCCTGCTCCTCAAACGGAACTCCTTGTTTTATAATACAAAAGACAATGAACAAACATTTATTGTGTATTACAATCCCTCCTTTTTCTTTTAGTTACTCATTTTGTTCATTGAAGCTCTGCAATGCCTGGCTATTAAGAACTAATGTTTCCTCGATTCCTTCATTGGTACTTATTGGCTCGTATTTGGCATGTATGAGCATTAGATGTGCCGCTTCTAAACACCCCTTTACAATCGCAATCAATTTATTAAAAATACGTGGTCCAAAAGTTAGTGCTATTATTAATAACAACAAAGGTCCTGCTATTGTTGATAATAAAGTAGTAAGCCAAGGTGAATAATTAAACCAAGATTCGTACCAGCTCTGTCAGGCTTCATTCTCCCGTTTCCTTTTTTTTTTTTTTTTTTTTTTTTCAACCCTTCCCTGGGTCTTGCCATTGTATCTCTTACCACTCCAGTGTGATCAGCATACACAGCATTCCTCTTTCAGAGCTGCAAACAGCCCGTCCTGTTGTAAAAAAAAAACAAACCAAATCTAATCCCCTACGATTTTGTAACACTACCTCTGAAAGTGACCTGATAGATTTTCCAGGACTGAGATGGATTGTTCAATTTGTGTCAGGTCCTCGTCCACAGCAATGTGTAAGGAAGTAAATTCTTGATTTTGTTTAACCAATGAGGCTACCCTGATCCCCACTCCAGCTCCTCCCAGGATTATTAGGGTGGCCAAAGTTAGAGCCGTGAATGGTTCCCATCTTTCCAGATGATAACTTGCCACTGTGTGCTGGGTATACATACAATCCTCAGGGTGGTATAGAATCCTTGGTATAATTATCACCTGTATACAAAAATCACGAGATGCATTAAAGAGTTTTAGTGATAGACAAGGAGTTACGCCCACTCACGAACAAACCCACCTAGCGTTGTTGGCTGGGATTAGCCACTTGGTTGATTGTTTTCCATTCTCCATGGTATTACATAGGTGACACTTCCCACTAGGAACCGTGCCCACACACCTACCACCTCCAGTGACTTGTGTTAGTGTTACCCTTATGTCTTTTCCCCAACTGCAATGTAGAGGGCTGTTCTTGTTTGTGCGGGTGGGCTCCCCAGGATCCCCAATAGCATCATAATATGAAGGCCTTATACTAAAGCATAATCAACAGTGTTTTGTTACATTTGGGCTTGTTTTGTTTAATAATTGGTAGCTGGCATTCATGACCCCCCCATATGTTATTCTCAACTATGTTATCATTCTCAGCTTTACCTGAGCTTGTAGGGCTGCTGAGGGTTGGCACTGTAGTATTTTCCACAGGCTGGATTCCCTGGACATTTTCTGACAATACCTCATTTGTTCCTACTGCCTGGGGCCTATCAGCATCCTCCTTTTTATTAGTATGAGTCCTCCCCTATCTGTTCCGTGTTCGTAAAATCTGACATTTTCCTAGTACCCAGCTAGTATCGTCCAAGTTTGTTATATTTATATATAGAACCTTGCAAATTTCTTTATTTCCGTGGAAGGTTCCTGTATACCCTATACCATGCCCTTGCCACCTGTAACGGGGATCCACTTGTCAATTACAATCTTGCGGCCCATATCCACTTGTAAGAATTTATTCCGACCAGCCCCGAGTGTCCAGTCCGTAGCAATGGTTTCAGACCCCCAGTATGCACAATAATACACGTTCGGGTAATTACAGTACCCCTTTCCTGGGTTAGAACTTGGGCAGAAATGAAATCCTGATTGGTTAAAGCATGGCTGCACTGACACCAGGTCACATAATGTGATGCGGAAACTGGGAGCACCCGCTGTCGTTGTTTGCTGGATGATGAATTGATCCTCCCATCTGATTAAGCTCCATTTAAAAGGCTGGTGGGGATGCGCAGACCCATAGCTGACCAAAACGATGATACTGACTCCCATGTATCGTAGGAGGTGGTCGGAGCCCATCTAAATTGTCGGCCCCTCAGTCCCCCACCGTTTTCACTTCTCTGCCTCGCTTGTCAGTTCGGTTGCAGCGAACTACAAGGTATCGGTTCTTCTTGGCAGCAGCAGTGTTCTTCAGGGGAACCTACCAGGGAGCCTTCGAAACAGGGCCTCCTCCCCTTCCCACGATACACAGATAATATACAATACTTATCGAGTCCGTCTTAGTGTCAGCTTCAAGTCGTCAGGGCCTGGAGCTGCCTCCCATTTACCTTCCCGGACTGGTCCTTTCACACGGCTGGCATGCGTCCATCCTTTCTGCGCAGTTTGAATAGCCGTTTCTGTGGTAAGCAAAACAACAGAGGGGCCTTCCCCATAGTGGTGTTAAAAAAAGTCTCTTTCCAAGTCTTAATTAGAATTGAGGGTGATCAAGTGGCAATTCCGAGTCATAGGGCATACCATATAGCATTTCAAAAGGAGAAATTCCTATACCAGTTCTGGGCTGTGTCCATATGTTTAACAGTGCAAGAGGTAAGCATTTTACCCAAGAAGCCTTAGTTTCCAGCACAAGTTTTGTTAGTTGTTTCTTAATTTCACCATTCATTCGCTCTACCTTTCCAGAAGAGGAGGGGTGCCAAGGGCTGTGAAAATCCCACTCAATCTCTAAGGCCTGCTTTAATCCTTGCAGTAAAGCTTTACACCCATTCAGTCAATTAGGACAAACAAGTAACTCAGTAAAGTCTACCTGTATACTTTGGAAAGGTCAAAGCCCTGGCTCCCGTCCCCCTCTAGACAGGTTACAGAAGACCATTTTATTTACCCTTTGACATATAGTACATCCTCTGCATCTGTGCTTCCCTAAAGTATATATTCCTACACAGACATGCTTTCTTAGAACAACATCACACATTGCTTGCACCTCCCAATGACTCTTCTGATGTAAAACAGTTAATATTTGCCTCATTATCACTTTATTCAGCATTTCTCTCCCATCAGGGAGTATCGATTTTCCTTAAAATGATCCACATATTTATAACATTAATACCTCCTTGGGAGGTTGTAATTACTCCAAAATCTTTTTAGAATTTACCCAAATAGATAGGTGGCCCTGTAAACCCCTGAGGTAAAATTGTCCACCTATATTGTTGCTTCCGCCCCCATTTCAGGGTCTTTCCAGTCAGAGGTGAATATACATGTATGTTTGCTCTCAGGGCCAGAGAGCACTCCATTAATAACACTGTTATTCCAGTCTAACAATTTACTATTTGAATGCCCAATTTAATCATCAAATCCCTTCCCAACAAGTTAGTCTCTGCCTTGGATACATACAATAATTGCCCAGTGATCATTTTATCCTCTGGTCTCAGTTTAGTATTCCCCAAAAGTGGCACTATTATCCCAGTCCCTTCTACCCCCATCACATTTAGGGTTTCATTGGTTAATTTAATCCCTGATGCTTTACAAGTCAGTAATGACTTAGCTGTTCCAGTGTATTGGGTTTGATGGCAAGGTTTGGGGGGTGTGAGGGGTGTGGGGGTGCGAAACTGCAGTGGCAGCCCCCGTGAAAAAACAAAACAAAGCAAAACAAAAAAAAAACCAGAAACCTCCCCATGGTAGATAAGGGACAATTTCATCTGGCCCTAAAGGGGCCCACTGCTGCCCAGAGCCAAGCCATAGCAACACAGTCCGTGCCTCTGTGAGAGCACGTCCACGAAAACAAACAAACAAAGAAACAAACAAAAACCTGCTGCTCAACAGCAGTTGGGAGAGCAAGAAACCCCCCCGCAGACACCAAAGTCAGTGCAGAAGGAGGGGGAGGAGGCGCTCCAGGCGCTGGAGCCGAAGCCCCTCTGCGGCCGATGGAGAGGCCCCTGGTGGAGCAGGCTGTTCCCCCCTCCCAGATGCTTGGGAAACTGAACAAACACCACAGCAAATATGCAAATATACCAAAACTTCTAGACTGTTACTTAGATAATGCCTACATCACCTTTCCCTGCTCATTCAACTTTGAATACCTTTAACACTTTCAACAAACCTTTTAACACTTCCTTTATCTTTCTCTAGCCTTTACTTTTCTAATGCCGACATCAAAGGCTCAGTCAGGGGCCAACTTAATTCCATACCTTTTCCCTCCAAGATGCAGAAACAACATCAATATACAACATTTCATCCTGTTTTCCTTCTTTCCACAAAAACAACATTGACTGTAATATGGTGTTATAATCAGTAGTGCCATTTAGGGGCCACTCCGCTCCATCCTCTAGTTTATAAAGTGGCCACCACTGATTACAATATTTGATAAAAGTTCTTTTACTTTCTGTACCCTCTCACCCCACTATATCCCTCCAATGTGTTAGTATACATCCTAGGAGGCTTTTCCTCGGGATTTCTTTGCTTTGAACTTTTCCTATTGTAATCTACAGTGGTTAATATTCCACCGTTTTCCTAGAAGCTCTTTACTAGTCAATCCCAATCCCTTCAAAATCCACAATATACAGATACACAAGTAAAAACAGACCACTGTAAATTAACTGCCTGTAGACAATTACACTGGGGACATTTAAACCTGATGAGCCGATAATATGCCTGGGCAAATTTTGTTCCCTTAGACATACACCTCAATGGCAGTTCTTATATTTACATATTAACATATTAACATATGTATAAAAGAACACTTTAACAAAAATGCCCGGGCTTTTATATATACAATATACAATGTACAGTTATTATTCCAGTTAGAATTATTCCTCAGCAGCTGCAAACATTATGCCAGTTGCCATTAAAGATCACTTACCCTCCTCCTGTCTCTTTCTTAAAATCTCAGACGTCCCCGGAGTTAATGGGGACTGCCACATATTCCTAGTCACTGGTCCCTGAGTGCTAGAATCAGAGTTGCTATCAGAGTCTCCCTGGGGTTGCAGATTAGGAAGCCCGGGAGTCGGAGGGGCTGCAGGTGGGGGTGGTGGAATATAGGGAGGCAGTGGGGCTGGAATCTCTAATTCTCGGTTTATCTTGTGCCTCCCATCCCCTCCTTTTTCTTTTAGAGGATATAAATTGGCTCGAGTTTCCGAGCTGATCCACAAATGTGCATATTCACTTTCTTCCAAACTAAAAGGTTCTTTTGAGGTTACATAAATATTTAGGGCCTGGCAAACCCAATCTTCAAAGGACCCAAACACAGGCCAGTAAAGGTGGTCTCCTCAAATCTGTTTACCACCCCAAACTTCAACACAATAATCTATCATTTTTACTTTATTCCTTCCCCGCCTAAAAGGGGAATCCTCCCAATTTTTAATCATTAATCCCGGGGTAACCTAACATCAGACGTTACCCCGCCCATGGGACCAGAAGGCTTACTCTTCTTCTGTCCCATCTTCTGGAGCGCCTTCACACATACACACAAATCGCTTCCCCCTTTTTGTGGCCCAGTCCCTCGCGGGATGTGGGAACCGCACTACCGAGGGGTCCGCACTCGCTTCGTCCGCAATTGGACGTCTCACAACGACACGCTCCAGGATACCCAACCCCAACCGAACGGATCACCGGCCTATACTTACTCACTCCTGAGTCTTCGTTCGGTCTTCGTGCACAAAGATTACTAGGGGTTGCCGGCTTTATTTGCTTGCTGCCGAATTTAGGGTTCGTCGGTGAAGGATTTGAATGAAAGCAGTCCTAGCGAAGGCCGCTGAAATCAGCGGGGCGCCCCCTCCGAAGGTCTTTCAATCAGATTGCCTTCATCCGAGTCACAGCACCAAATTTGTTATAAGTTGCCCCCTTAATTAATTTTCAGAGAGCATTGCATTAATAATAGAAAGGAATTTATTGAGTAAGCAACAGCAAGCAAAACAGCGCTGGGCGGCCGGGGAGTCTCGGCTCCGCCAGTGGCGCGCACCTCACCCCCGCCAGGGTCCCTTTTTATATCTTGGTAATTCTGGGATTACGCAGCACATCCTGGTATATTCTGCGACTGCGCGCACTGTTGCTAGGGGGTCGTCTCTGTCCCTCTGGTGGTCGTGAAGATGAAGGCCGTAGTCTTCCTCCGCGTTGTGGTTCAACTTCTTTTTTTTATTTGGTCATGTTGGCCCAGCGTGAGACAGGAATGCAGGATGTTGATACACTAGTTTAGCAACTTATCAGGAGATGGTTACATGAACTTTGCAGCAGTGTCTTTGAACAAAAGAGGCAACTGAGATGCAGAAGGAGAGAAGGGGAGGGGGTTCTCTTTTTTGTTACATTAAGCAAAAGAATTTTCATAGTGTCTAGCCAAGTATTATACATCTTACTTCAGCAGGGAGCTTTTGCAACTCCTGCTCCTCAAACGGAACTCCTTGTTTTATAATACAAAAGACAATGAACAAACATTTATTGTGTATTACAGGGCCTATCAGGCTCTCAGACAGAGGGCATCTTACAATCAGTGTGCCAAGCAAGTGCCTTCTGCTGCCTGTTTCAGGAAGAGGTCACCTCACAGGCCCTGTGCCCAGCCATGTTACTGCTGCTGGCCTGTCAGCTCCAGAGGCAGAGGTGACCAGATGCTTCATACTGGAGTTTCTGAGGCACAACAGACCTCTAATAACATACCCACTTAGCAACTTGGTTGTGGGCCAGGACCAGACCAGATAAAAATTAAGCTTCTTACATGAAATTTATCAAGTTTCTACTTTCTACTGCTGCTTCAAACATGGAAACATTCTTCACAGCATCTACTGTGTTCATAGTAACAACAGATGCATGTGAGAAATACCTCAATATCTTTCTCAGACAGGGTCTTCTGTGAAGCTATTTCATTTGTGATTGCCATGGTGGGCGGCCTACAAGCAGGAGCCCCCAGCGAATGTATATCATTACATTATATTCCCTATTATCCAACGCTTAATTCCTCATAGGCTGCATACTACAGGTTAACAAGTGACTCAATGCTTATTACTATACCATATATATACAAATTTATTTGATCAACCATTAATTTCTCCTTTTTTTTTTTTTTTTTTTTCTTCTCTCATTACCAGAGGTCCTATGATTCTTTGTTTTTACTGATTTTGCACTACCTTTTTTTTTTGAATTGAAGTAACTCATTCCCTTTGAGGTAACTCATTCCCTTTGCCCAGATATTGCAATCCAAATAATATTTCATACGGTGAAACTCCCACATCTTTTTTTGGTGCAGTTTGAATTTGGAGAAGTGCCAAAAGTAAGCACTTGGTTCAGGTGAGCCAAGTTTCCAGAACTTAGTAAATTGCTTCTTTGCTGTCTGATCCGCTTTATCCTTCCAGAAAAGGAAAGATGCCAAGGAGTGTGAAATTCCCATTTAATTCCTAGAACTCACATTAGCCCTTGCAATATTTGTGCTGTAAAGGGACTTCCTTGATCAGAGTCAATATTTTCAATGATTCCATATCAGGGAATTATCTGTTGTAGAATTACCTTAGCTACCATGCTCTCAGTAGCAGATACTGAAGGGAAAGCTTCCACCCAACTTGACAAATGATCAACCAAGACTAATAAGTATTTAAATCTACCTACTCTAGGAAGTTCTGTAAAATCTACCTGTATACTTTGGAAGGATTGAATTCCTTGTTCTTGCCCCCCACTTTGGGCTGACTGCAGATAATTTTCCTATTTACCTTTTGACATATTACACAACTCCTGCATACTTGTTTAGCCAGAGTATATACATGTATATGGTATAGTAATAAGCATTGAGTCGTTTGAACCTGTAGTACTCAGCCAAAGAGGAAAGGGGAGGAACCAAGCATCGGGTAATTGCGAATATAAGATTATGATATACTTTTGTTGGGCACTTCTGCTTGCAGGACACTTGCCATTGCAATCACAAATAAAATAGGTTCACAGAAGACCCTGTCTGAGAAAATTATTGAGGTAAGCAGAGATTATTGAGGTAAGCAGAGAGCAAAATGAATGATATTCACAGTGTACCAGGTAGTGAGGCAGACGGTTGGAGATAGAGGAAGAAAACTTTCAGGGGGAGTCGGGCCTAGGATGGAAGGCAGAGGAAGAGAGACAAAGGTATGGCAGGCAAGGAAAGCTACCCGTGTTGCAGCCTAAATCCTAGCAGGGACAGGCTTTGAAAAGATGTTTTAAGTGTGTCCAGGACGGCCATTTCAAATAGGAGTATCCGGGGTGGAAGAAGGAGAGATTGCTGTTACAAATTCAGAATAGGGGAGTAGTGGCTTCTCAGGAAGCTAGTCCCACTGAGAGCCCCTGATAAATGAAAAAGGGCTCAAGGGTTGAGATGAGGACAGGGAGATCACTCTACTATTATCGCCACGGGCAAAACAGACAACATAGGGAGATTAATAAAATTTATTACCCATTGCTGAGGGGCTGGAGCAGTGAGAAACAAAGAAACAAGCTGGGGGCACTTTCCCCCATCCACCTCCTCCCCACCCTTAGTGGATTAGGAGTAGGGACTGCGGTCAGTCTGTGGTGCTTCATTTCCACCACTCCTTCATGGTTGCTCTCTCTCCTGCTCCAGCATGGGGTCCCTCCTGTGGGGTGCTGACCTTCCTGGGATGGTCCTGTGGGGGTTTCTCCATGGGCAGCAATTCTTTGGGAGCTGCTCCGGGTGTAGGTCTGTGCTGCGGGGTCCATCTGTCAGGAGTGGTTTCCTTCAGCTTGGGACCCCCATGGGCAGCAGAACTCCCTTGCTCACCTGATCCTGCATGGGCTCCTCTCCACGGGCTGCAGTGTGTAGATCTGCTCCATCATGGTACACCGTAGGCTGTAGGAGGGACAGCCTGCTCCACCATGGGCATCTCCTCAGGCCACAGGGCAGGTTTTGGCTGTGGCACCTGGAACACCTCCTCTCGTTCCTTCTTCACTGACCTTGGTTTCACTGACCTTGGTGTCTGCAGGAAGGCTTCTCACTCCTTGCTCTCCCAGCTGCTCTTGTGCAGCGGTGTTTGTTTGTTTGTTTGTTTGTTTTCTTGGATGTGCTCTCGCAGAGGCACAAACTGCATTGCTCAAGGCTTGGCTATGGGCAGCAGTGGGCCCCTTTGGAGCTGGCTGAAGCTGGACCTTATCTAACATGGGGCAGCTCCTGGATTTTTCTCACAGATGCCACCACTGCAGCTCCCCTCCCCCATTGCCCCCCCATCCCCCCAGAATGTTGCCACGAAATCCCAATACACTGAGGCAGCTAGGTCATTGCTGGCCTGTAAAGTATCAAGGCTTAAATTAACTAATGAATCCCTAAAGGTGATGGGGGTAGAAGGGACTGGAGTAACAGTGCTACTTTTTGGGGACGTCAAGCTGAGACTAGGGATTAGATGATCACTGGACAATTATTGTACATGTATGTACCCGAGGCAGGGACTAACTTGTTGGGAAGGGGGTTGATGATGAAGTTGGGCTTTCAAATAGTAAATTGTTAGACTGGAATAACGGTGTTATTAATGGGGTGTTCTCAGGCCCTGGAAGCAAAGATTTATTTGCCTTTGAGTGGGAAGACCCTGAAATGGGGCAGAAGCAACAATACAGATGGACAGTTTTAACTCAGGTGTTTACAGCGCCACCAAATTTATTTGGGCAAGTTCTAGAACAAATTTTGGAGCAATTCCAACATCCGGAGGAGGTGTTGCTGTTATAATATGTGGATGATGTTTTATTGTGAGGACAGGAGAAAACCGTTGTGAAGGAAGTCACTAACATGCTATTAACTTTCTGGGAACAGAGGGCTTGAGAGTATCGAAAAATAAATTACAACATGTGGAAAGAGAAGTCAAGTGTTTAGGGCATCTAGTGAAAAAGAGAAAGAGGTTTTTAAGGAAATAGGAGCTATGTAGTCTGAAGGAAAATGGATACTTCCTGATGGGAAGGAAATGATGGGTAAAGTGCTAATGAGGCAAATATTAACTGTTGTACATCAAAGAAGTCACTGGAGAATTTAAGCAATATGTGATGCTTTCCTATATAAATAGAAATGTGCAGGAACATACATGTATATTTGATCAACCATTACTTTCTCTCTTTTTTTTTTTTCTTCTCCTTCTTCTCTCATTACTGGAGGTCTCATGATTTTTTGTTTTTACTGATTTTGCACTGCTTGTTCTGATCTGCAGTTCAGGAATTTGGCAGCAGAGGGCAAATCAACCCGCAAAATGCCCTCACAAACCAAGGTTCTGGGCATAATTCTCCTGTAGTCTTTAATTGTTATGGGGATAATTAAGGAGAGGCCAGGAGTCTCCTTAAAGTGAAAGAATTCAATAATAATAATAAACCTTCAAGGAAAGTATTTCTTCTTTCTGCTATATTTGCTTTCTTCTTCTTCTATATTTGTTTGCCTACAGATTAAGTGATATCAGCAATCTCCAACTGATATTGATCCTGAATGTCTTCTAAGGGACTCTGAGCATTTAGGGAAATCAAGACACTTTCTGCCAGGCACTCCATGCAGTCTTAATCCCTACCCTCCAGCCCCACCCTTTCCTTCATCAGCCACCCGGAACTGACAGCTGCTGTGACAAGCTCTGATATTTTTTCCACTAGCATTGCATTGGAATGTTTTTAATCCCCTTGGCAATTCCCACCTGATTTCCTTGGAGAATGAGCTGCATACAGACACAGAAGGTAGTCATAACTGACAGAAATGAAAAACAAAAGGCACAGTTCAGTAAAAAAATAAAGACACTCTTTAGTGTATATTAAGATCATGTTACTTCCAATTATTTCCAGTGAAGAATGTGAGAGGAATAGAAAACATATTTTTTTGTGTGTGTGTGTCAAAAACAAATTTTAAGACCCCTCCCAAAACACTCCCTGCCCAGGACTGCATTTCCTGATATTCACTGTTTGTACATAGAATCACAGAACTGAAGGGGTTGGAAGGGACCTCGAAAGATCATCAGGTCCAACCCCCCTGCCAAAGCAGGTTCCGCAGAGCAGGCTGCCCAGGTAGGCGTCCAGACAGGCCTTGAATATCTCCAGAGAAGGAGACCCCACAACCTCCCTGGGCAGCCTGTTCCAGTGCTCCATCACCCTCACTGTGAAGAAGTTCTTTTGCATGTTGGTGCGGAACTTCCTGTGCTCTGTCTTGTGACCATTACTCCTTGTCCTGTCCCCGCAAACCACTGAAAAGAGGTCGGCTGTCCTGGTTTCAGTTAGAACAGAATTAATTTTCTTCCTAGTAGCTGGTGGAATGCTGTGTTTTGGCTTAGGATGAGAAGACTGCTGATAACACCCCGATGTTTTAATTGTTGCAGAGCAGTGCTTATACCAAGCCAAGGACATCTCAGCCTTTCGCTCTGTCCTGCCAACAGGCAGGCTGGGGGTGCAGTAAGAGCTGGGAGGGGACAGACCCAGGACAGGTGACCCAAACTAGCCAAAGGGGTATTCCATACCATCTGACGTCATGCTAAACAATATATAGGGGTGGCTAGCCGGGGGGAGGGGGCCGGACTGCTCGGGGTTAGGCTGGTCATCGGTCAGCGGGTGGTGAGCAATTGCATTGTGCATCACTTGTTTGTACATATTATTATTACTTTCCTATTATCACCATTGTATCATTATTACTATTATTATTATTTTGTTATTATTATTTTCCTGTCTTATTAAACTGTCTTTATCTCAACTCACGGGCTTCACTTTCCATTTCTCTCCCCCGTCCCAGAGAGGGAGGGGGGAGGGTGAGCGAACGGCTGCGTGGTGTTTAGCTGCCAGCCAGGTTAAACCACGACATCGGCCAAATCCCTCTGTCTCCCACACCTCGGGTATTTATACACATTGATGAGATTTCCCTCTCAGTCTTCTTTTCTCCAGGCTGAATAGACCCAAGTCTCTCAGCCTTTCCTCATAAAGAAGATGCTCCAGGCCCTGTATCATCTTTGTGGCCCTCCGCTGACTCTTTCCAGGAGATCGCTGTCTTTTTTTTACTGGGGAGCCCAGAACTGGACACAGTACTCCAGGTGAGGCCTGACCAGGGCAGAGTAGAGGGGGAAGGTCACCTCCCTTGACCTACTGGCCACACTCCTTTTAATGCACGCCAGGATCCCATTGGTCCTCTTGGCCATGAGGGCACACTGCTGGCTCAAGGTCAACCTGTCATCCACCAGGATCTCCAGGACCTTCTCCTCAGAGCTGCTCTCCAGCAGGTCATCCCCCAGCCTGTACTGATACATGTGGGTGTTCCTTCCCAGGTGCAGGACTCTACACTTGCACTTATTAAACGTCATTTGGGTTCTCCCTGCCCTTCTCTCCAGCTGGTCCAGGTCTCACTGAATGGCAGCACAGCCTTCTGGTGTGTCAGCCACTCCTCCCAGCTTTGTGTCATTGGCATATTTGCTGAGGGTGGACACTATTCCCTCATCAAGGTCGTCGATGAAGATGTTGAACAAGACTGGACGCAGCACCCACCCCTGGGAACACTGCCAGTCACAGATCTCCAGCCAGACTCTGCGCTGCCGATCACCACCCTCTGAGCTTGGCCAGTCAGCCAGTTCTCAACCCACCTTACTGTCCACTCCTCTATCCCACACTTTCTCAGCTTTGCTAGCAGCATCCACTGCTCTCCCCTCATCTACCCAGCTGGTGATGCCATCATAGAAGGCAACGAGGTGACCAAGCACGACTTTCCCTTGGTAAATCGATGCTGACTACTCCTCGTAACCTTCTTGTCTTCCAATTGCTTGGGGATGGCATCCAGAGCAAGCTGTTCCAACACCTTTCCAGGGACAGAGGTGAGACTGACTGGCCTGTAGTTTCCCGGATCCTCCTTCTTGCCCTTCTTGAAGACCGGAGTAACATTGGCTATCCTCTGATCTTCAGGCACCTCTGCTGTTCTCCAGGACCTTTCAAAGATGATAGAGTGGTTTGGCAATCAACTCCCTTAGCACACATGGATGCATCCCATCGGGACCCGTGGATCTGTGTGCGTTGAGCCCACTCAGATGCTCCCGAACCACTCCCTTGTCAACAAGGGGGGAGATCTCCACTTCCCAGACTCTTTCTCCTCCCTCCAGGGTCGAGGAGTCCTGGGGGGGGAGTCCTTGAAGCAAAGACTGAAGCAAAAAAAGCATTCAGTATCTCCGCCTTCTCAGCGTCTCCCATTACCAGGACACCCCCCTTGTTCAGCAAGGGACCCACATTATCCCTAGTCTTCCTTTTACTGTTTACATACTTTAAAAAAAGCCTTCTTATTATCTTTTATCTCTTTTGCAAGCCTCATCTCTAGGTGGGCTTTAGCCTTCCTTGTTGCATCCCTGCAGGCCCTGGCAACACTTCTATACACCTCCTAAGAGGACAGGTCTTTTTTCCACATTTCATAAACCTTCCTCTTCCTTTTGATCTTATCGATGAGTTCCTTGCTCATCCATGCAGGTTTCCTGCCCCCCTTCCCCGATTTCCTACTCTTAGGGATGCACCGATCCTGAGCATGGAAGAAGTGCTGTTTAAATGTAGCCCAGCTCTCACATGCACCCTTGCCCTCTAGCAACCTAGCCCATGAGATACTCCCAAGTAGGTCCCGGAAGAGGTCGAAGTTGGCTTTCCGAAAATGTGAGTCACATGCTGAAATCCTGAGCTCTCTTGATTTAGGAAGGGAAGCCAAGAGACAAAATGAATGAAATACTCTAATTTTCAAAATTTTTAGTCTTGTCTATTAATACTCATCCACATTTGCAGCCATTCCCACAAACATATTACTTCCCAACACTTTAAGTAGAGAAGCTGTGTTCCCAGGTGTTGCAGGAAGAACGGCCAAAAACATGACAGACACCAGTATGGTCAGATCATGCTCTCCCTTTATTACCCAAATAGCCTGACTTTTATAGCAAACGTAACAGGGGCGGATAGTGTCTCACACAAGATTATTGGTTAAAAGCACTCAGACAAACAACTGCAAGAAAACACTGTCATGGGAAGTTCTCAGAGTTGTCCTGGTAGCTTGGTTTGCTCAGCTGCAGCAAGTCATGGCCTCCTTGCAGCTCCTCAAAAATCCCTCAACACCCAGGACATGTATGTTTGGCACATTACACATCTACATCTCAGATCTAAATGGAGTATAGAGCAATGAAGGTTAAGGAGGTTAGATAGATCCTTCTTTTTTTCTCTTTTTTTTTCAAATAATGGCCATACCTGCTAGGACTTCCCTTATGTTCCTTCCTGTTTATGAGCCAGCCAAATCACTATAGAGTGAAGAATTTCATATCAATTTGCTCTCCAAGTGCCAGACTCCAAGCAATATCCAAAAAGATCCAGAGCACAGCCTAAGCAAGAGGCCCAGAGCAGAGCTGAGAAAGGCAAATGTGAATCCTATCTTGCATGAAGGCAAGAAGGAAGACATGGGAAACTGGAGGCCAGATGGCCTCTTGTCAGTTCCTGGGAAGGTGATGGAGCAGCTAATCCTGCAAAACATTTCCAAGCACATTGAGGACAACAAAGTGATCAGGAGTGGTCAATATGGTTTCACCAAGGTTTTCTTATGACTTACGAACTTGATAGCTTTCTCCAGTGAAAAGAGTGCCTTAGTAAATGAGAGGAGAGAAGGTGATATTGTTTGCCTTGTCTTCAGAAAGGCTCTTGACATTTCTCTCATAAGATCCTGATAGAGAAGCTGATGATGTCTGGGCAGAATGAGGAGGCAGTGAGGTGAACTGAAAAGTGCCTGGACAGCTGGGCTCACAGCCCTGTGTCACATAGTCTAGGTGGAGGTCAGTCATGAGCAGAGCAATGTGGGGTCAATATTGCATCCTTTCAGACCTCAACCATTTTGTAATTTTGTGATCCTGTGATATCCTTTCTGGCAAATCAGAATTCCTGGACATCTCCCTAAAGTGCCAGGGCACTGATGTGTGCAGTGTGTAGAAGAGAAGGAGTAACTGGAGTTCTGTGTGTGGTTACAGAGGTCTCATTTGGATAGCAGAGATGGTGTGACAGCCCATAACAGGAGTGCAGCCAGGGCTGGACAGACTTGTGAGGCACAGAGTGGGAAGAGACATTTCTATAGGAGAGCAGCGGCAATGCAAGGAGCTCTTCCCTGGTGTTGTTGATGAGAGTTCATGGGTCTGAATGAGCAGGCAGACCAACATGGGTGACCTTGTAGTTGCTGTCACCTAGAGACCTCCTGTGAGGAAGAAGCAGCAGGTATGGCCTTCCTCAGAAAACTGAAAAATGCCTCATGTTTGCAGATGCCATTCCTCTCAGGGGAAGTTGAAACAACCAGATTTCTGCTAGAATACCAGCACAGCAGGGAACAAGC
Organism: Netta rufina; assembly: GCF_964035555.1. Classification (NCBI taxonomy): domain Eukaryota; kingdom Metazoa; phylum Chordata; class Aves; order Anseriformes; family Anatidae; genus Netta; species Netta rufina. Next base: position 2,624,901 of record NC_140154.1, read on the forward strand.
CACCTAACAGGTTTCTCTAGGTCATCAATGTTAAATTTATGAGCATTGTTATTCTTAGGCCAGCCAAAGCCCTCCTGGAGTTGAATCTGGCAAGGGACATGAAGAACAAGAAGAAAGACTTCTACAAGAAGTGAATCAGTACATCAGCAGTGAAAGGAAGGCTAGGGAAAATGCAGACCCGCTGCTAAATGGAGGGAGGGCACTGGTAGCAAAGGACATAGAGAGAGTTGAGGCACTGCTCACTGCCCTCCTTGCCACACTCTTTCCAGTCTTGCCGTCTGGAATGGCAAGTCCGTGACATCCATGAGAGGGGTTTTATCCATATTAGACAAAGACAAGGCAGCCCAAGACTTTTCTCTAGTACTCAGTGAGACAGTGGGCATCAAATGAAACATTGGTAATACCATCTGAACACAGGAAAGCACTTCTGTACTGTGACTTTGGTTGATGCGTGGTACAGGTTGCTCAGAGAAGTTGTGGAAGCTACATCCCTGGAGGTAGTCAGAACCCATTTGGATATGGAGCTGCTCAGGCTGATCCTGCTTGGGGTTGGCCTAGGCAACCTCCAGAGCTCCCTTCCAACCTCAAACGTTCTGTAGTTTTGTGATACCTGGCAGTATTTCTGAGAACTTTTCTGTGGTACCTTAAATCAGTCTGAGTCCTGGTGCCCATGGAACAGAGCCTGCTTTTTTTTAGTGACTTCACTCACTAGGTAACCCTGATGAGCAGAGATTACAAAAGCAGGCAATGTCTCAACCCACAGCAGTGTTCCCAGCCACTGGGTCCACTGGGCAGCACCTTACTCCTTGGGGATTATGAGATGGAAGGAATCTTTGGAGGTCTTGTCCTGCCCTCAGATGGAGTAACTTGACAGATCACATTGGACTGTGCTTGGTTCAGCTCTCACGTTCAGAGATGATTTTTTTTTTCCTTAGCCTCATTTGAAATTTAAAATTTCCAGTGGTGAGCAGAGAAGCCCTCCAGAAGCTCCTTTCCACACCCAGGAAGAGAATAATGCACCCAGAAGTGCTCCTGAGAGAGGTTGGGACACAGGATGGGAGGCACTGTGAGCTGCGGTTCCAGACGCAGATGCTCAGCCCTGGCTTTGGGGTCTCCCAGCAGATGCAGCCAGTGCCCGCAACACCCAGAGCCCCCCAGCCTTGTGAGCAGCACTGAGTCCTGTCCTGATCTTTGGGAGCTGCTCTGGCTGCAGAGGGGCTGCCAGGAGCACTGGGACTGGTGCTGCCCACCCTCACATCTTGCCCCAGGTGTCTCTTGGTCCATGGGGCCATTGCTGTGACTGAGAGGAGAAGCCGGCCTGGCTGGGACCTGGGGCCTGGCAGTAGTTTGGGGGTGGTGGCCTTGTGGGAACTTGCTGCAGTGTTGTGGCTCCTGTCCACAGGCTTGTCTCTGGGCTGGCCCAGCATCACTGACCCACACACAGCCACGGATCCCAACAGGGGGAAGGAGCCAGACATTTCCAAGACCAGCTCCCACCTGGGATTTTGTACTTTCCCTTTGGTTGATGCCACCAATACTGAGCTTTAAATGAAAAGCTCAGCCATCAGGAAGTTAAAAAGCCCCATTTAATTTATATACAGCTATTACTTTGCTATGAGAAAGTCCACACTGATACACACTTTTAAACAGGCTTGGAGGGGCTTCATCTGACACAATGCATGTTCATTCCTCAATAGCTGTGGTAGGAGTGAAAATATTGGGGGGAATGAAAAGCAGTAGCACAAACAGTTAAAAATAATGAAATATGAAAACAAGACAAAATATAATTGATAATGGAAAAGAAAGAAACACAAAGTTTGAATGGGACATACAGGGGGTCACCTGTGGAGAGATATGGGACATTTATGATTCCTGAAAAATGTCCATAAAAGCACTTTCACAATAGCATCCTTTAGTGCTTGCATCCTCATGCTGTAGATGAGGGGATTCAGTGCTGGGGGAACCACAGAGTAAAAACTGCCACCACCAGGTCCAGGGCTGGGGAAAAGATAGAAGGGGGCTTCAGGTAGACAAACATGCCAGTGATGATTAACAAAGAGACCACGATCAAATGAGGGACACGTAGAAAAGGCTTTGTGCTGTCCCTGCTCAGCGGGCATCCTTAGCACAGCCCTGAATATCTGAACATAGGAAAGAACAATGAAAACAAACCAACCTAAAACCAGAAAACTACTAAATGTGAGAAGTCCAAGATCCCTATGGTAGGAATGTGAGCAGGAGAGCTTGTGGATCTGGGGGATTTCGCAGAAGAACTCGTCCACAGCATTGCCTCGGCAGAAGGGCAGTGAAAATGATTGGTTGTGTGGAGCAGAGCACTGAGAATCCCACTACCTTGTGCCATTTTGACACAAGCTCTGCTGCCAAGGAGGATCCTGCAGTGCAGGGGCTTGCAGATGGCAAGGTAGTGGTCATAGGCCATGATGGTGAGAAGAGAATAGTCTGATGACATCAAAAATACAAACAGAAATTCATGTGCAACGCATCCTGAGTAGGAAATGGCCCTGGTGTCCCAGAGGGAATTGGCCATGGCTTTGGGGATAGTGGTGGAGATGCAGCCCAGGTCAAGGAGAGCGAGGTTGAGGAGGAAGAAGTACTTGAGGGTGTGGAGGCAGTTGTCACAGGCTATGGCTGTGAGGATGAAGCTATTGCTGAGGAGGGTAGCCAGGTACACGCCCTGGAAGAGGGAGAAGTGCAAGAGCTGCAGCTTCCATGTGTCTGCAAATGCCAGGAGGCAGAACTCTGTGATGGAGCTGCTGTTGAACACATGCTGCCTGTTGGGTATGGAGATCTGTACATGTAGTAAAAGACAATGACATGTTAGGACAGGTTTCTCTGAGTGAACCCTATGCCATTCCTTTTAGACCTCCCCCTGCCATACTCAAATGCTTTTTGTTTCTCTGCTGGAATCTTTCATTTAGCTCCATGACATGAGCTTCATTTTCAAGGTTCAGTCTGGAATGAGGAGCAAGGGCCTCTGCTGCTGGTCTCATGATGGAATCAGTCCTGACCCAGTGCAGGGAGTACACAGGAACATAGCAGGAGGGCAAGGTTTTATTTTCAGATTTTGTCATATGAAATCCCTTCTTATACAAAAGGGAATACAATCACAGAATGGCTTGGGTTGGAAGATACCTTACAGATAATTTAGTTCCAAACACCTTGCCATGGGCAGGGATGCTACCCACTAGATCAGGATGTCCAGGACCTCATCCAACCTGGTCCTGAACACCTCTAGGAATAGGACATTCACAACCTATCTGGCCAGTATGTTTCAGTACCTCGCCTCCCTCTGAGTGAAGAATTTCCTCCTAATCTCTAATATAAATCTTGCCTCTTTTAGTTTAAAACCTTGTCCCTGATCTTGTCATTATCTGATTGATCAAAAAGTAGCTCCCCATCTTTTTTATAAGACCCCTTTAAGAACGGAAAAGCTGCAGTGAGGTCACCCTGCTCAGCCCCAGCTCTCACAGCCTTTCTTCGAAGGAGAGGTGCTCCAGCATGCTGATCATCTTCATGTCAGCATGTTAACATCTGCATTCTGGTGCTAACTAATGTAGTTGGCAGAAAGGAGTTTTAGGGGCAATTTTTTATACACATTCTCTTCCAACTCTTCACACCCAAACAGTGTTCTCTGAAGCCAGAAATCCTGAGCATTTCTGCTGCACTTACAGTGAATGGCTGTGAGACCTGAGAGGCAAAGGGATTCCCCCTGTGGCTCAGAGCAGAGTGAGGGAGCTGGCTGGACTTGTCCCCAGCTGCCTGAGTTTTTGGAGATGGACGGCAATTAAACTTATATTACCCTGAAAAGAAACCAGATGCTGTTGAGAACAGATGAATCCACTGCTGATCTGTCAATGCCCAGCCTTTCTCAAGGTACCTGAACAAGGTCTCAGAACCACACCTCTAGTCAAGGACACCAATCATTCATTTCACCAACCCAACAGTTGAATGTAGCATCTCTCTGCTTCTTCCCCGGGTTTCAAATAACACAGAGATATTATGGAAAAGATTTACATCATGCAGAACATCTCACAGATCGAAAGGACATGCTAAATGACCTGATGGTCTTTCACAATGGTAAAGTCAGCTCTCTCACCAGCCTCACAGACCACAACCCCAGGCAGCTGACCTCCTCTGCAGTTGTAGCACAGGTGGAAATGGGGAAGAGGCTGGAGAGATGCACCTCTGCTCTGCTGGAGCTCTGCCTGCAGAAGACATGCTCCATGCCTTGGACCCATGGCCATGAGGGCAGAGGCTCTTCTGGGTGGGAGAGGAGGCAAGGGGGCATGCTCAGAGGAAGGGGTCTGCACTGAAAGGAAAAAATATGGACTTTTCTGATGAATTCTCCCTCTGACGAGATTTCTTGTAAACTTTCCCCTCATTCCTTGATCATATCCCTGATGCCTGAAGGTTTAACTTCTGGGAGCTGTTTTCCTATCGTTTTCCTGTTTCTGCTCACAGCCTCATCCAAATCTGTGCACAGAAATCTTTGCCCTTCATAAACCTGCCAGTATGCAAGAGACTGCCTAGGTGCTTGTGCATCCTTGCAGGTGGAAAACTGTCAGAAAGCCCAGATGGGTTCAGCAAAGTTGACGTTTCTTTCAATATGAAGAGGAGAAGGTACAAAATATGTACCTAATATGTACCTAGTATGAAGATATGAAGGTACATTTGGGGTAGCTCACAAACATACCGATCATCAAAATTACAGTTCAGGAGTCTCAGCAATGTGCTCATATTTACAGCTCCTATTCCATTTCTTCCTGCTTCGGCTCCCATCCAGTAGAGTAGGTAACTGAAAAGAGGGCAGAAAATCCCTATTTTGACCTTACTTGCTTAGAAAAATTGCTTAGGAAATGCCCTTGATGTACAATGGAACTGTGAGCAGGCTGCCCCAGGCAGCAGCCTCCCAACAGCAGCAAGACCCTGCCCTGCCGGGGGGAGCTCCTTCGACCTGCAGCTTCTCCCCACAGTGCCCTGGGCAGCTCCCCGGGCAGGCTGAGTTCTGAGACTGGCAGGCAGCAGAGGCCCTGCCCCAGCACACAGCCCCTGGGACACAGCAGGGACCCTGCTCTGCACCACAGCCCTGGGCACCCCTGCCTATACCCCCAGCTTCTCCTTCCTCCAGGAACTGTGGCTGCATTGCCCTCCAGCCAGAGCCTTACCGGGTTCAGGGCTGGGAAGTGTTCTCCCCCAGTGAGTGCTGTGCATCCTGCCACTTCTGCCTGCCTTTAAGCACTGTGTCTCTGCAGGCAGTGCCCCCAGCCCTGCTGCGCTATGCAGAAGAGCTGCTCCTGGGCAGAGCTGTCTCCCTGCAGCTCTGCCCACTTGCCAGGAGTTCCCCTTGGGCCCAGGAGCCCGGCCCAGCTCATCAGCAGAGGCCCAGCCCAAGGCCTCCCTTGCTCTGTCCCCCACCAGGCTCCCTCTACATGGCCGTGGGGCTGTAGGGGAACCTGCTGGGAAACAGCCTGAAGGAATCCCTGAGATTCCTTCCGTCCTCTGGGCACACACACTTCTTCACAGCAGGCTCATTTCAATTAGTGAAAAAAATAATCATCTGTAACAATCACCTCTTCTCATCCCAGTTGATGATGGGACACACAGACATGGTCATGGAAGTAACTCCTTTAACCCCCCGCTTAAGGAAGGGATTCAGCAGAGTCACTCTAGGCATCTCATCCTGGGTTTTTGTCCTGGGGCTAGAATGGGACCCACCTCCCTCCCATGCCTGACAGAAACCCACAGTACCTGGGATTTCTCTGCATGCAATTTAGGTGTGCATAACATGGGCGATGCATGGTTGTAAAGTAGGTATACTTTATCAGATCAAGCTATTCCAAAATATCGAAAGGCAGTCAGGTGGGGCAGAAGGCTGGCCTGGCTGACCAGGGATCTTCTACTGGTGCTTAGACGGAAAAAGAAAGTGTACGACTGCTGGAAGGAGGGTCAGGTGATGAGGAAGGAATACAGGGATGCTCTTTGTGTTTGTAGGGAGAAAATTCGTGGGGCCAAAGCCCAACTAGAGTTGAAGCTGGCCATGTCTGTGGGAGACAATAAAAAAGTTTTTTTTTTTTAGATACATTAACAGAAAAAGGAGAACCAAAAAAAAAAATAGGTCCACTACTTGACGGGTAAGGTCTCCTCACAGACAATGACATAGGCAAAGCAAAGACGTTTAATGCCTTTTTCACGTCTGTCTTCAATGATGATGATGGGCTTCAGGACCCTGGGTGCCCTGAGCAGGAGGACCATGATGGTGGGAATGACAAACTCCCAACCGACCCTGAACGTGTGCGGGATTTGCTTCTCCACCTGGATCCATACAAGTCCATGGATCCGGATGGGATCCATCCTAGGGTGCTTAAAGAGCTGGCTGATGTCACCTCTCTCAATTATTTTTCAATGATCTTGGGAATCTGGAGAGGTCCCAGTAAAGCTGGCAAATGTTGTCTCAGTTTTCAAGAACGGTAAGAAAGACCCTAGCAATTACAGGTCTGTCAGTCTCATGTCAGTGCCTGGTAAAATTATGGAGAAGATTATCCTTGAAGTTATTGAGACACACCTGGGGGACAATGCAGTCATTGGTCCCAGTTCATGAGGGGTAGGGCCTGCCTAACAAATTCGATTTCCTTTTATGAGAAGATCACCCATCTAGTTGACCAAGGGAAACCAGCTGATGTGATATTTTGGGACTTCAGCAAGGCTTTTGACACGGTTTCCCATAGGATCCTACTGGACAAAATGTCCAGCATACAACTTAACAAAAACATCGTATGATGGGTGAGCAATTGGCTGACGGGCAGGGCTCAAAGGGTTGTGGTAAATGGGGCCACATCTGGCTGGCGGATGGTCACTAGTGGGGTCCCTCAAGGCTCCATTTTAGGGCCAGTCCTCTTCAATGTCTTTATAAATGATTTGGAGGTAGGACTAGAAGGTGTTTTGAGCAAATTTGCCAATGACACCAAACTTGGAGGAGTTGCGGACTCTGATGAGGGTGGAAAGGCTTTGCAGAGAGATCTAGACAGATTGGAGAGCTGGGCGATCACCAACCACATGAAGTTTAACAAAAGAAAGTGCCGGGTCCTGCACCTGGGACGGGGCAACCCTGGCTATACGTACAGACTTTTTGATGAGATGCTGGAGAGCAGCCCTGGAGAGAGGGACCTGGGGGTTGTGAGGAATGTTTTAACAATTCGTGTCCATAAAGAACAATTCTGTTTGAATCCTGTCTGCCTCTGGGCCCTGCACTGGCAATTCAATTCTTGAACCACAGCTGCAGTGTGTCCCAGTCTCCCCCTCATTCTAGTCAATTTATCGCTTCTTAAATTTATGAACCTGTTTGCTTTTGTTATTCCGGACTTCTATTTCTAACACTGCTATAGATGTGTCTGTGAATGGCTGGGGAAGAATGTTTTAATTACTCGTGAAGCGTCAAATAAGAAAGCTGTTTGTGTTTGATGTCTGGGAGTTTCAGAACAACTGATAACAACTAGTGACTGTTATGGGATACTATGCAGACCTTTGGTATCTGGTTAGGGGGGGCCGAGAGATAAAGAGGAAGGAGAAAGAAGCTGAAGGGCGGCTGGGAGACAAGACTTGAAGAAGATGTTCCGTAAACTTGGGATGGTGCCCAGTAAGTACAAAGGGGGAGAGGAAGACTGCGAGCCTTCAGCATGGAAGACCCCTAGAGACCCCCAGAAGAGACCCCAGAGGAGACTGCGCATGCTCCAGTAGGAGGGACTGCACCCTGGAAGCTAATTTTAATAATCTATTTTTTTTAGAAGTAGTAATGAATATGTATTAGTCTAGGAGCATAAAAATCAGCTGCTTGATGTAACTGGTGTGCGTCCTGGTGGAGCGGAGACTCCCGGTGCACCCAGCGCTGTTTGCTTACCTCTATTCCTTTATATTCTTTCAATAAATCCTATTTTTTTATTTAATCCTAATTTGAATCCTGAGCCATTTATAACAGGGTTGTGGTTGACAACAAGTTGAATATGAGCCAGCAGTGCGCCCTGGCAGCCAGGAAGGCCAACCGTATCCTGGGGTGCATCAAGCACAGCATTGCTAGTCGGTCGAGGGAGGTGATTGTCCTGCTCTACTCTGCGCTGGTGCAGCCTCACCTCGAGTACTGTGTGCAGTTCTGGGCACCACAGTACAAGAAGGACATTAAACTGTTGGAGAGTGTTCAGAGGAGGGCAACGAAGATGGTGAAGGGCCTAGAGGGGAAGATGTATGAGGAGTGGCTGAGGGCACTGGGCCTGTTCAGCCTGGAGAAGAGGAGGCTGAGGGGGGACCTCATCGAGGTCTACAACTTCCTCGTGATGGGGAGTGGAGAGGCAGGTGACCTATTCTCTGTAAACACCAGTGACAGGACCTGCAGGTATGGTGTTAAGCTGAGGCAGGGGAAGTTTAGATGGACATCAGGAAGAGGTTCTTCACCAAGAGGGTGGTTGCACACTGGAACAGGCTCCCCAGGGACGTGGTCACTGCACCAAGCCCGTCTGAATTTAAAAAGCGCTTGGACTGTGCACTTAGTCACATGGTCTAAACTTTTGGGCAGACCTGTGCGGTGCCAGGAGTTGGACTTGATGATCCTTATGGGTCCCTTCCAACTCAGGATATTCTATGATCCCATGATTTATTGCGGTGCACTGGGTGCACTGGGAATAGGTTCCTTCAAAAAGTGCAGACCTGCCTGGTCATCTCTCACAATTTTATACATGTATACTGTTATATGTTACATGAGCTCTAATACATATTCATTAATTTCCCCCAAAAGGTGGACCTCTTCCAAGTACTCATTTCCATACTTCCCGCCCTTAGCTCCTTCCGGTTGTGCCTGCACAGTGTAGCCCAGTGCTCGTGGGCAGGGGTCTTTCAGGATGAAGGCAAGGAGGAAGAGAAGGTTAAACTTTTTACCTTTCTGGACTTTGACCTGCTGTTGGACAGTATTTAGAAGTTTTGTGTTTATCTTTGCCTTGTTTCCTGCCAACAAGTTGTTCATCCTTCCCTGACAAGATGTTTGTTCTTCCCTCATCCATTGGCCTTGAGTGATATCTTCGTTTTTACATCTGCTTCTAGTAAGGTTCACATCTACATCCCTATAATTAGGATATTTGTAGGTTCTCATCCACATCCCCGATAATTAGGATATTTTACCGTATATATGGCTAAATATTAATTTGGATAAGTTTTAGCACCTTCCCCATCTCCATTCCCCCCTTTTCTTCTAAATGAAGTAAATTCTTTTACTTATACTTATTCTTGGCCTCCTCTCTATACCTATTTGTAAGCACATATTCCTCTGAAAGATTGTAATATTAGGCAAATAAGTATTCTGAAAAATAACAGAACCACACACGTAGTAAGCAATTGTTTTAACTATGTCAAATTTGGTAACCAATGGGTTAGTTTTTCTGATAATTCAGTAAACGCAAGGGAGGTGTCATCCCGTGACACCTCATGCAATAAGTGAGTATGTTTCCGCATCTCCTTTAAATTGGTTTCTACTCTTTGGAATTGATCAATATATGTACAGAAACTCTGATTTATTACAGTGCACACTCCCCCTTCCTTTGCTGTTAATAAATCTAATGCCATTCAGTTTTGTAAAACCACCTTATGGAGAGATGAGACTTCTACCTGTAGTGCTTTTATCGCATCTGTGGTGGAATTCTTTATCTGTTCTAATTCAGCTGAAATATTTACTATTGCCTTTTCCAATTAGCTTACTCCTAAACTAGGAATTAATCATCTAATGAAACTATGGTATCCTGTAGGCTTTTCTACCAAAGGATTCGGTGGGATTTCTCAAGTTATGCGTTTCCATGGGGACCTTAAGATTCCCGTAGGTACTGCAGGCCCATTATAAAAAGAATTTGGAGATGCCAAATGTAAACATACAATGTGGAGGCGCTCTGGAAGATGGGGCAGAAGAAGAGTGAGCCTTCTGGTCCCATGGGTGGGATAACACCTGAGATTACCCCAGGATTAATGGTAAACAATTGGAATAATATCCCTTCTAGGCGGGGTAGGGATTAAAGTAAAATATAATACGTCAATGTGCTGGAGTTTGAAGTGGTAAACAGGTTTGAGGAAACCACATTTACTGGTCTGTATTTGAGTCTTTTGAGGGTTGGCTTGTCAGGATGATTGGTTCGGAAACTCGACCCAGTTTATACCCTCAAAAAGAAAAAGGAGGGGATGGGAGGATAGGAGGTGCAACTCGGGAATTAGAGATCCCAGCCCCACTGCCTCCCTATATTCCACCACCACCATTTGCAGCCCCTTTGACTCCTGGGTTTCCTAACCCGCGACCCCAGGGAGATGCCAATAGTGATTCTGACTCTAACACTCAGGGACCAGTATCTAGGATTCAGGCAAAAGCCAACAAACAGCAGCCTGAGAAACGAAAGAGGGGGTTGCATTTACTCATAGAGACAGCAAAGGGTGGACCACAACGGGAAGGGCAGAAAGGAGTCAACTATAGGAAAGGGTTGACCTGTTTTTACTGCAATAAGAGAGGTCATATGAAAAGAGAGTGTCAATGAAAAATAAAGAATGAAAAGAAGTGTCAGGAAGACTAGGGGAGTCAGGGGCCCTGTTTGCTGGGGACCCGGAAAAAGCCTGTTATATATGGAGTGGTAATTAGTGTCGAGAAAATGGTTGATATTAAAAAAGAAAGGGGAGATTTGGGAATGCGGACATGGGGGTTGGAAAGCCCCGTGGTTGAGATAACATTAGACTCTTAATGATGAGGCCATCAGGAATATAAAACAGTTTAGAGGGAAAAAAGACGGGTGATTCAGAAGACTCCACGCAGTCTCCAGTTTCTTGTTCTCCGGATGGTTCTCTTGTTCTCCAGCCATTAAGGCATAGATGTTTCTGGGTGCTTGCTGTTGTTGTTACATTCAAAGTTGTCTGACCAATTAAAAGTTGTTTGGAAAAGAACTGCTGTGGAGAGAAGGGTATAAGGGGAGCCTGCCATTAAGATAAAAAACAAGGCAGCACGATGAAGTTACATCAATAAAGAAGCAGGAAAAAGAAGTGAAGAGGAACAGGCTGGCAGAATGGAGACCAGGACGGGAGCAGGCACATTGATTGCCTCACGAAGACAGGTTCGGCCAGACTCAGCAAACCGCTCAGAGAAGCTCGTACAGAAAGTTGCTGGAAATAGGCGCACTGGAGCTGGAGAGAAGCTCGAGCTGAAAGAAGCGGACCTGTGCACACAACTGCCTCTCGCTGGTAAGCAGTTGCGCATTATGGGGAATCATACGTCCTTAGGAACAAAGACTGTCCTGGTAACCTTACAGCTTATTCTCCTTATTAACAATTGGACAGTTTATGAGCCTGAAATATGGGACCAAACTGAGGTCAAGGTGTGGGACTCTGCAACTAAAAACAAGGTTGCAGTGGGATTGCTCGGCACCTGGCGAGCAATATCTGAGGCCTTAAAGAGCCATGTGGAGTCACAATCACAAATGTGTGGCTTGCCAGATAGTGAGGGAGCTGTGGGCTCCTTTACTGATCCGACTGCTACGCCATGGCCATGGGCCCCTCTGCTACTACAGCCATCAAAGGCCTTTGCTGTTATGCCCCCTGTTGACCTGAACGTGCCTTTTGATCCAGGCCTGTTGGCCTTGAAAAGGAGATGGATATGCTTTTCTTCGATCTGGGAAGAACAGGATACATAAGGCCTGAAGACTGAGTTGCTTGACAACTTAAAGCAAGACATATTGTTCAATGGAAAATGGAGACTTGTATGTAATCAAGAAAAGGAGTGGAAAATGGAGACTGTTGAGTCATGGAACTTGGAGGATTGTTTGTTACCTTTTCTGATCATACATATGTATAGGCATACTTGCATTTAGTATGTAAAGCAATGTTCTGTATATTTAGAATGTTTGATGTTTGTGTGTGCGTCTTGGTGGAGCGTAGACTCCCTGCACACCCAGCGCTGTTTACTTGCCTTTTATACCTTTTAGAAATACTTATTTCATAAATATTACAAAATTCAGATTGAGTTGAGACCTCATTTATAACACCAAGATATAAAAAGGGACCCTGGTGGGGGTGAGGTGTGCGCCGTTGGCGGAGCAGAGACTCCCCGGCCGCCCAGCGCTGTTTTGCTTGCTGTTTGCTTTCTTAATAAATTCCTTTATATGATTAATACAATGCTCTCTGAAAATTAATTAAGGGGGCAACTTATAACACCAGACATCCCCCTATACAATGACCCTTCCAATTAGCTGGTAAATTCTTCCTTGCCCTCCCATCACCACATAGCCACCATACCCTATTCATTAATTTGCACCCACTTTCCGAAGATCCGTCCACTCCAGAGTCCTTATCTAGGTCTCATGCTTCTTAGATAGTAATATTACAAAACGACCTTAAATTGGCTAGATTATATTCACCTACATTTGCCGTTTTTGAACAGTCAGGTTCCTGACCAAAACTAAGCCCCAGATCACGCAAGATCTTTTGTTCACTGCTATCATTGTCCCCATTACATCGACTTTTAACAGTAACATTTCCCCATGCTTGTAAAGTAAATTTTGGTCCCTCAGGGAGGGTATAATTTACCCTTTCCATTCCCCAACATTTAGAGGACCACATCTGATTATTATATAATGCATTAGTCCAATTTCCTGAGGGTATCCCATATATCGGAATTTTCATATTGCCCCTCGGGAGTGCAGTACGTATCCAACAGTCAGATAAATTTAAGGATCGGGCCACTCTTTTGGTTATGTTTACATACAAGTTTTCCTTTCATGCTTGAGCTGATACAATAATTGCAAAGAAAGCCCCAAATCTATTCATGTTGCCTTTTCAATTTCAACTTATTTGGTCCCGTCATCTCAAGTGTCCATGGACCTTTTGTTGACTTCTTGATTCTTGTGTGGTGAATCCAAGCAGGTTGTTCTTTAATTTTTACTGAGGTGTATGACATAAGCAGCACCTGAAAGGGTCCTTCCCATTGGGGTTCTGGAGTCTTTTCTGCAAGATACTTTACATATATATAATCTTCAGGTTGTACATTGTGTATAGGTCTATCCAAACCCCTACTCTGGGTTCCAGATACATATTTTCCTATTTTGTCTAGTTGTTTCCCTAATGTCAGCATATGGGAGGTCATAATTTCGTCTCCTGCTTGTGCAGACATCCCCTTCTGTATTCTGTAGAGTCATCCATACAGGATTTCAAAAGGGCTCGTTCCCTCCTTTACTCTTGGCCTTATTCGTCTGCATAAGAGAGCCAGAGGAAGAGACAGAGGCCAGGCCAGATTAGCTTCCTGTCTCAACTTTACAATCTGTTGTTTGATCAAGTGGTTCATCTTTTCTACCTGGCCACTTGACTGAGGTCGGTATGAGGTATGAAGTTGCCAATCTATACCTAGACAGTGGGTGATTTGTTGCACTATTCTTGAAATTAAATGTGGTCCCCTGTCAGAGGATATAGTAGCTGGTACCCCAAAACCTGGTATTATTTCCTGTATAAATATTATTACCACCTCCCTAGCCTTGGCTATTCTGGTAGGAAACGCCTCTGGCCAACCTGAAAGGGTGTCAGTTAATACCAACATATATTGGTACCTCCCTTTTCTTGGGAGTTCCAAAAAATCAATCTGCCATTGTTGTCCAGGCCCTTCCTCTTTCCAATTTAGCCTATCTCTAATTTTGGAGTATTTTTGGGATTAGTCTGGAGGCAAAGGTCACACTGCTGAGTCACTTGTCTCACAGTGGTATATAGATTCCTTGCTACAATTTCTCTGATCAAATGTTTATATAAGGCTTCTGCACCCCAATGCCTCTTTCTATGTTCCTCTCATCATATAAGAGGGAATAATTATTTTCCCTTGGGAGGTAAGAGCCCACCCACCCTTCCTTATTATAGGAACCTTCTAGATCAGTAATTAATTTCTGATCTTCCTTTGTATATTTAGGCTTACCTTCTAGGGAGATTTGCCCATCGGGGACCAGAGCCCCTTCTGTTCTTACCTGCTTTTAGCTGCCTGTTTTGCCTCTCTGTCTGCCAGCTCATTTCCTCTTTACAATTCTGAGTTTACTTTCTGGTTTGCTTTGATGTGCATGATTGCCACTTTCTCAGGGAGCTGAACTGCTTCCAACATCTTTTGGAATCTCTTCTCTTTCCAAGTCACTCCATGCTCTTGTACAACCCCAAAGGCATATTTTAAGTCTGTATAGATATTCTTGGTTTTGCCTTGGGCCAATTCCAACACGTGGGTCAGAGCAATTATTTCCACCTTTTGTGCAGAAGTGTTTGCAGGTAAAGGCCCGGAGTCTATTACCTCTTTGCAAGTGGTAACTGCATACCCAGCATGTCATTTTCCGCTGATGACGTTGCTTCTCCCATCAGTGAACCACTTTTCTGTGTTTTCCATAGGACTTAGATCCATTAGGTCTTTCATGTCTGGATGGCATGAATATATCGCTTCGATGCTTTCCAGGCAGTCGTGATGCACTGGTTCCCTTGTGTTCCCACTGAAAAAGGAATCTGGATTGACAATGTTACTGACTACAGTTTCCACATCATCCTGTTCTACCATTGTAGCCTGATATTTCAAAAATCTTTCTGGGGAGAGGCAATGTCCACCTTTTGCTTCCAGTACTGCAGATACCATATGGGACACTAACATAGTCATTTTCTAGCCTAATGTGAATTTTCAGGCCTTCTAGATGTACTCCTTTAGTACTATGGCCGCAACCACTCACAAGCATCCAGGCCACCCTTTGCAGTTGTGTCCAATTGTTTGGAAAAATAGGCAACTGCTCTATGGTATGGGCCCATTTTACCATATATGCAGCTAAATATTAATTCAGATAAATTTTAGCATCTTCCCTATCTCATTAGCATCTTCCCTGTCTCAGGATGACTGTGCCATGGTGAGACGTGTTTCCAGTGGGCCGTCTACCAGACACAGTAATGAATACTATGAGAAGGACTAGAGGGGTCCTGCTTCCAGCCAGGGGAAAGTGGGGAGGAAAGGAACAATCAGGTTTACTGGACTGTGTATATTTAATGGCCTGGCACATCAGACCCACAAATGTATCAGGCTCTACTGGACATCGGTGCACAGTGTACCTAATGCCATCAAGCTAAAAAGAGGTGGAACCCACCTGTATTTCTGGAGTGACAGAGGGATCCCAAGAGTTGACTGTATTGGAGGCTGAAGTGAGTCTAACTGGGAAGGAATGGCAAAAGAACCCCATTGGGACTAGCCCGGAGGCTATGTGCATCCTTGGCATAGACTACTTCAGGAGAGGGTACTTCAAAGGTCCAAAAGGGCACCACCGGTGGGGCTTTGGCATAGGTGCTTTGGAGACAGAGAACATTAAAGAGTTGTCTACCTTACCTTGCTTGGTCTTCCACAGAGTCCTTCTGTTGTGAGTTTGCTGAGGGCTGAAGAACAACAGGTGCCAGTGGCTACCATGGTGGCGCACCTGAGGCAGCGTCATGCTAACCGAGACTCCCTGATTGCCATCTATGAGCTGGTTCATTGACTGGAGACCCAGTGTGTAGATGTAGAACTTAGTAGCAAGGTTTAGTGATCAACTTGTCAGTACTAAGTTAAAGTTGCATGACCTGGGTTACACATCCTTGAGTAGTGTAAGGCACAATGCAATTCTTTTTGCCTTCTGCATCTATAGCACAGGAAGTATGACTTTGCCCTACTCTACTGACTGGACAGGTCTTTTCACATTACTCAATTTAGTTTTCCATAGCTGGAAGGGGACAATTTCCCAAAAGAGGCCAAGCTCATGGGTACAGCTACAGCCACTTGAAGATATATTTTCTTTAGTTTTCATCCTGAGTTTTCCACAGAAGACCCAAGATAGTCTACTAAGATTCAGGCTGAATTTCTCAGGTTCCAATGGTCATTCCAACTTATTTATTTATTTATTTATTTTTAATTTAATTTAATTTAATGTAATTTAATTTAATTTTATATTTTATTTTATTTCCCCCCCCCCCAAAGAATCCCTGACTTATCTTATAAAGGGCTTCATGTGCTGTGCTGTGCTGTGCTGTGCTGTGCTGTGGTTACAGGGATGAAGACTACTGCTGGCAGTGGAGTTGTCAGACCTCCAGAGTCTGCTTTTCCTCCCAGTGCGGCTCTCCAGAGAAGTCACCCTAGATCTATAGCAAAAGGGGAATGATGCTCAAAATTGAAATGCAGCAAAATTTACCCTTTAAAATGAGAAAAGATTTTTATTAGGTGTTTTTTGAAATGTCCTTCCTTAACTATACCATATAAGCTCTGCAGTTAGCTGTACAAGCCATGAAGGTGTGATGAAAACTATGGAAGAGATGTTAGGAGTTTCTTCATTTGAACGAGTTCTGCCGTGTATTTTGGTGCTGAGTATATGAAGATCAGGTACTGAGAGGAGAATGATGCAGTTGCTTGGAGGCCGTGATTACAGACAGGCAAAGGCACTGTGCTGAGAAAGGTCTTGGTTGGTTTTAGTGAAGCAGGAGGACCAAGGCCTGGCTGCATATACTGGGAGGGCAGATCCTGCACCCCATACCTGGCTTAGGGCTCTTCCTGGGGACTGTGGGATGTGGTGGGCAGTGTGATGCCATGAGAAGAACACGATTAAAACATGACTGTTTTAAGTCAGTGTTACAGCAGAATCAAAATTGCCTGAACCTTCTAACCTCACAGAAATCATTAATTTCTGCTAGCCAAGCTCCTCTTCCCTCCCTCAAATCTCACATCTCTCCTGGCTAGGCTTCTCCTGACTACCCCATATCAGTTATCATCTTAGGGCAGTTTTCTGATGGCTTTCATGATCTCAAAGTATTTGTCTCATCTCTGTTGTCTACTCCATTCCTGAGACAGATGTAGCACCTAAGCCAGGATAGAAAAGGCTGTAGGAGCACCCTGTACAATGTGCCCAGCAGCTCTTTTACCCCCCCAAAATTTTGTTTCCTGCCTCCAACTTTTGGATATAGAATGGATCTTGTGCACCCAGGGTATCTATTTCCAAACCCTCATGTAGGCTTCAGTTTGCCTGGGCATCTTGGAGGCAGTGGCCACTTCTGTGTAGAAAACTGAAAGCAGTCCTGAAGGATGACTTCAGGCAAAAGCTGAAACCTCTGACATGACAACACCTATCCAAGACCTCTTTCTCTATGGGGCTTACCAGGTACTTAGAAAGAGTGGATGTCACAAACTGCATGCACAGCAAGTTACTTCTGCTTGCCTTTCAGGCACATTCTCAGATGTGAGCCTAAAGGCACAGATCCCAGACAGGAGTCAAGGAGTAAGGAGTAACCTGTTGGCTACTTCAGAAAGAAGTCACTTCAAAGGCCGTTTAACAGCCATTCACTTCCTACACGACTTAAGAATTTCTGAGGCACCACTGAACTCATAATACCACACCTAAAAATCACCCCCTTTTGGCCCAGGACCTGCCCAGCTAGAAGTAAGCTGGTTGTGATCCTTCAAGCCCATGGCACTGCTGCTGAACTCCCAGCCTCTCTGCTGCATGGGAGCCAGTTCCATGCCAGTCCAGTGAGGTGCTAGGGCAGGAGGGACCTTGCAGTCAGTGTTCCAGCCCCGTGCCTGTTGGCGGTCTCTCAGCTCCTTGCGCGCAGAGAGGATCACACTCACATCCAGAAGCCATGTGCTGAAGCTGTCCTAGAAGACACTCAGGGAAGTGTCCTCCCAGCCTCAGCCCCAGCTGGTGGTGCTGCTCTGCAGAGAGAGGGGGCTGTGGTACCCGGGACAGGGGGGCACTCTGCAGGGCTGTGCTGGGCAGGCTGGGAGGCAGAACCAGCTCATGGGGTCACTGCCATTGCCCCAGGGCTGCAACGAATCACTCACCAGACTCCTTTGCTGGGGCTGCTGCATGCCCTGGGGCAGCAGAGCTCTCCTCTGCCTGCTCACGCCAGATTAAGCACTTGAACTCTGGTCAGTCCACCTTGGACAGGCTCACACTCTTTGGGCTCCATTCACTGCTGTCTCCTGGGCTCACGCTGCCCCTGCAGATGTCCCCACATGCTCTGCACACACCACTCTTGCTCATAGGTCCCACATGTCTCTCCAATCCTTCCCTCTTCCCCCGCAGTAGTGGCACCTCACCACAGCAGGTTGGTGCATCTCCAGGCTCAGGGGTCTTTCCAGAGGGCCTGCTGAGCACAGCCTAGCCATCCCTCACTGTGGGCAAGCCCCTTCTCCCAGGCTGAGGCACACATGCAAGATGGACACTTCTCCATCAGCCCTGCTTCATGCAGGGCTCTTCAGCCCAGTCCCAGTCCTCGTCGTCCTACTCCACCCCCAGACATCTGCTAAAGCCCTGAAATTCCTTGTTTCTCACAGCCAACACACAAGTCTTTCTCCTGGCCTTCCCCACTGCCCAGCATTGCCTCAGCTGGTACTCAGTAGCATGGTCCTCAGCAATAAATATTGGGATTATCTTTTGAAGACAGGGTAGAAATTTCTCTGAGGCTGTCTGCAGAGACTATTAAGTAATGCATATTCATTATTTTGGGGGGTTGATTTATTTTTAAAAATAAGCACAAGGCTGGAAAATAAACACAAATGCTTGGCCAGATCATGGGGAGTGTCTAAGAGCACAAGAGACAGGTGAGTACAGCTCCATATCTGGCTCTCGGTCTTGGTTCTGCCCTCGGTCCCTCACAGACCACCCTAGTACTTTCAGCCTGCGTCCTTCACTCCATGACGAACCCCAGAATACAGAAGAGCAACCCCTTGGCTCTATTCCTGATAGCAAGCATTTGGAGAAGGTGTTGAGACTTATGGATTTGCCTTGAGCAGCCCCTTTTGTTACTGTGGTGCCAGCAGGGAGGCCAGCTATGACCCAGAGCTGCACATTGCCTGCTGCCTCCTGCAGCCACAGGGCTGTCACCGTCGAGACAACAGGACTGTCATCAAGGTATATGAGACCTCAGGGCTAACCCAAACAGAAGAGCACAACATTGCCACGTCCTGCTGCTGGCCATGGCCATGGCTCCAGGGAAGCAGTAGCCCTGACCCGAAGGCAGCAGAAAGGCAGAGCCCAGTGGGCAGTGAAGGGCAGCCCCGAGGGCCACCGGAGCTGCTCCTCCATGTGGCAGCTGGGCTCTTGGCCCTGAGCGCGTCTTGCACGCTGGGGCTGCTCCCCCAGCTCTAGAGGAGATGGGAAGAGATGCCAGGTGAGATCAAGGAATTTCTGATAGCTTCCTCATTGGGTTTATCTACACAGGAAGCAGTGTTATATCAGGAAATAATTAACCTGTAAGAGGCTAAGAATAATTTTATATAAATCAGAAAAGCATATACAGGAAATAATAGTACAGATAGATAATATTTAAAAAGTATGTAATTTTTTTCAGAGTACATCTGGCATTTCTGATTATAGGCATACTATTATAGGCGAATACGCTGAAGAATTGTGTATTCTACCAGTGTCCTCACTGCACCCCTTAGTTCCTGGTTTCTCATGCTGTAGATGAGAGGGTTCACTGCTGGAGGCACCACCGAGTACAGAACTGCCACCACCAGGTCCAGGTATGGGGAAGAGATGGAGGAGGGCTTCAGGTAGGCAAACATGGCAGTGCTGGTAAACAGGGAGACCACGGCCAGGTGAGGGAGGCACGTGGAAAAGGCTTTGTGCTGGCCCTGCTCAGAGGGGACCCTCAGCACTACCCTGAAGATCTGAATATAGGAAATAACAATGAAAACAGAAAAACCAAATAACACAGAAACACTGAATACAACTAATACAGCTTCCCTGAGATACGCATCTGAGCAGGAGAGCTTGAGGATCTGGGGGATTTCACAGAAGAACTGGTCCACAGCATTGCCTTGGCAGAGGGGCAGGGAAAATGTGTTGGCTGTGTGCAGGACAGCATTGAGAAAGCCACTGCCCCAGGCAGCTGCTGCCATCTGGGCACAAGCTCTGCTGCCTAGGAGGCTCCCGTAGTGCAGGGGCTTGCAGATGGCAACGTAGCGGTCATAGGCCATGACGGTGAGGAGGGAATACTCTGCTACCACCAAGAAGAGTGAAAAGAGGATTTGTGCAGCACATCCTTCATAGGAGATGGCCCTGGTGTCCCACAGGGAATTGGCCATGGCTTTGGGCAGAATGGTGGAGATGGACCCAAGGTCAAGGAGGGCGAGGTTGAGGAGGAAGAAGTACATGGGGGTGTGGAGGCGGTGGTCGCAGGCTACAGTGGTGAGGATGAGGCCGTTGCCCAGGAGGGCAGCCAGGTAGATGCCCAGGAAGAGCGCGAAGTGCAGGAGCTGCAGCTCCCGCGTGTCTGCAAACGCCAGCAAGAGGAATTCACTCACAGAGCTGCTGTTGGCCATTTGCTGTTTCCGGGCGTGGGGTCCTGCTGAAGGAACAGAAAAACACTGATAGTTTACAACAGAGTTTTCTTGGAAAAAAATATTTCAATTTTTCATGTAAGCCTCTATTTCTCATTTCAGAGGAAAACTCATCACATTTCTCATTTAATCCCTCCCAAACAAATCTCCACTTCTGTTCAGACTTTTGGCAGGTTCCTTTCATGACTTCTGACTGATGCTGCTTACGGGTTTCACTGAGAGCACGGACTCTGTGTGGGCTTTGCGGGAGTCAGCCCTGCCCCAAAGCAAGTTCATATGGTGATTTCTATTTGTCTCTTTCATTCTAGCTGCTCCACCACACCTGAAGGTTGTTTATGAGGCATAAATCCTAAGCATTTCTACTGTACTTAAGTAAATCTTGTGGATCATCAAAGGGACGTTGTCCTTAGTGCAGTGTCCTTTAGAGAGCACATCCAGTCTGTCTGTCAGTCATAGTGTCAACTGTCCTGTGCTGGTGTCTCTTTGGAGAGAAGAATCCAGTCTCAAAGCACACATTTCCAGACACCTCACCCTGTACTCCCCTTTTCCCAAGCACACTGAGGGCTCACTCCAAGTGCATGTGAAACCCCCATCCCCAGCCAGCCTGGGAACAAGAACAGCAGCAGCATGACCAGGTGAAAAAGCCAGGAGGAATGCCAGCGTGCTGCTGCCAGGGGAGGCAAGGCCAGGGAGTGACAGACGGACACTCAGCAGACCCTCCTGTGCTGCAGCTCTGCCTGCAGAGGAGGCAGCTCATGCTCATTGCAAATGCTTTGTGCTCTGCTTTGGCCTGCAGACACCTCCCAAAGACAGGAGGTTTGTAGCTCCTAAAGATCAGCTTAGACCAAACCTTAGAGGACCACAATGTGATGTTGGTGCTGTCTGTGAGATGAGGCTTGGGAAGGTACGTTACACATTTCACCACTGACAGACTGATTTCTCAGTGCAATACTCCAGGAGTTTCAGTCTCCTGTACAAATCTGACAATTCATTACCACGAAACCTGCTCCCCTCCACAGCAGGAATGTGAAAGCACAGACGGCAGAAAAAGCCTTACCCTTCAGATAAATCAAGGCTCGATCTTCCTCTTGAAACGCCCCCTCATAATGTCATTTTCTAAAGCACTGCATAACCAGAGAGAACCATCTGGACATATGTTATATCAGCCATCGGATGTGCCAGATGTAGAAGACCTCTTTGGCAACTGCACCTGCATTGCCCTGCTGCCAGAGACTCACGGTGTCAAGAGCATGCAGATCTGTCCTGCCACACACTGCCCTCTGTTGTTGCGCTCCTCACTGCCTCCAAGCCCTCTCTCCTTCTCTCCTCTCCTCTCCCTGTGCCACCTGCACTCAGAGCCCCCAGCCCTGCTGTGCTGTGCAGAGGAGCTGCTCCTGGGCAGAGCTGTCTCTCTGCACCACTGCCCGCTTGCCAGGAGCTCCCCTTGAGCCTAGGAGACTGGCCATCTCAACAGCACAGCACCCAACCATGGCATCACAGAATCATAGAATATCCCGAGTTGGAAAGAACCCATAAGGATCATTGAGTCCAACTCCTGATTGCTTGCTCTGTGCCATTGCGCTCCCTCGAGGTGTCCCCAAGGCCTCAGGGATGACAGTTCCTTAAACCTCTCCTGGGGTGTGGTGTTTGAAACAGACTGAAGTCATCACTGACTGCTTCTCTCTGTAGATGTCAGAGACTGATTTTTTTAAAGTGTGATTTGTGCTGTTGGAGTGTGGTTGTCAAACATGTTGTGCTTTAACCTGTCAGGCACCTCAGCGCCACACAGATGTTAGCTCACACCCACCCCCCAAAAAAGATAATGGGTTGAAATAAAGACAGTTTAAAAGGACAGAAAATGAATATGAAAATGAAATACTACTAATAAATACTAAGAAATTTTATTATTATTATTATTGTATGTATAAAGGAAGTGATGCACAATGCAATTGCTCATCACACACTGACCACTCGCTGCTCAACCTTTCCCCCAGCACGGGTCCCCCTGAACCTGGACAGCCTACATTAGGATCTCCTATGCAGGTCCCTTGACCTTACTTTGTTTTAGGGCAATACAAGTTTTCAGAAGGATTTGGAACATTTGCTTCCCTTTCTCAAATACTTCTTCTGCTGTGCTACCCCACGTAGCGATGTCATCAAGGTATTGCAGGTGTTCAGGAGCTTCCCCCTTTTCTAGAGCAGTCTGGATCAGCTCATGGCAAATGGTAGGGCTGTGTTTCCAGCCCTGGGCCAGTCAATTCCAGGTGGACAGGATGACCTAGCATGTGAAAGCAAAGTGGGGTCTTCACACTGCTGCCAGAGGGATGGAGAAAAATGCATTAGCAATATTAATTGTGGCATAGCGCTTGGCTGCCTTTGACTCCAGTTTGTACTGAATGAAGTTCTAGCATGCCCGGCACAGCAGCACTCAGCGCTGGTGTGATTTCATTCAGGCCACAAAAGTCCAACGTTATCTTCCACTCACCAGTAGAATTTTGCACTATCCATATGAGACTATTAAAGGGCGAGCAAGTGTTGCTGATCATTCCTTGGCTCTCCAGTCAATGAACCAGCTCATGCATGAGAATCAGGGAGTCTCTGTTATTGCAATATTGCCTCAGGCGCACTGTTGTGGTAGCGATTGGCACCTGCTGTTCATTGGCCATCAGCACCTCCACAGCAGCAGGGTCCTGTGAGAGCGTGGGCAAGGTAGACAACTGTTTCCTGTCCTCCTGTCCTCCAAGGCAGCTGTGCCATAAGCCCACCAATACCCTTGTGGACCTTTGAAGTACCCTCTCCTGAAGTAGTCTATGCCAAGGTTGCACAGAGCCTCCAGGCCAGTCCCAATGGGTTGCATTTGCCACTCCTTCCCAGTTGGACTCACTTCAGCCTGGGTTTGATGTGCCAGGCCAATAATCTTCAAAGTCGATTTGAGGATTGTCCCCTTTTGTCACTGATTGTCCCCTTCCTCCCCCTGGCTGGAGGCTGGGTCCCTCCAGTCCTGCTCATAGTATTAATTACGCTGTTGGGAGGACTGCCGCTAGAAACTGGAGCAGCAATTTTCTCAGAAGAACCACTTTTTGCCAATGTTTTTTCCTTGCACTTCATGTATGTTTCCTTGCCTCTAGTGTGGAGGTAGATTTTTTGCACCCCATTTTCTCATGACCTTTCCATGGTCACACAGTCAAAACCACAGGGTGACACATAGTATGCACCCACTATATGAATTTTATTGATGCTTACACCTGATAGTTGAGGTATTGGTTAGTGCAGGTGAAGAAGAAGATGTATTCTCTTGTAGTTCTTGCACCTCATGAGAAAGTTTCTCTCAAGACGAAATGTAGGCCCATAGGGAAGAAGAGAGACTTTGTAATGCCATAGTTGCAAATTCTTCCACTGTGGGTTCCTCTTGGTCTTCCCAGGTCATTACTGCCAATGAGCTGGCATATGATGATGGTGTGCTCTGTACAAACTTCTGTCATATGGGTCGTGTGCACTTGACTTCACCTGGATCTCTGGATAGCTCTTTGTTGTCTAGGTTCCTACAAATCGCCTTCAGCATTGTTAATTCCCTCAGGTACTGGATATCCCTCAGCATGTTGGTCCACTTTCCTGGTTGACATACAAGACCTTTCTTGAAAGGATACCTTTCCTTCAGGCATGACAGGATTAAGTTCCCTTTGTCAGTCACCCCTTCCCTAGATCGGGATTTTGGCTGCTTGGCTTCCTTGTCCTCTAATTCCAGGCTATTGGCTCCTTTCTCCGAGAACTGGAGCAGCCAGGTGACAATGTGCTCACTGAGATAATGGCTGAAATCTGTTCCCATACCTTCTAGCTTACCCTGGGAAAGGGATCACTTGGTTTCTGATGTTTATTTGATCTCTTCTTCCTTGTTCTCCTGCTTCCATGATGGCCCTTCTTTGGTGATGGCCCTCATCATTTTCCTACTCCTTCCTTGTGTAGGTAGGAGTTTCTTCTCCTCTGAAGGATGGGCAGGGCCCAACACAGGAGTTGTTCTGGCTACAGGGTCTTTCAGAGGAGTTGGAGTGGCTGCAGGGCCTTTTGCAGGTTTTGGAGTGGCTATAGGGTCTATCACAGGGGTTGGTTTAACTTTGGGCCTATCTCAGGATCTGTAGTGCCTGCAAGGCCTGTTGCAGGGCTTGCAGTGGCTGCTGGGCCCTTCACAAGGGTTGGACTGGCTGATGAACCTGTCACAGGGGCTGGCGTGTGCCTGCAGGAAAAGTCACAGGGGTTGGGAGGTGTTGATTGTGGTTTGTTAAGCATATGTCAAGGCCCAGCACATTGCAGTGATTTGTGTCTCTTTGGAATTGCCAGGGTGATGACACACTTTTTTCAAGCAATTCACAGGTGTTTTATTTTATTTTTTTTGGATTCTGCACATTCTCAGAAGTGAAGTTCCAGAGCACTGGAGATGCCCACTGCTCTAGATGCCTGCCCATATCCTCCCACACTCCCTGCCATTCCTAACTTTCCTGGCTATGGACAGATCTCTGGATGGCATGCTTAAGTAGTTGATTAAATTTAAACAAAACCTGAAACACATTCAGGAAACATCACAATAGGAATATGCTGGTTTTACCATCCCAAGGATATTCAAAGCTTTGAAAAGCTCTTGTTATTAGCCTGGAGGAGAAGGGGGAGGTGAAGGAGAAATGGAGAGTGAATGATTCAATGATCGAAGCCGTAATTCCTTTAAGTGGCATATTCTTTATTGCAGCGCTGGATGCACGGGGGATCTCTCCACCTATCGTGCATACCTAAAGCGGAAAGCAGTCTTGAATTTATACAATCAATCTATCAATATTCTACAAGCACCTATACATATGCATTACCTATCCCCGCCTTCCCTCGCTTCTCATGCTAATTAGCCTTTTGGCACCTTGCGCCTGCGTAGAGCCTTCCAAGAATTGTGGGCAGGGGTCTTTGGGACGTGGGCAGGGGTCTTTGGGAGGAAGACCCCGAGTCTTCCTCACAGTGTACTTTTCACCTTTGGTCAGGAATCTGCTGAATTGGCAGGTTTCTTAATTGCAAGAGCTGGTTGTTGCTAATTCTTCCGTTTGTTGTATCTTTATAATGAATTCCAATGTCCAGTTTTGAGATTTATAGTCCTTACGTTTGTTTCTCTGTCCGTCTGCCGCTTCCTTATCATGAGTTCCAGTGTCTTGTTTTGAGATATACAGTCCATGTCTGGGGATTGTCCTTGCCTCCCCAATGCCTCCCCAACACCTCCTTAATCAATCCCCCCTTTTCTTTTCCCATGCAAATTCTTTTGCATCAGATACTTTCATTATTTACAGTAACACAACAAAGCAGGCATCTAAACAACATGCACACAAATATTCCTAACACTACTAATGCGATTAGAGCAATGAACACTTGTTTCAACCATTGAAAATTGGGCAACCAGGAGGTTAACTTATTCCATATTTCACTAAAACTCCATGAAAGATCATCTTTACTGATCTCATGTAGGACCCTTGTCTGCTTCCATATTTCTTCCAGGTCGGTAGAGATCCTTCCACTCTGATCTATATACATACAACAACTTGTGTTTATTACTGTACAGACTCCCCCTTGAGCGGCCAGTAACAAGTCTAGGGCCATCCAATTTTGTAATACTACCTGTGATAAACTAGATATCTCTTCTTGTTGAGCCTTTACAGCATCCAGAGTCTTGTTTTCTAACTTCTCTGTAATTGCAGAAATATTAACTATCGCTTTTTCCAATTCACTCACTCCTAACCATGGGATAAACCATCGAACAAAACTATGAAAAGCGGTGTGTCTCTCTATCAATGGATTGTTAATTTTTCGTCTGATTCTCTGGATATGATTTCTCAAGTAGGCTCGAGGCACTACATCGTGTACTGTCATATTGGGGACTACCGCTCCAAGAGTGCAAGTTCCCTTCCAATTCTTGGGCAAGACCTTACAGGCTGTATCATTGCATAGCCAATACCACCCTTTTCCTTCTGGTACTGGCCAGCTGGTTGAATTTGCCCAACTGCTAGTTGTACTAATATCAATTTTTCGATTACAAGATGTCTGATTCCCCACATAAGTAGTACCTGTATTTATACAATCCTGTTTTCCCATACCCTTAGGCAGGTTACACCTTTGTACACATACATAGTAAGATTCCAACGGCACGAAGCTACTAACTTCTAGTTCCAAAACTTCTTCATATTTTCGACCCCAAGATGTGTTTTCCCACAAATTAGTCCAAGATAAGTTTGCAGGCAAGGGAATCCCGATTAACGATACACCCTTATTCCCATGCTGTGGCAGATGGGTGCATACCCAACAGTTCGTCTTATTAGTTACTTGAGAAATTGTTTGTATTAAGGTCAGGTGTAAGTTCTCATCCCAAGTTGCCCACCCCGAATCCGAGAACCGCACCTCTGCAATCATTAGGATCTGGAAAAACAGAAAACTTTTTCTGGAAAACTTTTGTTGGTCCAATTGGAGTGGTGGTCCATATCCTCGCCAGGGCCTTCTTCACCCTTGAATTGTGGATCCAAGCTGCTTGCTCCTTAGTTTTAATGGCGGTATGTGTTGTCAGTAATACTTGGTATGGTTCCGTCCACTTTCCTTCCATTTTTCCTGTAGGGGTTGTCCTGAAAAAGTCTTTATATATATATAATCCCCGAGCTTAAAGGGGTGGATTGGTTGATCCAACCCTCTAGCCCTGATCCCTAAAACAAATTTATGTACTTTATTTAATTGTTTCTGAAGTTCAGTTATATAAGCATATAAATATTCTGATCCTAACTGCGTTAGGTCCTCTCCACTAAATAGAAATTGCTACGGCCTTCCATATAAGATTTTGAAGGGACTCAAATTCCCTTTTATTCTAGGTTTAACTCTAATTCCAAGTAATGCTAAAGGGAGGGATTGAGGTCATGACAAATTAGCTTCTTATCCAATTTTAGTTATTTATTGTTTAATTAAATGGTTCATTTTTTCTACCTGTTCACTTGCCTGTGGTCTATAAGGAGTATGCAGTTGCCAATCTATCTTTAGAATCTTACTTATCTGTTCTACCACTTGTGCACAAAAATGTGAAACTCTATCAGAAGACATTGCTACTAGAATCCCAAAGCATGGTATTATTTCATTTAACAAGACTTTAACCACTTCTCTTGATTTGTTTGTTCGACAGGGAAAGGCTTCAGGCCTTCCTGAAAACGTGTCAGTCAGAACCAGTAAATAATGATACCCCCCTTTTCTAGGGAGTTCTGAAAAATCAATTTGCCACTGTTGCCCCGAATAATTTCCTTTACCGATTATTCCAAATTTTATTCTATCCTTGGTATTGGGGTTATTGTGTAAGCAAATGCTACATTGTTGAGTTACTTGTTTTATCATATCGTCCCACTAATGTCTGACTCAGGCTCTTATGCAGTGTGCCAGCTCCCCAGTGCGTTTGTGTTCTGAAAGAACTATGGGCCATGTCAAACTAGAGGGTATTACTATGTGGTTATCTTTTAAATATACTCATCCATCTGGTTTCATTTTACCTTTCAAATCTTCAATTAATTTTAAGTCTTCTTTTGTATAATTTGGATATAGTTTGGATTTTACCGTCTGGTATCAAAGACAATGCCTTCACCTCAGTTATTTCAGCTGCCTGCTTAGCCTCTGTCAATCGATTTTCCAATTTCAAAATCAGTGTTCCCCTTTTGGTGTCCCTGACAATGCATGATAGCTACCTTTTCTGGTTGTTTTACAGCCTCTAACAATTTTAAAATTTCTTCAGCATACTTTATGTGTTTTCACTGAGCGGTCAGCAATCCATGTTCTTTCCAAATTGCTCCATGAGCATGTACCATGCTGAATGTATATTTAGAATCTGTCCAAATATTTACCCTTTTTCCTGCTGCCAGTTCCAATGCTCTCGTGAGAGCAACTATCTCCGCCTTTTGAGCTGATGTTCCAGGGGGTAAAGGCTTAGACTCGATTACCTGCTGAGTAGTTGTTATAGCATATCCAGCTTTACGTTGTCTTTGCGTAACAAAACTGCTCCCATCCGTGAACCAAGTTTCTTCCGCATCTTCCATAGGCTCCTCCTTAAGGTCTGGTCGGCTGGAATACACAGTCTCTATAGTTTCTAAACAATCGTGAATCACAGGTTGTGCCGGAGCATCACTAAGAAAAGAGGCTAGATTCACAATATTAGTTATCACAATTTCCACGTTGTCCTGTTCTACCAATATTGCTTGATATTTCAAAATCATCAATTCTTGTTTAAGTTGTTTAAAGACTTTTTGTGCTTCTCCAGTCCAGACTAACTTTGACTGGTTAATCTTTATCAATTCACATAGAGGCTTTACCAATAGTCCATAATTATAAATCCAAAGGCGACACCAACCTGTCATTCCTAAAAAGGTTTGTAGCTCCTTTACCATTTGAGGTTCTGGAGTCTGGCAAATGACTTCCTTATGTTCAGTTCCTAGTTCTCGTTGTCCTTCCGAAATTTCAAATCCCAGATAGGTCACACTTTGTTGAGCCAGCTGGACTTTCTGTCAAGAGACTTGATATCCATTTAAACCCAGAAAATTAAGACGACTTATAGTCCATTGAATACAACTCCCTTTAGTCTCGGTAGCTATTAAGAGATCATCTACATATTGTAACAAAGCACCTTCAGTGTCCGGAGGCATCCATGTTTCGAGTTCCCTTGCTAATTGGTTTCCAAAAATAGTGGGGCTATTCTTGAATCCTTGAGGTAGTAATGTCCACGTAAGCTGCGTCTTTCTGCCTGAATCGGGATTTTCCCACTCAAAGGCGAATAGGTTTTGGCTTTCTGTGGCTAAGCCTAGGCAGAAGAAGGCATCTTTTAAATCCAGTACGGTAAACCAGACTTGACTATTCTTTAATTTAGTCAGCAAAGTATAAGGGTTTGCCACTACTGGATGTATATCCTCAGTGATTTTATTTATGGCCCTCAAATCCTGAACTAGCCTATAGCTTTTTCATCTGCCTTTTTAATTGGCAATATGGGTGCATTGTATTCTGATTCGCATTCAATCAATAATCCATACTGTAAAAATTTATTAATTATCTCTTTAATTCCTTTCCTATCTTCTATCCTCAAAGGATATTACTTAACCTTAACGGGTTTCTCTCCTGGCTTTAATTTAATAATTATTAAGGTCACATTTTTAGCTCTTCCAGGGACTTCGGTAGCCCAAACTCCTGGACATACTTGATCTGTGATCTCTAAAGGTATTTCACTTTTAGGGTCAGTTTGTATTAGTGCCAAGCTTAACACATTTATTAGTTGTTTTTCTCCTATTCTTAATTCCATTTTCCCTTTTTCAAAGACAATTTCTGCTCCTACTTGCTCTAATAAATCTCTACCTAAGAGTGCCCATGAGGAGCTAGGCATATATAAAAATCTGTGTATGCCCCATTGTTTCCCTAACTTGTACTTCAAAGGTTCACAAAAATAAGCCTTTTCGGTTACACCTTGTCCTGGTTTCAGTTAGAACAGAGTTAATTTTCTTCCTAGTAGCTGGTAGAATGCTATGTTTTGGCTTAGGATGAGAAGAGTGCTGATAACACCCTGATGTTTTAATTGTTGCAGAGCAGTGCTTATACCAAGCCAAGGACATCTCAGCCTTTCGCTCTGTCCTGCCAACAGGCAGGCTGGGGGTGCAGGAAGAGCTGGGAGGGGACAGACCCAGGACAGGTGACCCAAACTAGCCAAAGGGGTATTCCATACCATCTGATGTCAGGCTAATACCATCTGATGTCAGGCTAAACAATACATAGGGGTGGCTAGCCAGGGGGAAGGAGCCGGACTGCTCAGGGTTAGGCTGGTCATCGGTCAGCGGGTGGTGAGCAATTGCATTGTGCATCACTTGTTTGTACACATTATTAGTAGTAGTACTATTATCATCATTGTATTATTATTATTATTATTATTATTATTATTATTATTATTTTGTCTTATTAAACTGTCTTTATCTCAACTCACGGGCTTCACTTTCCATTTCTCTCCCCCGTCCCAGAGAGGGAGGGGGAGGGTGAGCGAACAGCTGCGTGGTGTTTAGCTGCCGGCCGGGTTAACCCACGACACACCTTTTACCCTAACATAATAATTCTGTGAAGGCATTAATGCTTGATTTAGAACTGAATACGTTGCACCATATCAATAAGAAATTTCACTTCCATTCCTCCGCTAGCTTCATTATAACCAGTGGAGGATCCGCTAGGGTAGATTCCCCAGGTCCCCGTTATTCCTGTTGAAATCAGGGGTCGATTACCCTAGGAAAAGGCTAGTCAATTTGTCCTCCGAAGCCAGGTCCAAACCGTTTTGTTTTATTTATTTATTTATTTATTTATTTATTTTCATTACATTTCAGAGTTGGTCCAAAAATTCCATAGGGGTTTCTTTTAGACCTTGTTGGAAGCATATTCTCAATTCCCAATTCATCCAGGTTTTAGTATTTACTTAACCGTTCATAATTTTCAGGATGATTTGGGTCTTAGTGGGGGTCGGTCAGGGGAATGCAATTGTCCACAGTTCCCTGAGCGGTCCCATCGGCAATCTGAGCTCGCACATGAACTCAGGTTGTTTTAAGAGTTAACTGCTTTTCTGTTTCTGTGAGAACTCTCTGGGACTCATCATGGTCCCTTTGCCCCAAAGGGCTAACACCCATGATTTTAAGATCTCTGCCTCTGGCAGAGGCAGAACTATTATCATTCCTACATCCTCTTTCCCTGCTCATTCAACTTCAAACACCTTTAACACTTTCAACAACCCTTTTAACACTTCCTTTATCTTTCTCCAGCCTGTACTTCTCTAATGCCATCATCAAAGGCTCAGTCAGGGGCCAACTTAATTCTGTACCTTTTCCCACCAAGATGCTGAAACATCAGTATACAACATTTCATCCTGTTCTGCTTCTCCAAAAACAACACTAACTGTAGCAAAATATTATAGTTTAAAGTTCCATTTAGGGGCCACTTTTCTCCACATTCCAGCTTATAAAGCGGCCACCACTGATTACGATATTTTATCAATGTTTTCCTGTTCACACTTCCACCGGCAGATCCTCCAATATCCTTCCAGTGACTTAAAACACACCCTAACACACTTTTCTGTAAAATTTCACTGCTTGTTTGCCCCCCCATTTTCCAGTTTACACTTTCAGAATACACGTTACTTACAGAAGCGTATCACAAAACGTATCACTCACAAAAATACGGGCATGCAATATCTTTCAGTAGCGATGTCACAAAACTACTATTACCAGTAATATTGCCAAAATCACAATAACAATAGTCAGAGTCAAATTCCACATGCGATAAGTCAGAAAACCGAACTGTGTAACACCGTAACGATATCTTTCTTATAACAATGCCACGAACCTACTATTACCACCAGGAAAATAGCCAAAATCGCAGTAACAATAACCAGAGTTAAATACCATACTCCATGAGTCAGAAAACCAAAATAGACAACACAATTCCAGATGGACCTTAAAGCGAGCTCTTTCCTTAAGGTCCCCAAATATACTTATGGTGCTTACCACAAAGTATATACCAAACACTGCCTCGCAGAAGATCACCTTCTGACTTACAGACAGTTCCAGACACAGATGGACCCCAAGGTCCCCAGATATACTTATGGTACTAACCACAAAGTATATACCAAATACTGTCCTGCAGAAGTCACCTTCCGACTTACTGGACAGTCCCAGATGACCGGTCTACCAGAAAACCAAACCAGAATAAAGAATATACTCACTTACAATGATGGGGTCCTTGTCTGCCTCCGCAATGATCCGGTGAGTCGAGGAGTCCCTCCGGGAAATCCCGGGGGTATCCTAGGGAGTCCTGTCCCCAGCGGGTCCTGCGGTCCGGCAGAGAGGTCGTCCCATCTGGGGTGCCAGATTGATTCAATGATCGAAGCCGTAATTCCTTTAAGTGGCATATTCTTTATTGCAGCGCTGGATGCACGGGGGATCTCTCCACCTATCGTGCATACCTAAAGCGGAAAGCAGTCTTGAATTTATACAATCAATCTATCAATATTCTACAAGCACCTATACATATGCATTACCTATCCCCGCCTTCCCTCGCTTCTCATGCTAATTAGCCTTTTGGCACCTTGCGCCTGCGTAGAGCCTTCCAAGAATTGTGGGCAGGGGTCTTTGGGACGTGGGCAGGGGTCTTTGGGAGGAAGACCCCGAGTCTTCCTCACAGTGTGCTTTTCACCTTTGGTCAGGAATCTGCTGAATTGGCAGGTTTCTTAATTGCAAGAGCTGGTTGTTGCTAATTCTTCCGTTTGTTGTATCTTTATAATGAATTCCAATGTCCAGTTTTGAGATTTATAGTCCTTACGTTTGTTTCTCTGTCCGTCTGCCGCTTCCTTATCATGAGTTCCAGTGTCTTGTTTCGAGATATACAGTCCATGTCTGGGGATTGTCCTTGCCTCCCCAATGCCTCCCCAATACCTCCTTAATCATGAAGAATTGAAAGAAAGCATCCCCCACTGCCCTGTATATATTTATATACATTTATATATATTTATAAATATATTTACTCCTATATTTACTCCTATAAATATATTTACTCCTATATATTTACTCCTTGAGAATAAAAGGCAAAGAGTGTAAAAGAGTGTAATTATTAATAGTTTCTAAGAGATGAAGAGATGGTTCCTGAGTTATGGAGGCGGCAATAATTTTCATAGAATCATAGAATCATAGAATATCCCGAATTGGAAGGGACCCATAAGGATCATCAAGTCCAACTGTTTTATCCTATCATAACTTAGTAATAATAATGATAATAATGATAATGATAATAATAATAATAATAAAATAAAAAATAATGTACTATTCATTAATATTATATTTATTATTTTATTTGTAATTAATTAATTTTATTTAATTGTATTAAATAAATCAACTTTCGTTAAATTTATTAATATTATTAATTATTTATTATGGTTAATAATATATTAATGTTGATATGTTATTAATATATCAATAATAAAATTATGACGATAATAATTAATTAGAATGACAATATAATTGTTATTAATATAAATACTTATAAAGTAATTTGAATGATGTATATGGTGTTATAAGTTGTCCCCTTAATTAATTTTCAGAGAGCATTGCATTAGTAATAGAAAGGAATTTATTGAGTAAGCAACAGCAAGCAAAACATCGCTGGGCAGCCGGGGAGTCTCAGCTCCACCAACGGCGTGCACCTCACCCCCGCCAGGGTCCCTTTTTGTATTTTGGTAATTCCGGGATTACGCAGCACATCCTGGTATATTCTGCGACTGCGCGCACTGTTGCTAGGGGGTCGTCTCTGTCCCTCTGGTGGTCGTGAAGATGAAGACCGTAGTCTTCCTCAGCGTTGTGGTTCAACTTCTTTTTTTATTTGGTCATGTTGGCCCAGCGTGAGACAGCAAGGCAGGATGTTGATACACTAGTTTAGCAACTTATCAGGAGATGGTTACATGAGCTTTGCAGCATTGTCTTTGAACAAAAGAGGCAACTGAGATGCAGAAGGAGAGAAGGGGAGGGGGGTTCTCTTTTTTGTTACATTAAGCAAAAGAATTTTCATAGTGTCTAGCCAAGTATTATACAGCTCCTTACTTCAGCAGGGAGCTTTCGCAACTCCCGCTCCTCAAACGGAACTCCTTGTTTTTATAACACAAAAGACAATGAACAAACATTTATTGTGTATTACATATGGTATGGAATGAGGGGTGGTTATTGTTCTAGTTTTGGCTGCGATAGAGTTAATTTTTCTTCCTAGTAGCTGGTATGGTGCCGTGCTTCATATTTACACAGAACAGTTTGGTATGAAAGGACCTTAAAGATCACATAATTCCAACTCACATGCCATAGGCAGAGACACCTTCAACTAGACCAGGTTGCTGAAAGCCCCATCCAACCTTGCCTTGAACACCTCCAGCGACAGGGCATTCACAATTTCTCTGGGCAGTCCCAGAGTGTAGCTCCTCATTTTAGTGGGGTTCAGGACAGTGCCCAGAGAAGTTCTGCCAAGATGGGATTCAGGGCCTAAAGCACCTGCCCTGTGTAGAGAGGCTGAGACACCTAGGTTTCTCTGGCCCAGTTGCACAGAGTCTCCAAGCAGAGCAAAAGTAGCCTGAGACTGCCTGATGGGTGGTTTTGGAGCTACTTTCCTTTCTAGGGGAAAATGGCATGACACAGAAATGATGCCACCAAGTTGACTTCAGGATGTTGAGACTGGACATGAAGAGAAAGAAATCGCTGTCTCCTACTGCCCCAGGAAGAGGCTTGAGCAATGTGTGAAGGGAAAGGATCTCCCTTCCCAGGGGATGGGAGTCAAGGCCTGGCCCTTGTGCTTGGTGAAACACATTCAGCTTTCCTACATATCAGTGTCACCTTCGCATTGTCTTTGTCTACTTGTCCTCACTGCCTCCAATGCTCTGCTCTAACAAGCTCCAAGGGAGGCTATTTCAGTGCTGTCCCTCAGGGGGACACTGCAGAAAACTTGCCTCTGACTCGGACTTCTTGAGAGACGTCTTCAATTGTCTCTCAGTGCCTGAGGTTCATGGGCTCATCACCAAAGCCACCAGAGAGGTCATTACAATGCCTTAGGCTGGGTCTCTGCTGGTGAGCTGGACAGAGAGGGCTCCTGGCAAGAGGGTCCTGGTGCAGAGAGACAGCTCTGCCCAGGAGCAGCTCCTCTGCACAGTGCAGCAGGGCTGGGGGCTCGGACCGCAGGCACCTGGGCAGAAAGGGATTCCAGGCAGCCTGGAGGGTCTGGGCAGAGGAGAGCTCAGTGCAGGAGAAACCTTCATAGCTGTGCACACGGTAAGTCTCTGGCTGCTGGACAGTGCAGGGGAGGTTCCTGGAAGGGGCTCCTGGATCTGGGACGTCTCTGCCTGGCCAGGAGCTGCCAGGATGTCTCTCGTGGCTTGTGCAGTGTGGAGGAGAAGGTGCTGTAGGGCACCTGCAGGGGTGCCCATGGCTGTGGTACAGAGCAGGATCCCTGCTGTGCCCTAGGGCCTGTGTGCTGGGGCAGGGCCTCTGCTGCCTGCCAGGTTCAGCATTCAGTCTGCCCAGGGGCTCTGGGGAGAAGCTGTGGGTGGAAGGAGCCCCCCCCCAGCAGGGCAGGGCAGGGGCCTGCTGCCTGCTGCCTGGGGCTGACTGCTCACAGCCCCACACCACCCCAAAGCATTGCACAGGGGACTTTTCAAGTAGAAATTCAAGACAGAGACTACTGTTAATAGACACCCTTTAGGTGTCTCTGTCTCCATTTTCCAGCTTCAGTGATGTGGCAGATTGCATACTAATGGTGTGGTTATATTTGTCTAGGAGACTGACACTACTAGAGCATTACACTAAGATACATAGGTTGGTGCAGAGCCTCTGAAAGTCCCTCCACTCATCTCTGATTACAGTCTGATCCTGTTCTATTTTCTCCTCTAGGTATTTTGTTCATTAGGACCAGCAAACAGAGCAATGTCTCCAGACCTTTCCCTGTACCCAAGAGGAGTCTGCAGGGCAGAGCTGAGCACACAGCAAGTCAGATTGGGTCTGTGAGCATGGATAGAGAAGAGATGTGTGGACAGAGACAGTTCCCAGCAGGGGCATCTGCAAACAGAGACACACATACAGAATGAGAGGTAAATGGATTCAGAAACACCGTGGAAGGAGGATTCAGAAAGCTCTCTGCCCTCGCCTGCATTACAGGTGCCTTCCCCAGAGCAAAGCCCCAGTTTCCTTTCCCACCCAGCACAGCCCTTTTCTCTGCTGCCTCGTGGCCCAGGCCAGAAGTAAACCCCTCAGCATCTGCACCTCCTGGAGAGAAGAGGTGAATTGTACCGCAGTGTGGCGCGCAGCAAAGAAGCTGACATCACCAGTCTTGCAGTGGTGCTAACTGTGAGGTGGAAGGCAAAGCTGGGTAGGGAGAAGGCTTTATGTCATACATGCCTGCCTTTCTCTTCTTGCTTCATTTCTTCGGAACATCACAGAATTCTTCTTTGTTTCTCCGCCTGTCCCAGGTGCTCTTACTGTCTGCTTATGTGATGCTCATACAGGTCAGCACTATCCTGGACCTAATTCACAGGGACGTTCAATGGAGGTATCTTCACTGGAACAAAGTGCCAGATATCAATTTAAATTTGTCAATTATCATCTCACGTAGTTGTTATGGTTGGGGAAAGAGCTGGCTTCTTCCTCAAGCAACCGAGGGAGTCGGGATTCTATAGGTAATGGCAGAGGCTCTTCTC
Source organism: Netta rufina (assembly GCF_964035555.1). Taxonomy (NCBI): domain Eukaryota; kingdom Metazoa; phylum Chordata; class Aves; order Anseriformes; family Anatidae; genus Netta; species Netta rufina. The sequence continues at coordinate 2,661,560 of NC_140154.1, forward strand.
AGAGACATCTCTCCTAACCTGTCAGAACCTTTTTATCCTTCAAAAGGTCCTCATGCCCAGAGGGAACAAATGCCCAACATCAGCTCAGTGAGCGAGTTCCTCCTGCTGGCATTTGCAGACACACGGGAGCTGCAGCTCCTGCACTTCGCGCTCTTCCTGGGCATCTACCTGGCTGCCCTCCTGGGCAACGGCCTCATCCTCACTGCCGTAGCCTGTGACCACCGCCTGCACACCCCCATGTACTTCTTCCTCCTCAACCTCGCCCTCCTCGACCTGGGCTGCATCTCCACTACTCTGCCCAAAGCCATGGCCAATTTCCTCCAGGATAACAGGGCCATTTCTTTCGCAGGATGTGCTGCACAGGTCTTTCTGCTACTCTATTTCATTTCAGCAGAGTTTTCTCTTCTCACTGTCATGGCCTATGACCGCTACGTTGCCATCTGCAAGCCCCTGCACTACGGGAGCCTCCTAGGCAGCAGAATTTGTGCCCAGATGGCAGCAGCTGCGTGGGGCAGTGGTTTTATTTATTCTGTGCTGCACACTGCCACTACATTTTCATTACCACTTTGCCATGGCAATGCCCTGGACCAGTTCTTCTGTGAAATCCCCCAGATCCTCAAGCTTTCCTGCTCAGATGCCTACCTCAGGGAAGTTGGAGTGGTTGTGGCTGGTGTTTGTTTAGCCTTTGGTTATTTTGTTTTCATTGTGGTGTCCTATGTGCAGATCTTCAGGGCTGTGCTGAGGATTCCCTCACAGCAGGGAAGGCATAAAACCTTTTCCACGTGCCTCCCTCACCTGGCTGTTGTCTCCCTGTTTATCTGCACTGCAATCTTTGCCTACCTGAAGCCCCCTTCCATCTCTTCCCCATCCCTGAACCTGGTGGTGGCAGTTCTGTACTCGGTGGTGCCTCCAGCAGTGAACCCTCTCATCTACAGCATGAGAAACCAGGAGCTCAAAGATATCCTGAAGAAGATGACTCAATCAGTAGTCTTTTGGCTGAAATAAGATTCCGCATGTCACAGAATCACAGAATCACAGAATTTCGAGGTTGGATTGTGCAACCTGTTAAAGTTCCAGAATATGTGCATTCACTCCACTTCTTGGTGGCATAGAATCAATATGGCTTACACACAGACCTTTGTACATGTATGTATTGTCCTTATATATCAGTATGGTATGGCATGGCATATCCCATGTTCCAGCTGTGTAATAAATGTGGATTTCCTTACTGCTGGTGTTTTGTGCTTGGGCTTTTCTCCAAATTTACGTAAAGAGCAGGCTGAAGAAATAGTCTTTGTGAGGCTCTGCTGCTCTGCTTGAGCTCTGCACAGGCTAAAGGGAATATGGCATGGGGCAATGCAAAAAGGGATGTCCTGGTCTGAGTCTTTATGTAATGGTGCAGAGTGCTCCTGGAGGTGGTGAAAGATCCAAAGGAGGTCTTCCTGGGGCTGTGTCCCCATGGCTTTTTGGAACCACAGCCCTCTGTGAGCAAAATTTGGAAACGCATCATTTTGCTCTCCCCAAACACATCATTTGAACACCTCAAAGGATGGGACAACCACAGCTTCTCTGAGCAACCAGATGCATGACTGCATTCTTTACGATTGCTCAGCAACTTTACGATTCCTACCAAGAAGGCAAACAGCTTAAGTTAAACGTAGGAGGGGAAATGAAAGCGAGGGTTTTAGATCCCAGAAACCAGGCTTAGGGATTAGAGCTTTCCTGGGTTAGGCATAGCACACAGGCTTAGGGTGTTTAGGTCCATATTTAGGGTATGGGAAAGTTTTTTGGGATAGGGTTTTGTTTAGGGCTGGCCTGAGTGCTAAGGATAAATAGAGTATTTCTATCCTAGTGAAAAGGGCAAGGATTAGGGTGAGAGGGAGGTTAACGGTAAAGGCTTATGGTTTGAGCTTTGGCTTCAAGGGAAGGTTTGAGGTACAGCAGGAGGGTAGTGGATTACAGTCAAATTGAGGAGTAGCAGTTAGGGGTTAGAAATACAGTAAGAGTCTAAAGGGAATGTTTTCAGAGTCAGAGTTGCAGCAGCATCAATATTACCTGAACCCCCTCACCTTTTCAACATTGTTACTTTTTGATGGCCAAGCCCCTCTTCTCTCCCCCAGATCACACAATTCTCCTCTCCAGGCTTCTCCTGACCTCCCCATGTCAGTCATCGTCTACAGGGCACCATTCTGATGGTTTTCGTGATCTCAGAGTATGTCTCACCTCTGACAGCTACTCCAATCCTGAGACAGAAGAGGTGTTGTAGTCGGGAGGGGAAAAGGTACAAAGGAGTCTAGGAGCAGCCTGCACAACGTGCCCAGCAGCTCTGCACCAACCCAAAAGTGCTCTTCCTACCCACCAGATATGGATCTAGAATGTACCTCTCCTTCAGGCCTGGCAGGGAGTTGCTCCACCAGTCTCCTGCTCACACTCCCTGATGGCCCTCAACCTCTCCACCTCCTCCTTGAGCTCTGCCACCAGGCTGACCAGGTCATCTACCTGCTTGCACCTCACACACACAGTGTCTCTGCTGCCCTCAGAGGGCAGCAACAGGCTCAGGCACTCCCTTCATCCAGAGACCTGAACTGCTGCATTTTTGAGCGGGCAGTCAGTCTGGGTGGATACAAACTTCTTAGGGAGAGCTCTCTGCCTGGTGTAGACCATTGTGGCCTAGCTAGTGGAAGACAGCCATTAGAGGATTTGTTCTTATGGGCGGGGGGCCCTCCCTGCTCACCCTCCCTCTGGTCCTTGCCATGGGCCACAGGGGACTTCTGCTCTTGCACCTGGAGCACCTCTCCCCCTCCTTCTTCACTGATGTTCGTGCCTGCAAGGCTGTTTCTCACTCCTCTTACTCTCCCAGCTGCTGTGTAGAGCAGCGTTTTTTTTTTTTTTTTTTTTTTTTTTTTCCATCTTAAATATGCTCTCACAGAGGTACAAACAACATCGCTTATTGGCTTGGCTCTGGTAAGCAGTAGGGCCCTTACCTAACATGGGGAAACTTCTCGATTCTTCTCACAGAAGCTACCCCTATGGCCCCCTGCTACCAAAACCTTGCCATGTAAATCCACTACAGTTGGAGAGCCAAGGAGTGATCAGCAAGACTTGCTCACCTTTTAATAGTTCCATATGTCCAGTGTGAAAGTCTAATGGCGAGCAGAGGCTAACAGTGGACTATCACGGCCTGAACAAAGTCACACCACTGCTGAGTGCTGCAGTACCAGTCATGCTAGAACTCCAATACAAAAATGGAGACGAAGGCAGCCAAATTGGTATACCACAATTGCTAATGCATTTTTCTCCATCCCTTTGGCAGCAGCACGCAGACCACAGTTTACTTTCACTTGGAGGGGCATCTGGTACACCTGGAATTGACTGCCCCAGGGGTGGAAATACAGCTCTACCATTTGCCATGGACAGATCCAGTCTGCACTGGAACAAGGGGGAGCTCCTGAATACCTGCACTACATAGATAACATCCTTGTGTGGGGCAACACTGCAGAAGGAGTTTTTGTGAAAGGGAAGAAAATAATCCAAATTCTTCTGAAATCTGGTTTTGCCATTAAACAGAGTAAGGTCAAGGGACCTGCACAGGAAATCCAATTCTTGGGGGTAAAATAGCAGGATGGATATTGCCATATTCCGATGGATGTTATCAACAAAATAATGGCCATGTCTCCACCAACTACTGAAATAGAAACACAAGCTTTCCTAGGCCTTGTAGGATTCTGGAGAATACATGTTCCAGGCTACAGTCAGTTTGTGAGTCCTCTATATCAAGTGACTCGAAAAAGTAACTGTTTCGAGTGGGGCCCTGAGCAACAACAGGCCTTTGAACAAATCAAACAAGAAGTAGCCCATTCAGTAGCCCTTGGGCCTGTCCATACCAGACCAGCTGTGAAAAACATACTTTACACTACAGCTGGGGAACATGGCCTTACCTGGAGCCCTTGACAGAAAACCCCAGGAGAAACTAGAGGTTGACCTATGGGGTTCTGGAGCTGGGGTTATCGAGGATCAGAAGCCAATTACACCCCAACTGAAAAGGAGATACTAACAGCATATGAGGAGGTTCAAGCAGCTTCAGAAGCTGTGTGTACAGAAGCACAGCTCCTCTTGGCCCCATGGTTACCTGTGTTATATTGGCTGTTCAAAGGGAAAATTCCCACTACACACTATGCATCTGATGCTATGTGGAGTAAGTGAGTAGTGTTAACTACACAGTGGGCTCAAATGGGCATGCCTAACCACCCAGGAATCCTGGAAGAGATCATGGACTGGCTGGAAGGCAGGGATTTCGTAGTACCAACAGAAGAGGTAACTCGTGCTGAAGAGGCACTACCATATAATGAGTTGTCAGAAGACAGAAAGCAGTATGTGTTGTTCACTGATGGATCCTGCTGTGTGGTAGGAGGCATTGGAAATGGAAAGCTGCTGTGTGGAGTCCCACACAAGTTGTCGAGGCCATGGAAGGGGAATGTGAGTTGAGTCAGTATGCAGAAGTGAAAACCATACAATTGGCCCTAGAGACTGCCGAAAGAAAAAAAACGGCCAGTTCTGTATATCTACACTGACTCATTGATGGTGGCAAATGCCCTGTGGGGATGGTTGCAGCAATGGAAACAGAGCAACTGGCAGCACAGAGGAAAACCTATCTGGGCTGCTACCCTGTGGCAAGATATTTCCACCCAGGTAGAAAACCTGGACCTAAAGGTACATCATGTAGATGCCCACATGCCCAAGAGTCGTGCTACTGAAGAACATCAGAACAACGAAGAGGTGGATCGAGCTTCAAAAATTGGTGGCTCAGGTAGACTTGGACTGGGGACGTTAGAGTGATCTGTTTGTAGCTCAATGAGCCCATGAAATATCAGGACATTTGGGGAGGGATCACAGAATCACAGAATTTCTAGGTTGGAAGAGACCTCAAGATCATCGAGTCCAACCTCTGACCTAACGCTAGGAGTCCCCACTAAACCATATCCCTAAGCTCTACATCTAAACGTCTTTTGAAGACTTCCAGGGATGGTGACTCCACCACTTCCCTGGGCAGCCTGTTCCAATGCCTCACAACCCTTTCAGTAAAGAAGTTCTTCCTAACATCTAACCTAAAACTCCCCTGGCACAACTTAAGCCCATTCCCCCTCGTCCTGTCACCAGGCATGTGGGAGAACAAACCAACCCCCACCTCGCTACAGCCTCCCTTGAGGTACCTATAGAGAGCGATAAGGTCTCCCCTGAGCCTCCTCTTCTCCAGGCTGAACAAACCCAGCTCCCTCAGCCGCTCCTCGTAGGACTTGTTCTCCAGGCCCCTCACCAGCTTCGTCGCCCTTCTCTGGACCCGCTCAAGCACCTCCATGTCCTTCTTGTAGCGAGGGGCCCAAAACTGAACACAGTACTCGAGGTGCAGCCTCACCAGAGCCGAGTACAGGGGGACAATCACCTCCCTAGCCCTGCTGGTCACACTGTTCCTGATACAAGCCAGGATGCCGTTGGCCTTCTTGGCCACCTGAGCACACTGCTGGCTCATATTCAGCCGACTATCCACCATCACTCCCAGGTCCTTCTCTGCCTGGCAGCTCTCCAACCATTCCTCTCCCAGCCTGTAGCTCTGCTTGGGGTTATTGCGCCCCAGGTGCAGGACTCGGCACTTGGCCTTGTTAAACTTCATGCAGTTGACCTCAGCCCATCGGTGCAGCCTATCCAGATCCCCCTGCAGAGCCTTCCTACCCTCGAGCAGATCGACACACGCGCATAGCTTGGAGTCATCTGCAAACTTACTGAGGGTGCACTCAATGCCCTCGTCCAGGTCATCGATGAAGATGGGGGGGACGCCCTGGGGAACGCCACTAGTGACTGGCCTCCAACTGGACTTGGCTCCATTTACCACGACTCTTTGGGCCCAGCTATCCAGCCAGTTTCTAACCCAACAAAGCGTGCTCCAGTCCAAGCCAAGAGCAGCCAGTTTCTTGAGGAGAATGCTGTGGGAAATGGTGTCAAAAGCCTTGCTGAAGTCAAGGTAGACCACATCCACAGCCTTTCCCTCATTCACCAAGCACGTCACTTTGTCATAGAAGGAGATCAGGTTCGTCAAGCAGGACCTGCCTTTCATAAACCCATGCTGCCTGGGCCTGATTGCCTGCTTGCCCTGCAAGTTCTGCATGATGACTCTCAAGATAATCTGCTCCATGAGCTTCCCTGGCACATCAAGTCTAACTCCTGGATCCAACTCCTGGCACCGCACAGGTCTACCCAAAAGTTTAGACCATGTGACTAAGTGCACAGTCCAAGCGCTTTTTAAATTCAGACAGGCTTGGTGAAGTGACTGCTTTGCTGGGGAGCCTGTTCCAGTGTGCAACCAACCTTTCGGTGAAGAACCTCTTCCTGATGTCAAGCCTAAACTTCCTCTGCCTCAGCTTAACACCATTCCCATGGGTTCTATCACTGGTATTTACAGAGAATAGGTCACCTGCCTCTCCACTCCCCCTCGCAATGAAGTGTAGACACTGATGAGGTCCCCCCTCAGCCTCTTCTTCTCCAGGATGTACAGGCCCAGTGACCTCAGCCGCTCCTCATACATCTTCCCCTCTAGGCCCATCACCATTTTTGTCGCCCTGTCAGGTGCAAGTTTCATGCAGTGTCCCCCTGAGGGACAGCACTGATACAGCCTTGTTTAGAAGAGCATTGGAGGCAGTGAGGACAAGTAGACAAAGGCAATGTGAAGGTGTCACTGACGTGTAGGAAAACCTGATGTGTTTCACCAAGCACAAGGGCCAGGCCTTGACCCCCATTCCCTGGGAAGGGAGATCCTTTCCCTTCACACCTTGCTCAGGCCTCTTACTGGGGCAGTAGGAGATGGGGATGTGCATGGCCAAGCGAAGGAGAATGGTACAACCCCTGCCTGGTCATTGGTAGAGAGGGGTAAGGAGGCAATGAGGCCCTTGTGCTTTAACAATAGGCTGTCTCCTTGTGAATGTCAGTGGAAGAGACAACAACCAGAGCCATGGACACAAAGATCACACTCTTGTTGGGACTTTCAGCCTTGCCAAAGTCCTTGTTCCTCTCCACACCAGGCAGTCCTACGGACTCCCAGACCTGCAACTTTTTTCCTGCTGGCTGTAAACCCTTGACCGTGTGGTGCCACACCAGATCTGAGTTGTCTGGTAACTCAGATTTGCTTGGTACCTATTCCTTGCAAGGCAGCTCTTTAGGAAGCTGGCCTGGTTCCTGGTGAGCAGCACCACAGCTTGTGTGGCATCCCTCGTGGTGCCCAGGCACTCTTCGTCCTGGGCATTGCTCACTCTGTAGGGTCCTAGTCTGCCCTCATGTGTGGGGTTCCTCTTCCTCCGGTGCAGGACTAGGCTCTTCTGCATGCAAATATCAACAGGTTTCTGTAGGCAAAGTCCTGCAGTTTCTCAAGGTTCCCCTGGACTGACGCTGCATTCTGTCAGCTGTTAATGTCTGCATGCAGATGGCTCACCCTGATTATGCTGTCTCTCACAAGATAACAGCAGCAGGAATTGCAAGACAGTTGAGCCAATACAGGAGTATGTAGTTGAATGGAATTGCAGCACAGACTCAGAGAAGGGTAGGGAATGGAAGGCTGCCCAATTCCACTTCTTCAGTTCTTCCTTCTCATTGTAATAAATGGGTCAGTCTTCAAAATAGAACTATAATCAAAGTTTACAATTTATTAAAGGAATAGAGGTAAGCAAACAGCGCTGAGTGCACTGGGAGTCTCTGCTCCACCAAGACGCACACCAGTTACATCAAGTAGCTGATTTTTATGCTCCTAGGCTAATACATATTCATTACTACTACTAGGGTATGTAAGACAGAAAGTCACATTCATCATACAATGTGGCCCTAGCATTGTTCCGTACTGACACGAATCAGATGAACATATCTCACATCATGCATGCTGTTATTTTGTCTAGAACTGCGTCCTATACACAAAAACACAGCACCATCCCAGTTAATAGGAAGAAAATTAAGTCTGTCCCAGCCAAAACGAGGACAATATCCATCCCATTCTATACCATCTGCATCATGCTCAGCCTCAGTACTTTCCGATTAATCACCACCACCTTTTCTCTTTTGATATACACAGAGAGATATCATGCCCTTAGTCTATGGGTGTCCTGATGTTGTCTAGGGTTGAGTTAATTTTCCTTCTAGTAGCTGGTATGATGCTGTGTTTTCGATTTAGCATTAGAAGAATGCTGATTACACGCTGATGGTTTAGTTGTTGCCCAGCAGTGGATTGCTGGGGGTGCCTGAGAAGCTGGTGGGGACAGAAACAGGACAGCTGACCCAAAGTGGCCAAAGGGATGTTCCATACCACACGATGTAATGCTGAACAATCAATATGGGTGGCTGGCCAGGGTAGGGCTACCACTGCTTCGGGACAGGCAATCATCATCATGATCATCAGCATCATTGCTTGTATTATTTGTCTTCCTTTTCTGTCCTATTAAACTGTCATTATCTCGACCCATGATTTTTATTTTTATTTTTTAAAATATATATATATATTTTTTTCCCCCTCCTCATTCTTTTCTACATCCACTGGGGGTGTAGCAGGGTGTGTGTGTGAGTGAATGGCTGCGTGGTGCTTATCTGCCTGCCGGGTTAAACCACACTCTTTCTGGTGCCCAACATGGAGCACAAAGTTTGAGCCAATGACAGATCTGACCACAGCATGTTAAAAGAAAGCTAATTTAAAAAATTAAATGCTTATAATTATAAGCATTTATAATATAATATATAATATATATATAATATAATATATATAATATAATATATATAATATAAATGCTTATAATTAAAATTATAAGCATTATTTGATTTTAATAGTTGCTGATCACAAATATGATTATTTATTTATTTATTTATTAATCTCAGGTCTGTTGTGCAAGATTTCAGAATTGTGTTGTATAGAACATTACTTACTGTATGTATCTCCTGCCATGCTGTTTGTCTTTTCTGATGGCTGGTTAAGTTTATTCTTTTGATGTATAGTGTAACACTGGCTTTTGATATGGTAAAATTCCTGGTCATTAAACTAATCTGGTACTTGTACTTAGCATTGCCATTACCTCCATACCTTGGGAACCATCTCTCAGGAACTACTAAGAATTACACTCTTGACCTTTTCTCCTCAGGAAACCAAACCATGGAGGAGACAAGAGGAAGACACTTTTACCCACTGGTTCACTCTCTCTTCCTCCTTCACCTCCCCCTTCTCCTCCAGGCTAGTTACAATAGCTCTTCAAATTTTTGAATATGGTCAAACCAGACGGTCAAACCAGCATGTTCCTATTATGTCTCCTGAATGTGTTTCAGCTTTTGTTTATGTCAAACAATCACTTAAGAATGCTATCCAGAGATCTGTCTAGAGTCAGGAGAGTTAGGACTGGCAGGGAGTGTGGGAGAATATGGGCAGGCACCTAGAGCAGTGGGTACCTCCACTGCTTTGGAACTTCACCTCTGAGAAAGTGCAGAATCCTTTAAAAAAAAAAAAAAAAGTGAAATGCTTGAGAAAGTGGTGTTATTACCCTGGCATTTCCAGACACATATCAATGCAATGTGCTGGACCTTGACCTATGCTTAACAAGCCACAGTCAACACCTCCCCAGCTGCTGTGACTTCCTGCAGACTCACGCCAACCCATGTGACAGGTTCATCAGCCAGTCCAACCCTTGTGAAGGGCCCAGCAGCCACTTCAAACCCTGCAACAGGCCTTGCAGGCATTCCAGCTCCTGAGATGGGCCTAAGTTAGGTGCGTGTGTCGATCTGCTTGAGGGTAGGAAGGCTCTGCAGGAGGATCTGGATAGGCTGCACCGATGGGCTGAGGTCAACTGCATGAAGTTCAACAAGGCCAAATGCCAGGTCCTGCACCTGGGGCTCAATAACCCCAGGCAGAGCTACAGGCTGGGAGAGGAATGGTTGGAAAGCTGCCAGGCAGAGAAGGACCTGGGAGTATTGGTGGATAGTCGGCTGAATATGAGCCAGCAGTGTGCTCAGGTGGCCAAGAAGGCCAACAGCATCCTGGCTTGCATAAGAAGCAGTGTGGACAGCAGGGCTAGGGAAGTGATCATCCCCCTGTACTCGGCTCTGGTGAGGCCGCACCTCGAGTACAGTTTTTTGTTCAGTTTTGGGCCCCTCGCTAAAAGAAGGACAATGAGGTGCTCGAGCAAGTCCACAGAAGGGCAACGAAGCTGGTGAGTGGTCTGGAGAACAAGTCCTACGAGGAGTGGCTGAGGGAGCTGGGTTTGTTCAGCCTGGAGAAAAGGAGGCTCAGGGGTGACCTTATCACTCTTTATAAGTACATTAAAGGAGGCTGTAGCGAGGTCGTGGTTGGTCTGTTCTCCCTTGTGCCTGGTGACAGGACAAGGGGGAACAGGCTAAAGTTGCGCCAGGGGAGTTTTAGGCTGGATATTAGGAAGAACTTCTTTACTGAGAGGGTTGTTAGGCATTGGAATGGGCTGCCCAGTCACCATCCCTGGAGGTCTTTAAAAGACGTTTAGATGTTGAACTTAGCGATATGGTTTAGTGGAGGACTTGTTAGTGTTAGGTCAGAGGTTGGACTCGATGATCTTGAGGTCTCTTCCAACCTAGACAATTCTGTGATTCTGTAAATTCAAACTGACCCCTGTGATAGACCCTATAGCTACTCCAAAACCTGCAATAGGCCATACAGCCACTCCAACTCCTCTGAAAGACCCTGTAGCCAGAACAACTCCTGTGTTGGGCCCTGCAGCCACTCCAGTCCCTATGATGGACCCCATAGCTGGGCCAGAGAACCAATCTGTGTCAGTATTGGTTGCCTCTTTATGCAAGAGAAAACAATGGGTGTGGAAGTCAGTTTTTCTTTAGAAAGGAAAGAAATTCCTACCTGGACAAGAAAGGAGGAAGAAGATGAGGCAGGTTTCTCTAAAGCTGGGCCATCATGGAAGCAGGAGAACAAGGAAGAAGAGATCAAATAAACATCAGAAACCAAGTGATCCCTTTCCCAGGGTAAGCTAGAAGGTATGGGAACAGATTTCAGCCATTATCTCAGTGAGCACATTGTCACCTGGCTGCTCCAGTTCTCGGAGAAAGGAGCCAATAGCCTGGAATTAGAGGACAAGGAAGCCAAGCAGCCAAAATCCCGATCTAGGGAAGGGGTGACTGACAAAGGGAACTTAATCCTGTCATGCCTGAAGGAAAGGTATCCTTTCAAGAAAGGTCTTGTATGTCAACCAGGAAAGTGGACCAACATGCTGAGGGATATCCAGTACCTGAGGGAATTAACAATGCTGAAGGCGATTTGTAGGAACCTAGACAACAAAGAGCTATCCAGAGATCCAGGTGAAGTCAAGTGCACACGACCCATATGACAGAAGTTTGTACAGAGCACACCATCATCATATGCCAGCTCATTGGCAGTAATGACCTGGGAAGACCAAGAGGAACCCACAGTGGAAGAATTTGCAACTATGGCATTACAAAGTCTCTCTTCTTCCCTATGGGCCTACATTTCGTCTTGAGAGAAACTTTCTCATGAGGTGCAAGAACTACAAGAGAATACATCTTCTTCTTCACCTGCACTAACCAATACCTCAACTATCAGGTGTAAGCATCAATAAAATTCATATAGTGGGTGCATACTATGTGTCACCTGTGGTTTTGACTGTGTGACCATGGAAAGGTCATGAGAAAATGGGGTGCAAAAAATCTACCTCCACACTAGAGGCAAGGAAACATACATGAAGTGCAAGGAAAAAACATTGGCAAAAAGTGGTTCTTCTGAGAAAATTGCTGCTCCAGTTTCTAGCGGCAGTCCTCCCAACAGCGTAATTAATACTATGAGCAGGACTGGAGGGACCCAGCCTCCAGCCAGGGGGAGGAAGGGGACAATCAGTGACAAAAGGGGACAATCCTCAAATCGACTTTGAAGATTATTGGCCTGGCACATCAAACCCAGGCTGAAGTGAGTCCAACTGGGAAGGAGTGGCAAATGCAACCCATTGGGACTGGCCTGGAGGCTCTGTGCAACCTTGGCATAGACTACTTCAGGAGAGGGTACTTCAAAGGTCCACAAGGGTATTGGTGGGCTTATGGCACAGCTGCCTTGGAGGACAGGAGGACAGGAAACAGTTGTCTACCTTGCCCACGCTCTCACAGGACCCTGCTGCTGTGGAGGTGCTGATGGCCAATGAACAGCAGGTGCCAATCGCTACCACAACAGTGCGCCTGAGGCAATATTGCAATAACAGAGACTCCCTGATTCTCATGCATGAGCTGGTTCATTGACTGGAGAGCCAAGGAATGATCAGCAACACTTGCTCGCCCTTTAATAGTCTCATATGGATAGTGCAAAATTCTACTGGTGAGTGGAAGATAACGTTGGACTTTTGTGGCCTGAATGAAATCACACCAGCGCTGAGTGCTGCTGTGCCGGGCATGCTAGAACTTCATTCAGTACAAACTGGAGTCAAAGGCAGCCAAGCGCTATGCCACAATTAATATTGCTAATGCATTTTTCTCCATCCCTCTGGCAGCAGTGTGAAGACCCCACTTTGCTTTCACATGCTAGGTCATCCTGTCCACCTGGAATTGACTGGCCCAGGGCTGGAAACACAGCCCTACCATTTGCCATGAGCTGATCCAGACTGCTCTAGAAAAGGGGGAAGCTCCTGAACACCTGCAATACCTTGATGACATCGCTACGTGGGGTAGCACAGCAGAAGAAGTATTTGAGAAAGGGAAGCAAATGTTCCAAATCCTTCTGAAAACTTGTATTGCCCTAAAACAAAGTAAGGTCAAGGGACCTGCATAGGAGATCCTAATGTAGGCTGTCCAGGTTCAGGGGGACCCGTGCTGGGGGAAAGGTTGAGCAGCGAGTGGTCAGTGTGTGATGAGCAATTGCATTGTGCATCACTTCCTTTATACATACAATAATAATAATAATAAAATTTCTTAGTATTTATTAGTAGTATTTCATTTTCATATTCATTTTCTGTCCTTTTAAACTGTCTTTATTTCAACCCATTATCTTTTTTGGGGGGTGGGTGTGAGCTAACATCTGTGTGGCGCTGAGGTGCCTGACAGGTTAAAGCACAACATGTTTGACAACCACACTCCAACAGCACAAATCACACTTTAAAAAAATCAGTCTCTGACATCTACAGAGAGAAGCAGTCAGTGATGACTTCAGTCTGTTTCAAACACCACACCCCAGGAGAGGTTTAAGGAACTGTCATCCCTGAGGCCTTGGGGACACCTCGAGGGAGCGCAATGGCACAGAGCAAGCAATCAGGAGTTGGACTCAATGATCCTTATGGGTTCTTTCCAACTCGGGATATTCTATGATTCTGTGATGCCATGGTTGGGTGCTGTGCTGTTGAGATGGCCAGTCTCCTAGGCTCAAGGGGAGCTCCTGGCAAGCGGGCAGTGGTGCAGAGAGACAGCTCTGCCCAGGAGCAGCTCCTCTGCACAGCACAGCAGGGCTGGGGGCTCTGAGTGCAGGTGGCACAGGGAGAGGAGAGGAGAGAAGGAGAGAGGGCTTGGAGGCAGTGAGGAGCGCAACAACAGAGGGCAGTGTGTGGCAGGACAGATCTGCATGCTCTTGACACCGTGAGTCTCTGGCAGCAGGGCAATGCAGGTGCAGTTGCCAAAGAGGTCTTCTACATCTGGCACATCCGATGGCTGATATAACATATGTCCAGATGGTTCTCTCTGGTTATGCAGTGCTTTAGAAAATGACATTATGAGGGGGCGTTTCAAGAGGAAGATCGAGCCTTGATTTATCTGAAGGGTAAGGCTTTTTCTGCCGTCTGTGCTTTCACATTCCTGCTGTGGAGGGGAGCAGGTTTCGTGGTAATGAATTGTCAGATTTGTACAGGAGACTGAAACTCCTGGAGTATTGCACTGAGAAATCAGTCTGTCAGTGGTGAAATGTGTAACGTACCTTCCCAAGCCTCATCTCACAGACAGCACCAACATCACATTGTGGTCCTCTAAGGTTTGGTCTAAGCTGATCTTTAGGAGCTACAAACCTCCTGTCTTTGGGAGGTGTCTGCAGGCCAAAGCAGAGCACAAAGCATTTGCAATGAGCATGAGCTGCCTCCTCTGCAGGCAGAGCTGCAGCACAGGAGGGTCTGCTGAGTGTCCGTCTGTCACTCCCTGGCCTTGCCTCCCCTGGCAGCAGCACGCTGGCATTCCTCCTGGCTTTTTCACCTGGTCATGCTGCTGCTGTTCTTGTTCCCAGGCTGGCTGGGGATGGGGGTTTCACATGCACTTGGAGTGAGCCCTCAGTGTGCTTGGGAAAAGGGGAGTACAGGGTGAGGTGTCTGGAAATGTGTGCTTTGAGACTGGATTCTTCTCTCCAAAGAGACACCAGCACAGGACAGTTGACACTATGACTGACAGACAGACTGGATGTGCTCTCTAAAGGACACTGCACTAAGGACAACGTCCCTTTGATGATCCACAAGGTTTACTTAAGTACAGTAGAAATGCTTAGGATTTATGCCTCATAAACAACCTTCAGGTGTGGTGGAGCAGCTAGAATGAAAGAGACAAATAGAAATCACCATATGAACTTGCTTTGGGGCAGGGCTGACTCCCGCAAAGCCCACACAGAGTCCGTGCTCTCAGTGAAACCCGTAAGCAGCATCAGTCAGAAGTCATGAAAGGAACCTGCCAAAAGTCTGAACAGAAGTGGAGATTTGTTTGGGAAGGATTAAATGAGAAATGTGATGAGTTTTCCTCTGAAATGAGAAATAGAGGCTTACATGAAAAATTGAAATATTTTTTTCCAAGAAAACTCTGTTGTAAACTATCAGTGTTTTTCTGTTCCTTCAGCAGGACCCCACGCCCGGAAACAGCAAATGGCCAACAGCAGCTCTGTGAGTGAATTCCTCTTGCTGGCGTTTGCAGACACGCGGGAGCTGCAGCTCCTGCACTTCGCGCTCTTCCTGGGCATCTACCTGGCTGCCCTCCTGGGCAACGGCCTCATCCTCACCACTGTAGCCTGCGACCACCGCCTCCACACCCCCATGTACTTCTTCCTCCTCAACCTCGCCCTCCTTGACCTTGGGTCCATCTCCACCACTCTGCCCAAAGCCATGGCCAATTCCCTGTGGGACACCAGGGCCATCTCCTATGAAGGATGTGCTGCACAAATTCTCTTTTCACTCTTCTTGGTTGGAGCAGAGTATTCCCTCCTCACCGTCATGGCCTATGACCGCTACGTTGCCATCTGCAAGCCCCTGCACTACGGGAGCCTCCTAGGCAGCAGAGCTTGTGCCCAGATGGCAGCAGCTGCCTGGGGCAGTGGCTTTCTCAATGCTGTCCTGCACACAGCCAACACATTTTCCCTGCCCCTCTGCCAAGGCAATGCTGTGGACCAGTTCTTCTGTGAAATCCCCCAGATCCTCAAGCTCTCCTGCTCAGATGCGTATCTCAGGGAAGCTGGATTAATTGTATTCAGTGTTTCTGTGTTATTTGGTTGTTCTGTTTTCATTGTTATTTCCTATATTCAGATCTTCAGGGTAGTGCTGAGGGTCCCCTCTGAGCAGGGCCAGCACAAAGCCTTTTCCACGTGCCTCCCTCACATGTCTGTGGTCTCCCTGTTTATCAGCACTGCCATGTTTGCCTACCTGAAGCCCTCCTCCATCTCTTCCCCATACCTGGACCTGGTGGTGGCAGTTCTGTACTCGGTGGTGCCTCCAGCAGTGAACCCTCTCATCTACAGCATGAGAAACCAGGAACTAAGGGATGCAATGCGGACACTGGTAGAATACACAATTCTTCAGCATATTCGCCTATAATAATATGCCGATAATCAGAAATCCCTGCTTTTCTCAGAAAGTTTTTACATATTTTTATTATTATCTATCTGTACTATTATTTTCTATATATATATTTTTTTTTCTGATTTATAAAATATTATCCTTAGCCTCCTACAGGTTAATTATTTTCTGATGGAACATTGCTTCCTGTGTAGATAAACTCAATAAGGATGTCATTGGAAATTCAGTGGTCTCTTGTGCCATCTCTTTTCATCTACTCTGGAGCTGGGGGAGCAGCCCCAGCATGCAGGACGGGCTCAGGGCCAAGAGCCCGGCTGCCACATGGAGGAGTAGCTCTGGTGGCCCTCAGGGCTGCCCCTCACTGCCCGCTGGACTCTGCATCTCTGCTGCCTTTGGGTCGGGGCTGCTGCTTCCCTGGAGCCATGGCCATGGCCAGCAGCAGGACGTGGCCTTTTTGCTACTGCTCTCTTTTGGCTTCCACTTTGTTTCTTTGTGCTCTTGTATCCGTGTTGCTCTTGAGGTCTCATATGCCTTGCTGACAGTCCTGTGGTCTCTGCAGTGACATCCCTGTGGCTGCAGGCAGCAGCAGGTAATGTGAAGCCGTGGGTCACAGCCGGCCTCCCTGATAGAACCACAGAAACAAAAGGGGCTGCTCAAGGCAAACCCAGAAGCATCAATACCTCCTCCAAATGTGTCATCAGGAATAGAGCCAAGGGATTGCTCCCTGCTCTTCTGTATTCTGGGGTTTGTCATGGAGTGAAGGACACAGGCTGAGAGTACTAGGGTGGTCTGTGAGGGACCAAGGGCAGGACATAGAGCTACCTTTATGACAGCACTTACCAAAGCAGACAACAACTGGTCTTGGACTCATCTGCATGGGAATGTGCCCCTGCTTTGGGGCTGATGGCTGATGCCAGCCAGGAGAGGCAACTGGATCTGCCAGGAAATGTCAGGGGAGCCAAGTGATGTGCTCAGTGAATAGAACCTCATAAAATGAGTGACCATCCAAAGAATCTTTTAGGGGGAAAAGCATATTTGAGGGGTCTAGGAGCTAAGGAAGGCTCTGCAATGCCAGGGCAGGCACTGAAGAGCCAGCAGATGAAGGCATATAAGACTGCAGAATAATTGATCCTATTTAAAGCCTTGTGGGCCAGATCTGGTCATCCTTCAGGGCTGCTTTCATTTTTCTACACAAAGGGGGCCACTGCCTCCAAGATGCCTGTGGGAACACAAAGCATGCATAAAGGCCTGCAAAAAGTTACCCTGGGTCTGTAGGAGCCATTCTGGAACCAAATCTTGTAGGCAGGATGCACACTTCAGCTGCTGGGCACATTGTGCAGGGTGCTGCTACAGGCCTTTGTGTCCTTCTCCATGCTGGCTTAGGAGCTGCTTCTTTCTCAGGAATAGAATAGCCAATAGAGGTTAGTCAGATACTCTGAGTTCATGAAAGCCATCAGAAAGCTGCCCCTAAGAAGATAACTGATATTGGGAAGTCAGGAGAAGCCTGGCTAGGAGAGATATGAGATTTGAGGGAGGATAGGAAAACCTGGACAGCAGAAACTAATGATTTTGAAGAAGAAAGAATGTTCAGGTAATGTTGATCCTGCAGTAAAGCTGATGTAAAGCAGTCATGTGAGGGCTTTGCCCTATTTTAACCTGTAACATTAATACTTAAACCTAAATGCTACTTCACACCCTGATGGGAATACACTGCACTAGTGTTTGACCACAGTATCCCTTGAAGCCAAAAGTAGTCCGTAGCCCCACTACATTATCTTTACTCTCTTGCTCACCCTGATCCCTGCCCATAACACTACTTTTAAAATGCTCTATTTAGCCCTAGACTTCTTGCAGATCTAAACAAAACCCTAAAACAAAGAACTTGCACATACCCTACCCACAGACCTGACACCCCAAGCAGAACAATAAACCCTCCCACTAAACCTTTGATTATTCTCTAACATAGAAATGTGAACCCTAATCCCTAATCCCATACTTGAACAACACCCATGCCCCTGTTCCTGTGCTTCAACCTTCTCACCTTCAACCCTTTTCCTAACCCATAACTTTAGGTGCTTGGCCCCCTAGGGCAAGGCATGAATCTTCAGGTTGCTATGCAGTCACATGGCATTCAAAGCTGAATGTGAGGGGCCATGGATCTGGTCAGCTTGTAGGCCACAAGGAGGAGATGGGTGGGAATGCTCCAATGAGCTCAGCTCTGCCTCAGGATCTCATGCACCAGCAGGAGGAATGTGACTGTGGTGGTGACTGTGAGGTCACTTCTGTCTCCGAAGTTGATAGGGCAGCAGCAGGAATGCATCATGGAAAGGGACTGTGAGGTCACTTCCATCTGGACTAGCTGACTGGTCACCCTTGACTTTCACCTGAAATCTGTACTTTTCAGCTGACATGTCCCAGTGGTCCTGGTAGTCCAGCAGAAGGCACCTGGTTGGCACGCTGACTGTGGGATCCCCTCTGCCTACATGACCAGGAGGACCCATGTAGAAAGAAGGCCCCAATATGGGTTGTCATGTCCCTTATGCTTGTGTATATGACTGGACAGCAGGAAGCACAAGGCTTTGGTGTGTCTAGCCAAGAAGCTGCAAGGCCAACAGCAGGCGCATGGCTTGGAAGATGCTGGTGACTTGTGTCTGGTTGGCTGACAGGCTGCAAGAAGGCTGATGGGTTGGGATGTCTACTTTAGGAGTGGTTTCCACCCTGATGAACATTTCTTTGGCAGTAAGAAAGAGCAGGAGTGAAAAACTGCTACAAAGTGCACCTTGGAAGGTTGGCACTGGACAGAGGGATGAAGAAACATCCCTCAAAGAGTAGTGCTATGGTACCAGAGGTCACCTGAAGAGTGTCCATGATAAGACCCTGTTTTTATGTTTCAAGGAACAGCTGGTGAGGGTTGATGAGACATTAGTGAAATGATGGAAATGCTGGGATGAGAGCAAGGTGGTGAACAGAGATGGGTGTCTGCAGTCTTCAAGGAGAAAGGGCAAAGTATAAGACAGCATAGTAAAGCCTGCAGAGAAGGCAGAGGGTGCTGGCAAGAATGGAAGGTCCCAACAGCCCTGACATTTTTGTCCCCTTTGCTAGAGCTTATGAGTAGATGAGATGTAGTCATTGCAATGGAGACTCACTGCAAGCTTGCAACCCTGTGCAGAGGCAGAGAGGTGTCATGCCACTGTTCTTCTCTGGCATCACACTGCCCACCACATCCCACAGACCCCCAGGAAGAGCCCTAAGCCAGGCATAGGGTGCAGGATCTGCCCTCCCAGTATGTGCGGCCAGGCCTTGGTCCTTCTGCTTCACTAAAACCAACCAAGACCTTTTTCAGCACAGTGCCTTTGCCTGTCTGTAATCATGGCCTCCAATTAGCTGCTCTAACAAGTCCCTGAGGAAGCTGTCTTAGTAATAGCCATCAGAGGGGCCCATTAATACTCCAAGTCACTTCAACTTTTCCTTCTGGCTTTACTTTCTCAAGCAATTGCATCATTCTCCTCTCAATACCTGAGCTTCATATACTCAGCACCAAAATACACTGCGGAACTCATTAAAATGAAGAAACTCCTAACATTTCTTCCATAATTTTCTTCAAGACATCAAGAATTCTTCAGCTAATTTGGGAGCTTTCATGTTGTAGTTAAGGAAGAAGATATCAAAAAGCACTAATAAAATATTTTCTCATTTTAAAGGGAGAATTTTGTTGCATTTCAGTTTGGAGCATCATTCTCTAAGTGATATTGATCCTGGGTGTCTCCTTTGGAGATTTGCATAGGGAGGAAAAGCAGACACTTGAGGTCTGACGCTGCATGGACAACCTTGCTCCTCACCACCCCAGCCCTGCCATTTCTCTTACTGGCCACCAGGTAATTGCTTCTCATTTCCTTACAACAGACTTCACTCAAGGCTGCAGCTGGATGTTACAGCCCCTTTGCACCAACTCCTACCTGCTTTACTACGAGACCTGGCAGCACACAGATGCAGAAGTTTTTTTCCTATTTCCAACCAAAGAACAGGAAAACATGCAGCAATTAAAACAAAAACAAAACAAAACAAAACAAAACAAACAAACAACAACAAAAAACAAGCTCTTCATCTTGTATGCCTTCTGTGAGGTTTACCTTCCCAACAGGATGATTGATAGGATGTTCTAAAAGATGAGGTTCCTGCTAAGGAAACAATTAGACAGACTACTGACAGATGGGCAAGCTGGGCTGCTTCTAACTCAAAGCTCAAAGCAGCAACTGGGTCAGTGAGAGTGGTCTGAATGATCAAAGAATAAGGGGAGGGCAAACCAGGAGAATCATGGGAAGTGCATAGGTCCAGACAGGCAGCTGGAAAGGGGACATCCAACATGGACTGTTTCATCAACACAGATGCAAGTACCTGGCTGATGAAGGAGCACATCATGATAGATAAAGCGATGACAATGCAAGTACAGGTGAACACCAGTATTTATTTTCCTGTGATGAATTTACATCCTGACAATTCACATTTATTCATGGTAGAAACTACACTGTGTGACATTTTATAGAAGGGATTGAATCTTCTGAAGTGATGAGTAGTTGCTCTATTAGTTAAGTACCAAAGAAATTACTGGGTATTGAGGCAGAGCTTTGCTGTCTGACCATAAGCAATCAGGAAAAAGCATGAGAGACCCCATTGTATTTGAGATAATTCCCTGGATTTGCAGTTGTCAGAAAGGACCTGCAGGAGACCAGAGCCTTTTGGGGGATTCAGGTGGAGGTAGGAGTTCCCAGGGAAACTCCACTGCCAGCAGTGCTCTTTATCCGCGCAATTATAGTCCAGCCCAGAACACAAACCCCTTCAAGGACACACCCCTTCTTCAGTGAATTCCTGAGACTGACCCAAAGTTGAAATGGCCATTGGGAACCCAAGATACTCTCCTTTGTTTCTACTAGACAGCTGAACATCCATTTACCATCCTGGGTCATCTGCGGCAAATTCAGTCTGCAAGACTACAGAACAGGACACTTCAAATGGCTGAAACAGAACCCATCAGCTTGCCCCACTTTGGGAAATCATCCCCTTCAAACTATGAGTATGAAAATGAAAAATGTAAAATGACTCATCAGGTCAATGCACAGAGTAAAGAAAAGTCATATATATTGTGCTGTAGTGGTAGAAGGCAAAAAAGCACTGCATTGTGCCTCAGACTAATCAAGGAGACATAATTTAGTTCATTCACAAGATAAAGAAAAACACTCTAAGTGGAGTGAACAATGTTGATTTGTGGCCTAAAATGAAAAAGGATGTTGATCACTGGTGAAGGAACTGTCCCTTTGTGCCATCACCAGTGCAAATTACACAAGAACTACATCACACAAAGTAACCTGTCCCACCCTGGCCCTGTCACCCTATGAGGCTGGGGAGAGGAAAGTGACAGCAAAGAGATGCATTTGGGTGTGAAAGGTGAGGCCCAGCAGAGACAAGGAGTCGAGGCAGTGGGTAGGGGAGTCCAGGAGAAGCAGCCCAAGGGGTGGTGCTGCTTGTGAGGACACGCTTGTGCCAGCAGCCTGAGTGGGCTGCAGCTGTGCACAGGTGAGGGGAGGCCAGGAAGCGCATGCCAAGAGCACTCCTGCCAGCAGGGACAAGGCTGGGGTCAGGGGCAAAGGGAGAGGCAGGCCCAGGGCAGAGGGTTGCAAGGGCGCTGCTGATCTCCCTGCCCCTGCAGAAGCCACACTAGCCCTCAGCAGATGTGCTGGCTGGCACGCACAGGGAGGTCCTGGTGTCCATCAGAGAGCAACAAGAAGTGTGCTGGAGAGGGCCAGGGCGAGGTGGGTGGCAGAGCCCCATGCAGGAGCTGGCTGGGGGTCCCCTCTGCTGCAGCCACTGCACGGAGCATGGCAGGAAGAGGGCAGACAGGGCTTGTGGCCATGGGGCAGAGCCTAGCCCTGGACTCTCCATGACCACCTTGCAGGTCCTGGTGATGTGTGGAAAAGACTCCACAGCCATAGGGTTGTAAAGTAGGTATACTTTATTGCGGTGCACCGGGCACACTGGGAATAGGTTCCCTCAAAAAGGTGCGCACCTGCCTGGTCGGCTCTCACAACTTTATACATGTACATGAATACTGTGATATATTACATGAGCTCTAATACATATTCATTAATTTCCCCCAAAAGGTGGACCTCTTCCAAGTACTCATTTCCATACTCCCCGCCCTTAGCTCCTTTCGGTTGCGCCTGCACAGTGTAGCCCAGTGCTCGTGGGCAGGGGTCTTTCAGGATGAAGGCAACGAGGAAGAGAAGGTTAAACTTTTTACCTTTCTGGACTTTGACCTGCTGTTGGACAGTATTTAGAAGTTTTGTGTTTATCTTTGCCTTGTTTCCTGGCAACAAGTTGTTCATCCTTCCCTAATGAGTTGTTCGTCCTTCTCTCATCCATTGGCCTTGAGTGATATCTTCGTTTTTACATCTGCTTCTCACAAGGTTCTCATCTACATCCCTGTAATTACGATGTTTTTAGGTTCTCATTCATATCCCTGATAATTAGGATACTTTACCATATATGTGGCTAAATACTAATTCGGATAAGTTTTAGTATCTTCCCCATCTCATTGACAGGCTGCAGTGAGGGAATGAATGCTCTGCGCCCCATTCCTGCTCTGCCCAGACCAGCAAGGGCCCAGAGCGGCCTCCTCTCCCCTGCCCCTGCAGCTCTAGGTTCCCTTTGTGCAACCCTGGCTCTGCAGCACCAAGCCCTGCTGGGAGCCCTCCCCTGCATGTTCCCACCACTCCATGACACTGCTGTTGCCCTCTGCCGGGCACTGCCCAGCCCAGCCCAGCCCAGCGCCTGCCCACCTCTCCCCACCTCCCTGCCCTCTCCCCAGCCCTGCCCAGCAGACCAGGCTAAGCTGGCCCCAGGGCAATGCCCACCGCAGGCTGATGCAGGGCTCTGAGCACGACCACCACAGCCCCAGCCCCTCGCAAGGCACTGTAGCTGCTGGGACAAAGGTGGCTCTGGCTCCCCATCAGCCCCTGGGCTGAGGCCAGCCATGGCTCAGGAGATGGAGGTCTGTGAAGCTGCAGGACCCTTGCTCTCTTGCATGGGAGATCCCCAGCACAGAGTGCCTGTGACCTGCAGGGCCAGTCCCGCTCCCCAGGCCTGCACAAGAGACCTGGCTCAGGCACAGAACAGCCTGCCCCAGGCACAGAGCAGCCTGCCCCAGGCACAGAGCAGCGTGCCCCGAGCAGGTGCCTGCATGAAGACCTTTCTCCTTTACCCATGTGCACAGGCCGAGAAATGCTGCCCTGCGCTTCCCCAGGACCATCCCAGTTCCCAGGGAGCCTTGCCCAGGGCAGTGTGTCCATGCTGCCTGGCTGGCCATTGCTCCTTCTCTGCCCATACTCCCTGCAGGGATCCGAGCTGGCAGTGCTGCTGTGCAGAGACAGGGACTGTGGTGCCCTGCGACCTCTGGAGGAGTCCCCCCTGCCCGTGCTGCTCAGGGTGGGCAGCAGACCCAACTCTGTGGAGATCTCTGCTGCTGAGCCCTTTTCCATCTGCCCTGATGGCTCAGCAGCACAGGGCAGTGTTTGGCAAGGCCATGGGGTGTCTCTAAGGGCACAAAGTGCTGGCGAGTGCTGCACAAGACCTAGCCCATGAAGCCTCAGAGATGTTGGGTATCAATTACTCTGCAGTCTTATGGCCCCTCTGCTGGTGGTTCGTCAATGTCTCTCCTGGCATTGCAGAGCCTTCCTTATCAATATCAGATCCTCCTTATCTTATTCCTCAGATTCACCTTTTCCTTTACAGGACTCTTCTTTGGAAGGTCACTCATTTTATGAGCTTCTATTAACTCATATTCACCCACTCCTCACTGTATGTTGCCTGTGGCAAGCTCCAGACCTCTCCTGGCAGCTCTAGTGTACTCTCCCAGCAGGCATCACCAATCAGCAAAGGGCACAGTCCCATGCAGACAGGTCCAAGACCAGCTGTTGTCTGCTTTGGTAAGTGCTGTCATAAAGGACACTCTTGGTCCAGCCCTATATCCCTCACAGACCACCCTGTGACTTTAGAATGGTGTGTTTCACTCTGTGAAGAACCTCAGAAAACAGAAGAGCAGGGAGCAACCCCTTGGCTCTATTCCTGGCAGCAGCTTTGGAAGAGGGGTCCAGGCTTCTGCATTTGCACCGAGCAGCCCTTTTTGTTTCTGCGGTTTTATCAGGGATGCCAGCTGTGACCCAGGGCTGCACATTGCCTTCTGCTGCCTGCAGCCACAGGGATGCCACTCAGAGACCACAGGATTGTCACCAAGGTACACGAGACCTTAAGGATAATATAAAAAACTAGAACACAAGAGAACAATGTGGAAACCAGAAGAGAGCAGCAGCAAAAAGGCCACATCCTGCTGCTGGCCATGGCCATGGCTCCAGGGAAGCAGCAGCCCGGACCCAAAGGCAGCAGAGAGGCAGAGCCCAGAGGGCAGTGAGGTGTAGCCCCGAGGGCCACTGGGGCTGCTCCTCCGAGTGGCAGCTGGGCTTTTGACTCTGAGCCCCTCCAGCGTGCTGGGGCTGCTCCCCCAGCTCTAGAGGAGATGGGAAGAGATGGCACTGGAGATCAATGAATTTATGATGACTTCCTTATCCAGTTTATCTACACATGAAGCCTGGTTCTATTGGTAAATCGTTAACAAGTAGGAGGCCAGAAATAATATTTACATAAGAAAAAATATAGGAAATAATAATACAGACAAATATTGAGAAAAAATATTGTGAGATTTTCTGAGAAAAAAACTAGGATTTCTGCTTTTAGGCATATTATTATGGGTGAATACGCCGAAGAATTGTATATTCTACCAGTGTCCTCACTGCATCCCTTAGTTCCTGGTTCCTCATGCTGTAGATGAGGGGGTTCACCGCTGGAGGTACCACCGAGTACAGAAAAGACACCACCAGGTCCAGGTATGGGGAGGAGATAGAGGGTGGCTTCAGGTAGGAACACATGCCAGTGCTGACCATCAGGGAGACCACAGCAAGGTGAGGGAGGCACGTGGAAAAGGCTTTGTGACGTCCCTGCTCAGAGGGCATCCTCAGTACGGCCCTGAGGATCTGAATATAGGAAATAACAATGAAAACAGAACAACCAAATAATACAGAAATACTAAATACAACTACTCCAAATTCCCTGAGGTAGGCATCTGAGCAGGAGAGCTTGAGGATCTGGGGGATTTCACAGAAGAACTGGTCCACAGCATTGCCTTGGCAGAGGGGCAGGGAAAATGTGTTGGCTGTGTGCAGGACAGCATTGAGAAAGCCACTGCCCCAGGCAGCTGCTGCCATCTGGGCACAAGCTCTGCTGCCCAGGAGGCTCCCATAGTGCAGGGGCTTGCAGATGGCAACGTAGCGGTCATAGGCCATGACGGTGAGGAGGAAGTACTCTGCTACCACCAAGAATACTAAAAAGAGGATTTGGGCAGCACATCCTTCATAGGAGATGGCCCTGGTGTCCCACAGGGAATTGGCCATGGCTTTGGGCAGAGTGGTGGAGATGCATCCCAGGTCAAGGAGGGCGAGGTTGAGGAGGAAGAAGTACATGGGGGTGTGGAGGCGGTGGTCACAGGCTACGGAGGTGAGGATGAGGCCGTTGCCCAGGAGGGCAGCCAGGTAGATGCCCAGGAAGAGCGCGAAGTGCAGGAGCTGCAGCTCCCGCGTGTCTGCAAATGCCAGCAGGAGGAACTCACTCACAGAGCTGCTGTTGGGCATTTATTGACATTGGTCATAGTTTTCTTTCAAATAGGAAAAGACAGAAAATTGTTAGAACAGACTTCCCTCAGGAAAACCTATTGCAAGTTTAGAGCACCCCCAGCCCAAGCCTTTCTCTGTTCGAGAACCTTTCATTAGCATTCTTGCTTGAGCTCCAGGTGGTGCTGGCTGAGAGCACCACTGGAAGGTGGGGCTAATTTGGGCTGCAAAGTAGTCCTTATGCAGCAAGAGGGAAGGAGGAACATGGGTGAAACTAAAATTCAGTCCACAGGTCTGAATTTTCCACTGCTCTAAGTTTTTTTTTTTTTGCAAATATATCATCTGAATGGAGAGTACAGTTGCTGACATTTTCTTTGCTTGATTTTAACCCAGTTACCCCTGTAATGCTTACCTATTGGATTCTTGAACTCCCTGACAGTTCATGCGAAAACTTGGTGAAATCTATTGTGTGCCAGGAGGCAAAGGGACTGTCCCTTGCTGAAGAATGAGCAGAGCAGCTCTGCCTACCAGCCCTGTTCGCAGCTATGCTGTGTCACACCCTTGTGAGGTGTAGGACCATCCCAGTCAGGTGTTTTCCTGAGAAGAAACTGGAGACAGCTGAGAGCAGAGAAGCCCCAGTCCAAGTGCAGCTGGACAGAATGCTCACCATATCTCCAGGTATATCTCCAAGCCAGACAGAGCTGGGGAGCTTCTTATCATTTGGGCTCTGCCTGCTGTGCTGGCCATGCCTGCCCCACAGCCCATGGATTGCAGGGAGAGAGGAGGCCAGGGAGGGGCTGCTCCAGGGGAAGGTGCCTGCACTGCAGGGCTTGGCTCTGAGGTGCCTGAATCCCCCCTGCCACAGCATTTCTGGCAACAGCTCCTTCTAGCCACCTGCCCCTCTCTCTGCTCCTGCAGCTGTCCCTGCTGGGAGTTGCTGCTCTGCGCCCACCCCTTCTTTCCCCCTGCCCGTGCTCACAGACCCCATCCCACACAGCTGAGCTCAGCACTGCCCTGCAGCACCCTGCCTCCAACAGGGCCCTGCCAAAGGGCACTTCCATGGCTGCAGGAGCTACGGGGCAGCTGACAGAGAGCCCAACATGGCCAGCCAGGGCAGGGTGTTTTGCGCTGACCAGGGGCACCTGGCTTAGGGCACTCCATGGGGCTTCTGCCAGACTTCCTCACTTTGCAGTGCAATCCAGCAGAAGTCTTAAAGCCTACTGCATTTCCCACTGTCCTCTCAGAAACAAGACCCAGGAGGAGACCCTTCCAGGACCTGCACCTGCGTGGCCCTACAGCCAGAGACTTACTGTTTCAAGGGCTGTGGAGATTTCTCCTCCGGTCAGCTCTCAGCATCCTCCCTCTCCCAACCCCTCTCTCCTTATCTCCTCTTCCTGTGCCACCTGTAGTCGGAGCCCCCAGCCCTGCTGTACTGTGCAGAGGAGCTGCTCCTACGCAGAACTGTCTCTGCACCAGGGGCCTTTATGAGTTTTCTCTGTCTCAGGAGCCCAGCCCAGCTCACCAGCAGAAACCCAACCCAAGGCATTGTGATCACCCCTCTGGTGGCTTTGGTGATGAGCCCATGAATCTCATGCACTGAAAGACAATTGAAGAAATCTCTCAAGAAGTCCAAGTCAGATGCAGGTTTCCTGCAGTGTCTCCCTGAGGGCCAGCATTGATATAGCTTCCCTTGGAGCTTGTTAGAGCAGAGCATTGGAGGCAGTGAGGACAAGTAGACAAAGGCAGTGTGAAAGTGACACTGATGTTCAGGTTTTCCTACACATCAGTGTCACAGCTTGTCAGCTTGTCAGCTTGTTGTGCTACACCAAGCACAAGGGCCAGGCCTTGACCCCCATCCCCTGGGAAGGGAGATCCTTTCCCTTCACACATTGCTCAGGGCTCTTCCTGGGGCAGCAGGAGATGGGGATGTGCGTTGCCAAGTGCAGGAGAATGGTACGATCCCTGCCTGGTTCATGGGTAGGGGCGAGGAGGCAATGAACCCCTGTGCTTTAACAATAAGCTGTCTCCTCATAGGCCTCAGTGGCAGAGACAGCAGCCATAGCTACAGGCACAAAGACCTCGGTCCTGTTGGGACTCTCAGTCTTTCCAATGTCCTTGCTCCTTTCCACACTAGGTTGTCCTAGGGATTCCCAGACCTGAACCTCTTCTGGATGGCTGCAGACCCCTCTCCATGTCGTGTCATGCTGGATCTGAGTTGAGTTGGTTAAATCAGATTTTCTTGGTGGCTTTGCTCCTCATAAGGCAGCTCTGTAGGAAGCTGGCCTAGTTCCTGGTGAGCAGGTACCACTGCTCGAATAGCATCCCTCGTGGTGCCCAGGCCCTCCTCCTTCTGGGCACTGCTCACTCAGCAGGGTACCAGTCTGCCCTGATGTGTGGGGTTACTCTTCCTCTGTTGCAGGACTAGGCTCTTCTCCTTGTAAATATCAAGATGTTCCTGTAGGCAAAATCCTGCAGTGTCTCCTGCACTGAACACTCCTGCAGTGTTTCCCCACACTGATGCTCCATTCTGCCATCTGTTAATGTCTGCAGGCAGAAGGTTCAACCTTTGTGTGATTGTGCTATCTCTGACAAGATAGCAGCATCAGAAGTTGCAGGAAAGTTTGGATAATACAGGAGTAACCAGTTGAATGGAATTGCAGCACAGAATCATAGAAGAGTAGGGGATGGAAGGCTACCAGCCTCCACCTGTGCTTCCTTCTCATGTCTACTGTATTTTTTTTTTTTTTTTCTGGAGCTGTGTCATAAATGTTGTGAGGCTCTGCAGGGATGAATTTAGACCAAAGTCCAACTGGAGCTCAATCCGGCTATTACTGACAAAGAAAATAAAAACTGTTTATTTATATATATATACTTTAAATAAAGGAGCATTAATGAGACTCTTCATCTTTTATTGGATATGGGGGGAAATCTACTGACAAGAGGTGAGGTAAAGGAATGAGGTTAATGCCTTCTTTGCTTCAGTCTTTAGGAGCAAGACTAGTTGTTACCATGGTACTCAGCCCCCAAAGCTGATAGATAGGGACATGGAGTGGGCAATGGGGGGGACACTTCCTCTCTGACACTTTCTTTCTTCTTCACTCTCCCTTTCTCCTTCACTTCCCCCTTCTCCTCCAGGCTAATTACAATAGCTCTTCAAAGGTTTGAATATTCTTAGGATGATCAAACCAGCATGTTCCTAGTGGTATCGCTCCTGAATGTTTTAGGTTTTGTTTAAGGTCAAACAATGACTTAAGAATGCCATCCAGAGATCTGTCTGGAGGCAGGAGATTTCAGAGTGGCATTACTGAACATTGCTCAGTGATTGGAAGTAGAGAATAATTATTATTTTCTTCTTCTCTTCTCTTCTCTTCTCTTCTCTTCTCTTCTCTTCTCTTCTCTTCTCTTCTCTTCTCTTCTCTTCTCTTCTCTTCTCTTCTCTTCTCTTCTCTTCTCTTCTCTTCTCTTCTCTTCTCTTCTCTTCTCTTCTCTTCTCTTCTCTTCTCTTCTCTTCTCTTCTCTTCTCTTCTCTTCTCTTCTCTTCTCTTCTCTTCTCTTCTCTTCTCTTCTCTTCCCTCTTCCTTTTCCTTTTTAATTAAATGATCCTTTTCTCACAGAATCATAGAATGGTTGAAGTTGGAATGGAGCTGCAGAGACCATCTAATCCAACATCCCTGCTCAAACAGGGTCACCTAGAGCATGTTACACAGGATCTCATACAGACCAGTTCTGAGTATCTCCAAAGAAGGAAACTCCATGCCCACCACCGTGCCCAAGGTCCCACTGGGGTCACTGGCAGGAGTCTGCCCCCGCACCCAGGGGCCTGTGGGGGGTTGCTGGAGGGGTTCTGCTGCCATGCTCGGGGGCCCACCAGTAGTAGCTGGCGGTGGTCTGCCACCCCGTCTCGGGGCCCACTGGGGGGCACCGATGGTGGTCTGCTGCTGTGCCAGTGTGCCAGCCGGGGGGTTGACAGTGGGGGTCCACTGCTGTGCCCCAGGGCCTGATGGGGGTCGCCAGCTGGGGTCCGCCGCCATGCCCGGTGGCCCAAAGGGGGTCGCTGGAGGAGATGCTGTGAAGAGCCCAGGGACCAGCTGAGGGTTGCTGTAGGGGGTTCGCCACCACTTCTGGGAGCCTGTCGGGGGTTGCTGGCAGGGGTCCACCACTGCACCCAGAGTCTGCTGAGGGTCACCAGAGGGGGTCCGCCACCGTGCCTGGGGGCCCATCACAGGTCACCAGAGTGGGTCTGATGCCGCTCTGGATGGCCTGCTGGGGGTCACTGGCAGAGGTGCGGCGAGGTGCCCAGGGACCTGCTGGGGGTCACTGGCAGGGGTCTGCTGACATGCCAGGGGCCTGCTGGGGATCGCTGGCGGGTGTGTGCCGAACTGCCCGGGGACCCTCTGGGGGGATTGCCGGTGGGGGTCCACTGCCGAACCTGAGGATCTGCCAGGAGTCACTGGCGGGGGGCTGCCGCTGGGCCCGGAGGCCCATTGAGGGTCGCCAGAGGGGGTGAAGCAGCCAGGGTACCGCAGAGGGTCAGTGGTGGGGGTCCACTGAGGCACCCGGGGTCCTGCTGGGGGTCACTGGAGGGATTGCACCTAGGCTCCCCGGTGACCCAACGGGGGTCGCATGAGAGGGTATGCCGCCACGCCCAGTGGCCCGCCGGGGGTCTCTGACTGAGGTGCAGCAATACGGCCAGGAACCCGCTATGTGTCATTGGCGGGGGTGCGCTAAGGCACCCAGGGACCCACTGGGGGGTTCCGGCAGGGGTCTGCCGCTGCTTTCTGAAGTCCTGCTGGGGAACTCCGGTGGGAGTCCACCCCTGTGCATGGGGCCCGCCAGGGTTCGCCAGCGGGGGTCCACGGCCGTGCTCGGAGGCCCTCCAGGGGTCACCAGAGGGGGTCCACCGACGCGCCCGGGGGCCTGCCACGTGTTGCCAGCTGGGGTCTGCTGCTACACCCAGGGACCTGCTGAGGTTCGCTGGGTGGGGTCCGCTGCCATGCCAAGGGACCTGCCAAGGGTCACCGGCGGTGGTGTGCTGAGGTGCCCAAGCCCAGCAGGGGTCATGAGAGGGGGTGTGCTAGGGAGCCTAGGGTCCCGCTGGGGGTTGCCAGAGAGGTTGTGCCAAGGCATGAGGGAGCCTGCCGGGACTAGCCTGAAGGCATGTGCTGAGGCACCTAGAGATCCACCGGGGGTCACCAGAGGGGGTGGCCCGATGGGGATTGTCAGCAGGGGTCTGCAGCCACGCCCAGGGGCCCAGCAGGAGTCACCGGAGGGGGTGTGCCAAGGCAGCAGTGGACCAGCTGAGGGTTACCAGCAGGGGTGTGCTGAGGCGCCTGGGGACCCGCTGGGGCTCACCAGAGGGGGTGCGCCAAGGCACCAGGGGGCCCGCCGGGGGTCGACGGCAGGGGTGTGCTGCCACACCTGGGATCTGCTGGGGGTCACCAGAGGGGGTGTGCCGAGACACCTAGGAATGCACTGGAGGTTGCTGGCTGGGTTCCATTGCTGCGCCTAGGGACCCACTGGGTGTTGTCGGTGGAGGTGTGCAGAGGTGCCTAGGGACCCGCCAGGGGTTGCTGGAGGGGGTCTGCAATTGTGCCCACAGGCCCATCGGAGGTCACCAGAGGGGGTGTGCTGAGGCACCAGGGGACCGGCCAGGGGTCGCCGGCGTGGGTGCGCCGCCATGCCTGGGGTCCCACAGGGGCTTGCCAGAGGGGGTGTGCTGAGGTGCCTTGTGGCCTGCTGGGGGTCACTGGAGGGGGGTTTGCTGCCGTGCCCGGTGGCCTGCTGGGGGTTGTTGGCGGGGGTGTGCCGAGGCACCTGGGGTCCCACCAGGGGTCGCCAGAGGGGTTGTGCCAAGCCACCCAGGGGCCCTCCGGTGGTCTCCAGAGGGGGTGTGCTGAGATGCCTAGGGACCTGCTGGGGCTCACAGGCAGGGGTGTGTTGAGGCGATGTGGGTTGCCAGCTAGGGTTCACTGCTGCACCTGGGGACCCGCCAGGGGCCGCCAGTGGGGGTGTGCTGATGTGCCTGGTGATACACTGGGGGCGCCGGGTGTCATCCACCACCGCACCCTGGGGCCCGCCGGGGGTTGCCTGTGGGTGTACGCTGAGGCAGCAGGGGGGGCCTGCTGGGGGTCGCCAGAGGGGGTGTGCTGAGGCACCAAGGGACCAGCCGAGGGTCGCTGGAGGGGGCCCACTGCACCCCGGGGCGCACCTGGGGTCGTCAGCAGGGCTGTGCTGAGGTGCCCAGGGACCTGCACGGGCTTGCAAGAAGGGGCATGTCGAAGCACCCGGGGGCCTGCCCAGTGTCACCTGGTGCCTAGCAACACCCGCTGGGGGTTGCTGGCTGGGGTCTGCTGCCGCACCAAGGGATCCACCGGGGGTTGCCAGAGCGAGGTGTGCTGAGGTGCCTAGGGACCCACTGGGGGTCACCAGAGGAGGGGGTGCCACTGTGCCCAGAGGACTGCGGGAGTCATTGGCGGGGGTGTTCCAAAGTGCCCGGGGGCCCACTGGGGTTCCCTGGCAAGTGTCCACCACCATGCCCAGGTGCCCACCAGGGGGCGCCAGCTGGGGTGCGCCGACACACCAAGGGACTTGCTGGATGTGAGATATGTTCATCTGATTCATGCCAGTATGGAACAATGCTAGGGCCGCATGGTATGATGAATGTGACCTTCTGTCTTACCCTTGTATAACCACAAGTCTAAGAAAAACAGAGTGGTTAATATATATAGTTCTTGTGTCTTGCAAAGGAATATTTTAGCATTTCGTGTCAATAGAGAGCTTGAAGGGAAATGTATTTGTAGACTTTTCCTTGAAGTCTCTGATATCTGGGGGGTTTCAGAATAACTGCTAACTATTATGACTATTGCATGGGACACTATGCAAGTCTCTGATATCTGGCCAGGAGATTAAGGAGACGGGGAGAGCTGAAGAACAACTAAAAGACAAAGCTTGTAGGGGACGCTGCACAAGTCTCTGACATACAGCCAAGTTGGACAAAGGAGAAGGACAACAGGGAGGAAGACTATGAGCCTTCAGCATGAGAGACCCCCAGAGGGACCACCGGAGACTGATACGCATGCTCCAGTAGGAGGGTTTAGATTCCGGAAACTAATTATAATAACCCTGTTTTTTTTAGAAGTAGTAATGAATATGTATTAGCCTAGGAGCATAAAAATCAGCTACTTGATGCAACTGGTGTGCATCTTGGTGGAGCAGAGACTCCCTGTGCACCCAGCGCTGTTTGCTTACCTCTATTCCTTTAATAATTTGTAAACTTTGATTATAGTCCTATTTTGAAGACTGAGCCATTTATTACATGGGGGTCACCTGAGGAAGGGCACTGCTGCACCTGGGGTCACACTGGGAGTCATCGGTGGGGGTGTGCTGAGGCGCCCGGGGGCCCACCAGGGGTTGTTGGCGGGATGTGATGAGGCCCATGGAGGCCCGTTGCCGGTCGCCATCTGGAGTCCACTGCCACGCCCAGAGACCCGCAGGGGGTTGCCGCATGGGGTTGCTGGCGTGGGTGTAACGAGGCACAGCGGGGCCGGCCCGGGTTTGCCACTGGGTGTCCACCACGATACCTAAGGGCCTGCCAGGGGTCACTGGCGGGGTCAGCCGCACCTGGGGACCCACTGCTGGTCGTCAGAGGGGGTGCGCTGAGGTACCTATGGACCTGCCGGGACACCTGAGGGAGTACACTGCCCCCTTCTAAGGGCCTGCCAGGGATCTCAGGAAGGGGTGTACTATGTGCCCAGGGACTCGTTGAGGGTTGCCAGCTGGGGTCCGCTGCTGTGCCCGGAGTCCCACCGTGGGTCGTCGGCAGGGGTGTGCACGGGTGCGGCAATGTATCCCAGCCAGTGACCCCCAGTGGGACCCCAGGTACCTTGGTGCTCCCCCTCTGATGCCCCCCTAGCAGGTCGATAGGCACCTCGGCGCACCCCCATCGGCAAACCCCGGCTGGTCCCAGTGCACGGCGGCAGACCCCAGCTGGTGACACCTGGTGGGCCCCAGGGCACAGTGGCGGATCCTAGCCAGCTATCCCCTGTGGGCACCTGGGCGTGGTGGAGGACTCCAGCTGGCGATCTGTGGTAGGTCCATGGGCACCTCGGCACACCCCCTCCGGCAACCCCTGGCAGGGCCCTGGGTGTGGCAGCAGACCCCCTCCGGTGACCCTTGGCATGTCTCTAGGCACCTCTGCATATCCCCTCCAGCGAACCCCCGGTAGCTTTGGAACACCCCTGCCGGCAAACCCCAGTGGCTCCCTGGGCTTGCTAGTGGACCCCAGCCTGTGACGCCCAGTGGGCTCCTGGGTACGGCGGCACACCCCCACCGGCGACACCTGTCGGACCCCTGGATGCTTCGGCACACCCCTGCTGACTATCCCCGGTGGGTACCCGAGTGCCTTGGCACAACCCCTCCGGCAACCCCAGGCTGGTCCCAGGGCATGGCGGCAGACCCCAGCTGGTGACCCCTGGCGGGTCTCTAGGTGCCTCAGCACAGCCATGATGACGACCCATTGCGAGTCTTCGGGCGTGGCAGTGGACCCCAGCTGGCAACCCCCAGTGGGCCCCCAGGTGCGTCGGACTACCCCCTCCAGCAACCCCCATCAGGTTCCAGGGCGGGGCTGAGGATCCCTGCCAGTGACAACCTGGCGGGCCCCTGGGCGCCTAGGCATACCCCGTCTGGTGACCCCTGGCGGGCCCCAGAGCACAGCGGCGCACCCCATCTGGTGACCCCCAGTGGGCCCTCAGGCACCTTGGCACATTCCCACCGGTGATCCCTGGTGGGTCCCTGGGCGCTTTGGCACACCCATGCTGGCAACCACCAGCGGGACCCAGGTGTGGCAGCAGACACAAGCCTGCAACCCCTGGCAAGCTCCCGGGCTCCTCAGCACACCCCTGCCAGTGATCTGCTGAGGGTCCATAGGTGTGGGGGCAGACTCCAGCCAGTGACAGCCAGTGGGACCCCGGGCATGGCAATGGACCCCAGCTGGTGATCCCTGGCAGGCCCCCAGTTGCCTCGGCACACCCCCTCTGGCAACCCTCTGCGGGCCCCCGGGCAGGGCAGTGCAACCCCTCTGGCGACCCCCACTGCCAAGACAAATGGGCAAGGTCCCATTTGTCTTGCATGCTCAGTGCACGAGTTTAGGGGTCCCCGTACGTTGAAGGCTTACATCTGAGAAGTCCTACATGGCTCCACCTGCATTACTGATTCTTTTTGCCAGCAGGCAGTGGCAGAAAATCCTGTGAAACGGCAGACATCTCCCCAAACCATTTTCTCAATAACAAGCAGTGCGAACTGTGTGGGAAACCACAAGTGAAAACGGCAGAAAAATACACCCCACATTGTCTCAGGTAGGAAATAACTGCCCTGAGCAACATGCCCTTTCCAGGATGAACCCAACATACCCAAGGCCTTAGGGGGCAGGCAGAAAAGGAACCCAAGACTCTTAGTATGTCTCCTGAGAATTGCAACTTTCTTTTACTCCATGTCTTCTGGGCTCAGGATGAGGCAGAAGTATAATTAATTCCTTCTCCATCTCTCTGGAAAGAGTTTTTCTCCTATCTGTGACAAAGGAGAAAGATGTTATGATCGTGGGAGTCATTACACAAAGCCACACACGGTGAATTCACTATTACAGTTAAGATCATTTTTAATCAAAAACACCTCGGCCACAATGTTTCCACTGCAAACATAGCGCTGCACAAAAGTTCAACTCAAGATATAGGAAAAGGCAAGCTAAAAGGACGAATGAAGTGACCAAAGGCATCTGCAACAACCATCTAGTAGATGGTTGTCCACAGCCCTCAGATTTAATGGTCGTCTTTCCTGATGACTGAATCCTGGAAAAACAGAAAAGATGCACAACATGTCCACAACTTCTGAGGAGACTACTGAAAATAAAAACAACAAAAAAAAAATAGAAACAGCAAGTGGCTAGTACATCAGTTTTGTTAACAGAGTAACATTAACATACTAAAAATTTCCATGTTCTATGTAGCCCCAAGGCAGTGCTGGGTACGTCCACTGATATTAACAGGGTGGCACAATGTCAGAGAGAGTTAATAGACAAGGTACACCTGAGGTGCACAGATTGCATATTCCAGGCGACAAAAAAAGCACAGCTTGGCACCCAGTTTGGATCAGCTTGCATATGAGTCTGCTGATACGTGAGTACTCCTACTGTTCTTCCAGAAGTAGACAGACTGTTACTCATTCCTCAGTAGAGCTGAGGCTCTGTAAGGCTTTGCTTTTTTTCTTCCCTCACTCCCCCTCTATTTCCAAGCTTAAACTTACAGACAGCTGCAAGCTGCACCTCCCGGCGCGCAAGGCCCGGCCCCGGCCTGGGGAAAGACCGGCCGCGCGCCCCGGAGCCCACGTGGCCGCCCGGCGCCGCAGAACTACAGCTCTTAGCATGCCTCGGGACGGAGCAGTCCAGCCAACCCGGAGGGGAGCTGGCCAAACGCACACAACCGCACCTCCATCCACCGCCCTCTCCGCTCCCCCCGCCGCCGGCTCCTG
The DNA here is from genome assembly GCF_964035555.1 of Netta rufina. NCBI lineage: Eukaryota > Metazoa > Chordata > Aves > Anseriformes > Anatidae > Netta > Netta rufina. The sequence goes on from NC_140154.1 coordinate 2,697,591, forward strand.
CCTCCCGCCTCCTTCTCCCCCAGCCCCCCGAAGCCCCGCGCAGTGCAGACCCCGCCGCACGCCCGGTGCGGTCCAGCGCGGCGCCGCCCCCGCTCCGCACAAGGGCCATCTCCACAGAAGCTGCCGACCACATGGCGCCCCGACCGCCCGCCACCTCGCTCCTTCCCGGCCCAGCCCGGCCCGGCCCGGCCCGCACTGGGGCGCCACCGACCACTAACCGTGTCGCGGAACCGCGCCTCGGTGCCCCAGGTGGTGTTTTGGAGCCTTGGGGAGATGCTTGGGTTCTCCACTCAGATGTAGGAGTGTGATGGGGAGATTCTTGGGTGTTATAAATTAGACCACACAATTTACTGGTCTATTGAAATTATTTTATTAATCAAGTAAGCAGACACAAGCAAAACAGCGCTGGGCGGCTGGGGAGTCTCCGCTCCACCACGGCACGCAACTTCCCTTTCCAGTGTTGCTGTTTTATAGCAGTTGAATTCCGGCTTATCAGGACTTGTTGAACTGGCTGAGGCTGCGCAGTCTATTGTTGAGAGGGGGGTCGTTATTCCTCTGCTTCGTGTTCAGGTGGGGGAAGTGAAGCGGCAAAAAGGATGTCTTGTGGTAAGGAATTTCACAGAGTCTGGTTTCACTCAAGGATGTTTACCCAACACCCCCTCCTGGTATCTGCTTAATCCTCCCCCTTTATCAAGGCCATTAAATTGTACAACCTTATCTCCTCAGCAGATTCTCCAAGTTCCTCAAAGACAATGAACAAACCCCCACTAATTTATCACAATCCCCCCTTTTTCTTTTTCTAACATATTTTGTTCATTGAATTTTTGCAGTATTTGCTTGCTGAGCATCAAAGTTTCTGCGTTGTCCTTCTCCTGCTCAAGAGATTCATACTTAGCACGCACGAGCATATGATGAGCAGCTTCTAATCGACTTTTTACAATTGCAATTACCCTATTGAAAATACATGGCCCAAAAGTCAGTGCTATTATTATTAGTAATAAAGGTCCCGCTATAGTTGACAATAGTGTGGTAAGCCAAGGTGAATAATTAAACCAGGATTCATACCAATTCTGATGAGCTTCATTTTCCCTTTTGCGTTTTTCTAATCCTTCCCGCAATTTAGTCATTGTATCTCTTACCACCCCAGTATGATCTGCATATATACAACATTCTTCACGTAGGGCTGCACACGGTCCTCCTTGTTGTAAGAAAATCAAATCCAACCCTCTACGGTTTTGGAATACCACTTTGGATAATGACCTAACCGATTTTTCCAGAGCTGTTATTGACTGCTCTATACGGGCCAGATGCTCATCTACGGCAATGCGTAGAGAAGTAAATTCCTGACTTTGTTTTATCAGGGAAGCAATTCCAGTTCCTGCACCTGCAGCCCCGAGGGCCATTAAAGTGGCTAAGGTGATGGCCGTAATAGGCTCCCTCTTTACCAGATGTTATTCAGCCACTGTGTGATGGGTATACATATACTCTTCAGTGTGGTATAGAATCCTTGGTATAATGACCACCTGTACACAAAAATCATAAGATGTGTTAAACAACACATCTTTTTTTTTTTTTTTTTTTCACAATGTTTGGAAGCAGTGTGGGAAAGGATAACTCTGTCGACTTACTAGAAAACACTGTAGTAGGTTGGGCAGTCCCAGGTATATTTACAGTCTGGACAACCAAACCTTCCCCTAGTAACTCTTTATTAGGCCCGACTACCTTGGAAGTCTCAGGTTTTCCCTTCTTTATTAGTATGAGTCCTCCCCTATCTGTTCCGTGTTCGCAAAATCTGACATTTTTCCTAGTACCCAGCTAGTATCGTCCGAGTTTGTTATATTTATATATAGAACCTTGCAAATTTCTTTATTTCCGTGGAAGGTTCCTGTATACCCTATACCATGCCCTCACCACCTGTAACGGGGATCCAATTGTCGGTTACAACTTTGCAGCCCATATCCCACTTGTAAGAATTTATCCCAACCACCCCCGAGTGTCCAGTCTGTAGCAATGGTTTCACACCCCCGGTATGCACAATAATACACGTTCAGGCATTTGTAGTACCCCCTTCCCAGGTTAGAAATTGGGCAGAAATAAAATCCCACATATTCCCAGCATCGGGGCCTCGAGATCAGCTGACATGGTGTAGAAGTAAAGCTTGGCCCCCCCCGATGTTATCTGGGTTGCAATAACCTGTTGATCTTCGAATCGACTTAAAGTCCATTTAAAAGGTTGGTGGGGGTGGTGTTGAGTTGCTATGCAGGATGAAATCACTGCGAGAACCCCCAAATACCGATAGGAATGGCTGAGGCCCATGTCTTTCCCCACTTATTCACTCCTCTGCCTCACTCGTCGGTTGGGTTGTTATTATTATATTGTTATATTAGCTGCTGGCCAGGTTAAACCACGACACATGCGGTCACAGAATATACCAGGATATGCTGCGTAATCCCGGAATTACCAAGATACAAAAAGGGACCCTGGTGGGGGTGAGGTGTGCGCTGTTGGCGGAGCAGAGACTCCCTAGCCGCCCAGCGCTGTTTTGCTTGCTGTTTGCTTACTCAATAAATTCCTTTCTATGGTTAATACAATGCTCTCTGAAAAATTAATTAAGGGGGTAACTTATAACAAAGACCTTAAACTATTTGTGGTTGTGTGCCCTGTAGTGATGCTTGGCTGCTCCAGGGAGATGCCTGGAGCCTTCAGGGACATGCAGGGTACCTTGGATTGGTCCTTGGCATGGTTCAGAAACATGCTGGGGACCCTGTGGGAGATTCTATGATCCCCCAAGGAAATACTTAGGTGTCTCAAGAAGTTGTCTGAGTGTTCAGGAAGGTGCTTGGGTGCCCTGGAGGGATGTTTGGGTGCTGCTGAAAGGTGCTTGGATACCTGAAGGAGATGCTTCTGTGTCCTGGGGAGATATTTGATTGCTCCAGGGGGATGTTTGAGTGTTGTGCAGAGATGCTTGGTGCCTCAAGAGAGGTGCTTGTTTCTCTTGGGAAGATGATTGGGTGCCATGTGGAAATGCCTGGCTACCCCAAGGAGGTCCTTGGCTCCTCCAGAAAGATGCTTGTCTACCCTTTGGATGAGACTGGGTGCTCTAAAGACATGCCCGAGTGCCCCAGAGACATGTGGTGTGCCAGGCCAAGGGGCTTCAGGAGTCCATGGAGGTTTGTGAGTGACCCAGGAAGATCACTGGGCATCCCAGGGAGATGTGTGTCTTCTCCTGGGATGCGTTCGATGGCTTTAGGGAGGTGCTTGGAAGCTCCAAGGATATTTGTGTATGCCCTGTGAAGATGCTGGGTTGCCTGTGAGTGATGCTTTTGTGTGCCATGGAGGTACTCACTTGCTCCAAGCTCCAATCACTGAGATGATTGGATCCCACAATCATCTCAGCCAGGTACCGAGGCATTTCCAAGGGAACTCAAGCATCCCCAGAATATATTGATATCTTGCTTTGGCTACTGAGCATCTCCCTTTGGTAACCAGGTCCATGCTGTGAGAAGCCAGGCATTTCTGCTGCACACACAACCATTTCCCTGGAGAAACCTCCTGAGGCACTCAAAATCTCCCTAGGGCACCCAAGCACCTCTTTTGAGTTCCCAAGCATATCCCCAAGAACTGGAAAAAAACCTCCTTGGATGACAAAAGCCTTTTGTAACAGCACAGAAGCATCTTCCTGGAGCACGGAAGGACCTTTGTGGCGCACCCAAACCTTCCCAGTCATCCAAACAATCCCCTCGTGCTCCAAAGCACATCCCTTGAAATACAAAATTCAAGCCAGGGAACCCAAGCACATCCTGATGTCATCACGACAGGGCACAAAAGCATCTCCTTGGAGACATCAAGCCCCTACCTAGAGCATTCAAGAATCTACCCTAGATAAGAAGAATATCCTTCAAGCACCCAAGCATCTCCATACTTCTATCTAATACTTTCTTGGAAGACCCAAGCACCTCTCTGTGGAAGAGTAGCATCAGCCGTGGGCACCCAAGCATCTCCATGGGGCACCCAAGAAAATCCTTGCAGGACCCAAGCATCTCCACACAGCAATGAAGTACCCCCTTGGAGAAACCACACAAGCATCTCTCTGGGGAACACAAGCATCTTCCTAGAGGACCCAAGGATCTCTCTGGAATCCCCAAGCATTTTTCCAGGGCACACTAGCATTTCCTCATTTGAGCCAAGCAACCTTCCTTGAGCACATGAGCAACTCTCTGGAGCACCCAAGCATCACCCCAGAGCATCCATGCACTTTTGTGGGACACCCAGGTTCCTGCCATTGATGACAAACATGTCCCAGGGCACACAACCACTATTTTGGGCACCCAAGAAATTCCCAGATCACACAAGCATCTCCCAGAGGCACCCAAGTAGATTCTGAGAACATCCAAGCATCTATTTGGAGCAATAAAGCACTCACTGGGTCACCCAGGTATGTCCCTGGAGCACCCAAATGTGCCCCCAGGGCACCCAGGCATCTCCTATGAGCATTGTAACATCTCCCCAGGGCACACGAGCACCTCTTGGTACAAAGGTTGCCCTGGACACCCAAGCCTTGACACAGAACTCAGAAGCATCTCCCTGGATGCCTACCCCGTCTCCCTTGGACACCTACCTGAGCAGCCTGCTCTAAGGAACCTGCTTTGGCAGGGGGGTTGGACCCAATGATCTCTCGAGGTCCCTTCTAACCCCTTCAATTCTGTGATTCTGTGATTCCCCAAGGTACACAAGCACCTCGAGGGACAGCTGAGATCCCCCATGGGGACCTCCAGCACCTCTCCATGGTTCACAAATACCTCCCTGGAGTACACAGATATGTCTCTGGAAACACAATGCATCTCCACAGAGCACCCAAGGCTTTCTCTGGAGCACTAGGAACATCCCTGGAGTGTAAAAGGGGCACCCAAGAACCTCCCTAAGGTATATAAACATATCCCTGGGGGGTACTAACATCTCCCTGGTGCACCTGGTTTTGTCCTGGTCATGCAAGGTTCTCCCATGGTCACCCAAGCTCCTCCCTGGAACCTCAATGGAGTCCCCAAGAATCTCCCCACTGCACTCCAACATCGGAGTGGAAAACCCAGGAATCTCCTCAGGGCTCCAAAACACCACCTGGAGCACAGAAGCATCTCATGGGAGCTTGTCAGCTGTCTTGGACCCTGTCACCTAGATCATATCTTAATATGAGAAATACCAGATCTGCCCATTCTGGAAGGTACCACAACAGAACCTGGTCATAGAGGTCATCTTCAAGCATGTAGAGGATATGCTGATCAAGAGTAGTCAGCATGGATTCCCCAAGGGGAAATCATGATTAACCAACCTGATAGCCTTCTATGATGAGAAGACTAGCTGGGTAGATGAGGAGAGAGCGCTGGATGTGGTCTACCTTGACTTCAGCAAGGCTTTTGACGCTCTTTCCCATAACATCCTCATAGACAAGCTGAGGAAGCACGGCCTAGCTGAGTGGACAGTGAGGTCGATTGATAATTGGGTGGATGGCAGAGCTCAGAGGGTTGTGCTCAGTGGTGTAGAGTCTGGTTGGAGACCTGTAGCTACTGTTTTCCCCCAGAAGTCAGTGCTGGTTCCAGTCTTGTTCAGCTTATTCATCAATGACCTCCATTTCTGTTGGCTCTGTATCAGAATCTGCCTTTGTCCTAGCAGCTGTGGTGCCTTGCGAGGGGCTGGGGCTGTGGTGGCCATTCCTGAGCTCTGTACCAGCCTGTGGCAAGGCAACTGTGAGCACAGCGGCCACGAGCCCTGCCTACCCTCCTCCTGCCACACTCCATCAGGCAGCTGCAGCAGAAGGGACTCACAGCCAGCCCCTGGCTGGGCTCTGCCACCTGCCTCTCCAGTGACATTCCTGCTGCCTTGGGGTGCTCTGCGAGGCACTGGGTGACCTCACAAGGCCTGCTGGCCCAAACATCTCCTGCAGGGCATCCAGCACAGCACCAGGGACCATCAGGGATGGAGAGCAGACCTGCTCTGCTCGGTCTTCACCAAGGGACAGTCCCTTTGCCTCCTGGTGCCCACTGGAATTCACTGGGAGTGCACAGAAAATGTTGGGGAGTAAAACCATCCAATACCTCTCGTAAGTGTTATAGCAGTAATAGGGATAAAACAAAGGAAACAAAATCCACGCAGCTCTACCTCTGTATTCAGATGAGTTTTTTGCAACAACACTGCAGAGCTCATGGATCTGACGAGTGGACTGAATGTAATTTGCCCTCATGTTTCTGCCTCCCTCCTGCAGCACACAGCAGCCCCTACTCCCAGTGCCACTCTCTGCTAGCACCAGCCACAGCTGAAGCAAGAGAGATGCATAAATGTTCTCCTGCGAAGAGAGAGGCTCTGTTTGGGGGTGCTCTAAGACTTGAAGTAGGTTATCCTGAGAGAAGTCTGGTCAAACTTTGTTCTAATTTCTTCTCTTCACAGATGACATTGAAATTGGGAAAATGCCCAACATCAGCTCTGTGAGTGAGTTCCTCCTGCTGGCATTCGCAGACACATGGGAGCTGCAGCTCCTGCACTTCGCGCTCTTCCTGGGCATCTACCTGGCTGCCCTCCTGGGCAATGGCCTCATCCTCACTGCCGTAGCCTGTGACCACCGCCTGCACACCCCCATGTACTTCTTCCTCCTCAACCTCGCCCTCCTCGACCTGGGCTGCATCTCCACCACTCTGCCCAAAGCCATGGCCAATGCCCTCTGGGACTCCAAGGCTATCTCCTATAAAGGATGTGCTACACAGGTCTTCTTTTTTGTCTTCTTCTTTGGTTCAGAGTATTGTCTTCTCACTGTCATGGCATACGACCGCTACGTTGCCATCTGCAAGCCCCTGCACTACGGGAACCTCTTGGGAAGCAGAGTTTGTGCCCAGATGGCAGCAGCTGCCTGTGGCAGTGGCTTTCTCATTGCTGTCCTGCACACAGCCAACACATTTTCCCTGCTCCTCTGCCATGGCAATGCTGTGGACCAGTTCTTCTGTGAAATCCCCCAGATCCTCAAGCTCTCCTGCTCAGATGTATGTACCTCAGGGAAGTTGTGGCACTTGTTTGTAGTGTTTTTTTAGGCTTTGGTTGTTTTATTTTCATTGTTGTGTCCTATGTGCAGATCTTCAGGGCTGTGCTGAGGATGCCCTCTGAGCAGTGCCGGCACAAAGCCTTTTCCATGTGCCTCCCTCACCTGGTCATGGGCTCTCTGTTTATCAGCACTGTCATGTTTGCCCACCTGAAGCCTCCATCTCCTTCCCATCCTTGGACTTGGTGGTGGCAGTTCTGTACACGGTGGTGCCTCCAGCAGTGAACCCCCTCATTTACAGCATGAGAAACCAGGAGCTGAAGGATGCTTTGAGGAAACTGATGCCTTGATGTTCTTCAAAATCAAGATATTTCTCTTCATCTTATACTTATGACTGAAAATGTAACACATTACAGGCACAAGGATTATTCTGTTGTTTTTGTGGTCATTTTTATTATTCTGCAGGGCAGTGGCGGCAGCTCGGGGCTATGTAAAAATTGGGTTCCATGGGGAAAGGTTGCCACAGTGGCTGTCTAGGCCAGCACAGATGTGCTCATCTGAGAAATGTTCCTTGGGAGATAGGCTGTCACTGGAGAAGAGCAGGGCCACCTGTGTGTGCAGGGGAAACATGGGAAGAGAAACCTTTTGCTGCTGGTGCCAGCAGACACATCATATGCATGTGGAGAGATGAATACAAGCACAAAGTCCATCAGCTATTCCTACAAGTCTCATGAAGACCAGTGGTGCAGATAGTGTCATGAGACCAAGTAATGTCCCCTGGGAAGCCACCTGAAGGCAGTTCTGGGATGTGCTTCCTTGAGTGACATGCTTAGTAGATGAGGTAAAGGTTGTGGATGTGGTCTACCTTGATTTCAGTAAGACTTTTGACTGCATTTCCCATAGTATTTTCCTGACAAAACTAGCTGCTCATGGCTTGGACTGGCATACACTTTGTTTGGTTAGAAACTGGTTGGGTAGCCAGGCCCAAAGAGTCGTGGTGAATGGAGTTAAATCCAGTTGGAGGCCAGTCACTAGTGGAGTCCTCCAGGGCTCAGTACTGGGGCCAGTTTTCTTTAATATTTTTATTGATGATCTGGATGAGGGGATCAAGTGCACCCTCAGTAAGTTTGCAGATGACAGCAAACCAAGTGTGTATGTCAATCTGCTTGAAGGTAGGAAGGCTCTGCAGGAGGATCTGGATAGGCTGGACTGATGGGCTGAGGCAAACTGTATGAAGTTCAAAAAGGCCAAGTGTCGGGTCCTGCACCTGGGGCGCAACAACTCCAAGCAGAGCTACAGGCTGGGAGATGAGTGGTTAGAAAGCTGCCTGGCGGAGAAGGACCTGGGAGTATTGGCCCTGCTAGGCCAGCAGAAGGCACCTGCTTGGCATGCTGACTGTGGGATCCCCTCTTCCTCCATACCCAGGAGGACCCAGACAGAAAGAAGGCACCAAGATGGGTTGTCCTGTCCCTTCTGCTTGAGTCCATGACTGGACAGCAGGAGCCACAAGGCTTGGGTGTGTCTAACCACAAAGCTGCAAGGCCAGCAGCAGGCCCATGGCTTGGAAGATGCTGGTGAGGTGACTTGTGTCTGGTTGGCTGACAGGCCGCAAGGAGCCTGATGGGTTGGGATACCTTTTAGGAGTGGTTTCCACTCTTATGGAGCGTTCTCTGGTGGTAGGAAAGAGCAGGAGAGAAAAAACTGCCACATAGTGCACCTTGGAAGGTTGGCACTGGCTGCAAGGAGGAAAAAATGTCAAAGGGTTGTACTGTGGTGACAGAGGTCACCCACAGAGTATTTGTGATCAGACCATGGCTTTGTGTTTCAAGGAACACCTGATGAAGTTTGACAAGACATGGGTGAGGTGATGGAAACGCCGGGATGAGAGATCGGTGGTGAACAGAGATGGGTGTCTGCAGACTTCAAGGAAATAGGGCAAAGTGTGGGGCAGCATAGGAAAGACTGGAGAGGACAAAGAGATAGGTGCTAACAAGAAGGATATTTTTGTCCCCTTGGCTAGAGCTTGTGAGGATATGAAATACAGTCACTGCAATGGGGCCTCATTGCTTTCTTGTGACCCTGTGCAGAGGCTGGGAGATGTGATACCATTGCAATTCCTGTTGCATCACACTGCTCACCACATCCCACAGACCCACAGGAAGAGCCCTGAGCCAGACATGGGGGTGCAGGATCTTCTCTCCCAGTGGCTGGGGTCAGGCCTTGGATCTTTTGCTTAACCAAAACAAACCAAGACTTTACTCAGCACAGTGCTTTGCCTGTCTGTAATCCTGGCCTCCAATTATCTGCCCTAACAAGTCCCTGGGGAGGCTTTGTTAGTGGCCTTCAGTGGGGCCCATTAATACTCCAAGTCACTTCAACTTTTTCTCCTGACTTACTTAAGCAGTTACATCACTCTCCGCTCAACACCTGAGCTTCATAGACTGAGCACCAAAATACACCATGGACCTCATTAAAATGAAGAAAATCATAACATCTCTTCCATAGTTTTCTTCAAGCCTTCATGCCTGTGGGTAGTTAGGGTCTGGCACCCGGAAGATGTCGCGCTGTACGGAAAGGTGGAGCCCCTCCCTTGATGGGCAGTAGCATGTGGTCTGTGACGTAAGCAAGTGGAAGTGACGTTATGGGCCTCAGCTATATAACGCCATGTGACTCGACAATAAACGCCATTTGACATCCACCACATTGGTGTCTGTGAGCCGATGGACCGAGCAGCCTGGGGTTGTGTCCTGGTTTCAGTTAGAACAGAATTAATTTTCTTCCTAGTAGCTGGTGGAATGCTGTGTTTTGGCTTAGGATGAGAAGAGTGCTGATAACACCCCGATGTTTTAGTTGTTGCAGAGCAGTGCTTATACCAAGCCAAGGACATCTCAGCCTTTCGCTCTGTCCTGCCAACAGGCAGGCTGGGGGTGCAGTAAGAGCTGGGAGGGGACAGACCCAGGACAGGTGACCCGAACTAGCCAAAGGGGTATTCCATACCATCTGACGTCATGCTAAACAATATATAGGGGTGGCTAGCCGGGGGAGGGGGCCGGACTGCTCGGCGTTAAGCTGGGCATCGGTCAGCAGGTGGTGAGCAATTGCATTGTGCATCACTTGTTTGTACATATTATTAGTAGTAGTACTATTATCATCATTGTATTATTATTATTATTATTATTATTATTATTTTCCTGTCTTATTAAACTGTCTTTATCTCAACTCACGGGCTTCACTTTCCATTTCTCTCCCCCGTCCCAGAGAGGGAGGGGGGAGGGTGAGCGAACGGCTGCGTGGTGTTTAGCTGCCAGCCGGGTTAAACCACGACAGTCTTTTTGGCGCCCAACGTGGGGCTCGAAAGGTTGAGATAACGGCAGATCTGACCAGAGTGTGTTAAACTAAAATTGGTGTAAGTATTAGACCTGCTTAATAGTCACTTGTCATAATGCTGATTGCTTTAATCTCAACTGTGCTGCGCCTGCTTTCCAAATTGAGTATTATAGCACGTTATTTTCCGTATGTGCTCTCTGTCATGTTGTTTATCCTCTCCGGGCCCTGGTTTCAGACCATTATGGTACTGTGTGTTGTATCAGTGGCTTATGAGATGATGAAATATCTGGCCATGACTCTAACCTGGTATTTGTACTCAGTAACATCTTCGATTCTATACTTTGGAAACTGTATTTTGGAAACTATTAGCAATTGTATCTGTTGCCTTTTTTCATTAGGGAGTCAATCTGTGGAGGGGAAAGGGGAAGATAATTTTTCTTACTTGATCACTCTCCCTTTCTCCTTCACCACCCCTGTACCCTCCTTGATCACTCTCCCTTCCTCCTTCACCACCCTCTTATCCTCCGAGTTTATTACAATAGCTCTCCAAGATATTGACTATCCTTGGGATACTCAGACCAGCATAGTCCTGTTGTTCTGCCTCCTGAATGCGCTTCAGGTTCTGCTTAAAGTTAAACAACTACTTAGGAAGCTCATCCAGAGATCTGCCCGGAGGCAGTATAGCTGTGGGTGGCAGGGAGTATGGGAGGATATGGGCAGGCATCTAGACCAGTTGGCACCCCCAGTGTTTTGGAAATTCACCCCTGAACAAGTGCAAAATCCTCAAAAACTGGCAGAATGCTTGAAAAAAAGGTGTCGCGATTCGGGAAGTTCCAAAGTAACACAAATCATCGTAACATGCTGGGGCCTGGCTCATGCCTATCGAGCTGCCATGGATACTGCTATCAACTTAGTGACAGACCCTGCGGCCACTCCAAGTCCCGTGACAGATCCAACGGTCACTGTGACCCCTACGGTGGACTCTGCAGCCGCTCCAGTCCCAGCTTCTGCAGATGCTCCAATCCCAGCTCCTGCAGCCACTCCGGTTCCAACTCCTGAAGCCGCTCCAGTCCCAGTTCCTGCAGCCGCTCCAGTCCCAGCTCCTGAAGCTGCTCCAGTCCCAGCTCCTGCAGCCGCTCCAGTCCCAGCTCCTGCAGCCGCACCAGTTCCAGCTCCTGAAGCCGCTCCAGTCCCAGCTCCTGCAGCTGCTCCAGTTCCAGCTCCTGCAGCCGCTCCAGCTCCAGTTCCTGCAGCCGCTCCAGCTCCAGTTCCTGCAGCCGCTCCAGTTCCAGCTCCTGCAGCCGCTCCAGCTCCGGTTCCTGCAGCTGCTCCAGTTCAAGCTCCTGCAGCCGCACCAGTTCCAGCTCCTGCAGCTGCTCCAGCTCCGGTTCCTGCAGCTGCTCCAGCTCCTGCAGCCGCTCCAGCTCCTGTAGCTGGGTCAGAGAAACAAGCTGTAGCAGTGCAAGTTGACCCTGCAGAGGGTATTCCAACCTCTGTGGCAGACCCTATAACAAGGTCAGAGAAACGAGCTGTAGCAGTGCAAGTTGACCCTGTGGAGGGTATTCCAACCTCTGTGGCAGACCCTGTAACAAGGTCAGAGAAACGAGCAGTAGCAGTGCAAGCTGCCCCTGTAGAGAAGGTGAAAAAATGGTATAGAGATTCAGGTCGTTTAGAACGCAGAGAATCTTCTGCCAAATCTAGGTATAGAGGCGACGGAGACGACGACGACGCTGGGCCATCAAGGGTCCAGGAGGAGGAAGATGAGGATGCCGAAAAATCAACAGTAACTACCCGAAGCCTAAACGAGCGTGAGTTACGAGATGTGCGAAAAGATTTTGGTCGCTGTATAGGTGAGCAGCTTGTCACCTGGCTGCTCCGATGCTGGGACTCTGGAGCCAATTGTGTGGAATTAGACGGCAGGGAAGCCAAGGGACTGGGATCCCTTGCTAGAGATGCAGGCATTGACAAAGCAATTGCAGATGGAGCACAATCTCACAGCCTCTGGAGGCGTCTCCTCTCAGCTGTGAGGGAAAGGTATCCCTTCAAGGAAGAACTTTTATGTCTACCAGGCAAGTGGACCACTATGGAGAAGGGAATCCAGTACCTGAGGGAATTAGCCGTACGGGAAGTGATTTATGAGGATCCAGACCTCAGACAAACATCCAAAGATCCAGATGAAGTCAGGTGTACGCGACCCATGTGGCGGAAGTTTGTACGGAGTGCACCATCATCATATGCCAGCTCATTGGCAATAATGGCCTGGAAAGAGGATGAGGAACCCACAGTGGATGAAGTGGCTAAACAACTCCGGCAGTACGAAGAAAGTCTCTCCTCTTCCTTACAGGCCTGCGTCTCAGCTGTGGAGAAACTTTCTGAAGAGTTCCACCAACTTAAAGAGAATCTATCTTCATCCCCACCTGAACCAACCAGTGTCCACCGACCAAAAGAGAACACTGTGGAGAAACTTTCTGAAAAGGTTCACCAACTTGAAGAGAGATTATTCTCCTCCATACCTGTACAGAGCAGTGTCTCAGCTATCAGGGGTAGTCGTTCATCCACACAAGGAAGACGATATGGTGGGTACTCACCCCGTGCCACCCTGTGGTTTTACTTACGAGACCATGGAGAGGACATGAGAAAATGGGATGGTGTCCTGGTTTCAGTTAGAACAGAATTAATTTTCTTCCTAGTAGCTGGTGGAATGCTGTGTCTTGGCTTAGGATGAGAAGAGTGCTGATAACACCCCGATGTTTTAATTGTTGCAGAGCAGTGCTTATACCAAGCCAAGGACACCTCAGACTTTTGCTCTGTCCTGCCAACAGGCAGGCTGGGGGTGCAGTAAGAGCTGGGAGGGGACAGACCCAGGACAGGTGACCCAAACTAGCCAAAGGGGTATTCCATACCATCTGACGTCATGCTAAACAATATATAGGGGTGGCTAGCCGGGGGGAGGGGGCTGGACTGCTCGGGGTTAGGCTGGGCATCGGTCAGCGGGTGGTGAGCAATTGCATTGTGCATCACTTGTTTGTACATATTATTATTATTTTCCTATTATCACCATTATAACATTATTGTTATTATTGTTATTATTATTTTGTTATTATTATTTTCCTGTCTTATTAAACTGTCTTTATCTCAACTCACGGGCTTCACTTTCCATTTCTCTCCCCCGTCCCAGAGAGGGAGGGGGGAGGGTGAGCGAACGGCTGCGTGGTATTTAGCTGCCAGCTGGGTTAAACCACGACAGTCTTTTTGGCGCCCAACGTGGGGCACGAAAGGTTGAGATAACGGCAGATCTGACCACAGTGTGTTAAACTAAAATTGGTGTAAGTATTAGACCTGCTTAATAGTCACTTGTCATAAAAAAGACTGTCGTGGTTTAACCCGGCTGGCAGCTAAATACCACGCAGCCGTTCGCTCACCCTCCCCCCTCCCTCTCTGGGACGGGGGAGAGAAATGGAAAGTGAAGCCCGTGAGTTGAGATAAAGACAGTTTAATAAGACAGGAAAATAATAATAACAAAATAATAATAACAATAATAACAATAATGTTATAATGGTGATAATAGGAAAATAATAATAATATGTACAAACAAGTGATGCACAATGCAATTGCTCACCACCCGCTGACCGATGCCCAGCCTAACCCCGAGCAGTCCAGCCCCTTCCCCCCGGCTAGCCACCCCTATATATTGTTTAGCATGACGTCAGATGGTATGGAATACCCCTTTGGCTAGTTTGGGTCACCTGTCCTGGGTCTGTCCCCTCCCAGCTCTTACTGCACCCCCAGCCTGCCTGTTGGCAGGACAGAGCAAAAGTCTGAGGTGTCCTTGGCTTGGTATAAGCACTGCTCTGCAACAATTAAAACATTGGGGTGTTATCAGCACTCTTCTCATCCTAAGCCAAAACACAGCATTCCACCAGCTACTAGGAAGAAAATTAATTCTGTTCTAACTGAAACCAGGACAGATGGAAAATCTACCGCGACCCTAGAGGCACGGGTACGTGAGTTGCAAAAGAAAACAATCAGGAAAAAGGGGTTCTCTGAAAAGTTTGCTGCTCCAACTTCCAGCAGACAGTCCTTCAAACACAGAAACGAAGAAGATTCCGACCAGGATTAGGGAGGCCCTGCCTCCAGCCAGGGGGAGGAAAGGGATAATCGAGTTTATTGGACTGTGTGGATTCGATGGCCTGGCACATCAGACGCACAGAAGTATAAGGCTTTAGTAGACACCGGTGCACAATGCACTATAATGCCATCGAGCTATAAAGGACCAGAGCCCATCTATATTTGTGGAGTGACAGGGGGATCTCAGCAGTTGACTGTATTGGAGGCTGAAGTGAGTCTGACTGGGAATGAGTGGGAAAAGCACCGTATTGTGACTGGCCCGGATGCTCTGTGTATCCTTGGCATAGACTATCTCAGAAGAGGATATTGCAAGGACCCAAAAGGGTTCCGGTGGGCTTTTGGTATAGCTGCCTTAGAGACAGAGGGCATTAAACAATTATCTACCTTGCCTGGTCTCTCAGAGGACCCCTCTGTTGTGGGGTTGCTGAGGGTCGAAGAACAGCAAGTGCCAATCGCTACCACAACTGTGCACCGGCGGCAATATTGCACTAACCGGGACTCCCTGATTCCCATCCATAAGCTAATTCGTCAATTGGAGAGCCAAGGAGTGATCAGCAAGACTCATTCACCTTTCAATAGTCCCATATGGCCAGTGCGAAAGTCTAATGGCGAGTGGAGACTAACAGTGGACTATCGTGGCCTGAACGAAGTGACACCACCACTGAGTGCTGCAGTGCCGGACATGCTGGAACTTCAGTATGAACTTGAATCGAAGGCAGCCAAGTGGTACGCCACAATTGATATCGCTAATGCATTTTTCTCCATCCCTCTAGCAGCAGAGTGCAGGCCACAGTTTGCTTTCACTTGGAGGGGAGTCCAATATACTTGGAATCGATTGCCCCAGGGGTGGAAACACAGCCCTACCATTTGCCATGGACTGATCCAGTCTGCACTGGAGCAGGGGAAAGCTCCTGAACACCTGCAGTACATCGATGACATTATTGTGTGGGGTGACACAGCAGAGGAAGTTTTCGAGAAAGGGAAGAAAATAGTCCAAATCCTTCTGAAAGCCGGTTTTGCCATAAAACAAAATAAAGTCAAAGGACCTGCACGAGAGATCCAGTTTTTAGGAATAAAATGGCAAGATGGACGTCGTCAAATCCCAATGGATGTGATCAACAAAATAACAGCTATGTCTCCACCAACTAACAAAAAAGAAACACAGACTTTCCTAGGTGTTGTGGGGTTTTGGAGAATGCACATCCCAAATTACAGTCTGATTGTAAACCCGCTCTACCAAGTAACCCATAAGAAGAATGAGTTTGAATGGGGCCCTGAACAATGACAAGCCTTTGAACAAATTAAGCAGGAAATAGTCTATGCAGTAGCCCTTGGGCCAGTTCGAACAGGACCAGATGTAAAGAATGTGCTCTACACTGCAGCCGGGGAGAACGGCCCCACCTGGAGCCTCTGGCAGAAAGAACCTGGGGAAACTCGAGGTCGGCCCCTGGGGTTTTGGAGCCGGGGATACAGAGGGTCTGAGGCCCGCTATACTCCAACTGAAAAGGAGATACTGGCAGCATATGAAGGAGTTTGATCTGCTTCAGAGGTGGTCGGTACTGAAGCGCAGCTCCTCCTAGCACCCCGATTGCCGGTACTAGGCTGGATGTTCAAGGGAAGGGTCTCTTCTACGCATCACGCAACTGATGCTACATGGAGCAAGTGGGTTGCACTGATTACTCAGCGGGCTCGAATAGGAAACCCCAGTCGCCCAGGAATATTGGAAGTGATTATGGACTGGCCAGAAGGTAAATACTTTGGGATATCATCAGAGGAGGAGGTGGGTCGCGCTGAAGAAGCCCCACTGTACAACCAGTTCCCAGAAAATGAAAAGAAATATGCCCTGTTCACTGATGGGTCCTGTCGTATTGTGGGGAAGCATTGGAGATGGAAGGCTGCTGTATGGAGTCCTACACGACGAGTTGCAGAAGCTGCTGAGGGAGAAGGTGAATCGAGTCAGTTTGCAGAAGTGAAGGCCATTCAGCTGGCTTTAGACATTGCTGAACGAGAAAAATGGCCAGTTCTCTATCTCTACACCGATTCATGGATGGTAGCAAATGCCCTGTGGGGATGGTTACAGCAATGGAAGCAAAACAACTGGCAGCGTAGGGGCAAACCCATCTGGGCTGCTGCATTGTGGCAAGATATTGCTGCTTGGGTAGAGAACCTGGCTGTGAAAGTACGTCACGTAGATGCTCATGTGCCCAAGAATCGGCCTACTGAAGAACATCAGAACAACCAGCAGGTGGATCAGGCTGCTAAGATTGAAGTAGCTCAGGTGGATCTGGATTGGCAGCATAAAGGTGAATTATTTATAGCCCGATGGGCCCATGACACCTCAGGCCATCAAGGTAGAGATGCAACATACAGATGGGCTCGTGATCGAGGGGTGGACCTGACCATGGACGCTATAGCACAGGTTATTCATGACTGTGAAACATGCGCTGCAATCAAGCAAGCCAAATGGTCAAAGCCTCTTTGGTATGGAGGACGATGGCTGAAATATAAATATGGAGAGGCCTGGCAGATTGATTACATCACACTCCCTCAAACTCGCAATGGCAAGCGCCATGTACTTACAATGGTGGAAGCAACCACCGGATGGCTGGAAACATGTCCTGTGCCTCATGCCACCGCCCGGAACACTATCCTGGGCCTTGAAAAGCAAGTCCTATGGCGACATGGTACCCCAGAAAGAATAGAGTCAGACAATGGAACTCATTTCCGAAACAACCTTATAGACACTTGGGCCAAAGAGCATGGTATTGAGTGGGTGTATCACATCCCCTATCATGCACCAGCATCCGGGAAAGTTGAACGATACAATGGACTGTTAAAGACTACATTGAAAGCAATGGGCGCTGGGACATTCAAAAACTGGGATACGCATTTGGCAAAGGCCACCTGGCTAGTCAATACTAGGGGATCTGCCAACCGAGCTGGACCTGCCCAATCAAACCTGTTACGTACTGTAGATGGGGATAAAGTTCCTGTAGTGCATGTAAAAAATATGCTGGGTAAAACAGTCTGGGCTACTCCTGACTCAGGAAAAGGCAAACCCATTCGTGGAATTGTTTTCGCTCAGGGACCTGGATACACTTGGTGGGTGATGCAAAAGAACGGAGAGGTCCGGTGTGTACCTCAAGGAGATTTAATACTGGGTGACAATAGCCCATGAACTGAATTGTACCATGTTAATTACTATATAATACTGTATGTTACCACTACCATGACTACTATAGGTGACTAATTAGAATGTATGGAAAAGAGTGTAACCTGAGCATGACATAAATGGTATGGAATAAGGGGTGGATAGATGTCCTGGTTTCAGTTAGAACAGAATTAATTTTCTTCCTAGTAGCTGGTGGAATGCTGTGTTTTGGCTTAGGATGAGAAGAGTGCTGATAACACCCCGATGTTTTAGTTGTTGCAGAGCAGTGCTTATACCAAGCCAAGGACATCTCAGCCTTTCGCTCTGTCCTGCCAACAGGCAGGCTGGGGGTGCAGTAAGAGCTGGGAGGGGACAGACCCAGGACAGGTGACCCAAACTAGCCAAAGGGGTATTCCATACCATCTGACGTCATGCTAAACAATATATAGGGGTGGCTAGCCGGGGGAGGGGGCCGGACTGCTCGGCGTTAAGCTGGTCATCGGTCAGCAGGTGGTGAGCAATTGCATTGTGCATCACTTGTTTGTACATATTATTAGTAGTAGTACTATTATCATCATTGTATTATTATTATTATTATTATTATTATTATTTTCCTGTCTTATTAAACTGTCTTTATCTCAACTCACGGGCTTCACTTTCCATTTCTCTCCCCCGTCCCAGAGAGGGAGGGGGGAGGGTGAGCGAACGGCTGCGTGGTGTTTAGCTGCCAGCCGGGTTAAACCACGACAGGTTGGTCGCCGTGCCGTTCCTGAACCAGGTCGCCACTGCCCCCTGAAGGCAACAAGTGGTGCCGAAACCCGGGAAAACTCCTGGATTCGGGCGAACAGCAGCTGGAGCAGCGGGACCAGCTCGGCGGGGAGGATGCTCCCGGACCAACAAGGAAGATGGAAATCCTTGTGAAGGTCGTATCAAAATTATGGAAGCTATGGGGTGGGTCAGCTGAGTAAGCCAGGGGCGCCGGTGGGGAACCAGAGTCTGAGGATATTTGGGAGAGACCACCGCCATCTGTGCCCCAATACGGCGCCGAACTAGAAGACGAAGGGTGGGGCGAAGATGAATCTGGCGGGAACAGGGAAGAAGTGCTAGGTTTAACTAACACGTGCAAATGGGTGGAGGAGAACGAGAAAGAGAACGGCTGTGGGGGCGACCCGGGAGGAGGTAGAAGCGCGAGAGAGGGGCAGAGAGCCTATCGGAATGTCCATCTGAAAAAATGCTCTTGTGGGGCAAACACCTCGCTGAGCAGAAGGCGGGGCGAGCCATGAGGGAGAGAGCGGCCCACCCGAAAGAGTAGTGGGCAGGGCCAGAGCAGAGAGCGACCCGCCCCCAAGGGTGGTGGGCGGGGCCAGAACTCGACGGGAGGGTACCGGAACTCGGAGGTGACTAGTCAGTTGAGCTCCGACTCCGGATCAGATACCAATTCAAATTCGGAGGAGAAGGAGGAAATGGAGACAGATAGCAAAAATATCCCCATCCGAAATAAAGCAACACCATGAGGGGGAGAAATTCCTCTCATGGATTGGAAGAAAATTAAGATTGCATGCGCCAACTGGGCCTTTTTGGCGCCCAACGTGGGGCACGAAAGGTTGAGATAACGGCAGATCTGACCACAGTGTGTTAAACTAAAATTGGTGTAAGTATTAGACCTGCTTAATAGTCACTTGTCATAAAAAAGACTGTCGTGGTTTAACCCGGCTGGCAGCTAAATACCACGCAGCCGTTCGCTCACCCTCCCCCCTCCCTCTCTGGGACGGGGGAGAGAAATGGAAAGTGAAGCCCGTGAGTTGAGATAAAGACAGTTTAATAAGACAGGAAAATAATAATAACAAAATAATAATAACAATAATAACAATAATGTTATAATGGTGATAATAGGAAAATAATAATAATATGTACAAACAAGTGATGCACAATGCAATTGCTCACCACCCGCTGACCGATGCCCAGCCTAACCCCGAGCAGTCCAGCCCCTTCCCCCCGGCTAGCCACCCCTATATATTGTTTAGCATGACGTCAGATGGTATGGAATACCCCTTTGGCTAGTTTGGGTCACCTGTCCTGGGTCTGTCCCCTCCCAGCTCTTACTGCACCCCCAGCCTGCCTGTTGGCAGGACAGAGCAAAAGTCTGAGGTGTCCTTGGCTTGGTATAAGCACTGCTCTGCAACAATTAAAACATTGGGGTGTTATCAGCACTCTTCTCATCCTAAGCCAAAACACAGCATTCCACCAGCTACTAGGAAGAAAATTAATTCTGTTCTAACTGAAACCAGGACAGATGGAAAATCTACCGCGACCCTAGAGGCACGGGTACGTGAGTTGCAAAAGAAAACAATCAGGAAAAAGGGGTTCTCTGAAAAGTTTGCTGCTCCAACTTCCAGCAGACAGTCCTTCAAACACAGAAACGAAGAAGATTCCGACCAGGATTAGGGAGGCCCTGCCTCCAGCCAGGGGGAGGAAAGGGATAATCGAGTTTATTGGACTGTGTGGATTCGATGGCCTGGCACATCAGACGCACAGAAGTATAAGGCTTTAGTAGACACCGGTGCACAATGCACTATAATGCCATCGAGCTATAAAGGACCAGAGCCCATCTATATTTGTGGAGTGACAGGGGGATCTCAGCAGTTGACTGTATTGGAGGCTGAAGTGAGTCTGACTGGGAATGAGTGGGAAAAGCACCGTATTGTGACTGGCCCGGATGCTCTGTGTATCCTTGGCATAGACTATCTCAGAAGAGGATATTGCAAGGACCCAAAAGGGTTCCGGTGGGCTTTTGGTATAGCTGCCTTAGAGACAGAGGGCATTAAACAATTATCTACCTTGCCTGGTCTCTCAGAGGACCCCTCTGTTGTGGGGTTGCTGAGGGTCGAAGAACAGCAAGTGCCAATCGCTACCACAACTGTGCACCGGCGGCAATATTGCACTAACCGGGACTCCCTGATTCCCATCCATAAGCTAATTCGTCAATTGGAGAGCCAAGGAGTGATCAGCAAGACTCATTCACCTTTCAATAGTCCCATATGGCCAGTGCGAAAGTCTAATGGCGAGTGGAGACTAACAGTGGACTATCGTGGCCTGAACGAAGTGACACCACCACTGAGTGCTGCAGTGCCGGACATGCTGGAACTTCAGTATGAACTTGAATCGAAGGCAGCCAAGTGGTACGCCACAATTGATATCGCTAATGCATTTTTCTCCATCCCTCTAGCAGCAGAGTGCAGGCCACAGTTTGCTTTCACTTGGAGGGGAGTCCAATATACTTGGAATCGATTGCCCCAGGGGTGGAAACACAGCCCTACCATTTGCCATGGACTGATCCAGTCTGCACTGGAGCAGGGGAAAGCTCCTGAACACCTGCAGTACATCGATGACATTATTGTGTGGGGTGACACAGCAGAGGAAGTTTTCGAGAAAGGGAAGAAAATAGTCCAAATCCTTCTGAAAGCCGGTTTTGCCATAAAACAAAATAAAGTCAAAGGACCTGCACGAGAGATCCAGTTTTTAGGAATAAAATGGCAAGATGGACGTCGTCAAATCCCAATGGATGTGATCAACAAAATAACAGCTATGTCTCCACCAACTAACAAAAAAGAAACACAGACTTTCCTAGGTGTTGTGGGGTTTTGGAGAATGCACATCCCAAATTACAGTCTGATTGTAAACCCGCTCTACCAAGTAACCCATAAGAAGAATGAGTTTGAATGGGGCCCTGAACAATGACAAGCCTTTGAACAAATTAAGCAGGAAATAGTCTATGCAGTAGCCCTTGGGCCAGTTCGAACAGGACCAGATGTAAAGAATGTGCTCTACACTGCAGCCGGGGAGAACGGCCCCACCTGGAGCCTCTGGCAGAAAGAACCTGGGGAAACTCGAGGTCGGCCCCTGGGGTTTTGGAGCCGGGGATACAGAGGGTCTGAGGCCCGCTATACTCCAACTGAAAAGGAGATACTGGCAGCATATGAAGGAGTTTGATCTGCTTCAGAGGTGGTCGGTACTGAAGCGCAGCTCCTCCTAGCACCCCGATTGCCGGTACTAGGCTGGATGTTCAAGGGAAGGGTCTCTTCTACGCATCACGCAACTGATGCTACATGGAGCAAGTGGGTTGCACTGATTACTCAGCGGGCTCGAATAGGAAACCCCAGTCGCCCAGGAATATTGGAAGTGATTATGGACTGGCCAGAAGGTAAATACTTTGGGATATCATCAGAGGAGGAGGTGGGTCGCGCTGAAGAAGCCCCACTGTACAACCAGTTCCCAGAAAATGAAAAGAAATATGCCCTGTTCACTGATGGGTCCTGTCGTATTGTGGGGAAGCATTGGAGATGGAAGGCTGCTGTATGGAGTCCTACACGACGAGTTGCAGAAGCTGCTGAGGGAGAAGGTGAATCGAGTCAGTTTGCAGAAGTGAAGGCCATTCAGCTGGCTTTAGACATTGCTGAACGAGAAAAATGGCCAGTTCTCTATCTCTACACCGATTCATGGATGGTAGCAAATGCCCTGTGGGGATGGTTACAGCAATGGAAGCAAAACAACTGGCAGCGTAGGGGCAAACCCATCTGGGCTGCTGCATTGTGGCAAGATATTGCTGCTTGGGTAGAGAACCTGGCTGTGAAAGTACGTCACGTAGATGCTCATGTGCCCAAGAATCGGCCTACTGAAGAACATCAGAACAACCAGCAGGTGGATCAGGCTGCTAAGATTGAAGTAGCTCAGGTGGATCTGGATTGGCAGCATAAAGGTGAATTATTTATAGCCCGATGGGCCCATGACACCTCAGGCCATCAAGGTAGAGATGCAACATACAGATGGGCTCGTGATCGAGGGGTGGACCTGACCATGGACGCTATAGCACAGGTTATTCATGACTGTGAAACATGCGCTGCAATCAAGCAAGCCAAATGGTCAAAGCCTCTTTGGTATGGAGGACGATGGCTGAAATATAAATATGGAGAGGCCTGGCAGATTGATTACATCACACTCCCTCAAACTCGCAATGGCAAGCGCCATGTACTTACAATGGTGGAAGCAACCACCGGATGGCTGGAAACATGTCCTGTGCCTCATGCCACCGCCCGGAACACTATCCTGGGCCTTGAAAAGCAAGTCCTATGGCGACATGGTACCCCAGAAAGAATAGAGTCAGACAATGGAACTCATTTCCGAAACAACCTTATAGACACTTGGGCCAAAGAGCATGGTATTGAGTGGGTGTATCACATCCCCTATCATGCACCAGCATCCGGGAAAGTTGAACGATACAATGGACTGTTAAAGACTACATTGAAAGCAATGGGCGCTGGGACATTCAAAAACTGGGATACGCATTTGGCAAAGGCCACCTGGCTAGTCAATACTAGGGGATCTGCCAACCGAGCTGGACCTGCCCAATCAAACCTGTTACGTACTGTAGATGGGGATAAAGTTCCTGTAGTGCATGTAAAAAATATGCTGGGTAAAACAGTCTGGGCTACTCCTGACTCAGGAAAAGGCAAACCCATTCGTGGAATTGTTTTCGCTCAGGGACCTGGATACACTTGGTGGGTGATGCAAAAGAACGGAGAGGTCCGGTGTGTACCTCAAGGAGATTTAATACTGGGTGACAATAGCCCATGAACTGAATTGTACCATGTTAATTACTATATAATACTGTATGTTACCACTACCATGACTACTATAGGTGACTAATTAGAATGTATGGAAAAGAGTGTAACCTGAGCATGACATAAATGGTATGGAATAAGGGGTGGATAGATGTCCTGGTTTCAGTTAGAACAGAATTAATTTTCTTCCTAGTAGCTGGTGGAATGCTGTGTTTTGGCTTAGGATGAGAAGAGTGCTGATAACACCCCGATGTTTTAGTTGTTGCAGAGCAGTGCTTATACCAAGCCAAGGACATCTCAGCCTTTCGCTCTGTCCTGCCAACAGGCAGGCTGGGGGTGCAGTAAGAGCTGGGAGGGGACAGACCCAGGACAGGTGACCCAAACTAGCCAAAGGGGTATTCCATACCATCTGACGTCATGCTAAACAATATATAGGGGTGGCTAGCCGGGGGAGGGGGCCGGACTGCTCGGCGTTAAGCTGGTCATCGGTCAGCAGGTGGTGAGCAATTGCATTGTGCATCACTTGTTTGTACATATTATTAGTAGTAGTACTATTATCATCATTGTATTATTATTATTATTATTATTATTATTATTTTCCTGTCTTATTAAACTGTCTTTATCTCAACTCACGGGCTTCACTTTCCATTTCTCTCCCCCGTCCCAGAGAGGGAGGGGGGAGGGTGAGCGAACGGCTGCGTGGTGTTTAGCTGCCAGCCGGGTTAAACCACGACAGGTTGGTCGCCGTGCCGTTCCTGAACCAGGTCGCCACTGCCCCCTGAAGGCAACAAGTGGTGCCGAAACCCGGGAAAACTCCTGGATTCGGGCGAACAGCAGCTGGAGCAGCGGGACCAGCTCGGCGGGGAGGATGCTCCCGGACCAACAAGGAAGATGGAAATCCTTGTGAAGGTCGTATCAAAATTATGGAAGCTATGGGGTGGGTCAGCTGAGTAAGCCAGGGGCGCCGGTGGGGAACCAGAGTCTGAGGATATTTGGGAGAGACCACCGCCATCTGTGCCCCAATACGGCGCCGAACTAGAAGACGAAGGGTGGGGCGAAGATGAATCTGGCGGGAACAGGGAAGAAGTGCTAGGTTTAACTAACACGTGCAAATGGGTGGAGGAGAACGAGAAAGAGAACGGCTGTGGGGGCGACCCGGGAGGAGGTAGAAGCGCGAGAGAGGGGCAGAGAGCCTATCGGAATGTCCATCTGAAAAAATGCTCTTGTGGGGCAAACACCTCGCTGAGCAGAAGGCGGGGCGAGCCATGAGGGAGAGAGCGGCCCACCCGAAAGAGTAGTGGGCAGGGCCAGAGCAGAGAGCGACCCGCCCCCAAGGGTGGTGGGCGGGGCCAGAACTCGACGGGAGGGTACCGGAACTCGGAGGTGACTAGTCAGTTGAGCTCCGACTCCGGATCAGATACCAATTCAAATTCGGAGGAGAAGGAGGAAATGGAGACAGATAGCAAAAATATCCCCATCCGAAATAAAGCAACACCATGAGGGGGAGAAATTCCTCTCATGGATTGGAAGAAAATTAAGATTGCATGCGCCAACTGGGCCCCATCGGCTACGCTAGCGTTCCCAGTCTGGGTGACGGACGGGGGACAGAGCGTCCACTCACCAATAAACCCTAAGTATGTACAAGCGATTGCTAAAGCCATTGTGGGTAAAGGGCTTAATTCTGCAATGGTCTCCGCCCTCATAGATGGTGTTTTCGGGGGAGACGACATGCTCCTGTTTGATATAAAACAAACTTGTAGACTGATCTTTGATGGGGGGGGGGGATGATCATTTTTAAACAAGAATTGGAGGACAACTGTACAAGACAACTGGCCCAAGTAACTGGGGCAGATCACCCACTATATGGCTCTAGCCTGCAGCGGCTAATGGGTACGGACCCAACAATGATCACCCCCCAGGTGCAAGCCCAGGGCCTGCAGACCCATGAAGTTATGGCAACTACTCGTGCAGCCAGAGAAGCTCCAAACAGCCAACGCCCCAGCTTCCAGTGGAAAATGCTGCCTCAAGGAATGATCAACTCGCCTACTATCTGCCAGATCACGGTGGATCGGGCGCTGGCGCCAGTTCAGCGCAGTGACCCGACCGCGACTATCATCCAATACATGGATGATATCCTGATCGCCGCACCGTCAGGAAGTCAAGTGGACCAGCTAGTGTCAACAGTCTCAGAAACTCTAAAAACAAACAGGTTTGAAATCGCGAGCGCGAAAATTCTCGAGCACTAGAAGAAGGCCCATCAGTTATAGTTAGAAACGAGCTGGGAGAATGGGAACAAGGGTGGAAATTAGTTCTGATAGGGTGAGGGTATGCTGCAGTCAAAAAAGATGGCAGGGTCAAATGGTGTCCGCTTAAGTCCATCAAACTGGACCTTCAGAACAAAACTAATGAAAACTGAGTTTCTGTTCACAGGAACGAATCATCGGACACCCCCATAATCTGTATACCACGGTGACAAGAGAAGCCAATAAATTGGCAAGCGTCCTGTCTACGCCTGAGAGTTCCACACTGGCAGAATCCAGACAACAGCGAAGCAGCCTCTATGGGTGGGGGGCTGCGATGCCTTTGTGTGATCTTATCTTTGGACCTTGTATACTAAATAAGCTTGTGTTGTTTGTTGGAAGCCAGTTAGAGAAAGTTTACATTATGTTGGTAGAACACCAGCAACTGCTTTAAGAGTGTATTTACTCAGGGTTACCAGTTACCTCCTAGTTTTCTCCTGGTTATTGTGCCTTATGTTTTTAATTTAAGTTATGATGTCTACCTCTTAAGATTGTTATCTGAATTGTTTTTTAGATTGTTATATTTTAGCTAATTTGGTTGTGCATAGGGAGGGGGGAAATGTGGGTAGTTAGGGTCTGGCACCCGGAAGATGTCGCGCTGTACGGAAAGGTGGAGCCCCTTCCTTTGATGGGCAGTAGCATGTGGTCTGTGACGTAAGCAAGTGGAAGTGACGTTATGGGCCTCAGCTATATAACGCCATGTGACTTGACAATAAACGCCATTTGACATCCACCACATTGGTGTCTGTGAGCCGATGGACTGAGCGGCCTGGGGTTGGTCGCCGTGCTGTTCCTGAACCAGGTCGCCACTGCCCCCTGAAGGCAACACATGCCTTATAGAGCTAAGTCTAAGAATTATAGGGCTAACTACTAGAAAATAAAGCAAAGAATTTACACCTTGCTCTACAGTGTTTTCGGATGAGTTGCTTGTAACAACACTGCAAAGCTCATTGATCTGATAAGTGGATTGCACTTGAGTTTCCCCCACGTTCCTGCTTTCCTTCTGCTGCACAGCAGGAAGGACTCCTCTGCAGCCCAAAGCGGCCCCTGCTCCCAGTGCCACTCTCAGTCAGCCCCAGCCACAGCTCAAGCAAGAGAGCTGCAGAAAGGTTTTCCTGCAAAGAGAGAGGCTCGAGCTGGAGGGTGCTCTTAGACTTGAAATAGGTTTTCCTCAGAGAGGTTTTCTGATTTTGCTCTACATTCTCCTCCTTAACAGAAAACTGTGTTCAATGTCAGACAATGCCCAACATCAGCTCTGTGAGTGAGTTCCTCCTGCTGGCATTCGCAGTCACACGGGAGCTGCAGCTCCTGCACTTTGCGCTCTTCCTGGGCATCTACCTGGCTGCCCTCCTGGGCAACGGCCTCATCCTCACCGCCATAGCCTGCGACCACCGCCTGCACACCCCCATGTACTTCTTCCTCCTCAACCTCGCCCTCCTTGACCTGGGCTGCATCTCCACCACTCTGCCCAAAGCCATGGCCAATTCCCTCTGAGACACCAGGACCATCTCCTATCAAGGGTGTGCTGCACAGGTCTTTATATTTGTCATCTTGATTACAGCAGAGTTTTATATTCTCACCATCATGGCCTACGACCGCTACGTTGCCATCTGCAAGCCCCTGCATTACAGGAGCCTCCTGGGCAGCAGAGCTTGTGCCACCATGGTAGCAGCTGCCTGTGGCAGTGGCTTTCTCAATGCTGTCCTGCACACAGCCAGTACATTTTCCCTGCCCTTCTGCCATGGCAATGCTGTGGACCAGTTCTTCTGTGAAATCCCCCAGATCCTCAAGCTTTCCTGCTCAAATGCCTACATCAGAGAATTTGAGCTACTTGTTTTCAGTTTTTCTTTATTCTTTGGTTCTTTTGTTTTCATTGTGTTATCCTATGTGCAGATCTTCAGGGCAGTGCTGAGGATGCCCTCTGAGCAGGGCCGGCACAAAGCCTTTTCCACGTGCCTCCCTCACCTGGCCGTGGTCTCCCTCTTTGTCAGCACTGTCCTGTTTGCCCACTTGACGTCCCCCTCCATCTCTTTCCCATCCCTTGACCTTGTGGTGACAGTTCTGTACTCAGTGGTGTCTCCAGCAGTGAACCCCATCATCTACAGCATGAGGAACCAGGAGCTCAAGGATGCCTTGAGGAAACTGATGACCTGATAAGACCTGATAATCTTTAAAAAAAAAAAAAGCCCATTGTCTTCTGCATATGACTCATAAAGCATTGCAGGAACAAGGTTATCTTTTGGTCATTTTTCATACTCTGGAGAGTGCCATCACAAGCTCAGAGCTGTGGGGTGTATGGGCAGGGGGTTCAGCAATGACTGAGCAGGCCATTGCTCATTGCTCACTTGCTCTTCGGGGGATAGGATTTCCCAGAAGAGCAGGGCATGCATTATGTGCATGGAAGACATGGAAAGAGAAACCCAATGCTGGTGACAGCAGGCACATCATATGCGTGTGGAGAGATGAACACAAAGGAGCACAAAGGCCATCAGCTATTCCTAGAAGTCTCATGAAGGCCAGCTGGACAGATAGTGTCACCAAACCAAGTAACGTCCCCTGGGAAGCCACCTGAAGGCAGCTCTGGGATGTGCTTCCTTGAACGTCTCTGTGCCCATTCCTCATGCCTTGGGGTATCTCGGAGGAGGGCAGAGCAGGGTGAGGCACCGCAGGGCTGAGGTGCCTCCCAGCCTCTGGCAGTGGCTGCAGGAGCCAAAGGGACACTGCAGGCACTGCAGTGCACTGCATGTGGATGTGCAAGGCAGGGACCTGTGTCTTCCAACAGCCCCATGTGTATGAGGAGCATGGGAGGCCAACTCAGACATAGGCACCTCACAGAGCCCTGACGCTGCCCTGTGTGACTCCAGAAACAACCCCTGTTGTCCCTGTGAGATTTCTGTCATGCCTCTTGCACAGATTCAATGCACATGCTCCTCTCCTCCATGTCACACTACCATGACTTTCTGGACTGGGCTGTCAGAGGTTTGGCTCAGAGATTTCTGGGGACTTGGAAAAGGCAGGCATCAAAAGCATCTTATGGAATGACAGTAAATAAATAATTAAATAAAAGGGCGAGGAGAATTGCAACTGTCACCTCTGCTCCTGCTGACATGATGGGGAAAGTCCTGCCACAGCCATCTTCAGGTATGTGGCATAAAAAATAAATTGCTGAAGCAGTAGGGAAGGGGAAAGAAGGCAATGTGGTGAACCTGGACTTTATCAAGGCCTTTGCCATGGTCTTCTGGAGTCTCCCTTTAGCCAGACTGGTGATATTTGGACTGAAGAAAGGGATGATGACGTGAGGGGGAGGGTGGCTGGACATTAGTAGTACAAAGTCCTCCTGCCACCCAGATACCAGCAGCATCCCTCAGTGATGGGCACTTGGTTCAACACCATTGACCCTCTTTTTTATCTCCCTTTATGATGACACGGAGCACATTTTCACCTCAATTGTGGCTGATACCAAGCTAGGAGGAGTCCTTGAGCAACTTCACCTTGCTCAGAGCACAACACTATGTGGGCTGCTGCAGGGCAAGATAACTCCATCCCTGTCAGACCCAGTACAAGCAGACACTCGATTGCCATGCCGACTGTGAGATCCCCTACATACCCAGTAGGACCCTTACAGGAAGAAGACCTGGCTATAGGTTGTCATGTTCCTTCTTGGTGGTAAGGAACTGGGCAGGCTTGAGAGGTTGCTTGCGGGAACCTCATGAGACTCCCACCTGCTCTCATGAGACACCACCTGGAGTACTGTGTTCAGCTCTGGGGCTCCCAATACAAGAATGACTTGAAGCTATTAGAGTGAGTCCAGACAAGGACCACAAGGATGATCAAGGGGCTGGAGCACCTCTCCTATTAAAACAGGCTGAGGGAGTTGGTGTTGTTCGGCCTGGAGAAGGCTCTGAGGAGACCTTATAGCATCCATCCAGTACTTAAAGTGGGCCAACAGAAAAGCTGAGGAGAGACTTTTACTCAGGGTGTGCACTGATAGGACAAAGGGAATGGCTTTAAACTTAAAGAGTTTAGAGTGGGTAGTCAGATGAAATTCTTGATTTGGAGGTGAGGCACTGGAACTGGTGCTGTGGGTCCAGAGGTCACCCAGAGGGAGTTTGGATCAGCCCACACCCTTGTGTTTGAAGGAACAGCTGGCGGGAGTGGAGAGGCGTCACGGAAATCATGGCAATACCGGAGTGAGAGCAAGGTGGGGAAGAGAAGTGCCTGTCTGCAGCCTTCAGAGAGGTGTGGGACAGCACAGGAAAGTCTGCAGAGGAGAAGGCAGAGGGCTTTGACAAGAATGGAAGGCTGTAGCAGCACTGACACCTTTGTCCCCTTGGCCATGGCTTATGAGGAGACATGTTATACTTGCAATAAATGACTGAGTCCCAAATAGGATTGCAATTAAAGTTTACAATTTATTAAAGGAATAGAGGCAAGGAAACAGCACTGGGTGTGCCAGGAGTCTCTGATCCACCAAGACACACACCTATTACATCAGGTGGCTGGTTTTTATGCTCCTAGGCTAATACATATTCTACACCACTTTTTGGAAAAGGCAGGGTTATTATAATTAGTTTCCTGGGATCCAAACCACCCCATGTGCGCATGCGTATCGGTCTCCAGTGGTTCCTCTGAGGGGTCGCTCGTATTGAATGCTCATAGTCTTCCTTCCAGGCTTTGTCCTTCGATTGTTCTTCATCTTCCCCCCTTCTTCTTATTTGGTCATATCTTAGCTGGATATCAGAGACCCGTGCTGCGCCACATGCAATAGTTAGCAGTTATTTTGAAACCCCTTTGTTCTCTTATCCCAGATATCAGAGACTTGTCCCATACAAAAGTCAGCAGTTTTTGGAAACTCCTTTGTTCTCTTATCCCCTAGACCCGAGTCTCACGATTTACCCTTCAAACCCTCTATTGACACAAACTTCTAGACTCTATTTCACTTAGACGTGTGGTTATCCAAGGGTATGTAAGACAGAAGGTCACATTCATCATACCATGCAGCCCTAGCATTGTTCCATATTGACACGAGTCAGATGAACATATTTCACATACTCGTGGCATTCGGACAATGTATTCTCCTTTCAACCATGTGAAAATGCTGGATGGTGTCATAATACTGTCCTTGACATGATATTATGGGCATCGTCCCCTACCCCACAGACGCCAGGAAGAGCCCTGAGTGAGACATGGAGGTGCTGGGGGTGCGGGATCTCCCCTCCCAGTGGCTGTGGTCAGGCCTTGGCCTTCTGCTTCAGCAAAACAAACCGAGACTTTTCTCAGCACAGTGTCTTTAACTATCTGTAATCAGGGCCTCTAGTTATCTGCTGTAACAGTTCCCATGCGAGGCTTTCATAGTAACAGACTAGAATGGCCAACAGAGTGTAGAGAATAGAGCAGTCTAATACTATGGAATAGAGTAGCCAGCAGAGGTGAGACAGGTACTTTGATATAATGAAAGCCATCAGAAAGCTGATCCCAGTTAGATGACTGATATGGGGAGGTCAAGAGTAACCTGGCCAGGACAGATGTGAGATTTGGGGGAAGGAAGAGAAAAGAGGAGGAGCTCAGAAGCTTACCTTTGCAGAGGTAAGAGGGTTCATGTAATGTTGAGGCTGCTGTAACACTGACTTCAGTCTTGTAGGGCCTATAAACTATTTTCAACAGTAACAATAATCCCTCAACCTAAACATTACACAAACACCCTGACAGGATTCCACTATTGTAATGCAGAAATCAAAGTACCACCTGAAGAAAAACTCAGCCCATAGCCCCTTTCCCTTACATTTACTCTCTTGCTCACCCGAATCACTGCCCCTAACACTAACATTAAATTGCTCTATTTCATCCTAGACTTCTTGACAGATGTAAACAAAACCCTTAAGCATAATGTGTGCCCATACCCTAATCACAGACCTGACACCACAAGCAGAACACAAAATGCTCTATCTAAAACTTTGCTTAATCTATAACCCAGAAAGGTCAAATCTAGTCCCTAGGAGACTAGAGAGAGGTCAGCTCTACCTCAGGATCTCCTACCCCAGCAGGAGGAATGTGACTGTGGCAGGGAATGTGAGGTCACTTCTGCCTCTGCAGTGGATAGGGCAGCAGCAGGAACGTGTCACAGAAAGGGAGTGTGAGGTCACTTCTGTCTGAAGCTGACAGGTCACCCTTGCCTTCTCCCTGGGATCTGTACTTTTGTGCGGACATCTGCCAGTGGCCCTGGAAGGCCAGCAGACGGCACCTGGTTGTCATACTGACTGTGGGATCCCCTCTTCCTCCATACCCAGGAGGATCCAGACAGAAAGAAGGCACCAAGATGGGTTGTCCTGTACCTTCTGCTTGAGTCCATGACTGGACAGCAGGAGGCACAAGGCTTGGCTGTGTGTAGCCAAGAAGCTGCAAGGCCAGCAGTAGGCCCATGGCTTGGAAGATGCTGCTGAGGTGACACGTGTCTGGTTGTCTGCCAGGCCGCAAGAGCCTGATGGGTTGGGATGCCTCTTCAGGAGTGGTTTCCACCCTGATGGAGCTTCCTTTGATATTAGCAAAGAAGAGGAGAGAATAAGCTGCCACAGAATGCAATGTGGAAGGTTGGCACTGGCCTCAACGAGGAAGAAATGCTGGGATGAGAGCAAGGTGGTAAACAGAGATGGGTTTCTGCAGACTTAAAGAAAATAGGGCAAAGTGTGGGACAGCATTGGAAAGCTTGCAGAGGAGAAGGCAGAGGGTGCTGGCAAGAATGGAAAGCCCCAACAGCCCTGAATTTTTTTCCCCTTGTCTAGAGCTTATGAGGTGATGAGATGTAGTCATTGCAGTGGGGCCTCCTTCCTTCCTTGCAATCCTTGCAGAGGCTGGAAGGTGTCATTCCAGTGTTCTTCTCATGGCATCACACTGCCCAGAACATCCCACAGATCGCCAGGAAGAGCCCTGAGCCAGACATGGGGTACAAGATCTCCCCTCCAGTAGCTGGTGGCAGGCCTTGAGTCTTCTGCTTCACTAAAAGAAGCCAAGACATTTCTCAGCATAGCGCTTTGTCTGTCTGTAATCATGGCCTCCAATTATCTGTCCTAGCAAGGCCCTGGGGAGGCTTCGTTAGTAACAGCCCTCAGTGGAGCCCATTAATACTCCAAGTCACTTCAACTTTTGTGCCTCCTGACTTGACTTGCTCAAGCGGTTACATCACTCTCCTCTCAGTACCTGAGCTTCATAGACTGAGCACCAAAATACACCATGGACCTCATTAAAATGAAGAAACTCCTAACATTTCTACCACAATTTTCTTAAAGACTTCAGGATTTGTTCAGCTAATTGCAGAGCTTGCATGATGTAGTTAAAGAAGAAGATTTCAAAAAGCACCTAATAAAAACTTCTTGTTTCAAAGTCTGAATTTTGCTGCATTTCAGTTTTGAGCATTATTCTCCTATTGCTGTTCATCCAGGGTGACTTCTTTGGAGACCTCTATCAGGAGGAAAAGCAGAGTCTGGAGGTCTTACACCTCCACTGCCAGCAGTGGTCTTTGTCCCTGTAACTGCAGCCCAGCCCAGCACATGAAACCCTTTCTAAGACAAGTCAGTTGTACTTTGGGAACAAAATAAATAATAAAATAAAATAAAATAAAATAAAATAAAATAAAATAAAATAAAATAAAATAAAATAAAATAAAATAAATAAAATAATAATAAAATTGAAATAACCATTGGAATCTGAGAAATTCAGCTTGAATATTAGTAAACACCTGGACATCCATGGTCTCTCATGGGTCTTCTGTGGAAAACTCTGGAAGAAAAGTAAAGAAAATATTTCTTCAAGTGGCAGTAGTTGTACCTACAAGCTAGGCCTCTTTTGGGAAATTGTCCCCTTCCAGTCACAGAAACATAAACTGAGTAATGTGAAAAGACCTGCCCAGTCAACAGAGTAGGGCAAAGTCATGCTTCCTGTGCTATAGATGCAGAAGGCAAAAAGAATTGCATTGTGCCTCACACTACTCAAGGACGTGTAAACCAGGTCATGCATCTTTACCTTAGTACTGACAAGTCCATCACTAAACCACGCTACCAAGTTCTACAACTACACCTTGGCTCTCCAGTCAATGAACCAGCTAATGGATGGCAATCAGGGAGTCCCGGTTAGCATGATGCTGCCTCAGGTGCGCCACCATGGTAGCCATTGGCACCTGCTGTTCTTCAACCCTCAGCAAACCCACAACAGAAGGATTCTGTGGAAGGCCAAGCAAGGTAGACAACTGTTTAAGATCCTCCATCTCAAAGGCAGGTATGCCAAAGCCCCAGCGGTAGTGCCCTCTTGGAACTTTGAATTTCCCTCTCCTGAAACAGTCTATGCTGAGAATGCACAGGCCAGTCCCAATGGGGTGTTTTTGCCATTCCTTCCCAGTTAGACTCCCTTCAGCCTCCAGACAGTTAACTGCTGGGATCCCCTTGTCACTCCAGAAATACAGGTGGGTTCTACCTCTTTAAGTCTTGATGGCATTAGGGTACACTGTGCACCGGTGTCCAGTAGAGCCTGACACATTTGTGGGTGTGATGTGCCAGGCCATTAAACATACACAGTCCAGTAAACTCGATTGTTCAGAAACACCAGGAGAAGCATCCCAAGGGGTGGTGCTGCTGGTGAGGACACGTTTGTGCCAGCAGCATGAGTGGGCAGCAGCTGTGTGCAGGCAAGGGGAGGCCAGGAAGCGCATACCAAGAGCGCTCCTGCCAGCAGAGACAAGGCCAGGCCGAGGCCAAGGGGAGAGGCAGGCCCAGGGCAGGGGACTTCAAGGGCCATGCTGAGCTCCCTGCCCCAGCAGCAGCCACACTGGCCCTCAGCAGATGTGCTGGATGGCACGCACGGGGAGGTGCTGGCATGCATCAGAGAGCAGTAAGGAGGGCGCTGGAGAGGGCCGGGGCGAGGTGGGTGGCAGAGCCCCATGCAGGGGCTGGCTGGGGGTCCCCTCTGCTGCAGCCACCGCACGAAGTATGGCAGGAGGAGGGCAGGCAGGGCTCATGGCCACGGGGCAGATCCTGGCCCTGGACGCTCTGTGAGCACCTTGCAGCTCCTGACAGGCTGCAGTGAGGTGCCCCTCAGCCTTCCCTCCTGTGCTCCCAGGGCACATGGCTGCCTCCTGCCCAGCTCACTGCCCTCCAAGAACATCCGACAGTGCTGCTTCCCAAGCTGGGCCTTGCCCAGCGTTAGTCCCCTGCAGGGGCAGAAAATGGCCCTTGTCTTCATGGCTTTTCATGGTGTTCCTTTTGGTACATGCTCTTCTCATCCTTTATCTCTTTTACTGAATAAAGAGGCCTAGGAGAACTTTTTGGTACAGAGTACTACAGAAAAAAACATCGAGTCCCTCAGCCACATCTCTGCTTTTCCTCCACATTGCAGCTGGTTTCTTCATTCTACAACCTCTGCTGTACCTGAAGAGAAATTATGAGAAACAAGACTCACAGAAAATGACTACCTGCAGGTTATTTTATTTGGTTAATTACAAAGCTTACCAGCACCTGTAAATGAGGTCTTTGGGTTAAAAAAACAAGAAAGACAACAACAACAAAAGGTTGAAGAAATGAGATGGAGAAAAATATTTTTATTGGACTAGTATTGCAAAGAATGAAAGCAATTTTGAAATACATGAACAAAGCTGTTTCTGCCTTGTCCAGGTTTATTTGAAGAAGATGTGCAGGTACCTCATTGATGGGGAAATACTGCAGATTAGAATAACATCCTCAGTGCCTCCTTTAGCTCCTTGTTCCTCGTGCTGTAGGTGAGGGTTTCGCTGCTGGAGGCAACACCGAGTATAGAAGTGAAACCGCCAGGCCCAGGGATAGGGAGGTGGTGGAGGGAGGCTTCAGGTAGGCAACCATGGCAGTGATGCTATGCAGGGAGACCACGGCCAGGTGAGGGAGGCATGTGGAAAAGGCTTTGTGCTGGCCCTGCTCAGAGGGCATCCTCAGCACAGCCCTGACGACCTGCACATAGGACAGAGCACAATGAAAACAAAACATCCAAATGCTAAAAAGACACTGAACGCAAGTACCCCAACTTCTCTGAGGTAGGGATCTGAGCTGGAGGGCTTGAGTTGAGCTTTGAGGAGAGCCTGAGGAGAGCTTTGACTCAAAACAGAGCACTTTGACATGAAACAGCACATCTTTACACTTGCTGAGCACTCTTCTCAGCACTCTTCTCATCCTAATCCAAAACATAGCACCCTTCCTGCACCTGGGGCGCAATAACCCCAAGCAGAGCTACAGGCTGGGAGAGGAATGGTTGGAGAGCTGCCAGGCAGAGAAGGACCTGGGAGTGATGGTGGATAGTCGGCTGAATATGAGCCAGAGGTGTGCTCAGGTGGCCAAGAAGGCCAACGGCATCCTGGCTTGTATCAGAAACAGTGTGACCAGCAGGGCTAGGGAGGTGATCGTCCCCCTGTACTCAGCTCTGGTGAGGCCGCACCTCGAGTACTGTGTTCAGTTTTGGGCCCCTCGCTACAAGAAGGACATCGAGGTGCTTGAGCGGGTGCAGAGAAGGGCGACGAAGCTGGTGAGGGGCCTGGAGAACAAGTCCTACGAGGAGCGGCTGAGGGAGCTGGGCTTGTTCAGCCTGGAGAAGAGGAGGCTCAGGGGCGACCTTATCGCTCTCTATAGGTACCTCAAAGGAGGCTGTAGCGAGGTGGGGGTTGGTCTGTTCTCCCACGTGCCTGGTGACAGGACGAGGAGGAATGGGCTTAAGTTGCGCCAGGGGAGTTTTAGGTTAGATGTTAGGAAGAACTTCTTTACCGAAAGGGTTGTTAGGCATTGGAACAGGCTGCCCAGGGAAGTGGTGGAGTCACCATCCCTGGAAGTCTTCAAAAGACGTTTAGATGTAGAGCTTAGGGATATGGTTTAGTGGGGACTGCTAGGGTTAGGTCAGAGGTTGGACTCGATGATCTTGAGGTCTCTACCAACCTAGAAATTCTGTGATTCTGTGATTCCACCTACTAGGAGGAAAATGAACTCTGTCCTAACTGAAACCAGGACAAGGGTGCACTCTATTCCATCATCCAGGCCACTGACAAATAACTTGAACAGGACTGGACTCAGTGTAGGTCCCTGGGAGACACTGCTGGCTACAGGCCTTCAACTAGACTCTGTTCCACTAAGCACGACCCTCTGAACTCTGCCATCCAGCCAGCTCACATCCCACCTCACCGACCACTCCTCCATCTCACACTTCCTGAGCTAGCCTGTGAGGATGTTATGGGAGACAGTGCTGAAAGCCTTGCTGAAGTCAAAGTAGACAACATCTGCTGCTCTCCCCTCACCCACTCAGCTAGTCATTCCATCATAGAAGCCTGTCAAGTTGGTGAAGCATGGTTTCCCTTGGTGAACCTATGCTGACTACTCCTGATCACCTTCTTCTCTTCCACATGCTGGAGATGACCTCCAGGATGAGCTGTTCCATTGCCTTTCCAGGGATGGAGGTGAGGCTGACCAGCCTGTAGTTGCCTGGGTACTCCTTCTTGCCCTTGTTGAAGACCAGTATGACATGAGCTTTCTTCCAGTCTTCAGGCAGCTCTCCTGTTTTCCATGACCTTTCAAAAATGATTGGCCAGCAGTAACATCTGCCAGCTCCCTCAGAACTCATGGATGTACCCCATCGGGGTCCATGGATCTGTGGCTGTCAGGTTTGCCTAAGAGATCTCTGACCTGATCCTCTTCAACCAAGGGAAAGTCCTCGTTTCTCCAGATTTCCTCCCTTGTCCTGAAGGTCAGAGATTCTGGAGGGCTGCTCTTAGCAGTGAAGACTGAAGCAAAGAAGGCATTCAGTAATTCTGCCTTCTCTGCATCCTTTGTCACCAGGTCACCCACCTCGTTAAGCAGTTGGCCCACATTTTCCTTCCTCTTCCTTCTGCTATTGATATATTTGAAAAAGACCTTTTCTCAGGCAATGTCCCTATATTCTTCCCAAGTGGCTCGTCCCTTTTTTCCACATTATGTATACATCCTTCTTCCATTTAAGTCACTCCAGGATCTCCTTGATCATTCAAGCAGGTCTCCTGCCCTCTTTGACATTTTGCTCACAGGAATACATAGTTTTTGAGCTTGCAGGACTTGGGGGTCAGTGCGCTATCACTGCTGGTGCACCATTGTGGCAGCCATCAGCACCTGCTCTTCAGCTCTTAGCAACCCCACAACAGAAGGGTCCTGTGTGAGACCAGGCAAGGTAGACAACTATTTGATGTTCTCTATATTCATGGCAGTTATGCCAACAGAACTATGGTACTCTTTTGTTTAGTTGTTTGCCCTTGGAAAAAGCCAGAAACGCAGTCTGGAGGCATATCATTAGGGTTACCCAATGATGTTCACATTACTCAAGAGCTATCATGACCAGCCCGAAAGAAAGAAGGGGAAGGTGCCATGCCTTGTTCCCTCCACCAAGTGGATTCATGAGCGTCGTACCAGTAACACCTCAAATAATATTTATTGGTGCAGATTTAGGGAAAGCATCACAAACCCATATTTGCTTTCCTAGTGGTAACTTAGTAGTTTCTTGCAATATGTAGTTGCTTTACAGGGAAGGGTTGTACTGGGTCTGGCTGGAATGTTAACTTTCCCGGCAGCAGCCCATACAGTGCTGTGCTCTGTACTTCTACACACTGCTGGAACAGCAGTGTTATCACACCAGTGTTGTGTCTACTGCTGAGCAGTGCTGGCACAGCATCAGGCCTCTCTCTAACCCTCCTAGGGGATGGGCAAAAAAGTGAGGAGAGAAACATCACCAGGGCAGCCGACCTCAACCAACCAAAGGGATATTCCATACCATATGATGTCACACTCAGGGGGTGTCGAGAGGCAGGAGACCTTTTCTCCATTAACACCAGTGACAGGACCTGCGGGAACGGGGTTAAGCTGAGGCAGGGGAAATTTAGGCTTGACATCAGGAGGGGGTTCTTCACAGAGAGGGTGGTTGCACACTGGAACAGGCTCCCCAGGGAAGTGGTCACTGCACCGAGCCTGTCTGAATTTAAGAAGAGATTGGACTGTGCACTTAGTCACATGGTCTGAACTTTTGGGTAGACCTGTGCGGTGTCAAGAGTTGGACTTGATGATCCTTAAGGGTCCCTTCCAACTCAAGATATTCTATGATTCTATGATTCAGCAATAAAAGGTGGAAACAGGAAGAAGAGGGGAGGGGTGGGCTCTCATTGTGAAAATGTCAGTCCTCCTCCTGAACACCGGTTACATGCGTTGTGGCCCTGCTTCAAGGACGTGGTCAAGCATCGCTCATTTGTGGGAAGTAGAGAGTAATTTCTTTCCTCTGCACTTCCACATAGACTTCATCTGTTTTATTTGTTTGTCTTCCTCCCTTTTCCTTTCCCTTTTTATTTCTCTTTAGTTAAATTGTTTAGTTCATAACAATCTTTCTTTAATTATTATTATTATTTCCCTTTAATTAAATTATCCTTATCTCAACCCGTGAGTTGTTCTTTGCTTTACTTCTCCCCCTCCTCATCTAAAGAGGGAGAGTGAGAGAGCGGTTGTGGTGTTTAGCAGCCCAGCACGGTAAAACCACCACAAGGGTTTGTAGCAATTTGTAATACAGACATTCATGAAAACAGAGCAACGAGGTGTCCGTGTCCTTGTGTACTATGGAATCCTACCAACCTACTGCTGTGATCCATGGGCGAGCTGACCCTCCTAGGTCCTGACTGTTGATACTGTGAGGCCCTTGGAGAGGTCCTCAGAGCTGCAGAAGCAACCACGGACCTGGGGCTTGGTGACATCCCTTTGCTGCAGAGAACAGACTCAACCACAGGGGCTGGACGCTTCAGATGCTGGAGTGACAAGAAACTGTCTTTTTTTCTGCTCAGGTCTGCTGCCTCCTCACACACAGCCAGGCCTGTGGCTCATCTCCCTGTGGAGGACAAGGAGGCAAAGCTCTGCTGGTGCCCAAGTAAGAGAGAAATACTCCACCTGTGGAAGGTCAGGGCTGGCAGGGAGGTGGCACAGGACAGGCACTGGTCTCTTTCTTCTATTGCCACTCAGGGAGGCTTGAGACCGCAGGTCAGTGTCCATACTGCCCACAGGTGCCTGCAGTCCTGTATCCTGAGATCCATCTGGTCTCCTTCTGTACATAACATTTTTACTTTGTTTCTCACAGTTTGGGGGCTGCATTGGTGGACCTGGAACATGGCACTGAAAGGCTGTGTCTCCCACCGTGGTTTTTTTGGTGAGTTTTTCCCATTGCAGCAGCAGAGCAGCAGCTAATTGCTCCTGGAAGAAAACTGAAACAGCTTCTTCAGTGCATGTTTGAGCTCCTGGTTCCTCATGCTGTAGATGAGGGGGTTCACTGCTGGAGGTACCACCAAGTACAGAACTGCCACCGCAAAGTCCAAGTATAGGGAAGAGGTGGCGGGGGGCTTCACACCGGCAAACACAATAGTACTGACAAACAGGGAGACTACCACAAGGTGAGGGAGGCATGTGGAAAAGGCTTTGTGCAAGCCCTGCTCAGCAGGGATCCTAAGCACGGCCCTGAAGATCTGCACATAGGATAACACAATGAAAACAAAACAGCCAGCACCTAAACAAAAGCTAAATGCAATACACCCAACTTCCCTGAGGTAGGCATCTGAGCAGGAGAGCTTGAGGATCTGGGGGACTTCACAGAAGAACTGGTCCACAGCATTGCCTTGGCAGAGGGGCAGGGAAAATGTACTGGCTGTGTGCAGGACACCATGGAGAAAGCCACTGCCCCAGGCAGCTGCTGCCATCTGGGCACAAGCTCTGCTGCCCAAGAGGCTCCCATAGTGTAGGGGCTTGCTGATGGCAACATAGCGGTCATAGGCCATGGCGGTGAGAACATAAAATTCTGCTGTAATCAGGAAGACTAATAGAAAGACCTGGGCAGCACACCCTTGATAGGAGATGGTCCTGGTGTCCCACAGAGAATTGGTCATGGCTTTGGGCAGAGTGGTGGAGATGCAGCCCAGGTCAAGGAGGGCGAGGTTGAGGAGGAAGAAGTACATGGGGGTGTGCAGGTGGTGGTCACAGGCTATGGCGGTGAGGATGAGGCCGTTGCCCAGGAGTGCAGCCAGGTAGATGCCCAGGAAGAGCGCGAAGTGCAGGAGCTGCAGCTCCCGCGTGTCTGCGAATGCCAGCAGGAGGAACTCACTCACAGAGCTGATGTTGGGCATTTGCAGGTTCTGGACATGGACACTGCCAAATGAGAAAAATAAATAAATAAATAAATAAATAAATAAATAAATAAATAAGGAGTGTTAGGAGTAAAGTCTGTGAGAAAAATTCAGTTAATTCCCAGTTAAAGTTTTACATTTCCTGTTTCCAAGAGGACCTTTGTGTCTCTCCCTGTCTGGAGCCCTGCTGTGTGCTTCCTGA
This sequence comes from Netta rufina, assembly GCF_964035555.1. Classification (NCBI taxonomy): domain Eukaryota; kingdom Metazoa; phylum Chordata; class Aves; order Anseriformes; family Anatidae; genus Netta; species Netta rufina. The sequence goes on from NC_140154.1 coordinate 2,738,507, forward strand.
GTGTCCTGTACACTGCAGCCTCCTCTCCCCATCAGCTCCCAGTGAGCCTGCTCTGCTGCATTCGAGGTTCCAGGAAGGAAGGTTCCTGGGAAGTGGCTCCCTCTGTTGAGTGAGGGGCATTTGGCTGTGTGACTCTGTGTGCGTCTTCCCTGTTCAATACCCAGGAGACAAAATCAGCAGGTGGATCGTGCATGTCTGGCAGGGAGCATCTCCTCCTGCTTCACCCGTTGTGCACAGCACTCCTTGTCAGAATCAGACACCACCAGCTGCCACGCTGGGGAAGGGGGAGAAGCAGGCATGGGCAGGCAGGGCAGACCCAACCCAGTGCAGAAGCTGCAGTGTTGGTAAGGTAGAGCCTGTCCTCACAGACCTGTGCCATCTGGCTGGCACAGCCAGGAGAGAGACAAGAGCTCTGGAGTGGAAGAAACATTTGGAATATGCTCCTTGTCATATGGTAGGAATTTGGGGGTAGGACCTCTGGGGAGCCAGGAGTTGGACTCAATGATCCTTGTGGGTCCCTTTCAACTCGGGATATTCTATGATTCTGTGATTCTGTGCCTTCTTCCATGGAGGAAGGTGGAAGGGGCCTGCAGCAAATGTGTCTACTTACACAGAGATTTAGGGTTCAGACACCCCATATTTTCAGCCCATAGGTTATATATGCCATGATAGAAACTGTGAAGGAGTTTCTGGGGAAGAGATGAGACCAGGGGCTGCTGCAAGGAAGGTGCCTGCACTGCAGGGAATGGCAGGGAGGGAGCAGCTCCCTCTCACTGCCTGCCAATGTCCCTGCTGCCTGCAGCTGTCCTGTCAACAGCTCTTTGTCCCCATGTCTCCTCCTGTCCATGCTCACAGACCCCATCCCATCCTCTGTGTGCCCAACTCTGTCCTGCAGACACCTCCTGGGGATGGGGACAGCTCTGGGGACATCCCCCTCTCAGTAGGTCCTAAAGAACAGTTCTGAAAAGCCCTGGAGCAGTCTGTAAGGAGAGAGAAGGGAAGGGACACTCTCAGGTTTGTCACTAACTTGTTTATGTCTCATTCCAATGCAATAGGAAGCTCCGTTACCTGTGCAAACACAACCATTATCTTAACACAGAGCCTACCCCACAATCAGACTATGAAAGCGCAGGCAGAGAGTGCAGAAAGAGCCTTCTCTTTGCGGGCAACACCTCCCCTGCCCTTCCTCTGCTCAAGCCCCTGGGCAGCTCGTCAGGCAGGCTGAGTGCTGTGTCTGGCAGGCAGCAGAGGCCATGCCCTGGCACACAGCCCCTGGGGCACAGCAGGGACCCTGCTCTGCACCACAGCCCTGGGCACCCCTGCAGCTGCCCTGAAGCACCTTCTCCTCCACACCGCACAAGCCACATGAGACATCCTGGCAGCTCCTGGACAGGCATAGACATCCCGCATCCAGAAGCCTTTTCCAGGAACCTCCCCTGCACTGTCCTGCAACCAGATACTTACCGTGGGCAGAGATGTGAAGGTTTCTCCTGCACTGAGCTCTCCTCTGCGTGCACCCTCCAGGCTGCCTGGAATCCCTTTCTGCCTGGGTGCCTGTGGTCAGAGCCCCCAGCCCTGCTGCGCTGTGCAGAGGAGCTGCTCCTGGGCAGAGCTGTCTCTCTGCACCAGGGTCCTCTTGCCAGGAGCTCTCTCTGTCCCAGGAGACTGGCCCAGCTCAGCAGCACAGGCCCAGCCCAAGGCATTGGAATCACCCCTCTGGGGCTTTGGTGATGAGCCCACAAACCTCAGGCACTCAGAGACAATTGAAGACATCTCTCCAGAAGCCCAAGTCAGATGCAAGTTTCCTGCAGTGTCCCCCTGAGGGCCAGCACTGACACAGCCTCTCTTGGAGCTTGTTAGAGCAGAACACTGGAGGCAGTGAGGACAAGGAGACAAAGGCAATGTGAAGGTGACACTGAGGTGTAGACAAAGTGGATGCGTTTCACCAAGCACCAGGGCCAGGCCTTGACCTTCAGCCTCTGTGAAGGGAGATCCCTTCCCTTCACACACTGCTCAGGGCTCTTCCTGGGGCAGTAGGAGATGGGGATGTGCATTGTCAAATGCAGGAGAATGGTACGACCCCTTCCAGGTTCATGGGTGGGGACAAGGAGACAATGAGGCCCTGGTGCTTTAGCAATAAGCCGTCTCCTCATAGGCCTCAGTGACAGAGGCAACAGCCATAGCCATGTACACAAAGACTTTAGTTCTGTTCAGACTTTCAGCCTTCCATAGCCCTTGCTTCTCTCCAAACCAGGATATCACAGAATCACAGAATCACAGGATTTCTAGGTTGGAAGAGACCTCAAGATCATCGAGTCCAACCTCTGACCTAACACTAACAGTCCCCACTAAACCATATCCCTAAGCTCTACATCTAAACACCTTTTAAAGACTTCCAGGGATGGTGACTCCACCACTTCCCTGGGCAGCCTGTTCCAATGTCTAACAACCCTTTCGGTAAAGAAGTTCTTTCTAACATCCAACCTAAAACTCTCCTGGCGCAACTTAAGCCCGTTCCCCCTCATCCTGTCACCAGGCACGTGGGAGAACAGACCAACCCCCACCTCGCTACAGCATCCTTTGAGGTGTCTGTAGAGAGCAATAAGGTCGCCCCTGAGCCTCCTTTTCTCCAGGCTGAACAAGCCCAGCTCCCTCAGCAGCTCCTCGTAGGACTTGTTCTCCAGACCCCTCACCAGCTTCGTCGTCCTTCTCTGGACCCGCTCAAGCACCTCGATGTCCTTCTTGTAGCGAGAGACTGAACACAGTACTCGAGGTGCGGCCTCACCAGAGCCGAGTACAGGGGGATGATCACCTCCCTAGCTCTGCTGGCCACACTGTTTCTTATGTAAGCCAGGATGCTGTTGGCCTTCTTGGCCACCTGAGCACACTGCTGGCTCATATTCAGCCGACTATCAACCATCACTCCCAGGTTCTTCTCTGCCTGGCAGCTCTCCAACCACTCATCTCCCAGCCTGTAGCTCTGCTTGGGGTTTTTGTGCCCCAGGTGGAGGACCCGGCTCTTGGCCTTGTTAAACTTCATGCAGTTGGCCTCAGCCCATCGGTGCAGCCTGTTAGAAATGGCTCAGGATTCAAATTAAGATTAAATAAAAAAATAGGATTTATTAAAAGAATAGAGGTAAGCAAACAGCGCTGGGTGCACCAGGAGTCTCTGCTCTACCAGGACGCACACCAGTTACATCAAGTAGCTGATTTTTATTCTCCTAGACTAATACATATTCATTACTACTTCTAAAAAAAACAGGTTATTATAATTAGCTTCCGGGGTCCGGTCCCTCCTACTGGAGCATGCGCATCAGTCTCCGGTGGTCCCTCTGGGGGTCTCTAGGGGTCTTTCATGCTGAAGGCTCGTAGTCTTCCTCTCCAAGTTTTTTTCTCGTCCTTCCTCTTTGTACTCCCTTGGTACCGTATCAAGTTTATAGAACATCCCCTGCAGGTCTTGTCTCCTAGCCATCCTTCAGCTTCTTTTTTTTCTTCTTCTTAATCTCTTGGCCACCTAGCCAGATATCAGAGGCCTGCATAGTATCCCATAACAGTCACTAGTTGTTATCAGTTGTTCTGAAACCCCCAGACATCAAAGACTTCATACAAACACAAATAGCTTTCTTATTGACACTTCACGAGTAATTAAAACATTCTTCACCAGCCATTCACAGGGACAGTCACACCTATAGCCGTGTTAAATTAATCTCCAAGAAGACAAAAAAAAAGGCTGTAACTGTTAGAAATAGAAGTTCGGAATAACAAAAGCAAACAGGTTCATAAATTTGAGGAGTATTTTCTGAAGACTTGATAAATTGACTAGAATGAGGGGGAGACTGGGACACACTGCATCTGTGGTTCAAGAATTAAATTGCCAGTGCAGGGCCCAGAGGCAGACAAGACTGTTCTTTATGGACACGAATTGTTAAAACATTCCTAACAAGCCTATCCAGATCCTCCTGCAGAGCCTTCCTACCCTCAAGCAGATTGACACACGCACCTAGCTTGGTGTCATCTGCAAACTTACTGAGGGTGCACTCAATGCCCTCATCCAGATCATTGATGAAGATATTAAAGAGGACCGGCCCCAGCACCGAGCCCTGGGGAATGCCACTAGTGACTGGCCTCCAACTGGATTTGACTCCATTTACCACGACTCTTTGGGCCCGGCTATCCAGCCAGTTTCTAACCCAACGAAGTGTATGCCACGAGCAGCCAGTTTCTTGAGGAGAATGCTGTGGGAAACGGTGTCAAAAGCCTTGCTGAAGTCAAGGTAGACCACATCCACAGCCTTTCCCTCATCCACCAAGTGTGTCACTTTGTCATAGAAGGAGATCTGGTTCGTCAAGGAGGACCTGCCTTTCATAAACCCATGCTGACTGGGACTCCCAGTAGGGACTCCCAGACCTGTACCTCTTTACCGGATAGCTGTAAGCACTTTTCCATGTGGTGTCCGCTTGATTTGAGCTTAGTCTGATAACTCAAATCTTCTTGGTGGCCATGCTCTTTGTAAGGCAGCTCTGCAGGAAGTTGGCCTGGTACCTAGTGGGCAGGCACCACTGCTCCTATGGTATCCCTCGTGGTGCCCAAACCCTCCTCCTCCTGGACACTGCTCACTTAGCAAGGTCCCAGTCAGCCCTGATGTGTGGGGTTCCTCTTCCTCTGGTGCAGGACTGGGCTCTTCTTCTTCTTTAAATGTCAAGAGGTTTCCCTAGGCAAAATCCTGCAGTTTCTCAAGGTCCTCCCACACTGATGCTCCATTCTGTCAGCCATTCATGGCTGCAGGCAAACAGTTCAACCTTCGTGTGATTTAGCTATCCCTGACAAGACAGCAGCATCAGGAGTTACAGGAACATTTGGGTAATAGAGGAGTAACCAGTTGAATGGACTTGCAGCACAGATTCACAGATGGGCAGGGGATGGAAGGCTGCCAAGTTCCACTTCTTCTGTGTTTCCTTCTCATGCATGTTGTCAGTTTGTCTGGGGCTGTGTCCTGAATGTTATGGGGCTGTGCAGGTCAAAATTAAAAGGGCTAAAGCCCAGCTGGAATTCAATCTGTCTATTACTGTCGAAGACAATAAAACTGTTCATATAAACACTTTAAATAAGGGAGGATTAAGGAGAATCATCATCCTTTATTGGATGTGGTGGGAAACCTGGTGACAAGAGATGAGGTAAAGGCAGAGGTACTTAATGCCTTCTTTGTCTCAGGCTCTAGCCGCATGACCAGTTCTTCCCCCAAACATTTCTTCCTCCTCATGGCCTGTGCCAACCTTCTAGGGTGGTCTGTGTCATTTTTTTTTTTCTCTCTTGCTCCTTCCTACTATCAAATAAAGCTTCCTACTATCAAAGAAAGGGTGGAAACCACTCCTGAAGTAGGCATCCCAACCCACCAGGCTCCTTGCGGCCTGGCAGACAACCAGACACGTGTCACCTCAGCAGCATCTTCCAAGCCAAGGGCCTGCTGCTGGCCTTGCAGCTTCGTGGCTAGACACACCCAAGCCTTGTGGCTCCTGCTCTCCAGTCATGGACTCAAGCAGAATCACAGAATCACAGAATCACAGAATTTCTAGGTTGGAAGAGACCTCAAGATCATCGAGTCCAACCTCTGACCTAACGCTAAGGGACAGGACAACCCATCTTGGTGCCTTCTTTCTGTCTGGGTCCTCCTGGGTTTGTAGGCAGAGGGGATCCCACAGTCAGCATGCCAAGCAGGTGCCTTCTGTTGGCCTAGCAGGGCCACTGGCAGATGTCCGCACAAAAGTACAGATCCCAGGGAGAAGTCAAGCTACTTCAGACAGAAGTGACCTCACACTCCCTTTCTGTGACATGTTCCTGCTGCTGTCCTATCCACTGCAGAGACAGAAGTGACCTCACAGTCCCTGCCACAGTCACATTCCTCCTGCTGGAGCAGGAGATCCTGAGGCAGAGCTTACCTCCCTCTACTCTCCTAGGGACTAGATTTTACCTTTCTGTGTTTTATGGATTAAGCAAAATTTTAGATGGAGTAGATGCAGTGTTTGATGTTCTGCTTGTGGTGTCAGGTCTCTGATTAGGGTATGGGCAAGCATTATTGTTTAGGGTTATGTTTAGGTCTGGCAAGAAGTCTAGGCTTAAACAGAGCAATTTAATGTTAGTGTTAGGGTCAATGATTCAGGTGAGCAAGAGAGTAAATGTAAGGGAAAGGGGCTAAGGGGCTATGGGCTGAGTTTTTCTTCAGGTGATACTTTGATTTCTGCATTACAATAGTGGAGTCCTGTCAGGGTGTTTGTGTAATGTTTAGGTTGAGGGATTATTGTTACAGTTGAAAATAATGTAAGGACCATACAAGACTGTTTGAAGTCAGTTTTATAGCAGCATCAACATTACATGAACCCTCTTACCTCTCCAAAGGTAAGCTTCAAAGCTCCTCTTCCCTTCCTCTTCTCTCCCAAAAATCTCACATCTGTCCTGGCCAGGCTACTCCCGACCTCCCCATATCAGTCATCTAACTGGGATCAGCTTTCTGATGGCTTCACTGTATCAGAGTATCTGTCTTACCTTCGTTGGCTGCTCTATTCTGTAGTATTACAATACTCTATACACTATACTCTGTTGGCTATTCTAGTCTGTTACTATGAAAGTCTCCTTTTTTGTCTGCCCTTTTTTGTTTGGGCAGCTAATGGGAGGCCATGATTACAGACAGGTAAAGGCACTGTGCTGAGAAAAGTCTCGGTTTGTTTTGCTGAAGCAGAAGGCCAAGGCCTGACCACAGCCACTGGGAGGGGAGATCCTGCACCCCCAGCACCTCCATGTCTCACTCAGGGCTCTTCCTGGTGTCTGTGGGGTAGGGGACGATGCCCATAGTATCATGCAAAGGACAATGTTATGACATCTTCCGGTGTTTTCACAGGGTTGAAAGGAGAATACTTGGTCCCAATGCCGTGAGTATAACACGTTTCCTCATAAGCCATGGCCAAGGGGACAAAGGTGTCAGTGCTGCTGTGGCCTTCCATTCTTGTCAGAGCCCTCTGCCTACCCCTCTGCAGGCTTTCCTGTGCTGTCCCACACTTCTCTGAAGGTTGCAGACAGGCACTTCTCTTCCCCACCTTGCTCTCACTCCGGTATTCCCATGATTTCACGGATGCCTCTCCACTCTCACCAGCTGTTCCTTGTTCCACAAGGGTGTGGGCTGATCCAAACTCCCTCTGGGTGACCTCTAGACCACATGGCTGGCTCATGTTCAGCCGAGCATCCATCAACACTCCCAGGTCCTTTTCCTTTTCACAGTCTTCCAGCCACTCTGCCCCAAGCCTATAGCATTGCATGGAGTTATTGTGGCCAAAGTGCAGAACCCAGCACTTGGCCTTCTTAAACCTCACCCCATTCACCTCAACCCAGCAGTTCAGCCTATCCAGATCCCTCTGAAGGGCCACCTACAGATCCTCAGGCAGATCAACACTACCTCCCAACTTGGCGTCATCTGCAAAATTACTGAGGATACACTTAATCCCCTCATCTAGGTCATCAATAAAGGCATTAAAGAAGATAGGTCCCAGTACCAACCCCTGTGGGATGCCACTTGTAACAGGATGCCAGCTGGACTAACCAAAAATCTTGGTTAAAACCTTTGAGGAGAGCCTTTATGGGCTTTGTATGAACAATGATGGCAGTGTCACAGGTAATCATACAAACATGGGATCATAGGATCATAGAATCATAGAATGGTTTGGGTTGGAAGGAACCTTAAAGATCGTCTTATTCCAACCGCCCTGCCATGGGCAGGGACACCTCCTACTAGACCTGGTTGCTCAAAACTGTTAGGCCGCAGCAGAAGGAACAAATGCAGCCGACTCCATATCAGTGGTATAGCATAGTTCTCTTCTATTGTCCGGATAGCGCATATTTATACAGATTGTTATAATTATGCCTATTAGTCACTTACTGATTGGCTAAGCCTAAAAGGTTATTTTAGTTTATGTTCCCCCTACTTGCCGTTACATACGGACATAGCTTCCTCACATTTCTGGCAGTTGTTTTCCCCTTAGAAACCTCCTCTTCGAGATAAGGACATTCTTTCTTTGCCGCGTAGGCACCTTTGTCACTTCTCTCGGTACTTTTCCACTCCTCAGTTATGCTAACTGAGGCCTATTCTTAAAACAAACTCTGGTCAAACAATTGCTCTGTGGATACATGTCCATGTCCCACAGACCAATTCCCAACACAAAACTCGTTCCAACCTGTCCTTGAACACTTCCAAGGATGGGACATTCACAGCTTTTCCAGGCAACCTGTTCCAGTGCCTCACCATCCTCAGAGGAAAGAATTTCTTCCATATATCTAATTTAAACCTACCCTCTTCTAGTTTAAAGTCATTACTCCTTGTCCTATCACTACACTCCCAGACAAAGACTGTCTCCCCAGCTTTCCTGTAGGTCTTCTTTAAGTACTGCAAGGTTGCTCTAAGGTTTATCCGGTGCTAAGTAGTACCAGTTCTCTCAGCATGCCTTCATAGCAGACATGCTCCAGCCTCTTGATCATCTTTGTGGCCCTCCTCTGGACTCGTTCAAATAATTCCATGTATTCAAACTGCCACGTTAAACCACAGCAGTCTTTTTGGCACCCAGTGTGGGGCACGAAGGGTTGAGATAATGACAGATCTTACCAGAGAGTGCTAAAATCAAGTTGTTATAAGCATTAGACCAGTTTAATAGTTGCTGATCACAGTGTCGATGTTTTGGATCTCAGGTCTGTTGGGCTTGTTTTCAGAAATGTGTTGTATAGCACATTACTTGCTGCATGTGTTCCTGCTGTGCTGTTTATCATTTCTGGGGCTGGTTTAAAGGTAGTTTGCTATGTTGTGTAATGCTGGCTTATGAATCTGTAAAATCACTGGTCATGTGACAAATCTGTTATTTGTACTGAGCATTGCCATCACCTCCATACCTCAGGAACCATCACTCAGAAACTGTTAAGCATTACACTCTTGACTTTTTTGCTTTAGGCAGCCAGTCTAGGGGGAGAAAAGGGAGGGACACTTCTCTACTTATTCACTCTCCCTTTCTCCTTCACCTCCCCTTTCTCCTCCAGGCTAATTACACTAGCTCTGCAAGGCTTTGAATATCCTTGGGATGGTCCTCTTGTTAATTGTTTTTCAGCTTTTGTTTAAGGATAAACAACTCTTTAAGAATGCCCTCCAGAGACCTGCCCCAAGGCAGGAGAGTTAGGAGTGGCAGAGAGCATGGGAGGATATGGGCAGGCACCTAGAGCAGTGGGCACCTCCAATGCTTTGGAACTTCACCCCAGAGCAAGTGCAGAATCCTTAAAGCTGTAGAAATGCTTGAAAAGGAGGTGTTATCACCTTGGCAATTCCAAAGGAACACAAATCACTGGAATGTGCTGGGACTCAGTCTGTGCTCACTGAGCCTCAGTCAGTGCCACTCCAACCCCAGGGACAGGCCCCAGGTCTAGTCTGGAGACTAGACCAGACCCCCAGGTCTTATCTTGCTAGGTTAGAGCACCAACCTGTGCCAGGATCCGTTGCCTCTATATGCAGGAGAAAACAATGGATGTGAAAATCAGGCTCCTAAGAATGGAAAAGAACTACTACCCAGAAAAGAAAGGAGGGAGAAGAACGTTGATCTATGAAACCTTGACATAGACTTCCCCACGAGAGGGTACTTCAAAGATCCAAAAGGGTACAGGTGGGATTTTGGGATAGCTTCCTTGGGGACAGCGGATATTAAAGAGTTGTCTACCTTGCCTAGTCTCTGGGAGGAACCTTCCACCTGTGGAGTTGTTGAAGGTCAAAGAAGAGCAGGTGCAGATGCTTACCACAATGTTCTACCAGGGGACAGGCTGGACATCAGTCAGTACTGAGCAATTTCACTGTGCTTAACTTGCTTTGTACATAAACAAACAAACAACAAACAAACAAATAAAGAAACAAACAAACAAAACCAGAAATACTACTACTACTATTACTACTATTACTAAAACTGCCCTTACCTCAACACATCATCATTTGGGAGGGTTGGTGTGAGCTAACTGCTGTGTGGTGCTGAGCTGCCCACCAGGTTGAAGCACAGCATATTTGACAATCTCAGTCTAAAAGCACAAATCACCCTTGTAAAAGTCATCTCTCCTGTGTTCAGAGAAGGGCAGTTGGTGATGACTTCGGTCTGCTTCAAACACCACACCCCAGCAGAGACCCTGCTGCCCGCAGGAGATGTCAGCCCTGAGGCCTTGGGGACACCTCAAGGGAGCCCAAGGGCACAGAGCAAGCGATGCCATGGTCGGGTGCTGTGCTGCCGAGCTCGGCCGGGCTCCTGGGACAGAGAGAGCTCCTGGCAAGCGGGCAGCGCTGCAGAGAGACAGCTGTGCCCAGGAGCAGCTCCTCTGCACAGCGCAGAAGGGCTGGGGGCTCTGACTGCAGGTGGCACATGGAGAGGAGAGAAGGAGAGAGGGCTTGGAGGCAGTGAGGAGCGCAACAACAGAGGGCAGCGTGTGGCAGGACACAACTGCAGGCTCTTGACACCGTGAGTCTCTGGCAGCAGGGCCATGCAGGTGGGGTTGCCAGAGGAGTCTTCTACAGCTGGTACATCAGATGGCTGATAGCATCTGTCAGGATGGGTCTCTCTGTTTCTCCAGCGAGGAGTAGAAGATGCTTTAGAGAATGGCATTTCTGGTTGGATTGTTCAAGAGGAAGACCAAAGCAGGGTCTACCTGAAAGGCAAGACTTTGTCTGTAGCCTGTGCTTGAAGAATCCTGCAGTGGAGGGGAGGCAGGTTTCATGGTAATTTGTTGTCAGGATTGTACTGGAGACTGAGACTCCTAGAGCATGGTACTGAGATATCGGTATGGAAGCGATGAACTTCATAGAGTCCCTTCAGCTACCTCACCTTAAATACATCACCAAGATCATATTTGTGTTCCCCTCAGGTTTTAACTGATCTGACACTGACCTGGCTTCTGGAAGGAACATGGGCAGGCGGTGAGAGGGAGCTGCTGCCAGAAATGCTGTACAAGGGAGGGCTCAGGCACCTCCCTGCCATCTTCTGCAGGGCAGGCGCCTTCCCTGGGGCACCCCCTGCTCCTCTCTCCCACCAGCATGGCCTCTGCCCTCAAGCCCCCAGTGTCCCCAGCAGGAGCTGCCTCCTCTGCAGGCAGGGGTGCAGCACAGGAGGGTCTTCTGAGTGTCCGTCTGTCCCTCCCTGGCCTTGTCTCCCATGGCAGCAGCATGCTGACATTCCTGCTGACTTCTCCACCTAGCCATACTGCTGCTGATCTTGTTTCTAGACTGCTTGGTGATGGGGGTTTCACATACCCACAGAGTGAGCCCTTGGTGTGCTTGGGGGAAGAGGAGTATGGGGACAGGGTGGGGGGTGTGGAGATGTGCATTTTGTGTCTGGATTCTTCTGCTCTCAATAGTATGCCGGTTATTTTTAGGTTAAGTCTAATTGTCCTGTAGATCAAAGAGATAACAGCAGAAGAGACTAGCACTGACAGTCAGACTGGCTATCCCCTTTGAAGGAGTCTGCACTAAAAGAACTGTCCCTTTGTATATGAGAATCCACAAGGTTTCCTATGGAATGCAGCAAGAATATAAATATATTCAAAAAAGGAATCCTCACAGCCCTGCTCTGCAGTTGGGTGAATTGGGAGCAAAAATGTGAATAATCTTCTGATATCAGGAATGAATTGAATCTGGAATTACCGTATGTTCCCCTTTACCACTTGCTGTAGAGGAGGACTCCTGCATTGACTAGAGCAGAGCCTCCTGACCCCATGGACATCCTCAGACAGCATCAGTCAGAACTCATGAAAAGGACCTGCCAAATGTCTGCTTGACAGCCCAAAAAGGAATTAGATCTTGTCAGATAATTCTGTTTTATTTTCTTACTCCCTTCTTCCCCCCCATGCCCAGAACCAGACAAATGTCCAACAGCAGCACTGTGAGCGAGTTCCTCCTGCTGGCATTCACAGACATGCGGGAGCTGCAGCTCCTGCACTTCGCGCTCTTCCTGGGCATCTACCTGGCTGCCCTCCTGGGCAACGGCCTCATCCTCACTGCCATAGCCTGTGACCACCGCCTGCACACCCCCATGTACTTCTTCCTCCTCAACCTCGCCCTCCTTGACCTGGGATGCATCTCCACCACTCTGCCCAAAGCCATGGCCAATGCCCTCTGGGACAATAGGGCCATCTCCTATCAAGGGTGTGCTGCACAGGTCTTGTTTTTTGTTTTCTTGGTTGGAGCAGAGTATTTCCTCCTCACAGTCATAGCCTATGATTGCTACATTGCCATCTGCAAGCCCCTGCACTATGGGAGCCTCTTGGGCAGCAGAGCTTGTGCCCAGATGGCAGCAGCTGCCTGGGGCAGTGGCTTTCTCAATGCTGTCCTGCACACGGCCAACACATTTTCCCTGCCCCTCTGCCACGGCAATGCTGTGGACCAGTTCTTCTGTGAAATCCCCCAGATCCTCAAGCTCTCCTGCTCAGATGCCTACCTCAGGGAGGTTGCACTTCTTGTAGTTAGTCTCTGTTTAGCATTTGCATGCTTTGTTTTCATTGTGTTGTCCTATGCGCAGATCTTCAGGGCTGTACTGAGGATGCCCTCTGAGCAGGGCCAGCACAAAGCCTTTTCCACATGCCTCCCTCACCTAGCTGTGGTCTCTCTGACTCTCAGCACTGCCTTGGTTGCCTACCTGAAGCCCCCCTCCATCTCTTCCCCATCCCTGGACTTGGTGGTGTCATTTCTGTACTCGGTGGTGCCTCCAGCAGTGAACCCCCTCATCTACAGCATGAAGAACCAGGAGCTCAAGGACACCTTGAGGAAACTCATTGGATACATGCTTCTTTGGCATCAATAGTGTGCCTATAATATTAAATGGACACACAGGTTATCTGAACAATCTCTTAGTACATTAGCTTGCAATTCTTTTATTATTATTAATATTATCTCTTAAAATTGTGATTTTGATTGAATTCTATTCATGGCATCCTGTCTATTATTATTTTTTAAATGTATCACCCAATCGTTTTATATACCTACAGAACTAGGCTTTCAGTGTGGATAAAGAGAATAAAGAATCCATGAGAACTTCATTGGTCTCAGATGCTATCTCTTCCCATCTCCTCTGGAGCTGCTGACACGCAGAGGAGCAGCCCCAGTGGACCTTGAGACTGCCCTTCACTGCCCGCTGGGCTCTGCCTTTCTGCTGCCTTTGGGTCGGGGCTGCTGCTTCCCTGGAGCCATGGCCATGGCCAGCAGCAGGATGTTGCCTTTTCACTGCTGCTCTCTTTTGGCTTTCATGTTGTTCTCTTGAGCTCTTGTACTTGACTAAGCCCTTAGGTCTCATGTACCTTGGTGAAAGTCCTGTTGTCTCTGCAGTGGCATCTCTGCCACATCTCTGCTTCTTGCAAAGCTGGTGTCAGGAATATATGAATATACCCAAGAAGCTGCTTGCTTGTCCTGGTTTCAGCTAGGATAGAGTTCATTTTCCTCCTAGCAACTGGTAGGTGTACTGGGTCTGGCTGGAATGTTAACTTTCCCGGCAGCAGCCCATTCAGTGCCGTACTCTGTACTTGTAGCTGGAACAGCAGTGTTATCACACCAGTGTTGTGTCTACTGCTGAGCAGCAGTGGCACAGCATTGGGCCTTTCTCTAACCCTCCTAGGGGATGGGCAAAAAAGTGAGGAGAGAAACATCACTAGGGCAGCTGACCTAAACCAATCAAAGGGATATTCCATACCATGTGGTGTCACACTCAGCAATAAAAGGTGGAAACAGGAAGAAGAGGGGAGGGGTGGGCTCTCGTTGAGAAGACGTCGGTCCTCCTCTCGAACACCGGCTGCGTGCGTTGAGGCCTTGCTTCAAGGACGTGGTCAATCATCGCTCATTTGTGGGAAGTAGAGAGTAATTTCTTTCCTCTGCACTTCCATATCGCTTTCATTTATTTTGTTTGTTTGTTTTCCTCCCTTTTTCCCCTTTCCCTTTTATTTCCCCTTAGTTAAATTGTTTAGTTCATGGTAGTCTTTATTTAATTATTATAATTATTTCCCTTTAATTAAATTATCCTTATCTCAACCCGTGAGTTGTTCTTTGCTTTACTTCTCCCCCTCCTTATCTAAAGGAGGGGGAGTGAGAGAGCGGTTGTGGGGTTTAGCTGCCCAGCACGGTAAAACCACCACAGTAGGGTATTGTGTTTGGGATTTAAGATGAGAATAATGTTGATAACACACTGATGTTTTAATTGTTGCAGAGCAGTGCTTACACCAAGCCAAGAGCTTCTCGCTCTGTCCTGCCAGTGGGCAGGCTGGGGGTGCAGCAGGAGCTGGGAGGGGACAGACCCAGGACAGCTGACCCAAACTGCCCAAAGGGGTATTCCATACCTTCTGACATCATGCTAAACAATATATAGGGGTGTCTAGCCAGGGTCGGGGGGGTGGCCGCTCGGGGTTAGGCTGGGCATCGGTCAGCAGGTGGTGAGCAATTTCATTGCACATCACTTGTTTTGTACACATTATTATTAGTAGTACTATTATCATTTTTTTCTGTCCTGATAACTGTTTCTATCTCAACCCACAGGCTTCATTTTCCTGTTTCTCTCCCCCATCCCAGAGAGGGAGCAGGAGGGTGACTGAATGGCTGTGTGGTGTTTAGCTGCCAGCTGGATTAAACCACAACAGTGTGAGACACAGCCTTTCACTGCCAGGTACCAGGTCAACCAATGCTGGCCCCAAACTGCGAGGGAAAAAAAAAAGAAAAAAAAAAAAAAAAGTAAAAATGTTACATACAGAAGATGTATCTTGAGGATACAAAACTGCAGGCACTTGTGGGCAGTACAGACACTGACCTGTGGTCTCAAGGCTCCCTGGGTGGGGTGAGGGGAGAGCAGAGGATGTTGCCTACTTTGACTTCAGCAAGGCTTTCAACACTGTGTCCCATAACATCCTCACAGATAAGCTCAGGAAGTGTGGGATGGACAAGTATTCAGTGAGGTGGATTGTGAGTTGGCTAGATGGCAGAGTTCAGAGTGTTGTGCTTAGTGTAGTGGAGCTGAGTCTAGTTGGAGGCCTGTAGCCCGCAGTGTCCCCCAGGGACCTACACTGAGTCCAGTCCTGTTCAACTTATACACACAAAGCTGGGAGAAAGACCTGGACTGGCTGGAGAGATGGGCAGGAAGAAACCAAATGAGGTTTAACAAGAGCAAGTGTAGAGTCCTGCACCTGGGAAGGAACAACCCAAAGTAGCAGTACAGGCTGGGGGACGACCTGCTGGAGAGGAGCTCTGCGAGAAGGACCTGGGTGTCCCGGTTCATGACATGTTGACCATGAGCCAGCAGTGTGCCCTGGTGGCCAAGAGGACTAATGGGATACTGGCGTGCATTAAAAGGAGCATGGCCAGCAGGTCAAGGGAGGTGATCCTTCCCCTCTACCCTGACCTGGTCAGGCCTCACCTGGAGTACTGTGTCCAGTTCTGGGCTCCCCAGTACAAGAAAACCAGGGATCTCCTGGAAAGAGTCCAGCGGAGGGCCACAAAGGTGATACAGGACCTTCCCTGGGACACCCCCTGCTCTCCTCTCTCACCAGCACAGCCTCTGCCCTCAAGCCCCCAATGTCCCCAGCAGGAGCTGCCTCCTCTGCAGGCAGAGCTGCAGCACAGAAGGGTCTGCTGAGTGTCTGGCTGTCCCTCCCTGGCCTTGTCTCCCATGGCAGCAGCACGCTGACATTCCTGCTGACTTCTCCACCTGGCCATGCTGCTGTTGTTCTTGTTCCCAGGCTGGCTGGGGATGGGAGTTTCACATGCCCATGGAGTGAGCCCTCAGTGTGCTTGGGGGAAGGGGAGTATGGAGACAGGGTGGGGAGTGTGGAGATGGGCACTTTAAGCCTGGATTCCTTTGCTCCCAGCAGTGTCCAGGTTCTGTAGGCACTGGAACAAGCACCACAGGGAAGCGGTCACAGCACTGAGGCTGTCAGAATTCAAGAAACATTTGGACAACCCTCTCAAGTACATGGACCAATATTTGGGAGTTCATGTACAGATTTGGGGGTGGGATTTGAGGATCCTTGTGGAAACCTTCCAAGTCAGGATATTCTATGATTCTATGGCTCTATGAACCTGTTGGCTAACCTTCCAAGGTACACATTGTGGAAATTTTTTTATCTCCTGCTCTTTCCTAGTACTAAAGAAAGCTCCATCAGGGTGGAAACCACTGCTGAAGTAGGCATCCCAACCCATCAGCCTTCTTGTGGCCTATCAGCCAACCAGACACAAGTCACCTCAGCAGCATCTCCCAAGCCATGGGCCTGCTGCTGGCCTTGCAGCTTCTTGGCTAGACACACCCAAGCCTTGAGTCCATGACTGGCCTCCTGCTGTCCAGTCATGGACTCAAGCAGAAGGGACAGGACTACCCATATTGGGGCCTTCTTTCTGTCTGGGTCCTCCTGGGTCTGGAGGCAGAGGGGATCCCACAGTCAGCATGCCAAGCAGGTGCCTTCTGCTAGCCTAGCAGGGCCACTGGCACATGTCGGCCAAAATGTCCGACACCCATGTCGAAGCCAAGGGTGACCTGTCAGCTAGTCCAGATGGAAGTGACCTCATAGGCCCTTTCTGTGACATGTTGCTGCTGCTGCCCTATCAACTGCAGAGACAGAAGTGACCTCACAGTCACTGCCACGGTCACATTCCTCCTGCTGGGGCAGGAGATCCTGAGGCAGAGTTGAGGTCATCAGAGCATTTCCTCTCATCTCCTCCTTGTCGCCTACAAGCAGATCAAATCCACGGCCCCTCACATTCATCTTTGAATGCCATGTGACTGCATGGAGTGGGTTTACGTGGTAAGGTTTTGGTAGTGGGGGGCCATAGAGGTGGCTTTGGTGAGAAGGATCCAGAAGCTGCTCCATGTTAGATAAGGGCCCCACCGCTGGCCAGAACTGGGCCAATAAGCAACATTGTTTGCACCTCTGTGAGAGCATATTTAAAAAAAAAAAAAAAAACTGTTGCAGAACAGCAGCTGGGAGAGAGAGACGAGTGAGAAACAGCCTTGCAGGTGCTAAGGTCAGTGAAGAAGGAGGGGGAGACGTGCTCCATGTCCTGGAGCAGAAGTCCTCTGCAGCCTGTGATGAGGACCATGGTGAAGCAGGCTGACCCCTTCAACCTGTAGAGGAGACCATGGTGGACCTGCACCGACAGAGGTTGTAGTCTGTGGAGGACCCTTGCCAGAGCAGATTCCAGGCCGGACCTGTAGCCCATGGAGAGGAGCCCACGCAGGAGCAGGTGACCTGGCAGGAGCTGCTGCCCTGGCAGGAGCTGCTGCCCATGGGGGACCCAGGTTGAAGCAGTTTGCTCCTGAGAGATGGGCCACATGATATGGAGCAGTTCTTGATGTCTTGCCTCCTGACCTCCCCAAATGTGTCCTCATATTTGGGGCAGCTTTTCAAACATTTCTATGACCTGCAAGGACCTGTCTCCCTCCATGGGGATGGTCAGTTTCTGAGACAGAAGTGACATCTTAGTGGGATGGAAGGACACAGCATGCTGTAGGCAGGCCCTGCACAGCATGCTTAGCAGCCCTGCACAGACCCTGAGGGGCCTAGCCTCAGTTCATGCCTCCCAGCTTGTGCTCCAGAAGGGCTCCCCTAGGTCCTGTGTCACTTTTCCCACCTGGGTCCCTCGGCTACCCAAGGAAATCTTGGAGGCAGTGTCCACCTCTGACTGGAAAACTGAAACCAGACATTAAAATAGATTGAGGAAACAGTTCAAAGCTGTGCAGAAAAGGAATGCTTTCTTGAACAATAGTTTTATGCAAACATTTAGGAAAATACATTTTATATAAACACACATTTACCAAAACACATTTCCCAACAATGCTAATGCTTCTTTCTATTTTTCCTCTTTTTTTTTTTTTTTTCCCTCCATTTCTTCTGTCCTTGAAGAGCACTCTGAGGGAGAGTCATTGAATTAAAGAATAATGCATGTTTAAAAGACTGAGATTGAGAAATACAGAATCACAGAATCACAGAATTTCTAGGTTGGAAGAGACCTCAAGATCATCGAGTCCAACCTCTGACCTAACACTAACAGTCCCCACTAAACCATATCCCTAAGCTCTACATCTAAACACCTTTTAAAGACTTCCAGGGATGGTGACTCCACCACTTCCCTGGGCAGCCTGTTCCAATGTCTAACAACCCTTTCGGTAAAGAAATTCTTCCTAACATCCAACCTAAAACTCCCCTGGTGCAACTTAAGCCCATTCCCCCTCGTCCTGTCACCAGGCACGTGGGAGAATAGACCAACCCCCACCTCTCTACAGCCTCCTTTAAGGCATGTGTAAAGAGCAATAAGGTCGCCCCTGAGCCTCCTTTTCTCCAGGCTGAACAAGCCCAGCTCCTTCAGCCGCTCCTCATAGGACTTGTTCTCCAGACCCCTCACCAGCTTCGTCGCCCTTCTCTGGACCCGCTCAAGCACCTCCATGTCCTTCTTGTAGCGAGGGGCCCAAAACTGAACACAGTACTTGAGGTGCGGCCTCACCAGAGCCGAGTACAGGGGGATGATCACCTCCCTAGCCCTGCTGGTCACACTGTACGCTCCATGCCATCTTGAAGGGAGATAACAAAGAGTGTCAACAATGTTGGCCCATGTGCCCATCACTGAGGGATGCTGCTGGTAACTGGCTGGCAGGAGGACTTTGTACCACTGATGTCCAGACACCTTGTCCCCGAAAACATCATCCCCTTCTTCAGTCCAAATATCACCAGTGTGGCTAAAGGGAACCCCAGGAAACCATGGCAAAGGCCTTGCTAAAGTGCAGGTTCACCTCGTTCCCTTCTTTCCCCTCCCCTTCTGTTTCAGCAGTTCCTTTGGTTCCTCCAACTGCCTGAAGATGGCTGCGGCAGGACTTTCCCTATCACATTCCCAGGGTTAGAGGTGACAATTGCAGTTCTGCCAATCCTTTTTCTTGCCCTTCCTGAAGAAGCATTTGATGTCCACATTTTTCAAGTCCCCAGAAATTGCACTGGTCCAAATGCCTGACAGCCTGGTCCAGAAAGGCAGGGTAGTGTGACATAGCAGAGAAGGGCATCTGCAATGAACCTGGTCCAGCCCATCCAGGTCCTTCTGCAGAGCCTTCCTACCCTTGAGCAGGTCGACACACACACCTAACTTGTTGTCGCCTGCATACTTACTGAGGGTGCACTCTAACCCCTCATCCAGATCATTGGTAAAGATATTAAAGAGAACCGACCTTAGTTCTGAGCCCTGGGGGACTCCACTAGTGACTGGCCTCCAACTGGATTTAACTTCATTCACCACGACTCTTTGGGCCCAGCTATCCAGCCAATTTTTAACCCAATGAAGTGTACACCAGTTCAAGCTTTGAGCAGCCAGTTTCTTCAGAAGAATGTTGTGGGAAGAAGTGTCAGAAGTCTTACTGAAATCAAGGTAGACCACATCCACAGCCTTTCCTTAATTCACTTGGTCATAGAAGGAGATCAGGTTCGATCAGGTTCATCAAGCAGGACCTGCCTTTCATAAACCCATGCTGACTGGGCCTAATCACCTGGTTGCCCTGTAAGTGCTGCGTGATGACACCCAAGATAATCTGCTCCATGAGCTTCCCTGGCCCTGAGGTCAAACTAACAGGCCTATAGTTTCCCAGGTCTACCCTCTGGGCCTTCTTGTAGATGGGCATCACATTTGCTAGTCACTGGGACCTCCACTGACAGCCAGGAGTGCTGATAAATGATGGAAAGTGGCTTGGCCAGCTCTTCCTTTAGTTCTCTCAGTACCCTCAGGTGTATGAGTCCCCTCAGTACCCATCTGGCCCCATCAACTTGCATACATCTAAGTGCTGTAGTATGTTGCCAACCATTTCCTCATGGATTAGGAGGGCGATGTTCTGCTCCCCATCCCCTTCCACCAGCTCAGAGTATGGAGTATCCAGAGAACAACTGGTCTTGCCACTAAAGACTGAGGCAAAGAAGGCATTAAGCACCTCAACCTTTTCCTCATCTCTTGTCACTAAGTTTTCGCCTGCATCCAGTAAAGGATGGAGATTCTCCTTAGTCCTCCTTTTTGTTTTATGTATTTATAAAAATATTTTCTGTTACCTTTAACAGCAGTAGCCAGATTGAGCTCCAGATGAGCTTTGCCCTTTCTAATTTTGTCCCTGCACAGCCTTACAACATCCTTATTGTCCTCCTGAGTGGCCCGCCCTCTTTTCCAAATGTCATAGAGTCCCTGCCTTGCACACCCACAGGCAGTGCACTGCAGCACTTGCAGGGTCTCTCTGGCTCCTGTAGCCACTGCCAGAGGCTGGGAGGCACCTCAGTTGTGTGGTGCCTTTCCCTGCTCTGCCCTTCTCTGAGATGCCCCAGGACATGAGGAATGGGCATAGGGATGTTGGTTCAAGGAAGCACATCCCAGAGCTGCACTCAGGTGGCTTCCTAGGATATGTTACTTGGCCTCATGACACTATCTGCCTCACTGGCCTTCATGAGTCTTGTAGGAATAGCTGATGGCCTTTGTGCTCCTTCATGTTCATCTCTCCATGTGCATACGATATGGCGGCTGGCAGCAGCAACAAAGTGTTTCTCTTCCCATACCTCCCCTGCACACAGACAGGGAGTTGGCCTTCTCCTGAGACATACAGTCTCCCAGGCAGCAATTCACAGGTAAGTACCTCTGTGCTGGCCTGGACAGCCACAGCTGTACCCCTTCACCATGCAACTCCCATTTCTTACAGCCCCAAGATGGTGCTGCTCTGCAGAGTATTAAAAATGTCCAAAAAAAACCCCACCAGAATTCACCTTGTGCCTGAAATGCATTACATTATCAGTCATGTGCAGAGGACGAAGGGCAATTTCTTGATTCTGAAACACAACAATGCATCAGTTTCCTCAAGGCATCCTTGAGCTCCTGGTTCCTCATGCTGTAGATGACGGGGTTCACAGCTGGAGGCACCACCGAGTACAGAAATGACACCACCAAGTCCAGGGATGGGGAAGAGATGGAGGGGGGCTTCAAGTGGGCAAACATGACAGTGCTGAGAAACAGGGAGACCACAGCCAGGTGAGGGAGGCACATGGAAAAGGCTTTGTGCAAGCCCTGCTCAGAAGGCATCCTAAGCACTGCCTTGAAGATCTGCACATAGGACAGCACAATGAAAACAAAACATACAATGGTTAAAGAGGCACTAAACATGATAAGCTGACCTTCCCTGAGGTAGGCATCTGAGCAGGAGAGCTTGAGGATCTGGGGGATTTCACAGAAGAACTGGTCCACAACATTGCCTTGGCAGAGGGGCAGGGAAAATGTACTGGCTGTGTGCAGGACAGCATTGAAAAAGCCACTGCCACAGACAGCTGCTACCATGGTGGCACAAGCTCTGCTGCCCAGGAGGCTCCCATAGTACAGGGGCTGGCAGATGGCAACGTAGCGGTTGTAGGCCGTGGTGATGAGAAGAGAATACTCTGAACCAAAGAAGAAGACTAAAAAGAACACCTGTGCAACACAACCTTCGTAGGAGATAACTCTTGTGTCCCAGAGGGAATTAGCCATGGCTTTGGGCAGAGAGGTGGAGATGGATCCCAGGTCAAGGAGGGCGAGGTTGAGGAGGAAGAAGTACATGGTGGTGTGGAGGCGGTGGTCGCAGGCTACGGCGGTGAGGATGAGTCTGTTGCCCAGGAGGGCAGCCAGGTAGATGCCCAGGAAGAGCATGAAGTGCAGGAGCTGCAGCTCCCGCTTGTCTGTGAATGCCAGCAGGAGGAACTCACTCACAGAGCTGATGTTGGGCATTTGCTCTTTCTAGGCTTGGGGTCCTGCTCAAGGAACAGAAAGACGATGTTTATTAATAATAGAATTACATGAGAAATAGGTTTTTCATTTCTCATTTAAGACTCCAAACATGCTAACTCACTTCCAAGAAGACATTTGGCAGATCCCTTTCTTGCATTTGGATTGATGCTGCCTGAGGCTGTCCTTTGGAGCAGATGACTCTGCTCTGGGCAGTGCAGGCCAGACCCTTTCCTACACCAATAGGTAAAGAAGATAGGTGGACTTGTAACTTTTCTTCTAGCTTACCCACCACTTATGTGTAGAGTCTCTAAGGCAGAAATCCTGCACATTTCTCCTTCATTGCAAGTGAAATACTGTGGATCCTGTGGATCCTCTCCATGGTTTCAGTTGATCTGTTCTGCAGGCCAACTGCAAACGTAGACCCAAGAAGAACATGAACACTGCTGAGGGCAGAAGAAGCCAGGCTCAAAGCGCACATCTCCTGACCCCTCACCCTGTCCCTGTACTCACCTTCCCCCAAGCACACTGAGGGCTCATTCCACATGCATGTGAAACCCCCATCCCCAGCCAGCCTGCAAACAAGAATAGCAGCAGCACAGCCAAGTGGAGAAGCCAGGAGGAATGCCAGCGTGCTGCTGCAAGGGGAGGCAAGGCCAGACAGACGGACAGATGGACACTCAGCAGACCCTCCTGTGCTGCAGCTCTGCCTGCAGAGGAGGCAGCTCCTGCTCATTGCAATCGATCTGTGCTCACCTCAAGCTGGCAGACACCTCCCAAAGACAGTGCACTGGGCATTGGAGAGTTGCAGCTCCTAAAGATCGCCTAGGATAAAACCTGAGAGGACCGCTATGATGATGTTGGTGCAGTCCATGCGCTGAGGTGTGGGAAGGGACTTTATGAAGTTCGTTAATGACATATTGATCCATCACTGCAATGCTCTAGGAGTCTCAGTCTCCAGTACAATCCTGACAACCCATTACCATGAAACCTGCCTCCCCTCCACTGCAGGATTCTTCAAGCACAGGCTACAGACGAAGTCTTGCCTTTCAGGTAGACCCTGCCTTGGTCTTCCTTCCTGATCATCATTTATCAACAGTCCTGGCTATCAGGGGAGGTTCCAATCGACTGGCGGCTAGCAAACGTGACGCCCATCTACAAGAAGGGCCGGAGGACAGACCCGGGAAACTACAGGCCTGTCAGTTTGACCTCAGTGCCAGGAAAGCTCATGGAGCAGATCCTCCTGAGAGTCATCATGCAGCAATTGCAGGGGAAGCAGGCGATCAGGCCCAGTCAGCATGGCTTTATGAAAGGCAGGTCATGCCTGACGAACCTGATCTCCTTCTATGACAGAGTGACGCGCTGGGTAGATGAGGGAAAGGCTGTGGATGTGGTCTACCTTGACTTCAGCAAGGCTTTTGACACCGTCTCCCACAGCATTCTCCTCAAGAAACTGTCTGCTCTTGGCTTGGACTGGCGCACGCTTCGCTGGGTTAGAAACTGGCTGGATAGCCGGGCCCAAAGAGTCGTGGTGAATGGAGCCAAGTCCAGTTGGAGGCCAGTCACTAGTGGCGTCCCCCAGGGCTCGGTGCTGGGGCCAGTCCTCTTTAATATCTTCATTGATGATCTGGACGAGGGCATTGAGTGCACCCTCAGTAAGTTCGCAGATGACACCAAGTTAGGTGCGTGTGTCGATCTGCTCGAGGGTAGGAAAGCCCTGCAGGAGGATCTGGATAGGCTGCACCGATGGGCTGAGGTCAACTGCATGAAGTTCAACAAGGCCAAGTGCCGGGTCCTGCACCTGGGGCGCAATAACCCCAAGCAGAGCTACAGACTGGGAGAGGAATGGTTGGAGAGCTGCCAGGCAGAGAAGGACCTGGGAGTGATGGTGGATAGTCGGCTGAATATGAGCCAGCAGTGTGCTCAGGTGGCCAAGAAGGCCAACGGCATCCTGGCTTGTATCAGGAACAGCGTGACCAGCAGGGCGAGGGAGGTGATCGTCCCCCTGTACTCAGCTCTGGTGAGGCCGCACCTCGAGTACTGTGTTCAGTTTTGGGCCCCTCGCTACAAGAAGGACATGGAGGTGCTTGAGCGGGTCCAGAGAAGGGCGACGAAGCTGGTGAGGGGCCTGGAGAACAAGTCCTACGAGGAGCGGCTGAGGGAGCTGGGCTTGTTCAGCCTGGAGAAGAGGAGGCTCAGGGGTGACCTTATCGCTCTCTATAGGTACCTCAAGGGAGGCTGTAGCGAGGTGGGGGTTGGCCTGTTCTCCCACGTGCCTGGTGACAGGATGAGGGGGAATGGGCTTAAGTTGAGCCAGGGGAGTTTTAGGTTAGATGTTAGGAAGAATTTCTTCACTGAAAGGGTTGTTAGACATTGGAACAGGCTGCCCAGGGAAGTGGTGGAGTCACCATCCCTGGAAGTCTTCAAAAGACGTTTAGATGTAGAGCTTAGGGATATGGTTTAGTGGAGGGCTGTTAGCGTTAGGTTGGAGGTTGGACTCGATGACCTTGAGGTCTCTTCCAACCTAGAAATTCTGTGATTCTGTGATTCTGTGATTCCTCTTGAACAATCCAGGTGGAAGGGGATGGGGAGCAGGATGTGGCCCTCACTATCCATGAAGAACTGGTTGGTGACCTGCTACGGCACTTGGATGTGCACAAGTCGATGGGGCCGGATGGGATCCACCCAAGGGTACTGAGAGAACTGGCAGAGGAGCTGGCCAAGCCACTATCCATCATTTATCAGCAGTCCTGGCTATTGGGGGAGGTCCCAGTTGACTGGTGGCTAGCAAATGTGACGCTCATCTACAAGAAGGGCCGGAGGGCAGACCCGGGAAACTACAGGCCTGTCAGTTTGACCTCAGTGCCAGGGAAGCTCATGGAGAAGATTCTCTTGAGAGTCATCACGCAGCACTTGCAGGGCAAGCAGGCGATCAGGCCCAGTCAGCATGGGTTTATGAAAGGCAGGACCTGCTTGACGAACCAGATCTCCTTCTATGACAAAGTGACACGCTTGGTGGATGAGGGAAAGGCTGTGGATGTGGTCTACCTTGACTTCAGCAAGGCTTTTGACACCGTTTCCCACAGCATTCTCCTCAAGAAACTGGCTGCTCTTGACTTGGACTGGCACACGCTTCGTTGGGTTAGAAACTGGCTGGATAGCTGGGCCCAAAGAGTCGTGGTAAATGGAGTCAAATCCAGTTGGAGGCCAGTCACTAGTGGCATTCCCCAGGGCTCGGTGCTGGGGCCAGTCCTCTTTAATATCTTCATCGATGATCTGGACGAGGGCATTGAGTGCACCCTCAGTAAGTTTGCAGATGATACCAAGTTAGGTGCGTGTGTCGATCTGCTTGAGGGTAGGAAGGCTCTGCAGGAAGATCTGGATAAGTTGCACTGATGGGCTGAGGCCAACTGCATGAAGTTTAACAAGGCCAAGTGCCGGGTCCTCCACCTGGGATGTAATAACCCCAAGCAGAGCTACAGGCTGGGAGAGGAGTGGTTGGAGAGCTGCTAGGCAGAGAAGGACCTGGGAGTATTGGTGGATAGTTGGCTGAATATGAGCCAGCAGTGTGCTCAGGTGGCCAAGAAGGCCAACAGCATCCTGGCTTGTATCAGGAACAGTGTGACCAGCAGGGCTAGGGAGGTGATCGTCCCCCTGTACTCGGCTCTGGTGAGGCCGCACCTCGAGTACTGTGTTCAGTTTTGGGCCCCTCGCTACAAGAAGGACATGGAGGTGCTTGAGCAGGTCCAGAGAAGGGCGACGAAGCTGGTGAGGGGTCTGGAGAACAAGTCCTATGAGGAGCGGCTGAGGGAGCTGGGCTTGTTCAGCCTGGAGAAAAGGAGGCTCAGGGGCGACCTTATTGCTCTTTACACATGCCTTAAAGGAGGCTGTAGAGAGGTGGGGGTTGGTCTATTCTCCCACGTGCCTGGTGACAGGACGAGGGGGAATGGGCTTAAGTTGCACCAGGGGAGTTTTAGGTTGGATGTTAGGAAGAATTTCTTTACCGAAAGGGTTGTTAGACATTGGAACAGGCTGCCCAGGGAAGTGGTGGAGTCACCATCCCTGGAAGTCTTTAAAAGGTGTTTAGATGTAGAGCTTAGGGATATGGTTTAGTGGGGACTGTTAGTGTTAGGTCAGAGGTTGGACTCGATGATCTTGAGGTCTCTTCCAACCTAGAAATTCTGTGATTCTGTGATTCTGTGAAATGCCATTCTCTAAAGCATCTTCTACTCCTCGCTGGAGAAACAGAGAGACCCATCCTGACAGATGCTATCAGCCATCTGATGTGCCAGCTGTAGAAGACTCCTCTGGCAACCCCACCTGCATGGCCCTGCTGCCAGAGACTCACGGTGTCAAGAGCCTGCAGTTGTGTCCTGCCACACGCTGCCCTCTGTTGTTGCGCTCCTCACTGCCTCCAAGCCCTCTCTCCTTCTCTCCTCTCCCTGTGCCACCTGCGGTCAGAGCCCCCAGCCCTTCTGCACTGTGCAGAGGAGCTGCTCCTGGGCACAGCTGTCTCTCTGCAGCGCTGCCCGCTTACAAGGAGCTCCCCTTGGGCCCAGGAGCCCGGCCCAGCTCAGCGGCACAGTGTGCATGGTTTTCCCTATGGGCCTGCATAGGGAAGACCATAGCATCACTTGCTCTGTGCCATTGGGCTCCCTCCGCAAGGCCTCAGGGCTGACAGCTCCCAAAGGCAGCAGGGTCTCTCCTGGGGTGTGGTGTTTTAGGTAGACTGAAGTTATCACTGACTGCTCCTGTCTGAACAGGGGAGAGACTGATTTTAGAAATGTGATTTTTTCTACTAATGTTTGGTTGTCAAACTTGTTGTGCTTTAACCTGTCGGGCACCTAAGCAACACAGCGATGTTAGCTCACACCCACCACCACTTATTTGTTGAAATATAGACAATTTAGAAGGATAGAAAATGAAATATAAGATTAACTGAAACAATAACAATAAATAATAATACATTTTATTATGATGATTATGACATGCATAAAGCAAATGATGCACAATACAATTGCTCATCACCCACTGACCAATGCCCAGCCTGTCTCAATGCAGCAGTCCCCCAGAACCTGGCCAGCCTGGTCTAGGATCTCCTGTGCAGGTCCCTTGACCTTTCTTTGGTTTAGGGCAATACAAGCTTTCAGAATGCTCAGTCCCAAAATAGGATTATAATCAAAGTTTACAATTTATTAAAGGAATAGAGCTAAGCAAACAGCTCTGGGTGCGTCGGGAGTCTCCGCTCCACCTAGACGCACACCAGTTACATCAAGTAGCTGATTTTTATGCTCCTAGGCTAATACATATTCATTACTACTTCTAAAAAAATCCAGGTTATTATAATTAGCTTCCGGGTTCCAAACCCTCCTACTGGAGCATACGCATCAGTCTCCAGTGGTCCTCCTGGGGGTCTTTCATGCTGAAGGCTCATAGTCTTCCTCTCAGGTTTTTTTTCTTGTCCTTCCCCTTTGTACTCCTTGGCAGCATGTCAAAAGATTACACAGCGTCCCCTGCAAGTTTTGTCTTCTAGCCATCCTTCAGCTTCTTTCTTTCTTCTCCTTAATCTCCTGTTCACCTGGCCAGATATCAGGATCTTGCATAGTGTCCCATTCAGAAGTCATAACAGTTACTAGTTGTTAGCAGTTGTTCTGAAGCCCCCAGACATCAGAGACTTCAAAGAAAGAACATACAAATACAAATAGCTCTCTATTGACACTTCACGTGTTGTTAAAACATTCCTCACAGGCCATTCACAGGGACACTCCAGTCACATCTATAGCAATGCTAAATCAACCACAAAGAAGGCAAAAAGGCTGTAACTGTTAGGATTAAGAGTTCGGAATAATAAAAGCAAATAGGCTCATGGATTTGAGGAATATTTCTGAAGATTTGATAAAATGACTATAATGAGGGGGAGACTGGGACACTGGGAGGAAAAGGAAGAAACCACATCTGTGGAAGAATTAAATTGCCAGTGCAGGACCCAGAGACAGACAGAACTGCTCTCTATTGACACAAATTGTTAAAATATTCCTTTGCAAGGTACAAGAACTATATACATTAACCATTCTGTTTTTCTTAGACTTGTGGTTATACAAGGGTATGTAAGACAGAAGGTCACATTCATCATACCATACGGCCCTAGCACCATTCCATACTGACACAAATCAGACGAACATATATCACACAGAAGGATTTGGAACATTTGCTTCCCTTTCTCAAAAACTTCTGCTGTGTTGCCCCATGTGATGATGACATCAGTATGTTGGAGGTGTTCAGGAGCTTCCCCATGGTCCAGGGCAGTCTGGATCAGCCCATGGAAAAAGTAGGGCTGTGCTTCCAGCCCTGGGACACCAGATTCCAGGTGGACAGGACAACCCTCCATGTGAAAGCAAAGTGTTGCCTTCACACTGCTGCCAAAGGGATGGAGAAAAATGCATTAACAATATTAATTGTGGCATAGCACTTGGCTGCCTTTGACTGCAGTTCATACTGAATGAAGTTCTAGCATGCCTGGTACAGCAGCACTCAGTGGTGGTGGGACTTCATTCAGGCCACAGAAGTGCACCGTTATCTTCCACTCACCATTAGAATTTTGCAATGTCCATATTAGACTATCAAAATTTGAGTAAGTGTTGCTGATCACTCCTTGGCTCTCCAGTCAATGAACCAGCTCATAGATGGGAATCAGGGAGTCTCTGTTAATGCAATACTGCCTCAGGTGCACTGTTGTGGTAGCGATTGGCACCCGCTGTTCCTTGGCCACCAGCAACTCCACAGCAGAAGGGACCTGTGAGAGAGTGGGCAAGATAGACAACTGCTTGATGTCCTCTGTCTCCCAGGGAGTCATGCCCAAAGTCCATCCAGTAAACTTTTGGATGTTTGAAGTACACGCTCCTGAAGTAATCGATGCCAAGGATGCACAGAATCACAGAATCATCTAGGCTGGAAGAGACTTAACCAGAGCATCTGGACCAGTCTCAATGAGGTGCTTTTGCCACTCTTTTGGCACACAGTTTAACTCACTTCAGCCTCCAATACAGTTAACTGTTGGGAACCTCCTGTCATTCTGGAAATACAAATGGGTACTTCCCCTTTATAATTTGATTGCTTTAGGGTACACTGTGCGCCGCGGTCCACTACAGCCTGATTTTTCTGTGTGTTTGATGTGCCAGGCCAATAATCCTCAAAGTCCAATACACTCAATTGCCCCCTTCTTCCCTCTGGCTTGAGGCTGGACCCTTCTAGTCCTGCTCGTAGAAACTGGAGCAGCAGTTTTCTCAGAAGAACCCCTTTTTGCCAATATTCTTCCTTGCACTTCTTGTATCATTACCTCTAGGGCGGAGGCCGATTTTTGCATCCCATTTTCTCATGGCCTCTCCATGCTCACACTGTCAAAACCACAGAATCACAGAATCACAGAATTTCTAGGTTGGAAGAGACCTCAAGATCATCGAGTCCAACCTCTGACCTAACACTAACAGTCCCCACTAAACCATATCCCTAAGCTCTACATCTAAATGCCTTTTAAAGACTTCCAGGGATGGTGACTCCACCACTTCCCTGGGCAGCCTGTTCCAATGTCTAACAACCCTTTCGGTAAAGAAGTGATTTGTGTCTCTTTGGAATTGCTGAGGTGATGACACAAATTTCTAAGCATTTCACATTTTTTTTTAGGATTCTGCACTTACTCAGAGGTGAAGTTCCAAAGCACTAGATGTGCCCACTGCTCTAGGTGTCTGCCCAGATCCTCGAACTCTCCCTGCCACTCCTAACTTTCCTGCCTCTGGACAGATCTCTGGATGGCACGTTTAAGTAATTGTTTAAACTTAAACAAAAACTGAATTGCATTCAGGAGACCTAAAAATAGGAACATGCTGGTTTGACCATCCCAAGGATATTCAAAGCTTTGAAGAGCTATTGTAATTAGCCTGGAAGAGAAGCATGAGGTGAAGGAGAAAGGGAGAGTGAAGAAGTGGGGAAAAGCATCCCCCACCACCCTGCATAGATTTACTCCCTGAGGAGAAAAGGCAAAGACTGTAATTCTTAATAGTTTCCAAGAGATGAAGAGATGGTTCCTGAGGTATTGAGGGGGCAATAATTTGATCCTATCAGAAGTCAGTGTTATCCAGTACAGCAAAACAGTAACCTTAAACCAGCCCCCAGAACTGATAAACAGCATGACATGGAAGTTACTAATGTGCTATACAACACAGTTTTGAAAAGAAGCACAACAGACCCCAGATCAAAAAGATCAATATTGTGATCAGCAACTGTTAAACTGATCTAATGCTTATAACAATTTATTTTTAAAACGCTCTTGTAAGATCTGGCATCTCAACCTTTGTGCTCCACGCTAGGCACCAAGAAGACTTGCTGTGGTTTGACCCTGCAGGCAGCTCAGCACTACAAAGCTATTCATCCAATGGGACAGAGGAGAGAACTTAGAGGGAAAAAAAAAAAAAAAAAAAAAAGTAAAAGTTCATGCGTTGAGATAAAGGCAATTTAATAGAACGCAAAAGGAATTATTATTATTATTATTATTATTATTATTATTATTATTATTATTATTATTATTATTATTATTGTTATTATTATTATTATTATTATTGACACCAATCGACTAAGGTCATGATATTTTTGTGTGTGTATCAAAAGACAGGAAAGGTGGTGGTGATTAATCAGAAAGTGACAGAGCTGAGCATGACATAGATTGTATGGAATAAGTGCTGGATATTTTCTTAGTTTTGTCTGAGATGGAGTTAATTTTTCTTCCTAGTAGCTGGAATGGTGCTGTGTTTCATTACAGAATCACAGAATAGTTTGGGGATGAAAAGACCTTACAGATCACATAATTCCAACTCACCTCTCATGAGCAGGGAAACTTTCCACTAGATCAGGTTGCTGACAGCCCCATCCAAACTGGCCTTGAATGCATCAAGGGATGGGGCACAGATCTAATAGATCCTTGTCCTCCCTCCACCAATATCCCCAGGTCCTTTTCCCCTGGACAGCTGTCCAGCCACCCTTCCCACAGCATTGCATGGGGTTCTTGTGCCCCAAGTG
Organism: Netta rufina; assembly: GCF_964035555.1. Taxonomy (NCBI): domain Eukaryota; kingdom Metazoa; phylum Chordata; class Aves; order Anseriformes; family Anatidae; genus Netta; species Netta rufina. The sequence goes on from NC_140154.1 coordinate 2,769,354, forward strand.
CAGGACCCAGCACTTGGCCTTGTTGAACTTCATGCAGTTGGCCTCAGCCCATGGGTGCAGCAATCAACAAGACAGAAGTCACCTCACCAGCATTTTTAAAGCCATGGGCTGACTGCTGCTCTTGCAGCTTCTTGGCTACATGCAGTTGTGAGATATGTTCATCTGATTCGTGTCAGTATGGAACAATGCTAGGGCCGCATGGTATGATGAATGTGACCTTCTGTCTTACATACACTTGTATAACCACAAGTCTAAGAAAAACAGAGTGGTTAATGTATATAATTCTTGTATCTTGCAAAGGAATGTTTTAGCAATTCGTGTCAATAGAGAGTTTGAAGGGAAATGTATTTGTAGGCTTTTCCTTGGAGTCTCTGATGTCTGGGGGGTTCAGAATAACTGCTAACTATTATGACTATTGCATGGGACACTATGCAAGTCTCTGATATCTGGCCAGGAGATTAAGGAGACGGGGAGAGCTGAAGAACAACTAAAACACAAAGCTTGCAGGGGACGCTGCACAAGTCTCTGACATACAACCAAGTTGGACAAAGGAGAAGGACAAGAGGGAGGAAGACTATGAGCCTTCAGCATGAAAGACCCTCAGAGACCCCCAGAGGGACCACCAGAGACTGATACGCATGCTCCAGTAGGAGGGTTTGGATTCCGGAAACTAATTAAAATAACCCTGTTTTTTTTTAGAAGTAGTAATGAATTTGTATCAGCCTAGGAACATAAAAATCATCTGCTTGATGTAACTGGTGTGCATCTTGGTGGAGCAGAGACTCCCAGCGCACCCAGCGCTGTTTGCTTAGCTCTATTCCTTTAATAAATTGTAAACTTTGATTATAGTCCTATTTTGAAGACAGAGCCATTTCTTACACAGCCAAGCCTTGTGCCTCCTGCTGTCCAGTCGTGGACTCAAGCAGAAGGGCATATGTGGGCCTTCTTTCTGTCTGGGTCCTCCTGGGTATGGAGGCAGAGGGGATCCCACAGTCAGCATGCCAGCCAGGTGCCTTCTGCTGGCCTAGCAGGGCCACTGGCAGATGTCCGCACAAAAGTACAGATCCCAGGGAGAAGGCAAGGGTGACCTGCCAGCTACAGACAGAAGAGACCTCACAGTCCCTTTCTGTGACACGTTCCTGCTGCTGCCCTATCCACTGCAGAGACAGAAGTGACCTCACAGTCCCTGCCACAGTCACATTCCTCCTGCTGGGGCAGGAGATCCTGAGGCAGAGCTGACCTCTCTAGTCCCTTAGAGACTAGGGCTCACTTTTCTGGATTAGAAATTTAGCAAATGTGTCGTTCTGCTTGTGGTGTCAGGTCTGTGGTTAGGCTATGGGCAAGCTTTGTGGAATAGTTTTTTGTTTTACATCTGCCTAGAAGTTTGGGTTTAATAGAGCGTGTTAATGCTAGTATTGAAGGCAGGGATTAGGGTGAGCACAAGAGTAAAGGCAAGGGCGAAAGACTATGGGCTGAATTTTGCTTCATGGAACCCTTTGAGTTCAAACATTAGAATAGGGGATTCCTGTCAGGGTGTTGGAGTAGCATTTAGTTTTAGGGATTACTCTTTAAAACTCTTTAAAATTGGGTACTCTACAAATTGGTTACTCTTTAAAATTGGTTACTCTTTAAAATTGGCTAATGGCCTTACATCAATGTTTTAATTCAGTGTTAAAGCAGCATCAACATTACCTGCAGCCTCTTACCTCTACGAAATCATTGTAGAGGATCACTCACCCTCCTCCCTCCCTCTCTAGGGATGTCTGGATCAGGCCCTGGCTTTGTATTTCATGGATTACTGAGGGCAGATTGAGAGACATCAGTCAAGGCAGGGAGGTGCTCAGGTGAGAGCAATGTGGGGAAGCGAGGTGGATATCTATGTCCTGCAGGGAAACAGGTGCAGACATGTGACAGTATAGGACAGCCTATGGTGGTTATTGTCAAGGATCTTTTGCAAGATGAAAGCCCCCGACGGAGCCAACAGCTTTGTCTGATGGGCTCTGGCCCTTGTGTCTGTCAGTGGTGCCTATGATGAGACACCTCATCCTTACAGCAGTAGGACCTCAGTGCCTCCTCAACCCCCTCCAGGAGCCTAGGAGATGTCCTCCTGTAGCCTTGTACTTGGCACTGCCCTTACCCACCGTGCATTGACTGAGGAAGAGCCCTAAACCCCGCTGGAGGGACAGGATCTCCCTTCCCAGAGGCTGGGGTCAGGGCCCGACTGTTGGACTTCATGGGACACATCGAGGTTTCCTCAGCATCAGGGCCACCTTTCCTGGGCCTTGTGTAGTGGGTTTACGTGGCAAGGTTTTGGTAGCAGGGAGCCATAGGGGTGGTTTCTGTGAGAAAGATCTAGAAGCTGCCCCATGTTTGGGAAGGGCCCCATTGTTTTCCAGATCCGAGCCAATAAGCGATGTTGTTTTGCGCCTCTGTGAGAGCATATTTAAGACAGGGAAAAAACGCTGCGCCACACAGCAGCCGGGAGAGTCAGTGGAGCGAGAGAACAGCCTTGCACCAAGGTCAGTGTAGAAGGAGGGGGAGAGGTGCTCCAGGCGCCGGAGCAGAAGTCCCCTGTGGCCTGTGGTGAGGACCATGGTGAAGCAGGATGTCCCCCTGCAGCCCATGGAGTACCACGGTGGAGCAGGGTTCCATGCTGCAGCCCGTGGAGGAGACCACGGTGGAGCAGGTGGCCCTGCACCGACGGAGGCTGCCGCCTGTGGAAGACCCCTGCCGGAGCAGATTCTGGGCCGGACCTGTAGCCCGTGGAGAGGAGCCCACGCAGGAGCAGGTGATCTGGCAGGAGCTGCTGCCCGTAGGGGAGCCAGGTTGGAGCAGTTTTCTCCTGAGGGATGGACCCCGTGGTACGGACCCATATCTGGAGCAGTTCTTGAAGAGCTGCTGCCTGTGGGAAGCCCACGCCGGATCAGTTCATCAAGGACTGCATCCCGTGGGTGGGACCCCACAGCACAGGGGACGAGAGTGACCGAGAAGGAGCGGCAGAGAAGAAGTGCTGTAGACTGACCATAACCCCCATTCCCCGTTCCCCTGCGCCGCTTGGGGGGAGGAGGTGGAAGAGGGTGGATGGGGGGGGAAGGTGCTTTTGTTTTTTTTTTCCTTTGTTTTCTCACTTCTCTCGCTTGTTAGTTGTAGGCAATAAATCTTACTATCTCCTTATGCCGAGTCTGTTTTGCCCGTTACAATAATTATTGCGTGATTTTCTCGTCCTTATCTCAATCCTTGAGCCCTTTTCACATATTTTCTCCCCATTCCTCTTTGAGGAGGGGGAGTGAGAGAGCGGCTGTGGTGGAGCTCGGCTGCCCACTCGAGCGGGACCACGACACCTTGGTCTCCCCGTCATCACTGCCTGCCCTTTTCTGCTCTAACAAGTCCATGGGGAGGCCTTGACAGTAATGTCCCTCAGTGGGACCGTTAGCACTGTGAGAGGCTTTGGAGTTTGCATCAGACTTGGACTACTTGAGAAGCTGCTTCAGCCACCCAGATAAAACTCCTCTGCCAGGCACAGCATTGCTGGGGGCACTGCGTGCAGCTGGCATGGGGAGAGGAGAGAAGGGGGAAAGAGGTTCAGGGCAGCCTGGAATAGGAAGGCAGGGGAGAGCTGGCAGAGGGAGAAATCTTCCCAGCCACCTCCCCATGGTAAGTCTCTGGGTGCAGGGCAATGCTGCTGCACACCCTGCCAGGCTCTCCTGGAGCTGGCACAGCCCTCAGCTGATGGGAGGTGTCAGGAGGACGCTTGGTGTTGGAGCTGAAGGGCATGCAGGGCTTGTGTGCTGCAGGGTCAGCGTGCAGGGCCCGAGGGCTCCCTTCTCTTGAGGCCGTCTGCAGGCTGTGAAGCCGGGGATGCAGGCAGGGGTGGCCAGGGCTGTGGTGCAGAGCAGGGTCCCTGCTGTGCCCCAGAGGCTGTGTGCCGCGGCAGGGCCTCTGCTACCTTCCAGTCTCCACAATCAGCCTGCCTGGGGAGCTGCCCAGGGGCTGCGGGGAGAAGCTGCAGGTGGAAGGAGCCCCCCTGGTACCACAGGGCAGGGCAGGGTCCTGCTGCTGCCCAGAGCCTGCTGCCTGGGGCAGGCTGCTCACAGCCCCACACCTCCCTAGGGCACTGCACTGCAGAACTGCCCGGCAAGAGCTACCTGAAGGCAATGCACTTTTTAGAATCTGCTTCATTTTCCTGCCCATGTGCTGAGGCAGAAGGATGGTAATGGAGTAAGAACATCTTTAGTAGAGACAAAGGCTCCTTGAGCATTGCTGCTGCTCTGAGGCACCTCACTCACCTCAGCATACAGACACCACCTTTGTTGTTTCTTAAGGAGTTATTTGACCTTCTCCTGTCCTGCAGGCAGGGACATGTCCTTGCCCAGTGGACTTCTCAGATCACTCAGGGTTCCCTTTTACCTGTCTACACCAGGACTGACTGCTGCAGAGCCCACAGCACAGCCCCCTGCTTCTTTTGGCACCCTCAGAACACCAAGCAGAGGTAAGCCAAGCAGCTGCAGAAAGCTCTTCCTGTGAAAGGAGTGGGAAAGAATGTGTTCTGTGTGACTGCTCTATGAGATGTGCAAAGTATTTTGGTCAGAGAAGTCCTTAAATTTTACAATGTCACTTCTTCTTTTGGACAGACTACCTTGCTCAGGGGCAATAAATGTGTAACAACAGCTCCATCACCGAGTTCCTCCTGCTGGCATTCACAGAAACGCGGGAGCTGCAGCTCCTACACTTTGGGCTCTTCCTGGGCATCTACCTGGCTGCCCTCCTGGGCAACGGCCTCATCCTCACCGCCATAGCCTGCGACCACCGCCTGCACACCCCCATGTACTTCTTCCTCCTCAACCTCGCCCTCCTCGACCTGGGCTGCATCTCCATCACTCTGCCCAAAGCCATGGCCAATTTCCTCTGGGACACCAGGGCCATCTCATATCATGGATGTGCTGTACAGCTCTTTTTTTTATTCTTCTTGATGTCAGTAGAGTATTGCCTTCTCACCATCATGGCCTATGACCGCTACGTTGCCATATGCCAGCCCCTGCACTACGGGAGACTCCTGGGCAGCAGAGCCTGTGCCACCATGGCAGCAGCTGCCTGGGGCAGTGGCTTTCTTCACGCTGTGCTGCACATTGCCAATGCATTTTCATTGCCTCTCTGCTGTGGCAATTCCCTCAACCAGTTCTTCTGTGAAATGCCCAAGATCCTCAAGCTCTCCTGCTCAGACTCTTACCTAAGGGAAGTTCAACTTACTACAGTTACTGCTTTTCTATTGTTGGGGTGTTTTGTTTTCATTGCTCTGTCCTATGTGCAGATCTTCAGGGCTGTGCTGAGGATCCCCTCGCAGCAGGGACGGCAAAAAGCCTTTTCCACATGCCTCCCTCATCTGGCTGTGGTCTCCCTCTTTCTCAGCACAATTATTTTTGCGCACCTGAAGCCCCCATCTATTTCCTCCCCTTCCCTGGATTTTGTTCTGGCATTTCTGTACTTGGTGGTGCCTCCAGTAATGAACCCCTTCATCTACAGCATGAGGAACAAGGAGATCAAGGTTGCCATGTGGAAAGTGATGACTGGGTGTTTTTCTTGACCAATATATTGCCTGCCTTTTTCTGTAAACCACTTGTAATTTTATTCATGATAGGCGAAGCCAGTGGGTCTTATGTTCTTGTGTTGTCATGGTAGTTTTGTTTTATTCTCAATTTTATTTTATTGGATGTTTTCCACAGAGAAATATAATTCTTCATTTTGCTTGAGTATTTAAATGAATTAAAGTGCCTTTTTTGTCATATCCTTCCTCTGAGATGTTTCCTGTGGCTGCAGAGGCAGTGCCTGTGTGCAGAGGTGGAGGAGAAAAGAGTAATGGCCCAGCAGTCCAGTCCGAGAGCACTAGCACTGGGACAATGCAGAGCTGCTCTCCTGCCACTGCCACCCTCTCCTGCTGAGCCCTGTTGGCGGTTTAAGGCCTGGATGCTCCTGTAGCTTGGTGCCAGAGCTGCTGTGGGGCTGTGCTGGGACTGCAGGCAGGGACAGGCAGTGGGCACTAGAGTGACACAGCTGGCCTCCAGAACAGAATTTCCCTCCTAAAAGGGCCGTGCCTGAAGGCTCACGTCATCTTTCGGAGTTGCTGTCACATCAGAACGTTCTCAAAGAGAGTCCCAAAGGCTCCCTGGCACATAGGATGTGCTGGGAGAAGAGCAGGGCCTGTCCAGGTGCAGGAGAGACACAGGAACAGAAACCCTTTGCTCCTGCTGCTACCTGCAGGCACATCGTACGCACATGGAAGGAGGAACAAGAGCGAGCACAAAGGCCATCAGCTATCCCTAGGGGTGCCATGAAGGCCAGTGGGGCAGAGTGTCTTCAGGTCCCTTCTTCCTGAGAGTAACAACCATGGGGCATCTGCCTGAATAGCACAGAATAGTCCAAGGGGAAGGCACCTTCAGAGACCATCTAGTCCAAAGTGCAAGATGTGAATGCAGCTCTGCAATGTGTTTCCTTGAACTGCCAAGGTCCCTGTGCCCATTTCTCATGCTTTGGGGCATCTCAGAGGAGGACAGAGCCAGGTGATGCACCCACCACAGGGCTGAGGTGCCTCCCAGTCTCTGGCAGTGGCTGCAGGAGCCAGAGGGACCCTTCAAGTGCTGCAGTGCACTGCCTGTATTTGTGTAAGTGTACTGGGTCTGTCTGGAATGTTAACTTTCCCCTGGCATAGACTATCTCAAGAGAGGGTACTTCAAGGATCCAAAAGGATATCAGTGGGCTTTTGGCATAGCTGCTTTGAGCACAGAGAAGATTAGGCAGCTGTCTACCCTGCCTGGCCTTTCAGAAGACCCTTCTGTTGTAGGATTGCTGAAGGTTGAAGAACAACAGGTACCAATTGCTACTACAACGGTGCACCGACGGCAATATCGCACCAACCAAGACTCCCTGATTCCCATCCATGAGTTGGTTCACCGACTGGAGAGTCAGGGAGTAATCAGCAAGACTCACTCACCCTTTAATAGTCCTATATGGCCAGTACGAAAGTCTAATGGCGAGTGGAGGCTAACAGTGGACTATCGAGGCCTGAATGAAGTCACGCCACCACTGAGTGCTGCAGTGCCGGACATGCTAGAACTTCAGTACAAACTAGAGTCAAAGGCAGCCAAGTGGTACGCCACAATTGATATTGCTAATGCATTTTTCTCCATCCCTTTGGCAGCAGCATGCAGGCCACAGTTTGCTTTCACTTGGAGGGGAGTCCAATATACTCGGAATCGGCTGCTCCAGGGGTGGAAACACAGCCCTACCATTTGCCACGGACTGACCCAGTCTGCACTGGAGCAAGGGGGAGCTCCTGAGCACCTTCAGTACATTGACAACATCCTCGTGTGGGGCAACACAGCAGAAGTTTTTGAGAAAGGGAAGAAAGTAATCCAAATTCTCCTGAAAGCTGGTTTTGCCATTAAAAAGAGCAAGGTCAAGGGGCCTACACAGGAAATCCAGTTCTTGGGGGTAAAATGGCAGGATGGACATCGCCATATTCCAATGGATGTGATCAATAAAATAACAGCAATGTCTCTGCCAACTAGCAAAAAGGAAACACAAGCTTTCCTAGGCCTCGTGGGATTCTGGAGAATGCATGTGCCAGGCTATAGTAAGCTTGTCAGTCCTCTATATCGAGTGACTCGAAAGAGAGACTACTTTGAGTGGGGCCCTGAGCAACAACAGGCATTTGAACAAATCAAACAAGAAATAGCTCGTGCAGTAGCCCTTGGGCCTGTCCGTACTGGACCAGCTGTGCAAAATATACTGTACACTGCAGCTGGGGGGCATGGCCTCACCTGGAGCCTTTGGCAGAAAACCCCAGAAGAAACTCGAGGTCGACCTCTGGGCTTCTGGAGTTGGGGCTATTGAGGATCAGAAGCCAATTACACCCCAACTGAAAAAGAAATACTCACAGCATATGAGGGTGTTCGAGCTGCTTCAGAAGTTGTGGGTACAGAGGCACAGCTCCTCTTGGCACCGCGGCTACCTGTGTTACATTGGATGTTCAAAGAGAAAATTCCCACTACACACCATGCAACTGATGCTACATGGAGTAAGTGGATAGCGTTAATTACACAGCAGGCTCGAATGGGAAAACCCAATCGCCCAGGAATCCTGGAAGAGATTATGGACTGGCCGGAAGGCAGAGATTTCGGAGTGCCAACAGAAGAGGTAACCCGTGCTGAAGAGGCACCACCATACAATGAGTTGCCAGAAGACAGAAAGCAGTATGCATTGTTTACTGACGGATCCTGCCGTGTGATAGGGAGCCATCGGAAATGGAAAGCTGCTGTGTGGAATCCCATACGATGAGTTGTGGAAGCCATGGAAGGGGAAGGTGAGTCGAATCAGTATGCAGAAGTAAAAGCCATACAACTAGCCCTAGATATCGCCGAAAGAGAAAATTGGCCAGTATTGTATCTTTATACTGACTCATGGATGGTGGCAAATGCTCTGTGGGGGTGGCTGCAGCAATGGAAAGAGAGCAACTGGCAGCACAGAGGTAAACCTATCTGGGCTGCTAACCTGTTGCAAGATATTGCTGCCCGGGTAGAAAACCTGGATGTTAAAGTACGTCATGTAGATGCCCACATGCCCAAGAGTCGCGCTACTGAAGAACATCAGAACAACGAAGAAGTGGATAGAGCTTCAAAAATTGAAGTGGCTCAGGTGGACCTAGACTGGGAACGTAAGGGTGAGCTGTTTGTAGCTCGATGGGCCCATGAAACATCAGGACATCTGGGGAGGGATGCCACTTACAGATGGACTCGTGATCGAGGGGTGGACTTGACCATTGAGGCCATCACACAGGTTACCCATGAGTGTGAGACCTGTGCTGCAATCAAGAAAGCCATGAAGGTAAAATCTCCCTGGAACAGGGGGACATGGCTAGGGTTTCAATATGGTGAGGCCTGGCAAATTGACTATATTGGACCACTCCCAAAAACTTGCCAAGGCAAACGGTACATACTCACCATGGTAGAAGCAACTACTGGGTGGCTGGAAACATACCCTGTAAACCATGCCATGGCCCGAAACACTATCTTGGGCCTGGAAAGACAAGTATTGTGGCGTCATGGTACACCAGAGAGAATTGAGTCTGACAATGGGAGTCATTTCCAAAACAATCTTGTTACCTCCTGGGCAAAGAGGCATGGTATTGAGTGGGTGTACCACATCCCTTACCACCCACAAGCCTCTGGGAAGGTTGAGAGGTACAATGGACTGTTAAAGACTATGTTACGAGCATTAGGTGCTGGGACGTGGAAACAATGGGACACAAATCTACCAGAAGCCACTTGGCTAGTTAACAATAGGGGGTCTGACAGCCGTGCTGGTCCTGCCGAAACAAAACCCCTACACACTGTGAAAGGAGCTAAAGTTCCCGTAGTGCATATGGGAAGGTGGATGGGGAAGGCAGTGTGGGTTGTTCCTGCCTCGGGAAAAGGCAAACCCACTCGTGGGATTGTCTTCGCCCAAGGACCAGGGTATACCTGGTGGGTCATGCAAAAGAATGGGGATATCAAGTGTGTGCCTCAAGGAGATTTGACATTGAAAGAAAACTAATCTGTAATCTAAGTTATATGTTGTAGGAAGATGCTGTAGGATCAACGACAGGTCAACTTTGCAAGGAGCCGGGCAGTGCAACAAGGACTTGAGCTAAGCTGGTGCTGGTGTCCAGACATCCAACTCCACCTGCCTGGAGTGGCCACTTTGGCAGATGAAGACCTAATCATCAACAGTTCTTATGAACATTTTCCAAGAAAGACCTATGGAATGAAAAGATACATCTGCCTATTAATCCTGTCCTGTTAAATCCTTGTCCTGTTAAAGGACAAGGAATAATGATGAGAATGCTTGTATGCTAAAGTATGGGGATCTGAGTGTGACACAAATGTTATGGAATAAGGGGTGGAGGTTGTACTGGGTCTGGCTGGAATGTTAACTTTCCCAGCAGCAGCCCATACAGTGCCGTACTCTGCACTTGTAGCTGGAACAGCAGTGTTATCACACCAGTGTTGTGTCTACTGCTGAGCAGCAGTGGCACAGCATTGGGCCTTTCTCTAACCCTCCTAGGGGGTGGGCAAAAAGTGAGAAGAGAAACATCCCCAGGGCAGCTGACCTAAACCAATCAAAGGGATATTCCATACCATGTGATGTCACACTCAGCAATAAAAGGTGGAAACAGGAAGAGGAGGGGAGGGGTGGGCTCTCGTTGAGAAAATGTTGGTCCTCCTCTCGAACACCGGCTGCGTGCGTTGAGGCCTTGTTTCAAGGACGTGGTCAATCATCGCTCATTTGTGGGAAGTAGAGAGTAATTTCTTTCCTCTGCACTTCCATATAGCCTTCATTTATTTTCTTTGTTTTCCTCCCTTCTTTTTATTTTTCCTATTCCCCTCCCTTTTCCACTTTCCCTTTTTACTTCCCCTTAGTTAAATTGTTTAGTTCATGGTAGTCTTTATTTAATTATTATAATTATTTCCTTTTAATTAAATTATCCTTATCTCAACCCGTAAGTTGTTCTTTGCTTTACTTCTCCCCCTCCTCATCTAAAGGAGAGGGAGTGAGAGAGCGGTTGTGGGGTTTAGCTGCCCAGCACGGTAAAACCACCACAGTAAGGCAGGGACTGGTGTCTCTGAACAGCCCAGTGTGGATGAGCAGTGCACGAGGCCAGCTCAGATATGGGCACCTCACAGAGCCTTGACATTTCTCTGTGTAGAACTCCAGTAATTATCCCCAGTGTTCCCATGAGATTTTTGTCACCCTCCTTGCACAGGTTCATTGCAAATGCCTCTCTCTGACGTGTCATTCTACTCTGCCTTTTGGACTGGTGGTGATAGCAAACTGGTGGCTGTTGGTGAATGCCAACATGGCTTCACACAGGGCAGATTGTGCCTGACAAACCTGGTGGCCTTCTACGATGGGCTTACAGCATTGGTGGAGAGGGGAAGAGCACCTCACATCGTGAACTTTGACTTGTGCAAATTATTTGACTCTGTCCCACACAATAGCCTTTTCTCTCAATTGAAGAGACATGGGTGTGATGGATGGATCACCTGGTGGGTGAGGAATTATCTGGATGGTCACCCTCAAGGAGCTGGAGTCTACAGCTCAATGTCCAAGTGGAGGTCAGTAAAGAGTGGTGTTCCTCAGGAGTCAGTATTGGGGCCAGCACTGTTTAACACTTTGTCAGTGACATGGACAGTGTGACTGAGTGCAGTCTCAGTGAGTATGCTGATGACACCAATCTGGGTGGTGCAGTCGATACACTGAAGGGAAGGGATGATGTGCAGATGGACCTGGATAGGCTTGAGAGATTTTCCTGTGGGAACCTCATGAGGTTCACTAAGGCCAAGTGCAAGGTCCTGCAGCTGGATTGGGGCAATCCCAAGCACAAATACCGGCTGGGTGGAGAATGGATAGAGAGCAGCTCTGAGGAGAAGGACCTGGAGCGTTGGTGGATGAGAAGCTCAACCTGTGCCAGCAATGTGAGTTTGCAGCCCAGAAAGCCAACTGTATTCTGGGCTGCATCAAAGAAGTTTGGCCCAAAGGTTGAGAGAGGTCATTCTCTCACTCAACTCTGCTCTTGGGAGACCCCTCCTGGATTACTGCATTCAGCTCTGGGGCCCCAAACTCAAGAAGGACATGGAAGTATTAGAAGAAACCTAGAAGAGGCCAAAAGCAGGATAGAGAGGCTGGGGCACCTTTTCAATGAAGACTGGCCGAGAAAGGTGGTTCTCTTCAGCCTGGAGAGACCCTATTGCAGCCTTCCAGTACCTAAAGGGGGCCTTTAGGTAATGTTTTAAAACTAAAAGAGGGTGCTTTAAAATTAGGAATAAGGAAGACATTCTTTCCTTTGGGAGTGGTAGTCAATGGAACAGGTTGCCCAGAGAAGTTGTGTCAACCCATCCCTTGCCCCTTCAAGGGCAGAAGCCTCCCATGCCAAACCACGATGGGCACCCCCCCTGCAAAGTTGCTGTTTAACCTCATCTTTTCTGCATGGGGCCTCCTCTGCACCACAGAACCCAATCTCAGCTCCCACTTTGCCACAAGTGCTCTGCATGGGCGCTACAGGGCCTAACTCTACCATGTCCTGCCCTGGCTCTGCCATCCCGCTGGGCAGGGGAGAGGGTGACAACAGCAAAGGGATGTGTTTTGGTGTGGAACGTGGGGCCTGGCAGAGACAAGGAGTTGAGGGAGAGAACAGGGCGAGGCAGCAAAGGCAGCATGAGCAGTGGTGTTGGTGCAGGGCCACGTTTATACCAGGATCCTCAGTGGGCAGCAGCTGGCAGGAGGCGAAGGTGATACTGTAAAAGCCAGTCAAAGTAACTCTCTAAGACTCAGTTTGGAGTTTTAGAAAACAGGCGTTCTTTTACTGAGGTGCTGGACACACAGGGGATCACTCCAGTGCTTACAGAACTGTTTGAGCTATAGGGGTTATACACAAGCAAAACAAACATGTTAATCGGATTTCCCCAAAACATATTCATACTACTTCCTGTAACTCACAAAAATCAGTAAATGTCTCTGACACATGCACATTTGTTTCCCCTGTCTTTCAGGGGTCTCTGGTGGTCATCGGTAGTCTTCCTCACTATATTCGTCAGTTGAATCCAGTTCTTGTCCATGCTCAAGCCATCGAAATCTTTCTTCTCTTATTCTTTCATCTTAGGCATGCATACAAAGCTTAGGTGGTTACACATCCAAGGATATATGCATAGCATGAGTTTCTCACCTAATCTTCTGACACATGCTCTAGGCTTGGGTCACCTTGCCCTCATTCTGAGATACAAGTCTGTAGGCTCTTATAAATAAAGCTGACTAATTAGTGACTAAAGTAACATCAGGGATGAAAGTTTCTAAACTTCCTTCTCTAACAGAACCTAGAAAAAGTTTCACCTATCTGCTAATGAAGCTTTTCACATTTGATGCCACTGTTCTGTCAAGGAAGAGACCATTTTTCCTTTGATCTTGGTATCGAGGGAAGGCCAGGAAGTGCCTCCTAAGGCTGCTCCTGCCAGCAGAGACAAGGCCGGGGATGAGGGGAGGAGAGGGGAATGGAAGGGCTGTGGTGAGGTCCCAACCACTGTGCAGCCTGGTTGCCCCACAGGAGATGTGCTGGCCGGCAGGCCTTGTGAGGTCACCCAGCACCTCACAGAGCACCCCAAGGCAGCAGGGATGGCACTGGAGAGGTGGCTGGCAGAGCCCAGCCAGGGGCTGGCTGTGGGTCCCCTCTGCTGCAGCCGCCTGATGGAGCGTGGCAGGAGGAGGGCAGGCAGGGCTCGGGGCTACCATGCTCACAGTTCCCAGTTTCTTTACATGGTTCCTAACCTGAGACTTGTCCATTGACAGTAAGTGTTCCTTGCAGACGACCTTGTGAAACGCTGGGATTTGGTGGATAAATCTCATTCTGTTTTCCAAGGAGAAGAGAGCCTCTCTTTCCCATCTTGTGATGCTCTGCTCTGCATCAGGGGCAGCACAGCTCCATACATCACAGCAGGTTTAGACCGGACTTCAGGAAGAGCAACCAGGAGGAGAGAGCTTGGGCACAACCAGGGATGCCATATGAGCCGGCAGTGCTATATACGGATATGGTCACATCCACATTGGGATGATCTAGGAGGAGTGTGTCCACCCAGGCAAGGGACTTCTCATCTTCCATGACTCCACACTGGTGTGGCCATAACTGGAAGAGGCCTTCCCAGTGTGAGGCTCCTTTTCTGAAGGACTAGGGAGGAAAGGAAAGGGTTCAGAGGAGGTGTGCCAAGACAGGGCTAGGGGTCATGTGTGTGGAGGCTGAGAGCCCTGCACTTCGTAGGCCTGGTGAAGCACAGGCTCAGGGCACCCTTGTAGGAGCTCCTGACAGACAGAAATCTGCTTTCAGAGATGATGGCACATTTTGGGTAAGGGTAAAGAGGATGAGAAAGGAAATCCACCAAGAAGTGGCTGTTTTGGAGGTCCGGAGTGGTGATGAGGAGGAAGAAATGCCACTCCAAGGGCAGTGCTGTGGTGACTCAGAGGGAGTCTGCTTCAGCCCATGGCTTGTGTTTCAAGTCAGAGGCAATGAGCACAAGGAGTCCCTAGTATGGGTAGGGAGATGCTGTGGTGGGGAAGCAGGTTGGATGTCTCCAGGCTGCAGGGAAAATGGTTCATGCATGGGACAGGATAGGACAACCTGTGGGGAGATGTCCAAGGGCACTGACAGGGCTGGAAGGCCCTGACACAGCAGAAGTCTTTGTCCCCGTGGCTCTGGCTGTTGTCTCTGCCACTGGGGCCTATGAGACGACACATTGTGCTCCTGGCACTGGAACCATGTGGCCTCCTTGCAGCCCTGTGCACTGGAGTTGCACTGTTGTCCTTTAGTTGCCATCACACACCCCAGATCCCACTGCCCCTTGAAGAGCAGCATGAGGGACAGAAGCTCTCTTCCCAGAGCTGGGTGTCAGGCCTTGGTGCTTGCTTTGATAAAACACATCAAGGTTTCCTTGCCATCAGGGCCACCTTTACTTTGCCTTTGCCTGCCTATCATCACTGCCTCCCCTTTCCTTTGCTAACAAGTCCATGGGGGAGCTGTGGTGGTAATGGCCCCCAGTGGGACCAATTAACACTCCCAGAACCTTCAGCATTTCTTCTGGCCTTAACCTCTTGAACAGCCTGCGCTATCTCCTCTCAGCATCAGAGGTGCATGGACTCAGCGCCAAATACACCCTGGGGCTCGGCACAATGCAGAGAGCCCTCCTGTGTCCTCTTTCTGCCCAGCAGTTCCTTCAAGGCTTCAGAGCTTTTACGTCTAATTGGGGAGATTTCAGAAAGCTAGTGAATGAGGCACATTTCAATGAGCAGTTGATAATAAGGGAGTTTTCCCTTCAAGCTGGATTCTTTATTGATTTATTTCAATTCCCTGCCCTCTCCCTTTGCTATTGATCCAGAGGGTCTCCTAAGGAGGTCTGGTCAGCTTGGAAAGGCAGTCCCTTGAGGCCAGGCACTCCGTGGGCAACCTTGCTCCTCACCTTCCCAGCCCCACCATTTCTCTCAGGAGCCACCTGGGACTTGCAGCACTTCTCCTCCCATCAGACTTCTCCAGTCAAGGCTGCAGCTGCATGTTAGAGCTCCTTTGCACCAACTCCCAGCCCTTCTCTCCACAGAACTGCCTGTAGACAGGCACAGAAGGACTGCTCCCCATTGAAAACCAACCAAAGTTAAGTGTGGTGCAGTTCAGTAAACAGTAAAACACTCTCCTCAGCTGTGTGCCCAGTGCAAGCTGCAGCTAATGAGGTTCACCTTCCCCAAGGGATGGCCATACAAGGACTGTTCTAGGCAGAGTGTTTGAAGTGATGAACACGTGCTCTTTTATTTATATATTTATTTATTTATATTTTCTTTCCTATGTTGGAATAATTTGTTCACCTTTCCAGGCAGACCTTGCTAGGTTCAGGGGCCCCTCTGTACTGGAGGTGTTTGCCTGAGGCTGGCAGCTGTCAAGAGGAGCTGTGGGAGACCAGAGGCCCTCAGGAGCTCCAGGTGGAGGCTGGGCAGTGTGTCAAAACATCAATATTGGCCATTTTTAACTATGAAAAAAAAGGAAAGCAGAATCACCAAAGTTTGTAAAAGCTGTAAATGTGCATCCATAAATTATCAATGTTTTAGAAGTTTGACTTTATTTCTGTTTAGTTTTGTTTTCTTTTTTACTTTTATTGACATTTTCAAAGCATTTCTAGTATTGTTAGGCCAACACCATTAAGATCATTCTGCATCTTGTATAAAGCCCTGTGCCCAACCTCCCCCCCCCCCCCCCCCCGAAGAATCTTATCATATCCATGACCATTCACAGTCTTTGCAAAAAAGTACATAACACTGAGATGTGGACCTTGCTGCACAGATGGAAGAAAGCAGGGCCACGAACATGCATGCAATATTCAGTTTTCCAGGTGACAGATCCAGGAGATGTGGAAGTGTGGCAAAAGTAGGAAACATGCTCAGCTTTATGGCCAGGACAGAGTATGCATTTCCCTCCAGGTAGGAAAGAAAGTGAAAAATGAGACCGTCTCTGAGAGGAGCAGCGTGCAGAGGGAGAGAACTAACACCCCAGAAAAGCCTAGATCTCTTCCCACACCTCAGAGCACATCCAGGCAATGGACTTTCAGGTGCTTACAGCTGGAAGACAGGAGCTGGAGGTGTAACGCAGAGATGGCTGAGGCAGCGTCTCCCAGGCTACAGTTACAGCCAAGGGAGAAGAGGAGATGTTCACCTGCCTGGCTTTAGATGGTCCCCTACAGCACAGGAGGATTCAGGCCCCACAGCATCTCCTCTGGCACCACCAGAAACTGGGCCTGAGGTCAAAGGACCATAAGGCATGTTGGCAGGGTCCTCAGGAGGCCTACAGCCCAAGCTGTCATAAGCACGGTCAGAACAGGCTGTTCAGGGCTTGATCCTGCTGGATGGCTGTCTGTTGGCAGCTGGAGTGAGGCCTCGGCACCCCCGGCTAGGAGGGAAGAGCTGAGATTCTGATCAGGTATACCAGAAATGAGGTGAGGATTCTGTGCAGCCTCACTTTGACTGGGGCTTCTCTGCTCTCAGCTGTCTCCACTTTCATCTTGGGAAAACACAGAAGTGTGATCATCGTCCTAAGAATTATACGGCTAACTACTAGAAAATAAAGCAAAGAATTTACACCTTGCTCTACAGTGTTTTCGGATGAGTTGCTTGTAACAACACTGCAAAGCTCATTGATCTGATAAGTGGATTGCACTTGAGTTTCCCCCACGTTCCTGCTTTCCTTCTGCTGCACAGCAGGAAGGACTCCTCTGCAGCCCAAAGCAGCCCCTGCTCCCAGTGCCACTCTCAGTCAGCCCCAGCCACAGCTCAAGCAAGAGAGCTGCAGAAAGGTTTTCCTGCAAAGAGAGAGGCTCGAGCTGGAGGGTGCTCTTAGACTTGAAATAGGTTTTCCTCAGAGAGGTTTTCTAATTTTGCTCTACATACTCCTCCTTAACAGAAAACTGTGTTCAATGTCAGACAATGCCCAACATCAGCTCTGTGAGTGAGTTCCTTCTGCTGGCATTCGCAGACACATGGGAGCTGCAGCTCCTACACTTTGCGCTCTTCCTGGGCATCTACCAGGCTGCCCTCCTGGGCAACGGACTCATCCTCACCACCGTAGCCTGCGACCACCGCCTGCACACCCCCATGTACTTCTTCCTCCTCAACCTCGCCCTCCTTGACCTGGGCTGCATCTCCACCACTCTGCCCAAAGCCATGGCCAATTCCCTCTGAGACACCAGGACCATCTCCTATCAAGGGTGTGCTGCACAGGTCTTTATATTTGTCATCTTGATTACAGCAGAGTTTTGTATTCTCACCATCATGGCCTACGACCGCTACGTTGCCATCTGCAAGCCCCTGCACTATGGGAGCCTCCTGGGCAGCAGAGCTTGTGCCACCATGGTAGCAGCTGCCTATGGCAGTGGCTTTCTCCATGGTGTCCTGCACACAGCCAGTACATTTTCCCTGCCCCTCTGCCACGGCAATGCTGTGGACCAGTTCTTCTGTGAAATCCCCCAGATCCTCAAGCTTTCCTGCTCAAATGCCTACATAAGAGAATTTGAGCTACTTGTTTTCAGTTTTTCTTTACTCTTCAGTTCTTTTGTTTTCATTGTGTTATCCTATGTGCAGATTTTCAGGGCAGTGCTGAAGATGCCCTCTGAGCAGGGCAGGCACAAAGCCTTTTCCACGTGCCTCCCTCACCTGGCCGTGGTCTCCCTCTTTGTCAGCACTGTCCTGTTTGCCCACTTGAAGTCCCCCTCCATCTCTTTCCCATCCCTTGACCTTGTGGTGACAGTTCTGTACTCAGTGGTGTCTCCAGCAGTGAACCTCATCATCTACAGCATGAGGAACCAGGAACTCAAGGATGCCTTGAGGAAACTGATGACCTGATAAGACCTGATAATCTTTTAAAAAAAAAAAAGCCCATTGTCTTCTGCATATGACTCATAAAGCATTGCAGGAACAAGGTTATCTTTTGGTCATTTTTCATACTCTGGAGATTGCCATCACAAGCTCAGAGCTGTGGGGTGTACAGGCAGGGGGTTCAGCAATGACTGAGTAGGCCATTGCTCATTGCTCACTTGCTCTTCGGGGGATAGGATTTCCCAGAAGAGCAGGGCCTGATGTATGTGCATGGAAGACATGGAAAGAGAAACCCAATGCTGGTGACAGCAGGCACATCATATGTGTGTGGAGAGATGAACACGAAGGAGCACAAAGGCCATCAGCTATTCCTAGAAGTCTCATGAAGGCCAGCTGGACAGATAGTGTCACCAAACCAAGTAACGTCCCCTGGGAAGCCACCTGAAGGCAGCTCTGGGATGTGCTTCCTTGAACGTCTCTGTGCCCATTCCTCATGCCTTGGGGTATCTCGGAGGAGGGCAGAGCAGGGTGAGGCACCGCAGGGCTGAGGTGCCTCCCAGCCTCTGGCAGTGGCTGCAGGAGCCAAAGGGACACTGCAGGCACTGCAGTGCACTGCATGTGGATGTGCAAGGCAGGGACCTGTGTCTCCCAACAGCCCCATGTGTATGAGGAGCATGGGAGGCCAACTCAGACATAGGCACCTCACAGAGCCCTGACGCTGCCCTGTGTGACTCCAGAAACAACCCCTGTTGTCCCTGTGAGATTTCTGTCATGCCTCTTGCACAGATTCAATGCACATGCTCCTCTCCTCCATGTCACACTACCATGACTTTCTGGACTGGGCTGTCAGAGGTTTGGCTCAGAGATTTCTGGGGACTTGGAAAAGGCAGGCATCAAAAGCATCTTATGGAATGACAGTAAATAAATAATTAAATAAAAGGGCGAGGAGAATTGCAACTGTCACCTCTGCTCCTGCTGACATGATGGGGAAAGTCCTGCCACAGCCATCTTCAGGTATGTGGCATAAAAAATAAAGAAATTGCTGAAGCAGTAGGGAAGGAGAAAGAAGGCAATGTGGTGAACCTGGACTTTATCAAGGCCTTTGCCATGGTCTTCTGGAGTCTCCCTTTAGCCAGACTGGTGATATTTGGACTGAAGAAAGGGATGATGATGTGAGGGGGAGGGTGGCTGGACACTAGTGGTACAAAGTCCTCCTGCCACCCAGATACCAGCAGCACCCCTCAGTGATGGGCACTTGGGTCAACAACATTGACCCTCTTTTTTATCTCCCTTTATGATGACACGGAGTACATTTTCAGCTCAATTGTGGCTAATGCCAAGCTAGGAGGACTCCTTGAGCAACTTCACCTTGCACAGAGCACAATACTATGTGGGCTGCTGCAGGGCAAGATAACTCCATCCCTGTCAGACCCAGTACAAGCAGACACTCGATTGCCATGCCGACTGTGAGATCCCCTCTGCCTACATACCCAGTAGGACCCTTACAGGAAGAAGACCTGGCTATAGGTCGTCATGTTCCTTCTTGGTGGTAAGGAACTGGACAGGCTTGAGAGGTTGCTTGTGGGAATCTCATGAGGCTCCCACCTGCTCTCATGAGACACCACCTGGAGTACTGCGTTCAGCTCTGGGGCTCCCAGTACAAGAATGACTTGAAGCTATTAGAGTGAGTCCAGACAAGGACTAGAAGGATGATCAAGGGGCTGGAGCACCTCTCCTATTAAAACAGGCTGAGGGAGTTGGGGTTGTTCAGCCTGGAGAAGGCTCTGAGGAGACCTTATAGCATCCATCCAGTACTTAAAGTGGGCCAACAGAAAACCTGGGGAGAGACTTTTACTCAGGGTGTGCACTGATAGGACAAGGGGAATGGCTTTAAACTTAAAGAGGGTAGATTTAGAGTGGGTTGTCAGATGAAATTCTTGATTTGGAGGTGAGGCACTGGAACTGGTGCTGTGGGTCCAGAGGTCACCCAGAGGGAGTTTGGATCAGCCCACACCCTTGTGTTTGAAGGAACAGCTGGCAGGAGTGGAGAGGCGTCACGGAAATCATGGCAATACCGGAGTGAGAGCAAGGTGGGGAAGAGAAGTGCCTGTCTGCAGCCTTCAGAGAGGTGTGGGACAGCATAGGAAAGTCTGCAGAGGAGAAGGCAGAGGGCTTTGACAAGAATGGAAGGCTGTAGCAGCACTGACACCTTTGTCCCCTTGGCCATGGCTTATGAGGAGACATGTTATACTTGCAATAAATGACTGAGTCCCAAATAGGATTGCAATTAAAGTTTACAATTTATTAAAGGAATAGAGGCAAGGAAACAGCACTGGGTGTGCCAGGAGTCTCTGATCCACCAAGACACACACCTATTACATCAGGTGGCTGGTTTTTATGCTCCTAGGCTAATACATATTCTACACCACTTTTTGGAAAAGGCAGGGTTATTATAATTAGTTTCCTGGGATCCAAACCACCCCATGTGCGCATGCGTATCGGTCTCCAGTGGTTCCTCTGAGGGGTCGCTCGTATTGAATGCTCATAGTCTTCCTTCCAGGCTTTGTCCTTCGATTGTTCTTCATCTTCCCCCCTTCTTCTTATTTGGTCATATCTTAGCTGGATATCAGAGACCCGTGCTGCGCCACATGCAATAGTTAGCAGTTATTTTGAAACCCCTTTGTTCTCTTATCCCAGATATCAGAGACTTGTCCCATACAAAAGTCAGCAGTTTTTGGAAACTCCTTTGTTCTCTTATCCCCTAGACCCGAGTCTCACGATTTACCCTTCAAACCCTCTATTGACACAAACTTCTAGACTCTATTTCACTTAGACGTGTGGTTATCCAAGGGTATGTAAGACAGAAGGTCACATTCATCATACCATGCAGCCCTAGCATTGTTCCATATTGACACGAGTCAGATGAACATATTTCACATACTCGTGGCATTCGGACAATGTATTCTCCTTTCAACCATGTGAAAATGCTGGATGGTGTCATAATACTGTCCTTGACATGATATTATGGGCATCGTCCCCTACCCCACAGACGCCAGGAAGAGCCCTGAGTGAGACATGGAGGTGCTGGGGGTGCGGGATCTCCCCTCCCAGTGGCTGTGGTCAGGCCTTGGCCTTCTGCTTCAGCAAAACAAACCGAGACTTTTCTCAGCACAGTGTCTTTAACTATCTGTAATCAGGGCCTCTAGTTATCTGCTGTAACAGTTCCCATGCGAGGCTTTCATAGTAACAGACTAGAATGGCCAACAGAGTGTAGAGAATAGAGCAGTCTAATACTATGGAATAGAGTAGCCAGCAGAGGTGAGACAGGTACTTTGATATAATGAAAGCCATCAGAAAGCTGATCCCAGTTAGATGACTGATATGGGGAGGTCAAGAGTAACCTGGCCAGGACAGATGTGAGATTTGGGGGAAGGAAGAGAAAAGAGGAGGAGCTCAGAAGCTTACCTTTGCAGAGGTAAGAGGGTTCATGTAATATTGAGGCTGCTGTAACACTGACTTCAGTCTTGTAGGGCCTATAAACTATTTTCAACAGTAACAATAATCCCTCAACCTAAACATTACACAAACACCCTGACAGGATTCCACTATTGTAATGCAGAAATCAAAGTACCACCTGAAGAAAAACTCAGCCCATAGCCCCTTTCCCTTACATTTACTCTCTTGCTCACCCGAATCACTGCCCCTAACACTAACATTAAATTGCTCTATTTCATCCTAGACTTCTTGACAGATATAAACAAAACCCTTAAGCATAATGTGTGCCCATACCCTAATCACAGACCTGACACCACAAGCAGAACACAAAATGCTCTATCTAAAACTTTGCTTAATCTATAACCCAGAAAGGTCAAATCTAGTCCCTAGGAGACTAGAGAGAGGTCAGCTCTACCTCAGGATCTCCTACCCCAGCAGGAGGAATGTGACTGTGGCAGGGAATGTGAGGTCACTTCTGCCTCTGCAGTGGATAGGGCAGCAGCAGGAACGTGTCACAGAAAGGGAGTGTGAGGTCACTTCTGTCTGAAGCTGACAGGTCACCCTTGCCTTCTCCCTGGGATCTGTACTTTTGTGCGGACATCTGCCAGTGGCCCTGGAAGGCCAGCAGACGGCACCTGGTTGTCATACTGACTGTGGGATCCCCTCTTCCTCCATACCCAGGAGGATCCAGACAGAAAGAAGGCACTAAGATGGGTTGTCCTGTACCTTCTGCTTGAGTCCATGACTGGACAGCAGGAGGCACAAGGCTTGGCTGTGTGTAGCCAAGAAGCTGCAAGGCCAGCAGTAGGCCCATGGCTTGGAAGATGCTGCTGAGGTGACACGTGTCTGGTTGTCTGCCAGGCCGCAAGAGCCTGATGGGTTGGGATGCCTCTTCAGGAGTGGTTTCCACCCTGATGGAGCTTCCTTTGATATTAGCAAAGAAGAGGAGAGAATAAGCTGCCACAGAATGCAATGTGGAAGGTTGGCACTGGCCTCAACGAGGAAGAAATGCTGGGATGAGAGCAAGGTGGTAAACAGAGATGGGTTTCTGCAGACTTAAAGAAAATAGGGCAAAGTGTGGGACAGCATTGGAAAGCTTGCAGAGGAGAAGGCAGAGGGTGCTGGCAAGAATGGAAAGCCCCAACAGCCCTGAATTTTTTTCCCCTTGTCTAGAGCTTATGAGGTGATGAGATGTAGTCATTGCAGTGGGGCCTCCTTCCTTCCTTGCAATCCTTGCAGAGGCTGGAAGGTGTCATTCCAGTGTTCTTCTCATGGCATCACACTGCCCAGAACATCCCACAGATCGCCAGGAAGAGCCCTGAGCCAGACATGGGGTACAAGATCTCCCCTCCAGTAGCTGGTGGCAGGCCTTGAGTCTTCTGCTTCACTAAAAGAAGCCAAGACATTTCTCAGCATAGCGCTTTGTCTGTCTGTAATCATGGCCTCCAATTATCTGTCCTAGCAAGGCCCTGGGGAGGCTTCATTAGTAACAGCCCTCAGTGGAGCCCATTAATACTCCAAGTCACTTCAACTTTTGTGCCTCCTGACTTGACTTGCTCAAGCGGTTACATCACTCTCCTCTCAGTACCTGAGCTTCATAGACTGAGCACCAAAATACACCATGGACCTCATTAAAATGAAGAAACTCCTAACATTTCTACCACAATTTTCTTAAAGACTTCAGGATTTGTTCAGCT
Organism: Netta rufina; assembly: GCF_964035555.1. Classification (NCBI taxonomy): domain Eukaryota; kingdom Metazoa; phylum Chordata; class Aves; order Anseriformes; family Anatidae; genus Netta; species Netta rufina. The sequence continues at coordinate 2,792,468 of NC_140154.1, forward strand.
AATTGCAGAGCTTGCATGATGTAGTTAAAGAAGAAGATTTCAAAAAGCACCTAATAAAAACTTCTTGTTTCAAAGTCTGAATTTTGCTGCATTTCAGTTTTGAGCATTATTCTCCTATTGCTGTTCATCCAGGGTGACTTCTTTGGAGACCTCTATCAGGAGGAAAAGCAGAGTCTGGAGGTCTTACACCTCCACTGCCAGCAGTGGTCTTTGTCCCTGTAACTGCAGCCCAGCCCAGCACATGAAACCCTTTCTAAGACAAGTCAGTTGTACTTTGGGAACAAAATAAATAATAAAATAAAATAAAATAAAATAAAATAAAATAAAATAAAATAAAATAAAATAAAATAAAATAAAATAAAATAAAATAAAATAAAATAAAATAAATAAAATAATAATAAAATTGAAATAACCATTGGAATCTGAGAAATTCAGCTTGAATATTAGTAAACACCTGGACATCCATGGTCTCTCATGGGTCTTCTGTGGAAAACTCTGGAAGAAAAGTAAAGAAAATATTTCTTCAAGTGGCAGTAGTTGTACCTACAAGCTAGGCCTCTTTTGGGAAATTGTCCCCTTCCAGTCACAGAAACATAAACTGAGTAATGTGAAAAGACCTGCCCAGTCAACAGAGTAGGGCAAAGTCATGCTTCCTGTGCTATAGATGCAGAAGGCAAAAAGAATTGCATTGTGCCTCACACTACTCAAGGACGTGTAAACCAGGTCATGCATCTTTACCTTAGTACTGACAAGTCCATCACTAAACCACGCTACCAAGTTCTACAACTACACCTTGGCTCTCCAGTCAATGAACCAGCTAATGGATGGCAATCAGGGAGTCCCGGTTAGCATGATGCTGCCTCAGGTGCGCCACCATGGTAGCCATTGGCACCTGCTGTTCTTCAACCCTCAGCAAACCCACAACAGAAGGATTCTGTGGAAGGCCAAGCAAGGTAGACAACTGTTTAAGATCCTCCATCTCAAAGGCAGGTATGCCAAAGCCCCAGCGGTAGTGCCCTCTTGGAACTTTGAATTTCCCTCTCCTGAAACAGTCTATGCTGAGAATGCACAGGCCAGTCCCAATGGGGTGTTTTTGCCATTCCTTCCCAGTTAGACTCCCTTCAGCCTCCAGACAGTTAACTGCTGGGATCCCCTTGTCACTCCAGAAATACAGGTGGGTTCTACCTCTTTAAGTCTTGATGGCATTAGGGTACACTGTGCACCGGTGTCCAGTAGAGCCTGACACATTTGTGGGTGTGATGTGCCAGGCCATTAAACATACACAGTCCAGTAAACTCGATTGTTCAGAAACACCAGGAGAAGCATCCCAAGGGGTGGTGCTGCTGGTGAGGACACGTTTGTGCCAGCAGCATGAGTGGGCAGCAGCTGTGTGCAGGCAAGGGGAGGCCAGGAAGCGCATACCAAGAGCGCTCCTGCCAGCAGAGACAAGGCCAGGCCGAGGCCAAGGGGAGAGGCAGGCCCAGGGCAGGGGACTTCAAGGGCCATGCTGAGCTCCCTGCCCCAGCAGCAGCCACACTGGCCCTCAGCAGATGTGCTGGATGGCACGCACGGGGAGGTGCTGGCATGCATCAGAGAGCAGTAAGGAGGGCGCTGGAGAGGGCCGGGGCGAGGTGGGTGGCAGAGCCCCATGCAGGGGCTGGCTGGGGGTCCCCTCTGCTGCAGCCACCTCACGAAGTATGGCAGGAGGAGGGCAGGCAGGGCTCATGGCCACGGGGCAGATCCTGGCTCTGGACGCTCTGTGAGCACCTTGCAGCTCCTGACAGGCTGCAGTGAGGTGCCCCTCAGCCTTCCCTCCTGTGCTCCCAGGGCACATGGCTGCCTCCTGCCCAGCTCACTGCCCTCCAAGAACATCTGACAGTGCTGCTTCCCAAGCTGGGCCTTGCCCAGCGTTAGTCCCCTGCAGGGGCAGAAAATGGCCCTTGTCTTCATGGCTTTTCATGGTGTTCCTTTTGGTACATGCTCTTCTCATCCTTTATCTCTTTTACTGAATAAAGAGGCCTAGGAGAACTTTTTGGTACAGAGTACTACAGAAAAAAACATCGAGTCCCTCAGCCACATCTCTGCTTTTCCCCCACATTGCAGCTGGTTTCTTCATTCTACAACCTCTGCTGTACCTGAAGAGAAATTATGAGAAACAAGACTCACAGAAAATGACTACCTGCAGGTTATTTTATTTGGTTAATTACAAAGCTTACCAGCACCTGTAAATGAGGTCTTTGGGTTAAAAAACAAGAAAGACAACAACAACAAAAGGTTGAAGAAATGAGATGGAGAAAAATATTTTTATTGGACTAGTATTGCAAAGAATGAAAAGCAATTTTGAAATACATGAACAAAGCTGTTTCTGCCTTGTCCAGGTTTATGTGAGGAAGATGTGCAGGCACCTCACTGATGGGGAAATACTGTAGATTAGAATAACATCCTCAGTGCCTCCTTTAGCTCCTTGTTCCTCGTGCTGTAGGTGAGGGTTTCGCTGCTGGAGGCAACACCGAGTATAGAAGTGAAACCGCCAGGCCCAGGGATAGGGAGGTGGTGGAGGGAGGCTTCAGGTAGGCAACCGTGGCAGTGATGCTATGCAGGGAGACCACGGCCAGGTGAGGGAGGCATGTGGAAAAGGCTTTGTGCTGGCCCTGCTCAGAGGGCATCCTCAGCACAGCCCTGACAACCTGCACATAGGACAGAGCACAATGAAAACAAAACATCCAAATGCTAAAAAGACACTGAACGCAAGTACCCCAACTTCCCTGAGGTAGGGATCTGAGCTGGAGGGCTTGAGTTGAGCTTTGAGGAGAGCCTGAGGAGAGCTTTGACTCAAAACAGAGCACTTTGACATGAAACAGCACATCTTTACACTTGCTGAGCACTCTTCTCAGCACTCTTCTCATCCTAATCCAAAACATAGCACCCTTCCTGCACCTGGGGCGCAATAACCCCAAGCAGAGCTACAGGCTGGGAGAGGAATGGTTGGAGAGCTGCCAGGCAGAGAAGGACCTGGGAGTGATGGTGGATAGTCGGCTGAATATGAGCCAGAGGTGTGCTCAGGTGGCCAAGAAGGCCAACGGCATCCTGGCTTGTATCAGAAACAGTGTGACCAGCAGGGCTAGGGAGGTGATCGTCCCCCTGTACTCAGCTCTGGTGAGGCCGCACCTCGAGTACTGTGTTCAGTTTTGGGCCCCTCGCTACAAGAAGGACATCGAGGTGCTTGAGCGGGTGCAGAGAAGGGCGACGAAGCTGGTGAGGGGCCTGGAGAACAAGTCCTACGAGGAGCGGCTGAGGGAGCTGGGCTTGTTCAGCCTGGAGAAGAGGAGGCTCAGGGGCGACCTTATCGCTCTCTATAGGTACCTCAAAGGAGGCTGTAGCGAGGTGGGGGTTGGCCTGTTCTCCCACGTGCCTGGTGACAGGACGAGGAGGAATGGGCTTAAGTTGCGCCAGGGGAGTTTTAGGTTAGATGTTAGGAAGAACTTCTTTACCGAAAGGGTTGTTAGGCATTGGAACAGGCTGCCCAGGGAAGTGGTGGAGTCACCATCCCTGGAAGTCTTCAAAAGACGTTTAGATGTAGAGCTTAGGGATATGGTTTAGTGGGGACTGCTAGGGTTAGGTCAGAGGTTGGACTCGATGATCTTGAGGTCTCTACCAACCTAGAAATTCTGTGATTCTGTGATTCCACCTACTAGGAGGAAAATGAACTCTGTCTTAACTGAAACCAGGACAAGGGTGCACTCTATTCCATCATCCAGGCCACTGACAAATAACTTGAACAGGACTGGACTCAGTGTAGGTCCCTGGGAGACACTGCTGGCTACAGGCCTTCAACTAGACTCTGTTCCACTAAGCACGACCCTCTGAACTCTGCCATCCAGCCAGCTCACATCCCACCTCACCGACCACTCCTCCATCTCACACTTCCTGAGCTAGCCTGTGAGGATGTTATGGGAGACAGTGCTGAAAGCCTTGCTGAAGTCAAAGTAGACAACATCTGCTGCTCTCCCCTCACCCACTCAGCTAGTCATTCCATCATAGAAGCCTGTCAAGTTGGTGAAGCATGGTTTCCCTTGGTGAACCTATGCTGACTACTCCTGATCACCTTCTTCTCTTCCACATGCTGGAGATGACCTCCAGGATGAGCTGTTCCATTGCCTTTCCAGGGATGGAGGTGAGGCTGACCAGCCTGTAGTTGCCTGGGTACTCCTTCTTGCCCTTGTTGAAGACCAGTATGACATGAGCTTTCTTCCAGTCTTCAGGCAGCTCTCCTGTTTTCCATGACCTTTCAAAAATGATTGGCCAGCAGTAACATCTGCCAGCTCCCTCAGAACTCATGGATGTATCCCATCGGGGTCCATGGATCTGTGGCTGTCAGGTTTGCCTAAGAGATCTCTGACCTGATCCTCTTCAACCAAGGGAAAGTCCTCGTTTCTCCAGATTTCCTCCCTTGTCCTGAAGGTCAGAGATTCTGGAGGGCTGCTCTTAGCAGTGAAGACTGAAGCAAAGAAGGCATTCAGTAATTCTGCCTTCTCTGCATCCTTTGTCACCAGGTCACCCACCTCGTTAAGCAGTTGGCCCACATTTTCCTTCCTCTTCCTTCTGCTATTGATATATTTGAAAAAGACCTTTTCTCAGGCAATGTCCCTATATTCTTCCCAAGTGGCTCGTCCCTTTTTTCCACATTATGTATACATCCTTCTTCCATTTAAGTCACTCCAGGATCTCCTTGATCATTCAAGCAGGTCTCCTGCCCTCTTTGACATTTTGCTCACAGGAATACATAGTTTTTGAGCTTGCAGGACTTGGGGGTCAGTGCGCTATCACTGCTGGTGCACCATTGTGGCAGCCATCAGCACCTGCTCTTCAGCTCTTAGCAACCCCACAACAGAAGGGTCCTGTGTGAGACCAGGCAAGGTAGACAACTATTTGATGTTCTCTATATTCATGGCAGTTATGCCAACAGAACTATGGTACTCTTTTGTTTAGTTGTTTGCCCTTGGAAAAAGCCAGAAACGCAGTCTGGAGGCATATCATTAGGGTTACCCAATGATGTTCACATTACTCAAGAGCTATCATGACCAGCCCGAAAGAAAGAAGGGGAAGGTGCCATGCCTTGTTCCCTCCACCAAGTGGATTCATGAGCGTCGTACCAGTAACACCTCAAATAATATTTATTGGTGCAGATTTAGGGAAAGCATCACAAACCCATATTTGCTTTCCTAGTGGTAACTTAGTAGTTTCTTGCAATATGTAGTTGCTTTACAGGGAAGGGTTGTACTGGGTCTGGCTGGAATGTTAACTTTCCCGGCAGCAGCCCATACAGTGCTGTGCTCTGCACTTGTAGCTGGAACAGCAGTGTTATCACACCAGTGTTGTGTCTACTGCTGAGCAGTGCTGGCACAGCATCAGGCCTCTCTCTAACCCTCCTAGGGGATGGGCAAAAAAGTGAGGAGAGAAACATCACCAGGGCAGCCGACCTCAACCAACCAAAGGGATATTCCATACCATGTGATGTCAGACTCAGCAATAAAAGGTGGAAACAGGAAGAAGAGGGGAGGGGTGGGCTCTCATTGTGAAAATGTCAGTCCTCCTCCTGAACACCGGCTACATGCGTTGTGGCCCTGCTTCAAGGACGTGGTCAAGCACCGCTCATTTGTGGGAAGTAGAGAGTAATTTCTTTCCTCTGCACTTCCACATAGACTTCATCTGTTTTATTTGTTTGTCTTCCTCCCTTTTCCTTTCCCTTTTTATTTCCCTTTAGTTAAATTGTTTAGTTCATCATAATCTTTCTTTAATTATTATTTCCCTTTAATTAAATTATCCTTATCTCAACCCGTGAGTTGTTCTTTGCTTTACTTCTCCCCCTCCTCATCTAAAGAGGGGGAGAAGTAAAGCTTCCTCCTCAGCTCCCAGATCCCCTCCCTCTGCCCGATGGCTACAGGGCAGGGGGTCCACCCCCATTTGAGGAGTCTCACCTCGGTACCTCCCCTTGAGGCCCTGCAGGGAGTTACTCCACTAGTCTATCTCTCGCTCACACTCCCTGATGGCAGATTTAAAAAAAGAAACAAAAAACAAACAAACAAAAAAACATCACAGCTGCTGCTGTGCCTGCTCTCTTCCTACTTTCTTGTGCTTTGCCCCTCCCCTTTACCACTTGATTGGGTTTGGGTGCTGGGCGGGGCCAAAAGGTATATGAGCCCCAGGCATGGCATTAGAGAGCTCATTCTGCCTGGGCTGCTCCTTAGAGTAAGTGCTTTGTTTTTCCTTCAGTCAGTTGCAGGGTTGTTTAGGTAGGCTGGAGTCTATGGATTTCTGGATTTTAAGTGCTTGGAATTCACTTAATAGAGGAATATTAAGTAGAGGCTGCTGGCTCACTGTTTTTTTGGGGTGGGGGGATACTCTTCTGTTTTTGATCTATATGTTAATCTCTAGATGTATACACCCACATGTGTAACTCTCCAGAGGACTAAAACCAGCTTGATTGCATGGTACAAGAGGCTCAACCATGTAGGTGCAGTATTACCAAGAGACTGAGCAGGATCACCTTTTTCATCTGCAAAGGGTAATTCTGTGGCTACCTCTGTTGGAGCTGCTGTGCATTCATGGCCTTTTGGCATTTGTTGACTTTAGGGTGTTTATTTATTTATTTTTTCTTCTAGCTCTGGTCTCTGTGTTTGAGTTTTCTGTAAGGAGCTATACTGTTTGCATGTACATCGTGGATATGACCTTCTCTCTTTGTTCCTTGTAGCTCAGGGCATAGGCACGGAAACGTGAATGAGGCATGATGGTGAGTGGATGTCAGTGGGGGCTCTGAGTTTTTTGGTGGACTGTGTTAGTCTGCTTCTAGAAACACCCCAGTTCTCTTGTCTGCACTCTGCATTCTGTTGTGCTAAGTCATATAATTAAGTAAAGAAACCACAGCTACTACTCCCCCTCTTTCTGTTTTTTTTTTTTTTTTGTATTTTCCTAGGTGATTGGCTTCAGGTTCCAGGTGGGACCTAATGGTAACTGAGTTGCAGGTATGCCATCAGAGAGCTCCTTCTGCCTGGGCTGCTCTTTGGGGTAAGTGCTTTGTTTTTCCTTCAGTCAGTTGCAGGGTTCTTTAGGTGGGTCAGAGTCTATGGACTGATGCATTTTCAAGTAGAAAAGGGTACGCATGTCTTTTTTAGGTGGCAACTGGCAGGATCTGTCACAGTAAAGCAATCTAGTAGTAGGTGCTTCTATTGCATGCAGCTCTTCCTCAGGTGAGTAATTGTTATAGCAGTGTTACAGATAGTATGGTGATGTTACTTTGTGTGTTTGCTTTGTGGTTCTGGGTCCCTTATGATTTTGGCAGAATTACGGGGCTTTCTGTGAGTCTTTGCCTATATGTCAAATCTTACCAAAGCCACAACGTTGGTGGAAAAGTGATGGAGCATGGTTTAGGAGAAATGTATCATGGAGGCTCCCTGTGTGAGCATGTATATGAAAAAGGCAGCAGTGGGCATGTAAGGGGTAGTCTGTTTCAGGTCTAGGGACAGTTTGTTATATTTTTGGATCTTTTGCTTGTGGGTTTGCTTGTGGGTTGAGTCTTTAGATCTTGCAGCCTTTTAGGCTTTAAGTGCTTGGAATTCACATATTTGATGTTCTTTTATGAGGGGTTGTCAGGTACATTGTTTTTGGGAAACCGTGGGGTACAGTTTCTTGACCGCATAAGTGCAGTAGTGCCTAGAGAGTGAGCAGGGTCACCTTCTTAATCTCTAAAGAATAAGTCTGTTCGGGCATGTTGCGGCGTGGCGCCGCCCGGGCACGTTTCTCAGGTGGAGCTGTTGAGCAGGTGAGGTAAAGGAGCTGGGAACAGAGAGGTATTGCACAACTGTATGTTCCATCAGTAGTAGTCAGTGTTGTGGAGTAGGTGGGTATTAGGGCTGGCATGCTAGTGAATGCTGGTTCTCTGTGTTTACAGATGGGGATGAGCCTGTTGAAACTAATTCCAGTTGAGAAAGTTTCAGTTACTAGCTTGGTGATATTGTAAATCCATTATTAAAACCTGCAGAAAAAGCAAAGGGGATTTTTGCTTCTAGATTCACCAGAGATATCTTGTCTGCTCTCTGCATGCTTTTGAGATAAAGTTGATTTTAAAAATGAAAGAAAAAAACCCAGCTGCTTTTCTTGCTCTCTTCCTACTTTGTTGTGCTTTGCCCCTCCCCTTTCCCAGGTGATTTGGTTTGGGTGCTGGGCAGGGCCAAAAGGTATATGAGCCCCAGGCATGGCATCAGAGAGCTTCCTCTGCCTGGGCTGCTCTTTGGGGTCAGTGCTTTGTTTTTCCTTCAGTCAGTTGCAGGGTTCTTTAGGCAGGCTGGAGTCTATGAATTTCTGGATTTCTAAGTGGTTGGAATTCTAGATTTCTAAGTGCTTGAAATAGAGGGATATTTAGTAGAGGCTGCTGGCTCACTTTTTTTTTGGGATGGTGGCATATGCTCCTGTTTTTGAGCTATATTTTAATCTCTAGAGGTATAAAACCACTTGTTTTAGTCCTCTGGAGAGTTACACCCGCTTGATTACATGCTACATATGGCTTGACAGTGTAGATGCAGCATTACCAAGAGACTGAGCACGGTTGTATCAGTCACCTTTTTCATCCGCAAAGGGTAAGTCTGTGATTACCCCTGCCAGGGCTGCTGTGTGTGCATGTCTTTTTGGCATGTGTGTGTGCATGTCTTTTTGGTGTGTTGTGTGGCCCGGGCAGAGTTTGCAGTGGCGCTGTGAGCGAAGAATCTCAGTTAGAGCTGGTGAGCAGCTTAAGTAACAGAGCTGGGAAGAGAGGTATTGCAGCAGGTACGCTGTGGCTATGAGGTGTCTCAGAGTGTGCTTTTCTCTTGTCTTTGCAGGTGCTTTGTGCAGTCGTGGACAGGGAAGGGAAATCTTCATGTTACGAAGCTCTGAGGGAAGGTGAGTGTTGTCAGCCTGGTCATCCCTTATCCGAAGCAAAGGAAAGATTGTTTGCTGTTTGAGTGCTTTGGTGTATAATCTGTTCTGCACCTAGATGTTTCTTTCTACGTAAAAAAGTTTGAGCTATTTCCAGTTAAGCAAGTTCCATTTACTTGCTGGGGGCAGTATTGTCCTTTTAATATTCAAAGTTGCACCAAAAGCATGGGGATTGTTCCTTCTAGAAACACCCCAGTTCTCTTGTCTGCAGTCTGCATGCTGTTGAGCTAAAGCAGATTTCAAAAAAAAAAAAAAAGAAAAACACACAAACAACAACAAAAAAACACCATTGGGTGACTTCTTGTGAACGCAGCGATCATTTAATCCCTTTGTTTTCCCAGTTGGTGTGGATGATACTGGCTGCACTGTTGGAGTTTGGATTTGGAGAGGAACACATGAGCACAATCGTATGTAACATCAGAAGTAGTCAGCATTGTGGAGAAGGTGGGCATCATGGCTGGAGTGCTAGTGAATGCTGGTAGTCTGTTTTTGCAGCTGATGATGAGCCTGGCACTTGACTAAGATGACAATCGGTGCCTGTGCGTTTCTTGAGGCGGAGGAACTTTACCATCCAGCAACCTGAGAGCTAAGTTGGGGGGCACCTGGTATTTGCATATCTGGGGTGGCTAATGGGAGCTGGGAGTCAGAGCAGCATGGAGCCAGCTGGCTGAATAGACTTGGTGCCACTGTGAGGGTAGTTCAGGCTGGGTCATGTTCAGGCTGCTTGTGGCTGGGTCACCAGGCTAATAGAAGAAGCGGGATTATTTTGTAGCTTGAGTGCGTGTGCCAGGCATGACAGTTTCCTTCTGTTCGTCTGTCCTGTAGTGTTGCTTCTGCAATGTCTGTTCTGTGCTTCTTGGGTCTTGATATCCTCCTAGCTTTTTACACTGGACTGACTAGACATGCGACTTGATAGTGGTGCTGAAGGGCCTCAATGCTTGTTTTGTCATCATGACTCTGATCTGAGCACTTCTTGTCTTGCAGTCACTGCTTGAAGTACAGATCTGTTTCAGGTCTTGTGCATCGTATTCAGTTTGAGATCACATCTATTTCCATCCTCACTCTTGAAGAAGTCAACTGGGCTGCATCAGGAGCTCTTGCTTTGGAATTGATTTCCTAAGCGTCTTCTTCAGGGGTTTTCACTCCCCATCCTTCTGGTCTCTTGTCTTGAAGGCAGGCTTTTTAGGCCTCCATCATCCCAGTTCTGGCAGTTGCTTCCAGTCGCATGTTGTGACATTTGAGTCTCTGCTAGGGTCTGCTGCAGAGCACCTGTTCTGACTTGCTGTTGCCATAGGGCTTCCCTTGGGGGGGTTGCTTTTTCTTGTGCCTTGTGTTGTGTGTTTTGTTTGTAGTGTTTGTGGCGTGCCTGTGTGTATGTGTTTGGTCTGGAACTGTCCTGCCTGGCAGTTAGTGATGATAGCTAATGTCCATGGGTGTACTAATACATTGTCCGGACTGTTTTGGCAAAGACATCCGGTCTGCCTCTGGGCATGTACTGAAGGGCAGCTGGCACAGTCATCTCTGTGGTGTTTGGCAGATTTGGGGGGGAGGACAGTAGTGCTGCTTGCGAGCAGCTGCTTGCATAGCGCTTGAACGGTGTGCTTGAGGAGGTCTGTCAAATCTTGAAAGCTTACAGATACGGGGTTTTGAAATTCTTATTCTTATTTCTTTCCTGTCCCCAGTAGAGTGTAAAGCTTTGGAGGAACCTGTCACAGGAAAGAGCTCCTTCTGGAACTGTCCAGCACTTGGTAGGCAACTCAGTGACTGGCTTGATCCCCTTTCCAGGTGCTGAGGCAAGGGGGCTGCTGTTTTGAAATGATAATATTGTAAATGGGGTTCCTTTGTGTTGTTGAGGGATGGGTGCTAATGCTGGCAGCTGAATGATTATCTTGTGACTGTGTTTTCCTTTGTTCAGGCTGAAACTCAGTGTGTAGTCCAGGACGTCATGACCCGAGGTGCCTCTGGAGTGAGTGGTGTGTGATGAGCAGAGGTAGCTGTTATTTTTGGGGTGCGGTTGTCACTGCAGTTATTTTCTTACATCCAATCGAGTAAAATTCCAGTTTCTCTTTTAGAGGTGCTATAAGTGGGTAAAGAGAACAGATGGAAGCATGTGCCATGTAGGGCAGGCAAGCGGCAGAGGTACAGGAGGGGATGAGAGTAACTGTCTCGAGGGCGCTGTGGCTTTTGCTGCTGCGATTGCTTTCTCTCCTGTTTCTGAGGTGCCACAGACAAGGTGGGCTGAGATAGCCTTTAGAGTAGGAGGAAAGCAGGTCACTGGAATGCTGCGTGGTTCCTGAGAAAGGTGTTGTGTAGGAAAAAGGTTGTCTGGTGTGGCAGTTCCTGATGTCGGTCGTCTTTGGTAGGCAAAGAGGTGCCCGAAGCCCTGTCCTGTGTAGCCTGAGCACGCCTCGCTGAGGATGAAGCCTGCTTTCCAGCAGTTTGCAAAACTGTGTTGAGGCTGAAATGCTGCATCTGTGTTTGTGTTGGGGTTGCACCTTGGTGAGTGTAGGGATGGGTTTTAAGCTGGTGCAGTGGAGGGCCTGGCCCCAGTGTCCTGTAGCGTGTTTTGACCCATCAGCATAGCCTTTGGTTTTCAGATAGCCTACTGAAGTGATTTTTCCTGTGAATGGAATGGAATTGATTTTGTTGGTGTATAATCTGTTCTGCTCCTAGAGTTTTCTTTAAATGTAAATAAAAGTTTGAGCTAATTCCAGCTGAAAAAGCTTCAGTTACTTGCTTGGTGGTATTGTCCTTTTAATATTAAAAGCTGTAGCAAAAGCATGGGGATTGTTGCTTCTAGAAACACCCCAGTTGTCTTGTCTGCAGTCTGCATGCTGTTGAGCTAAGCCTTATAAATAAGTAAATAAACCACAGCTGCTGCTCATCCTCTTTCTACTTTCTTGTGCTTTGCCCCTCCCCTTTCCCAGGTGATTCCTTCAGTCAGTTGCAGGGTTCTTTAGGCAGGCTGGAGTCTATGGATTTCTGGATTTCTAAGTGCTTGGAATTCACTTAATAGAGGGATATTTAGTAGAGGCTGCTGGCTCACTGTTTTTTGGGATGGTGGCATATGCTCCTGTGTTTGAGCTATTTTTCAATCTCTAGATGAATCAACCCACTTGTGTAACTCTCCAAAAGACTAAAACCAGCTTGATTACATGCTACAAGGGGCTTGACCACATTGGTACAGTATTACCAAGAGACTGAGCAGGGTCACCTACTTCATCTGCAAAGTGTAAGTTTGTGATTACCCCTGTTGGAGCTGCTATGCATTCATGGCCATTTGGCATTTGTGGACTTCAGGGTGGTTTTTTTATTTGTCTCGCTCTGGTCTCTGTGTTTGAGTTCTTATCAAGGAGCTGTACTGTTTGTGTGTCCATCGTAGATGTGACCTTCTCTCTCTATTTTTTGTAGCCCAGGGCATAGGCATGGAAACTTGAACGAAGCATGAGAGTGAGTGGACAGCAGTGGGGTCCCCGAGTTGTTCGGAGGACTGTGTTAGTCTGCTTCACCTGTCGGGCCAGCTTTGCAAGCGCCTTGCGACAGCAGCGTACGTCTCCTGCCACATTTCTGAGACCTGCCAGACATTAGCAGTTCCAGTTCCTGAAATGCTGGAGCTGCTTGGGGTGCAAGAGGAGCAGGGAGCATGATGCATCTCCTTGAGATGTTAGGTGAGCGAAGCGGTCGTACTGGGTTGGGGTACGTGGCTCTGGGGCTTCTTGGCTGTTGCAGTAGGGGAGGAAGGAAGAGGAGTGGGTATAGACTGTTTTGTGGATTGTCACGTTTGTTCTTTCTCCTTGGTCTAAGCCCTATGACTTTGGCTCGGCACACTGAATGGAAGTGCTAAGCCTGGATCGGGAAGGTGAGTGGAGAAAAGGTGGAAAACAGGTATTGTTTTTGGTGTTGTAATCTATTGGTGCGCCTCTGGGTGACTCCTCTTTTGCAGGGACGAAGAAGGTACTGGGAACATCCTAGCTGGCCTTTGTGGTCCATGTTGATGGTGGATTCTGAGCCCTGAGAATTAAGTCCGGGGGCAAATATTGTATGTTGGGGAGTGGTTGGCAGAGGGAGGCGGGGAGTTTTCTAGAGGGTATCTGTCTGGTTTCAGAAGCGGAGCAGGTCAGTTGACTATGACTGTTTCTGAGGAGGTTGTTTTACTGGAAGAAATTTGGCTGGTGTGCTGGTGCCTGATGGCACTTTATTTCTGCAGGTGAAGAAGAGCCTGGTGCCTGAGGCAATGTCCTGGCTAGCGTTTGTGTTCCTTGGTGAAGATGGAACCTGCCTCCCAGCATTCCCAAGCTAAGTTGGGGGGCAAGTGCTATGTTTGAGTTGGGGTTGTGAATGCACCCATAGGGCGAGGGTCTGTGCTTCTAAGTCATTGCTTTGGATGGGGCCTTTCAGGATCGATCAGGTCAGGCAGAGAGATTATGTGTGGGGAGTTCTGTCACGTACAGCGTGAACACATGCCAGGCAGGGCAGTCCCAGTTTGTCATCTGTGTTCTGTGTTGTCTGTGCTGTACTGTGCTGTTGCTCTTGGTGCTTGGCAGGCCCTGGGGAAGCCATCCTGAGGGTACTGAACACTTGACATCATCAGAATAATGCTGATGTTCAATTGGGAGCTGAGCACCTCTCATCTTGCAGTGGGAGCTTAAAGGAATCACTTCTGTGTGTGTAATACTTTTTTGTATCAAACGTTTCTTGATATGATCAACATATGTTACATGCTCCTCAGGTCTTGATATCCGCATTTCCTTCTTCCACTGGACAGATTAGACGGGCAACTTGGTAGCCACACCAAAGTTCCTAAATGCTTGTTTCATCATCGTAGGGCTGATGCGAGCACTTGTCTTGCAGTTGCTGCTTGAAGTGCAGATCTGTTTCAGGTCTTGTGCATCGTATTCAGTTTGAGATCACATCTATTTCCATCCTCACTCTTGAAGAAGTCAACTGGGCTGCATCAGGAGCTCTTGCTTTGGAATTGATTTCCTAAGCGTCTTCTTCAGGGGTTTTCACTCCCCATCCTTCTGGTCTCTTGTCTTGAAGGCAGGCTTTTTAGGCCTCCATCATCCCAGTTCTGGTAGTTGCTTCCAGTCTCCTGTCATGATATTTGAGTCTCTGCTAGGGTCTGCTACAGAGCACCTGTTCTGACTTGCTGTTGCCGTAGGGCTTCCCTCTGGGGGTCACTTTTTCTTGTGCCTTGTGTTGTGTGTTTTGTTTGTAGTGTTTTTGGCGTGCCTGTGTGTATGTGTTTGGTCTGGAACTGTCCTGCCTGGCAGTTAGTGATTAACGTGGTAGTGCATGGGTGTACTAATACATTGTCCGGACTGTTCTGGCAAAGACATCCGGTCTGACTCTGGGCTACTGAAGGGCAGCTGACACAATATATCTGTTTGCGAGTAACTGCTCGCGTACCTCTCTTCGTTTAGTAAACTGTAAACTGTAATTGCAATCGAATTTGGGACCCAGTCGTGTATGACAACTGGGGGATCGTCCGGGAGGGCTTTGGTTCCTGAATTCTTATTTGATCTAGGAGAGGCGCCCCACCGTGTGGTGGCTGCTGTTCAAGTCGGGTCAGGACTAATGGCATCTTGAACCTGAATAAAGGTAAGCAAAGGTTTTGATTTTTCTTCAGCTCCCTTGCTGGTTGCAGCACTCTATTTTACCCGTAATTCTGCGTGTGAAGATCCAAATGAAGACAACACAGTCGTAAGTGTTTAAAGCATATACTGTTCTGTTGGGTGGGATTTGGTTGCCTGTGTAAGAGTGTGACTGAGATGGAATTTAGTTCCGAAGCGATTGTGGAGGTCTTCTAACCGCGGTTCCAATCTCCCGCGAGGGACTTGGCCGGTGAAGGACCGAAGCAATTCCTATAGGATTTGTGGGTGCGTGATAGATCTTAAACCCTCTGTAAGACACTCTTACTAATGTAACCAAGGGCTGTGGGAATTGCCACAGTAAAATTTCTAGATGGGTCAGACAAAATCGAAGACCAGGGACCAGAAGAAAGGGAGCAAATTACCAGACATACCACCAGAAAGTCCATTAGGAATAACGGTTAGAAATTGGAACGATAGAGGCCCCAGAAAAGGAAAAAGTAAATAAAAACCAGTCCAGTATTGTGTGATAGAATGGCCAAAGGAGCCTTTAAGATCACGTCTTTCGGTCTGTTTTTCGATCCTTTGAAGACTGGATTTGTCACGCCTGAAATACACATGTTAATTCGAAGGAACCTTTTTGCCTGGAAGAAAGTGATTATGCAGGATTATGGATCAGGAGGACTTCAGGTCCTTTTCCAGCCTCAATATTTACACTAAAAGCAGATAAGAAATTTGAAGAAGAAGAACAGGAAAAAGAAAAAGATAATAAACGGGAGCCGTTGGATAACCTACCATCTCCATATCCTAACAATCCACCTCCGGTGGCTGTGGTATCTCTAGCAGTACCACCTTTGCCCCTGCTTCCGCCACCATCAGCACCAGAATGAGACCGACCTCCGTCTGCATGCATGAGAAGTAGGACTGCCATATCTGAGAGAGCTTCTCTATATCCCTTAAGGGAGGTAACTGGTGTATAACTGGGTTGGAGTTTTAACAGTTAGGGTTTTAAGGGTTTCAGGGTTATCGTGTTAGGGTTTTAGAGTTTTTTGGGTTGTAGTGTTGATAGGCTTTTTAGTGTTAGTGTCCTAGGGTTTTATTTTTGGTCAGTTATTCAGGGTTTTAAGATCCTTTTTTTTTTTTTTTTTATTTTTTCAGGTTAGGTTCTCCAGGGTTAGGGTTTTGAGTGTCCTAATTTTTTGGGTTAGGGTTTTGAGCATCCTACTGATTTGGGTTGGCTTTGGGTTTTGAGCGTCTTAATTTTGGGGTTAGGGCTTCAAGCGTTCTAACTTTGTTGTTTAGGGCTTTGAGAATCCTAATGTTTTGGGTTTGGGTTTTGAGCGTCTTAAGTGTTTGCGTTAGGGCTTTTAGGTTAGGGCTTTTAGACATAGGACTTCAGGGGTTTAGTGTGGTAAATAGTTTGGGTTATGCCTGTAGGGGTTTCGAGGATTTTTAGTGTTAGGGCTTGAGGCTTTTTTGAAAGGCCGGTAAGTGCTTGGGTTACAGTGAGTGCTGGTAAAATGTATTTCTCGAACACTCGGCCTGTGATTGGTCAGGCCAGCTGCCTGGGGAATGCTGGTAGGCGTAGTTTTCCGGCACTGGGTATCCGGGAGGCCATGTTGGGTGCCCAGAGCATACTGGGAAATGTAGTTCTCGGGAACTGGGGTTAGGGTTGGGGTCAGATCCGGGTTGGGGTCAGGGGTGCAGGGCTCTGTGCAGCAGTTATTTTTCATTCTAAATCAGGGGAGTCGGTCAGGATGGCCTCATCCTTTAGCATCCTACTATCAGTTAACCATTTTTCAGCCTTCTGCTGGAGTACTCCCCTAACATTATGTGGAGTATATATCTTCAGAGGTGCCCTACAAGTGACTTTTCTAGCTTCCTCAATCAGTAAGGCAGTAGCTGCAATTGCCTGGAAGCACACTGGCCACCCCCTCCTCACAGGATCTAATAGTTTGGAACAATATCCCACAGGTTTCTTGATTCCTGCCCATTCTTGACTTAGCTGTAATTGACACTAACATATGCAGTTTGGTTAGAAACATTTACAAATAAATAAAAGGGTCTTTGTAAATCTGGGAGGCTCAGCACTGGAGCTTCTATTAACGTTTTCTTGATCAACCTCAACTTTTCCTCATCTTCCTCGTTCCGCTTAATTTTTTCTCCAGTCAATTTTTCATATAAAAACTTTGCCTTTTCACTAAACCCTTCAATCCAGGGTCTACAATATCCCAAGAGCCCGAGCAGTTGCCTCACTTCCTTCTTCGTTTTGGGTGGTGATAGGACTAAAATCCCAGATACCCTGTCAGCATCCGATTTTTTCTTTCCTTGGCTAAGCCCATGTCCTAAGTACCTTACTTCTTTTTCCACGAATTGTAATTTAGATTTTGAGACCTTCAACCCTTTTTCCCTAAGAAATTAAGTAATTCGATAGTGGTTCTCCGTGTCTCTTTTTCAGTCTCCCCAGCTATTAATAGGTCATCCACATATTGCAACAATTTCACTTCCCCCTTTACCTCAAAAAGTTGTAATAATTTTTCTAAGGTTTGGCCAAATAAATTTGGGGATTCAGTAAATCCCTGAGGAAGTACCGTCCATCTAAGCTGTTGTCGACTTTCCTGTTTTTTCCCATTCAAAGGCGAAGTAATTCCAAGACCCTTCACTTAATGGGCAGGCCCAGAAAGCATCCTTCAAATCTATTACACTATGCCATTTATGCAGAGGTGTTAGGTGGTTTAATAAAGTGTATGGGTTAGCTGCCACTGGAAATTTGGTTATGGTTCGCTGATTCACAGCCCTAAGATCCTGAACCAACCTGTATGATCCATCAGCCTTTTTTACTGGCAAAATGGGGGCATTATGTGGGGACATACATGGTTCCAGCATCCCCTTTTGGAGCAACCTGTCTATAACTGGTGTTATAAATGGCTAAATCCCAAAATAGGGTAATAATCAACGTTTACAATTTATTAAAGGAATAGAGGTAAGCAAACAGCGCTGGGTGTGCCAGGAGTCTCCGCTCCACCTAGACGCACACCCGTCACATCAAGATGATGATTTATTTTTGCTCCTAGACTAATACATATTCATTACTACTTCTAATTATAATAACCCTGCTTTTTTTAGTTCCAGAATCTGAACCCCCCTACTGGAGCATGCATATTAGTCTCTGGTGGTCCTTCTGGGGGTCTCTGGGGGTCTCCCATGCTGAAGGCTCATAGTCTTCCTCTCAGGCTTTTTTTCTTGTCCTTCTTCTTTGTACTTCTTGGGTGCATGTCAAAAGCTTGCACAGCGTTCCCTGCAAGCTTTGTCTTGTAGCTGTCCTTTAGCTTTTCCCTTCTCCTTCATCTCCTGGCCAGGTATCAGGGACTTGCATAGTGTCCCATGCAAAAGTCATAATGGTTAGCAGTTGTTCTGAAATCCCCGGATATCAGAGACTTCAAGGAAAAAACTTACGAATACATTTTCCTTCAAGCTCTCTATTGACAAGAATTGTTAAAACATTCCTCACAATCCCTTATCTTCTTTTTAATATCCTCAATTCGTGTCTCTTTTTCAACTTTTGCCATTAATAACTGGATTTCATCAGTCCGTTCTTGGAGGGTCCAGTTCTTAAGCATCATAACTGACATATCCCTTTCCTTTTTTAATGAAGTCATTACAAATGTACTATTTATTATCCGGCGTATCAATAATGTAAAGCAAGGTATCATACAAGGTGTGAATAATAACATCGTTACACCACATAAAAATAAAAATAACATCCTTTTAACCCATGGTCCACCAGGCAGCCATGAAAATAAATCCCAATCCATACCCTTCCAAGTTTGTGCTGGGACGTGGGCTCATTCCTAATTTCTTTTGTTATCTGTTTAACCACTTTCCCATTATCGTCAATTTGTAAGCAACAATTAGAATCATTTAGTTTCCCACGCACACCCCCCTCTTCTGCTAGTAAATAGTCTAAAACCATTCTATGTGGAAAGATAGCATTCCTCATCTGGGTGGACTGATCAGCTAAAAGATCCAAAGCCGTCGCTGTTTGATTGGTTATTATTTCGAGGACAGCTTGCAACCTAATTATTCGATTCAAATTATAAATAGGTTCTCGGGCTCCAGATATTATCTCATTTGGGTTCCAGGTAGCTGGTCCATAATACCGTATGATTCTTTCAGGGGGCCATTCATTTTCTCTCCGTTGTTGAGCACTACCTCCGGCTAAGGAAGCATCAATAGATCGTTTTTCTCTATTCAGATCATCATATAATTTTATTCCTAAATGATTTCCTTGTATTTGTGACAATAAAAAGAACAAGGGTCTTATGTAGCCCACGTAGCATATTCCTGACCAGTCCTTTGGTAGCCTTTTGTAGGCCTCTTTGCCACACACCCAATAATGTCCCTTTAGAGCCCACGTCCCATTTGGAAAAGGACCGTCCCATTCTCTTTTATTCCTTGGGGCGTGAAAATACAAAGGGTTTTCGTTACCAAGTGGTCCTGTTACAATGTTTGCCCCATTAGTACTCGTATATATACACCTCCAAGCTCCCGCACTAGATTCCCACTCACAATTACAACTAAGTTCTCCTTCACGACTTGTCATATCACGAGCTGACCAGAAATGTTTAAAGAACACTTGTGTCCCATTCTCATCTTGCCACCTCCAGCAGTAGACTCGTACCACATGCTGCTCCCTAGTGGTGTTATCACGCTGACAACTCGGGATTTGAACGTCAAATTGTCCCTTTGATTGTGCTCTTGCCATGGCTTCACATCCAGGTCCAAAAAATTTCTTATATGAGCATTTCAGCCAAGTCCCGTTTTTCAGCTGGACATGTGTAGCGTTCCATTTTCCTTTACTTGATGTACAGTTTATAGGTCCACATTCAGGATCAGTACAATCATATCCGGGAGATAGAGTCCATTTACAAAAGCTTTTTCCCACCTTTACTGTTCCTGTTCTGTTTAAACAGTATATACCCTGCTCTGACAAGTGCAATTGCCATGGGCCTTCTTCCTCTTTCCAGAATTGTGTACCATTATGAACTTCACTCAAATTACTAACCCACCACTTAGGTTCAACCGGGCCAGCTACCCAGGGCCAACTTTCAGTTCCCTGTGGTCCCCCACAAACCCAGCAATTGCTAAGGTTAAAAGCCTTGGCCACTTCTTCCCCCAGAATGAACAAGTTATTCCCATGGCTTAATTGCCCCTGTAAAAATAGTACCAGGAAGTATAACATCCTTCTGCGTCATCCAGGGGTTATCGTGGGGGTGTGAGAAATGCCTCCAATCAAGGGGTTGGGCCCACTTCAAAGATCTATTTGAGCTTGGGTTACTGTTCAGCCTTTGAGGGTGATCCAGCTCCTGGAAAACTAATTACAATAGGTTAAAAAAAAATAGTAATAATCGTATTTATTATATACATATATTTTTGTTTGCTTGTTTGTTTCTTTTTCCTGGGACAACCTGGCTTTAGTGTGGGCGAAGTCCGGTCGAGGCCCTCCCACTCGGCAGTCAATACCCGTAGGGGTTGCCTCCCTTGGTAGACTATACACACCGCAGTGGAGGGTCCTGCCCCGGTCTTGCCTTCTCCCTTTCTTCCCTTCAGGCTTGTCCCCTTCTTCTGGCATTCTTAATTTATGCAGAGCCTTATTGCCAGAACATTAGTTCTTTTTTAGCTTTAATTTCAGTTCCCCAGGAGCAGGCTCAACCCTCCAAGTTTGGGTATTTATTGGTCCTTTTACTCTAGATGCATGGGTCCAACCCCTTTCTGCTGTTCTCACAGCTGTTTCAGTGGTAAGTAAAACAAGGTATGGTCCCTTCCAACGGGCGTGTAATGATTCTTCCCTCCAAGTTTTTATTAAGACCTTGTCCCCTGGTTGTATTTGATGAATAGCAAACCCTAAAGGTGGTGTCTGAGCCATTCTTCCAATTTCTCTTAGCTCTTGCAATCTTTTCCCAATAGTAATTACATATTTCTGGATACTACGATCCTCAACTACATTGTTTCCCAGAGGCATTCCCTGTGAATAAGGCATACCATATAACATTTCATATGGTGATAATCCAGTCTCACTGTGTGGTTTAGTTCTTATGTTTAGAAGTGCCAATGGTAAGCATTTTGTCCAGGGCATTTGTGTCTCAATCATTAATTTAGCCAATTGTTGTTTCATTGTTTGATTCATTCTCTCTACTTTCCCTGAGCTTTGTGGGTGCCATGGAGTGTGATATTCCCACGGAATACCTAATGATTGACACAATAATCTTATTATTTTAGAAGTAAAGTGTGTGCCCTGATCAGAATCAATGTACTGGATTATCCCATATCTAGGTATCAGGTGTTCTAATACAATTTTTGCCACCATTTGTGCCGTAGCTCGTGCTACGGGATAAGCTTCTACCCATTGTATTAAATGATCTACTATTACCAATAAATACGTTGTCCTCCCTACCTTGGGCAATTCAGTGAAATCAACTTGTACTTTCTCGAAAGGCCTATAAGGTGTTTTTCTTCCTCCCGCGGCTGCTTGTCGAAACACTTTCTTATTTATCTTCTGACAAGTTAAACAACCTCGTGTGATTTGCTTTGCTACTTCAAAAACCCCTATGCAACCAAATTGTTGAAGTAAGTGATTACTTAATGCTTTTGTACCCCAATGTGTTTGTGTATGCAAACGTTCCAATCTTTGCCTTGCATAAGCTTGTGGTAATATCTCTCGCCCGTCTGGCAATGTCCATTTTCCTTGTTCTAATCTAGCACCTATTTTCTCCAGTTTTGTCTGTTCTTCAGGAGTAAACTTTTTTTCTTCTCCCTCTTGTCTTTCTTCCTCCTGTACTATATTAATTTTAGCAGCCTGAGTTCTCAAGGCTGCTTCCTGAGCTTCTTTATCTGCTAGATTGTTCCCTCTGGTGTGGTAATCTAATCCTTTTTGGTGTCCTTTTACATGTACCACTGCTATTTCTTTTGGTTCTCTTAATGCCCTTAAATTTTTTATTATTAATTCTTGATGTATAAGATTCCTCCCTTGAGTAGTAACGAAACCTCTTTCTTCACAAATTTTTCCGAAGGTATGAACCACCCCATATGCATATTTAGAATCTGTATATATAGTTCCACTTTTCCCCTTTAATAGTTCCACGGCCCTATATAGGACATACAGCTCACAAGCCTGAGCTGACCATGATAGACTCAAGGGTCCTGATTCCACAGGTTCCAGGTGCTTATTTATTATTGCATATCCTGATTTTCTTTTTCCCTCCACTACTCAGGAGGAGCCATCTATGAACAGTGCTTCTCCCTTCTCTAATTCAGTATCTCTTAAATCGGGTCTTCCTTTAGTCTGGGTCTCAATTACCTCTAAACAGTTATGTTGTAATTCCTCTGATGGTTTTCTAAACAAAAATTGTGCTGGACTCTGAGCAGAGCTTACCCTTAGTTCTAAGTTAGGGGATTCAATTAGTATAGCTTCATGCTTTAGGATCTGGCTGTCTGTTAACCATTTCTCTGCTTTCTGTTGTAAGACACTTCTGACATTGTGTGGAGTATACACTTTTAAGGGAGCATTACAAGTGATCTTTCTAACTTCCTCTATTAATAATGCCGTAGCGACCAAAGCTTGGAGACAAGCAGGCCACCCTCTACTTATTGGACCAAGTAACTTAGAACAATACCCCACGGGTTTCTTAATTCCTGCCCAGTCTTGAGTACGAACTCCATATGCCGTCTGGTTTGATGTGTTCACAAAGGGATAAAAAGGTTTTTCCAGATCCAGAAGGCTCAACATAGGTGCTTGTATTAATGCCTCTTTTATTTCTTCAAATTGTTGATTATCTTCTGCAGACCACTTAAGTTGGTTCTTAATTAATTTCTCATATCAGAATTTAACTTTTTCACTGTAGCTTTCAAGCCATGGTCTACAATATCCTAATAATCCCAATATTTGCCGGATTTCCTTTTTAGTTTGTGGGGGTCTTAAGGATAGGATCCCAGATACCCTGTCAGGATCTAACTTCTTTTTTCCCTTACTTAACCAATGTCCTAAGTATTTTACTTCCTGTTCCACAAATTGTAATTTTGATCGAGACACCTTGAATCCCTTTTCTCCCAGGAAACTGAACAATTTAATAGGAGCTTCTCGGGTTCCCTCTTCAGTTTCTCCTGCTACTAATAGATCATCCACATATTGCAATAATTTTACCTCCCTGGGTAATGCAAAATCTTGTAAAACTTTTTCTAAAGTTGGTCCAAATAGATTTGGTGACTCTGTAAACCTCTGTGGTAGCACGATCCACCTTAATTGTTGTTTCCGTCCCGTTTCAGGGTCCTCCCACTCAAAAGCAAAATAATCTCTCGATTTTTCATCCAGAGGGCAGGCCCAAAAGGCATCTTTCAGATCTATTACGCTATACCAAGTATGTTTGGGAGAGATATGACTTAGTGTGCTGGGTCTGGCTGGAATGTTAACTTTCCCGGCAGCAGCCCATACAGTGCCGTACTCTGTACTTGTAGCTGAAACAGCAGTGTTATCACACCAGTGTTGTGTCTACTGCTGAGCAGCAGTGGCACAGCATTGGGCCTTTCTCTAACCCTCCTAGGGGGTGGGCAAAAAAGTGAGGAGAGAAACATCACTAGGGCAGCTGACCTAAACCAATCAAAGGGATATTCCATACCATGTGGTGTCACACTCATCAATAAAAGGTGGAAACAGGAAGAAGAGGGGAGGGGTGGGCTCTCGTTGAGAAGACGTCGGTCCTCCTCTCGAACACCGGCTGCGTGCGTTGAGGCCTTGCTTCAAGGACGTGGTCAATCATCGCTCATTTGTGGGAAGTACAGAGTAATTTCTTTCCTCTGCACTTCCATATAGATTTCATTTATTTTGTTTGTTTGTTTTCCTCCCTTTTTCCCCTTTCCCTTTTATTTCCCCTTAGTTAAATTGTTTAGTTCATGGTAGTCTTTATTTAATTATTATAATTATTTCCCTTTAATTAAATTATCCTTATCTCAACCCGTGAGTTGTTCTTTGCTTTACTTCTCCCCCTCCTCATCTAAAGGAGGGGGAGTGAGAGAGCGGTTGTGGGGTTTAGCTGCCCAGCACGGTAAAACCACCACACTTAGTAAAGTATAAGGATTTGCCACCACAAGGAATTTAGTGACTGTTCGCTGATTTACAGCTCTCAGGTCCTGTATGACCCATCCGATTTCTTTACAGGGAGGATGGGTGTATTATGAGGTGACATACATGGTTCTAGAGTTCCTTTTTCCAGAAGTCTATGGGTTTTAATCCTTTTCGACCCTCCATTGGTATAGGGTATTGTTTAATTCTAATTGGACAATGTGGATCCATTATTTGAACATTTATGGGGTCCATTTCTATTTTTCCAATTTCCCCTTCCTTATAGCACACTGAAGGGTTAATGAATTCTTTGTCTTTTTGTGTCAAAGTGTAGAATTTAATCTGCAATTTATCCCCTTGGCTTTGAATGCTTAAGTTTAATTTTAAAATCAAATCCCTTCCTAGTAAATTGTACTCCGCTTCAGCGAGCAAAAGTAAATCATTAAGACGGATTTTTTTATCTGTTTCTGTCTCTACATCTTTCAAAACAGGTACCTTAAAGGGCTCTCCTTTTGCCCCTATTACAGACACGCAACTCTTCCCTTCTTCTATTCCTTTTGGAAGTTTTTGAATAGTGGATTTTTCAGCCCCTGTGTCTACTAAAAATAAGACTTCCTCTTTATGGGGACCAATTAATAGTTTTATCAACGGCTCTGTTGATGTTGAAGTCCCCAGAAGATATAGCCCCTGACACCCCTATTCTTCTTTGAATATTTTCTCATCTTGTTCCCGCTTATGATATTTCCTCTGAACGTGTCTCTTCTTGTTGCAATAGTAACAGACGGGAATTTTCGATTTCCCTCGACAAGGCTGACCCCTAGGGTTTTTTTCTATTATTTTTTTTCTCCTCTCCCCGGACAAGGTCTTGTGGAATGAGGTTAAGCCACGAAAGACCGTATGAACTTGGAAGTGATGGGAAAACTTACAGTTTTTAAGAAGAATGTTAGTTGTGATTAAGGCAGTAAATTAGATCATCCTCGTAGGAGCTTTCTAAACAGATCAGAAGAGGGCAAGACTGTACTTAAGGACCGAAAAGGGTGTTGCAGTAGATAGCTGATGAGTTAGATTATGTGATAGAGCTCAGCTGCACACCTGCAAAGGAGCTCGGAGAGACAGTGAGAGGAGGCTGAGCCCCAGAAAATACTTTGCTCCTCCCTTCAGAGGCCCAGAGGAGCAGAGAGATGCACGGTGGCAGGTGGGAACCCGAGGGAAGTTCTTCAGAGGAAGAATGGCTGGGCCATGGACTAGTAAGGGAGAAGCAGAGTTGACTCCTTTGGAGGTTTAGTTAGGAAAACATTAGCTCAAAGTCTTAATAAGAGTAGCTTGAATACAAGGCGGGGGCCAGTCTAGAGGGAGAAGCTTGGTTAAAGTGTGTGGGTTTCAGGGAGCTGTGCAGTAGAGACTTGTAGAGAGGAATTTTAAATAGCACGTTGAATGGGAAATGAGCCCGGGGCAATTAATTGATGATCAAAATGCAAACTACAATTTTAAATCAGGAAAGAGCTAGACTATACTTTTATAATGAAAAATATGCCAGAAAAGAGTGAGGAAAGTGTCAGTGTTGTTATAAAGGAAGTTATTGGAACAAAGGAAAGGGTTAGAGGAGCAATAAAGCAGAGAAATTCATGCTTTTGTGATAGAAGTGTTGGAACACCAGGGACTGGAGATGGTAGTGATCACAAACTCATTTACCGATCGCTCAGTTTTCCGTGTGCTGTCTGTATACCCCGTGGCACCTACCTCGCATTCAGAAAGCAATGCAACCTTTGGGGTTAAAAAATAAAAACCAGAGAGGGCAGTGCTTTCCAAGAAAAAAAGATAAGTCCTTGTGGCAAACAGGTAGGTGAACGGAGTATGTACGTTCCTTCCTTGGTGTCCTGCTGTTAACGTGAGAGGATATTCACCAGAGCCCAGTAGATAATTGCACTCTGGTTCTTGCGTTTTTTACCATCTTTCATGAAACAACTTCAGGTTACTTGACAGAAGCTAATGGCCTAAGCTTATGTGCATTTGGCATTGTTTTCTCATTGGTGAGCTTCAAGCCTGTGTCTGGCCCATTATTGCTCACAGAATTTGTGGCAGAGCTAGACTTGGACTTAGATTACTATGCTTAGTCTTAGCACTCTGGATTATTAAAACCCTTTCCATTAAATACTTTCTCAGACTAAGAAGTGACTTTCTGAAATAGCTGTTTTCAGAAGATCTGCATCTTAGCTAAGCAATATGACAGAATTTTGCCTGTTGTTAAACACTGAGGCTGACGACAAGTCCATCAGCAGTTTCAGAGAGCACAGAACAATGTCCAGATGCATGCTCATCTGCTAGGATTTGTGATTTCTGAAACGTGACTTGCATAAATTCATCTTAAGGTTTTGCAGGATCCACTGTGTCATTAAAATAATGCTAATAATAAAACTGACAGGCATCTGTGTAATGCATTTTGGATTTCATATAATTTGCAAAAGTACTTAACGATTCGGTGTCATTTTGTGGTACAGTACAAACATCAAGAGGAAGTGAGAACAAAGAAAATGGTGGTGAAGATGTCCCAAGGCGTTACAACCTTCGACAGAGTAAACCTGTTGACCGCTACCAAGCTCCTATGGAAAGTAGGTTGAACGCACAGTTTCTCTTAAAACCTGATTTCTTGCACATAAGTGAGATAAAATTTTTGAATGCAAAGATGTATTTGCGCACACAGTTCTATTTCAGTTCTGTACCTGCATTCTGCACATGAACTTCCCTGTTTTTATCAGACACGTGTGTCCTGTGCACATTGTATTTCTTTGCTGTTTGGCGTACTTAGTGCTATGTATCCTTGCTATAACAGTAATTAATCACACTTAATAGTCTTGCTCTTGTGATTTTCAGTTCACCTTTAAACAGGGCGTAGTTTTCCACTTGTACCATGCACTGATGAAAAGCAAAAACAGTTAAAAATTCTTCTGGAATTAGGGATGAGTGAAACACGTGGCATTTTCTTTATCTTTTGATATCCTCCTCTCTTAAATGTATCTGTATCATTATTCTAAATTCTTTCCTTTCAGTAAGACAAAGAGATCGAGAGAGGACTAACTCAGGCCAGCTGCGTTCTGTCAGACAGAAAGAGTCACTTGAAAATGCTGGGTCACAAAAATATAGAAGATGTGCCAGGTTGGTGTATGGCTAGTGATAGCTCTTACTTATCCATAGAGCTGTCAGTCTCCTTACTGCATAATGCTTCAAAGGGTTTTCAGTTTAGTGGTAATTACAGAGTAAGTTTATGATCGGTACTTTGGTAGTCTGAGGATAGAGAGGAAAGAACTATTTGGAGAGGAGGAGGTGGATACTTTTAAGTTGGTTTCTTCTTTAAATCCAGTATTTGTGGGTCGCTGATAAGATGATTATGGAGGTAGTGTCTGAGTTTCTGTAACTGAAATTCTTTGGTTCTGGAACTGAAGCCGGAATCCCCCCTTAAAAATCTTAGTCAGACTATTTAATCTTGAAGGATACAAAGGATTTTCTTAAAACCTAAAATAATTTTATTCGATTTAGAGGGAGAGGCTTTATGGAAGTTTTGTTAGATTTAAAAAAAAAAAAAGTTATCACTCAAATACTGACTCTAGTTTCTGTTTGGAATCAACTAATGTTTATATATGCAGTTAACCTTAAACAATAAAAGATCTAAATGAAATCATAAATTGCCTTAGTAATGATAAAGGCTTTTTGGATTCTGTAAGCAGTTAGTGCGTAGAGAATGCTGTTGATTGCCAATATTTTGTTGAGCATTCTTGAAAGCAGACAGTTGTCACGAGGAAAATCATGTCATGGCCTTTGAAATCAGATTCCTAAGGAGTACAGTGGACTGGAAAATAGATCTCAGAGGCAATTTGGAGATAGAATTCCCTTAATTTTTGGTGTTACTTAGTATCTGCTCTATTTTCTTTTTAACTTTCTGGTTTATATGCTTGCTCGCAGACGGAGACGTGCAGATGACATCAGTGATTCTACACCCTCTTGCTCATCTCCCTTGCTTAGCACGTGTGATACGGAGGAGGGTGGTGAGAGCAGTGAGGACGGCGAGAGCACATCTCCAAGAAGGTTGCTGTCGTTAGAGAATAGGGGAGGGATGAATCTCCTTCAAATGAATATTTAGCCATGTTTAAGTTTATCTAAATGTAACTGTGTAAGTTTATGTCAATTAATTAGGTCTTCTAATATATTAATTAATGTCTTCTACATTTGCTTGGCATTATTATGAAAAACAAAAATCTTCGAGCTGCATCTTAAAGAAAAAGAAGCCCTATAACTTCTCCTTAATTCAAATCAGGACTTTTTGAGTGAAACATCAGAAACGGGACCTAAAGAGAGTTCAGAGGGATCAAAAGAAAGTTGGAGGAAGTCAGGGAGATGCAATGCAAATAGATAGTGCGGTAAGTCGTAAAGTAATCATCGTGTCAGCGAGTGTTTCCAGTGATTATGAAAGATCTTCATTGGAACAGGCTGCCCAGGGAAGTGGTGGAGTCACCATCCCTGGAAGTCTTCAAAAGACGTTTAGATGTAGAGCTTAGGGATATGGTTTAGTGGAGGGCTGTTAGCGTTAGGTTGGAGGTTGGACTCGATGACCTTGAGGTCTCTTCCAACCTAGAAATTCTGTGTGATTCTGTGTGTGATCTCAGTGTGCCATCTACAACTACCTTTGTTGATGGTTTTCTCTAAAGCAACTTCAAAAATTGCCCAGAATGTTTGCGTTGTGCTGAGATAATTTCTGATGAAACCTTGATCTAGGTTGCTGCTTTCTTTAACATACAAACTCTGTGGTGTTGAATTTCTCTTTAGATTGGATTTGAGAACGTGGGTGGTCTTTCGGAACACATCGCAGCTTTGAAAGAGATAGTGATTTTTCCCGTCCTGTATCCAGAAGTTTTTCAGCGGTTCAATATTCAGCCCCCAAGGTAACTCATGACAGTGATAAATCGTAAGTCAGCTGTTTTCAGGAGAAAGTTCAATTAAGGTATCAATATGCTTCCATGCTTCAACATTTTTGGCAGCAGTGAACATTTGTTTTAGTAGTAGCAAAAAGTGGTTTCTTAAAAATGGATAGAATCCAGAATATTTGTAGGTTAAAAATATAAGCAATGTCTGAAACTTGTAAGTTTTACCATCTGGTGTTTTTAAAAAGTTGGGTTAGTTGGGTTGGAGTGGTTTTGTTCTCAGTTTTATGTACAAGTCAGCTTGATTAGTCAGCTTTTCCTTCCGGCTTTAGGCTTCCTCACTTGCCATCAGCAATAGATGGTCTGAGAGACCAAACCCAGTAACTTAATGCTTTTGAAAGGAGCATTAAATGCTTTACTACCAGATTCTGCATATTGTGAAAGCAAGAATATGCA
Source organism: Netta rufina (assembly GCF_964035555.1). Taxonomy (NCBI): domain Eukaryota; kingdom Metazoa; phylum Chordata; class Aves; order Anseriformes; family Anatidae; genus Netta; species Netta rufina. The sequence goes on from NC_140154.1 coordinate 2,821,513, forward strand.
GTTTATTGCTGCAGAATGAACTGGTGATTCACCATTCAGCCCATTCTCAGATTCTGTGCTGAAGTTTGCCCGTTTGGCTCCGGTTTGCTGTAATCACCCTGTTTGTCAGCAGTTTTGGAAGTGTCCTTCTGGGACAGTATGCTCTCTTTTGAAGTTTTTATACGTTTGAGTTACCTCCTTATTCATTTCTTTGGGTGAAAAAAATGAATTTTCTTGTGAAACGTTGTAAAAACACGGAACTTCTATCTGTTCTGCCTCTACCCACACTTCAGCTATTACTGCTGTCTTGTACATGATGTGTTTTGGTTAGGAAAGACAAGTTTGTTCTAGAGACGATGGTTGTAGGAGGTACTCATCATGATGTTTTTTTTCCTATCTGGATCTTTTTTATTGCAGAGGTGGTCTATTTTATGGCCCCCCAGGAACAGGGAAAACACTAGTTGCTCGTGCACTTGCCAGTGAATATAGTCAAAGTGACAGGAAAATATCATTTTTTCTGAGAAATGCTTCGGACGGCATGAGAAAATACGTGGGGGAATCAGAACACCAACTTCGTGTGTTATTTGAACAGGTAAGGTTGAAATGACAGTGTATTCTGTCAGAGTTGAAACCATTATTTTCTGTGGTCAACGTTTTTAAGTAGCACTTGCTCTTTTTTTGTATTTTGTTAGTTTTTTTTTCCCACTGAAATGGAAATGCCAGTGTTTCTGCTGTGAATGTCAGCTGTAAGAACTACTGGAACAATTTGCTTCCTGTCACCCGGATACAGTGGGTTGACACAGACTGCTGTCTTCTGTTAGTCATGCCAGATACTCCAGTAGCTCTATCAGTAGAGGTCCCAGAGGCTAAAGTGAAAAATCTAGTTTAGATGAAATTCCAACCATGATGTTTTTGTGCATTTTTCCTTTAAATAATGCTGTTTTACTCGGTGTTTTCCTGCTAGGCCTATCAGATGCGACCTTCAATTATTTTCTTTGATGAGATAGATGGTCTCGCTCCTGTGCGCTCCAGTAAACAAGACCACATTCATAGGTATTACAGTTTTGCACCTACATAAAATCTGCTTGACCTTTGGGAAAAAAAAAAAAAAAAAAAAAAAAAAAAAACAAGGACGACGACCTGTTTAATTTACTGTGAACATGTTAATTTATCCTGAAAACTTGTAACTCAATGCCAAAACAGGTGATTCTAAACGATAGTAGAAACCAATTTACTAAGCCTGATATCAACATGTGGTCTGTGTTAACTTACCTATTTTTTATGTCTTAAAATGACTCTTGTCCTTAAAAAGCTTGTCCTTTATGACTACTCATGGAAGAAAGTCATGTGGAATGTAACAAAATTTACTGAACCAGTAAGTAAAACTTATATTTTTCTATTTATTCCATTGTTTCAACTCTTCTGACCCTTATGGATGGCATAGATAACAGAGGGGAGATCGTGGTAATCGGAGCTGCCAACAGGCTGGATTCTATAGGTCCTGCTTTACAAAGACCAGGACGCTTTGACAGAGAGTTCCTCTTCAACTTGCCAGATAAAGAGGTGAGAACTTAAATTCAACGTTAGTGCTACCATGGCAAAGTCCAACTTTATAGGAAAAAAAAATAATTGACAACATGAACAAAAGAGTGATACGTGGAGACACTGCGTTGTTCCATGGAGGGCAAATCTGGTACTGGATATATATGGTCAGGATGATACCACCAAGTAGTTAGTTCTATAATCAAACCTTTCATTCCCAAAGTTGTACCTGTTTGCTTAATTATTTAGTCTACTTGGGTGTTTTCATCATGAAGTTGTGTTTTTGGTCTCAATCCTTCACTTATGAATGAATAGGGGACGTGTTTGCATTTGATTGTGCCCCTGCTCAGTGGTAGTAGTTTGAGTCATAATTCTTTTCTTCTTTATAGTAATTGTAGCAATTGGAAGCATTGTGCCAGAAGTGCTTTCTGTGAATTTACTGGCTGGAAAGCAAATGTGATGAAGTAATGAGACTGTCCCAATGAAAGCTTGCTAAGCTTTAGAGAAGTTTTTTGGACAGCAAAGAAATGTTTCTGGATAAATTTTTCATTACAGTATTTTCCTCTGGGTCCTTAGGTCTCGTAGTTTGGAACCTTGTTATTGAAGCTATAAATGCCTTTTCTTTCATTGTAGGTTCCTAGAAAAAGTTCAGTATAACAAATAAGAAATATTCAATTTCCTGGTTGACAATGCAGAGTGTATATTAAATAACTGTAAAATACTTGAAAGTTGAGCAAGTAAGAAAAGTGTATTAGTAGATGAGGGGTTTTGAGGGAGGACTGTTTTGTTTTTTTGTTGTTTGTTTGTTTGCCTTTTGGTTTGTTTGTTTCTTGCTGGTATTTTTAAGGAAAACTTGGGACAAGCTAAAATGCAATGATTTTGCCTCCAGGCTAGAAAAGAAATTTTCAGGATTCATACTCGTGACTGGACCCCTCAGCCACCGGACATGTTGCTTGATGAACTAGCTGAGAAATGCATTGGTAAGACTGAAACAGAAACGGATTCTTGCTTGTGACCAAGTTGTAAAGAACCTTAGCTTGTACCAGGCAGTACCCATGCTCTTGTGCCTTGTTGCACAACTAGTCAACGAGGCAGCTGGCACGCCTTCATAGCAATCTGAGTGAGATGCTTTCATCTATTTACTCTTTGTTGTCGTTCCTCTTGTTGTCTGAGAACATTAAATGGTTCTGGGGCATCTTCCTCAAGAGTATAGTTTTTGATGAGGAGTCTGCTTCAGCTGCATAAGTGCAGGATATCAGGCAGTGAGCAACATGAAACATCCTTGCAGAGCGGTAGCACTTTGAATTCCCTGTTAAGCTGTTTGGTTTTGGCATTACAAATTCCTTAAATGTTGCATGTTGTAAACCTGGGCCTTGACTGATGTAACGTTTGATTTTTGTTTGTTAGGATACTGTGGTGCAGATATCAAATCCCTCTGTACTGAAGCTGCGCTGTGCTCTCTACGTCGATGCTATCCTCAGATTTATGCAAGTAGGGAGAAGTTGCTACTAGACGTTAATTCTATTAAAATAAAAGCAAAGGACTTTTTCATGGCTATGAAGAAGGTTGTTCCAGCTTCAAACCGGATCAAGGCTTCACCCGTACAAGCACTATCACCCATTTTCAAGCCACTTTTTCAAAGATCAGTAGAGAATATTTTACAAGTTGTGCAGAAGATCTTCCCGCATGCACAGCTTGCACTAAAGGAGGACCGACAGCAAGGTATAACCACAGCATCCACTTCTTTATAATTCTGCTAAAGCAAAAACTTGTGGTTTGTGCAATCAACTTAAACCTTTCAGACGTAATGGTGGTAGAATTTTATTATTTGCATGTGCATGTCTTTTTTTTGGGCAAGTCTGGAATACAACACATAGGTTTTATTGTGGATTCGAAACTGAAATGCCAAATGGAAGCTCTGAATGACTCAATACACAGTAAAGGACGATGCGTTCTCTACTGAAGCATCCTGCTTCTGACGGCAGCTAAGATAATTAGCATTTGTAGAGGTTGACTTGAGGTTTGAAGTACAAGGCACCTATTTTTCTTTAAAAAATCAAAACTCAGATCTTTGGAGGGGAAGCATTTCTAGGTCAATGTTTCTAATTCCTTTCTGAAGAATGTCAGGACCAGGATACAAGTATACCTGGTCTAAGCTAAATATTGTTTTAGCTATCGTCATTTTTAACCAGTCTCCTAATTTAAATGTTTGTGGATCGTGCTATACACGTGCACGTGAGATTAATTAGCATTGATACTTACTAGATGAATGGAATTCTGTGGCCATCACATCCTTAATCCCCATGCTTTCATTGTGGGAACCTCCTCCAGAAAGAAATGGTCTTTTGTTTTTTTTTTTTATCTATTTAGCAACTGCAGAAATTGTTCGTAATCTCCTTTATTCTAAGGGGGAGAAAAAAATCACCAAGAGTAGCGTACCTTATACGTACACATCAGTGGGACTTAGTACAGCTTTGTAGGGCCTTGTGCCATCTCCTTAGATCTGTGGTGGGCTGAACTCTAGGAAATAGCTTTCAGTGTGTGCTCTCAAATGAAGAAAGGGTTTTGGCACTGATTTAGGAGCTGTATTAATGGAAGAGAAAGAGACAAAGGCTATTCAGGAAAGTTAACAAACCTCTTTTGCCTTTCAGAGCATTTCAATCCTATTTTGCAAGATGATATGTTTGACAGTGATGACGATGCATCCTTGGTTTCTGGAGATGAATTAAAAGATGGAATGCCTGATGGACCAGAGAAAAAACGCCTCTGTTTCAGCAGGTAAAGAAAGATAGATCCCTGTTACGTTTAAATTCTCAGGTCTGCTGAGTCTTTGTAAACAGTTCCAGCTGTTGAAAGTGCGAGGGGTGGTAGACGAAGGGGCAACATCAAGTTTGTGTGTTGAAGGGGTGCTTGGTATTCACAAGAAGAAAGGGTGGAGGGACTAAAGTTGTAATGAAGTTGCTCTGAATGACCAAATTGAAAAGCCCAGGCTTCTCTTCGTAAGCCAAAGTGATCCGTAGACTACCAGAACACGTTGACTTAATCCATGGCATTCTTTGAAAGACTCAAGACCACATAAATGTGCTGTCTGTCCTTTTAGCTAAAAATACCCCAACTTTATGGGTTTGTGTTGCCACCTTTTGCCCTTCTGTTTTCCACGATTGTTAAACCAGTAGTGAATTATGTAGCAGAAAGAAAACTGAGAAATGGCTTGTTAAAACACCTTGAGAAAAATGTGAATGGTGTCTTTATTTGTTAAGCCACCAAGTTGTGTTAATCTTGTGATATTTTAGTATGGAAGTCATGCAAGCCCACAGTTGGAAAGTTAGATCATGTTGCCACAGCTGGATCAGTTATTTTTCTCAGTTTCTATTGCTGTGCTGTCCAGAAGATTTTCTGTCCTCTAGAGCAAGGCTAAGTCTCTAGCATCTTTGATTTAAGCCAGCAGAGGTACAGCCTGATTGTAGTGGGGAAACAAATGCTCCTCACCAATTTATTTTTAAATAAAAATAAATTTAAAATAAAGTAAATAATAAATATATAATAAATAATAAATTTATAATAAAGTAAAGCAAGATTGCAGGGATATTTATTTGCAGTCTTGGTTTAGTAAAGAATAGGAAACACAAGGGAAGAAGATGAAACAATTGGAATGAGTGAATAACTTAACTGGAAATCTTACATGTATTTAATGTACCGCTGCCATTTGGATTATTTGGGGAGGGAAAAGAAAGTCTATAGGAAAATTACTTGGAACATCTGTGTGTCTATTCAGCACCTCATTTATAAACTTGTTTTCTTAACTCTTGTTCTAGGAGTGCTTTCTGCGAACCAACATCATGCCAGCCCCGTCTGCTAATAGCAGGAAAAGAAGGGTACGGCCAGGTTTCTTACGTGGCACCCGTGGTGTTGCACGCTTTGGAGAAGTTTCCTGTTCACACCCTGGACCTTTCTGTTCTGCTTACAAACGTTGCACCGCCAGAAGAAATCTGCGGACAGGTATTTTTTTTCTTTTTCTTCTCATCGGATTCACTGACTGTATGTAAAGGATCAATCGAGTTGCAAGTAAGGTGAGCAAAATTAATTGGTAATGGAGGTGGCCTTGTTTTAATGTGCCCGGATGTTTGCTTCTGTCTGAAAATCCCCTTTTCTTTTAGACAGCACCACAAACAATCTGGATGTTGTACATGTCGACATTTTCCATACCCAGTTTTACAGTGAGGCTGTTGCTAGCAGCTCAGGAAGCTGGGCGGTGTTGCTAATAAACATCTCTTTGTGGAAAGAAATGCTGCTCATGTCACTGGGATCCAGAAAGTAGTTCTCATTGCCTCCTAAGACTGTGTGCTCCCAGTAGATGGCTCTGTATCAGACTGCATGTCAGCTACTTTTTGTAGTTTTCTTTTAAACTATATTAGTAAGGCAACCAAGGTTTGGGGCTTCTGTTTGTTTTGTTTTCACACGGACATACACAACTTGTGCTGTTGCAGCATGTGCAATAAAAGCATTAACATTCAGAAAACACTTCATTTGCACGGTGATGTGGTTTTAACTAGAAAAAATGAACAGATTTGGTGTTTTTACTTTTAGGCAGGAAATCCATTTTCTTGTTTGGCATCACTACCTTAAAATATTTTTACCTTTAGTGGAAACGTTTGAGAGCCATACAAGTAAGGACAGACATGTTACACGACTGAATACTGATGTGTCCCTTAAGAGGGACATTTCCTTTCTTTGTTATGCGATGATTGTGGCTGTGGCCATATAGCTACGGTGTCTAGCCACTGCCTGAATATATCCTTCCCATCTTCTGACTAGAGTTCTCCGAATACTGATAATCTGAAAGGGTGCACAGAGAACTTCCTTATGTGAAAGGATGCTTGCCACTCTGTTCACGTAGTTTCATTTCATGGGGCAGTCAGATGGCTATGTAGCTATGTATTAAGAGGTTATTGTACGTGTTTTAGTTTTCTTACCCAAGCTTTCCTTTTCACTAGCTGATCCGAAATGCTCAGAAGACAGCACCAAGCACAATTTATGTCCCAGATATCCATTTGTGGTGGGACAACGCTGGACCTGCCTTGAAACTTACTTTTCTAACTCTACTACGTAACATTCCAGCATTTTTGCCAGTTTTGCTGCTTGCTCCATCTGATGTACGTCACTCAGATCTCCCAGAAGAGGTATTTGTCAATACTTTCCTTACTATTTCTTCAGTGTCTTGTAATTTATGAATGCTTTCAGCATCAAAATGCTGTGCTTTCTTAAATGCATGCTGTTATTACTCAGGCACCCTAACAAATCACTTAAAATTTGCTTAGAGAAAAAGAATACTGTGAAAGCATCTGCTTAAGGTTTTTTCTGAGTCAAGCAAGTGACTTTCACCCCCCTTCTCACACATGTAAATAATAAATTAATACAATAATTCTGGTGGCTACAAAGTGGTTCAGTCAAGAATATGCAGTGCTTGAAATGACAAGAGGATGTTTTTACTGAAGAGATTTCTTCTGACAGTCTGCCATTCCATGCTATGTTGGGTAAACTGCTAATAATGCAATTTAGTAGAGAATTGAAACACTTTGATTAAAAATAAATAAATAAATCAGTTTCTTTCTTCATATAGGCCAAAGCTTTCCAAGCTGGAAATCTGAGTTCCAATTTCTGCTAAAGTAACTTTGGAATCGGATTCTAGTTGTATTCCTAAATAAACTGTAGTAAAAGTAGGTGCAGAACTTCATTGACTCCTGAGAGTTTACATTAAGGGAAGGTGCCCAAAACAGGTCCACGCTGTTGTCATTCTGATGATTTGGTCTCAGTCATTGGGGGAAGAGAACGGGTCTTACCTAGACGTGTTTATTATCAACTGCTTTGAAAGTGCTTGAGTTCCCACAGAAGTTTTTGTACAGGCTGTAAATTCCTTCTAAAATAAGTAGTGAAATTCCTCACCTACCTTTTAATACTAGAACTTGAAAATGGAGGAAGACGTAGAGGTACTAGCTACTTCAGACACCTTTTGGTAGAGAAATAAAAACTCAGCAAAAAGCCCTCACTTGTATGCTGAAGCCTTTCTCTTCCCTCGATAGCCATAAAGGTTCTAAGTAAAGGCTGCAGCAAGGCAAGTAAATACAAAGGAGGCGCTGTTGGATGTGGTGAAAGCCATTACTTTATCAGTGTAGCGTACAATCCCTTCAGCGAGCTTTAATTCTACAGGTGATTCTTAAAGGTGATATTTGAATTTGCCGTGCCAGCCTGTGAAAATGTAGCCTTTTAAGGCCAGGAAGATAACTTTTTTCAGTTTGTGTTCTTCAGGTTATTCTTAATTTTAAAAGGTACTCGTCTTTTTGGAATAGAAGATGAGTTTTTTGTGGCCTTAAATCTGAAATGTCTCTCCTCCTTCTGCTTTAGATGCAAAAATTATTTAATACGGAATTTGGAGAAGTGTGCAATATTGAGTTGCCTGGTAGGGCAGAGAGAGCAGCCTTTTTTTGAGGACCTAATTCTAAATGAAGTGGCTAAGCCTCCTGTAAAGAAAAGAGGTGAGGAGGATATGAGAAGTACATCTAAAACTTTCCTATCGAAGTTACTAGCTCTTTGGGCTTTGCTTTGGTGGTCATTTTCTGTCAGTAATTTGTCGTATGCTTGTATTTGAGTACTGTAAATTGGCTAATTTTTCCTGATGAATTGAAGTTGATTGGACATTGGAAGTCGTGCCTGTAGCACCACCAGCTGAGCCTCAGAAGCCACAAGAGTGATCCCCACAAAAGTAGGGATGCTGGAGGAGGAAGAGGAGGATACCTTGCGTGACCTTAGAATTTTCTTGAGGGACGTTACTCACAGACTTGCCACTGACAGACGTTTCAGGGAATTTGCAAAGCCCGTTGACCCACAGAAGGTAAAGTAGTGCTGATCTGTGTGTGTCTGTAACTTCTCAGTGTTCGTATTTCTCAGCGTTTTGGGGAAGGTTCAACTTTGTTTTTAGGGCTGCACTGTAAGGATTTTGCAAGAAGCAGAGGCAGTGCTTTTACTTCTGCTGAATCTCAAATGTCTCTTATGGGATTATTCGCTGAAAGCCCTGGTTTCATTCTAAAAAGCCAGTCCAAATGCCAACACAGTTTGCTCGTGAAAAGGCTTTTATATGTAGGCGTGTCACAGCACTGAAAAGCACAGAGATCTTTCCTTATAATTACAAACAGTATTTACAGGACTACTTGAGTGAAGTCTGAAGCCCTTTCTTGGACTGTCAGTTCCTGTGGGAACAGGAATAGGAGCAGCAGTTTGTAAAAATAAGTTTTGAGATCCTGTTCTCTGTTTCATCTGGAACTCCTCAATAGGAATCAACCATAAGTGCAGTGTGTTTTCTTTTTCCTCCAATTGGCTGCTTAGATGCCTTTCTCTCCTTAATTTATGAGATAAGCCTAAACTAGGGGCGTATATTTCAAAGACAGATGTAACTTGAATATACCTGGGGATCAGCAAAGTCCTCTTCTTGTGGGCATCCACTGGCTTTTCTTCCCCTTTTCTCCTAGGTTCTTGAGCTGTGAAAAATCTAGACAGATACATATGTCCTCATCTGAACTGGTCATTAGTCTCCTCTTCTGGTCTGAGGGAAGAAATGAGCACCTCAGGGCCCAGTTATCTCATTCTAAAGTAGATGCCTGCAATAGGTACTTCACAGGTGCAATTCATGCACCTTTTCCTCAATGTCGACAACAAAGAGAATGCCGGATGGCTTGCTCAGCTTTCACTGTTGTGATTTTCTGAAGCAAAGTGAAATGAATCTCCCACCCTCGGTGTTTCTTCTCTACCATGCACGTGCTTCTGACCTCCCTACTTCTTGTTGTCCTCTCCTAGCCGCTCTAATGAAAAATGAAAGAGCCTTTCCATTTTTGAGAAGCAAACTGGTAAATTTCAGTATCTTCTGATGCATCGCAAATGTTCAGGGTTTTTAGGAAGTCGTTTATTTAAAGTTTTCAGAATAATTTTGGTAGACAGTGTGCAAGGTTAAGAAAACCTCTGAATGCTTGTATTTGATCTGCAGGTACCTGACTATGCCACAAGGATTAAAGAGCCGATGGATCTTTCAACAGTTCTGACTCAAATTGACTCGCGCCAGTACCTCGCTGCAGGAGACTAGCTGAAGGACATCGATCTAATCTGTAACAATGCCTTAGAGTACTACCCGGGTCAAAGATCTACAGGTGAGGATGTGCTTTTTAGCCCTAGTTTAAAAAATCCGTCAAACATATAGATGGATAAATGCTGTGTGCAGACAATAGACTATGGATGGATTAGATGATTTTGGACATCCACAGAGAACATCTCTTACCACATTGTAAATATTTTATCATTTTGCTACTTGGGCATGGAATTGTGATATAAGTGTTCCCCAGGAACTAATGCTTTTGTTTTAATTAACTTCGATGTTGTTATGCTGAAAATATTCACTGAGAGAACCTTTCGGAACCAAGCTATGAAGAAAGCAATTTTCTTCTGTGATCAAAACAGTTTCATTGGTTGGTAGACAACATTCAGTTAAAGTGTGTAAAATTTCAGATCGTCACAGCGCCTATGTTTTGCAAGACACTGCATATTCAATGGTGAGGAACGAAAGGGATACAGAGTTTGGACGACTTTGTGAACAAATTAAAGAATCTCGTGAGAAAAGAGGTACGTGCTTTAACGTTAAGGATTTGAAGACTTGTCTCTGCATTTGTAACTGAAAATGCACGACGAAGATCTTTGGTATCTATTCTTTCTTGCAAGGTTGCACCTCTGCAGCGTGTGCTCCATGCGACAACTCCAAGTCACCACAGCAGAACCCTGCTACTGAAGACGAGAAACCAGATGAAAAGAGTAATGAAAATGAGGAGATGCCAGCGGCACCTGTAGATGCCAGTACATCCATTTCTAATGGCAAGTTGCATTTTATTCAGCTGCTCTTGTCATTCATACCTTCTCCGTTCTTGAGGCGCAACAGGTGTCTCTGATGCCTGGCTCTTTATGGCAGAGGTATTTTGTTTTCAAATTGACTTCCAAATGGGAGAGAGAAATCCAGAGGTCATTCATTCAATATAGTGATGAATTAAAGTTCAAAGAAAGTTGGTTCATTTGATGTACTCTTACTGGAACTTCATTTTGTAAACAGAACGACCCCCCACTCAAGGATATCACAGCTTCCCTCCCGTACTAAAAATGATAGTACTCACCCTTGTAGGAGCAGCAATGTGAAGAAGGTCAAGGGCAGTAAGAAGGGTTCGAAGCTTTGATATAACAAGCCTTACACTTTTGTTGACAGAGCTCCTAATAAGCATCTTTAGCAAGGTCTGGAGATGGGAGAAAAACTCAAACTAGATTTTAATTCTAGGATGTATAATGTCAAGCTTGACTGTTCCTCTGAACAGTCAATTGAATTTAAATTTTTTTAATTTAAATTAATTAGTTTAGTTTTTTTAATTTAAATTCAGTTGAATTTAAAGTTTTTTTTGTTGTTGTTGTTTTTCACGAAACACTAGTTTTATGTGAAAGGTTTTGCTGCAATATCTTTTTGCCAAGGATATTAAGCTTAAGTTATCCACAAGAAAACGGTGGGGAGAGGGAAGCTTTAGTTTTGAAAGCTTTTTTTTTTTTTTTTTTTCTCTCCAGGTTTTTCTTGAGCACAGCAGCATTTCAGTGTCTGCCTGCCATTAGTTGCCCCACTACCAAGTCAGGAGGGTCAATTAAACTTGCGTGAGGCAGAATTTCTTTATCTGAATCTACGTGGTTCACATAAATATATTCTTGTTTCCTTCTTTCCCTAGGATTATTCTTCTCCCAGTATCGAATGTTTCAACGGACACTGTTTAAGATCAATGAGCAAAAGCATCCTGCGGTGTTCAGTCTCCAGCTTTGAAGAAAGTATGGCGATACTGAGGGGAAATGTCAAGAGAAGACGCTTTTCAAGGTACTGTATTTCTATATGTTCAATCTCTGTTCGATTTGTAGATTGAAAAGCAAGAGAGAAAGCATGTGCAGTGAGTTGTGGCCTGATAAACCTCCGGCTAAAATCAGCAGAGGCCTAAGAGCATGCTGATGGCGTACGAGTACCTTAAAACTAGAATCCCTCTTCTCAGTGAAAGTCTTCCGCTTTTCTAAAAAAAACTGTTTTTTTTCCCAACCCCTTTGAGGTGTTGTTGTGGTTTAACCCGGCCGGCAGCTAAACACCACACAGCCCTTCTCCAACCCTCCCACCTCCCTCTCTGGGATGGAGGAGAGAAACGGGACAGTGAAGCCCGCGAGTTGAGATAAAGACAGTTTATTAAGACAGGAAAATAATAATGATGATGATGATGATGATAGTACTGCTACTAGTAATGTGTACAAAACAAGTGATGTACAATGCAGTTGCTCACTACCCGCTGACCAGTGCCCAGCGTAACCCCTAGCAGCCCGGCTGCCCCGCCCTATCCATGGTGCAGCGTGTTGCCATAAGGCATAGAATTCTTTGGCCAGTTGGGGTCGGCCATCCTGAGTCTGTCCCCTCGCAGCTGTTGCTGTGCGCCGATTCTGATCACTAGTAGGACAGTGAGACACCGAAAGGTCCTTGGCTTGTTGTAAGTACTGCTCTGCAGCAATTGAAACATCGGGGTGGTATCAGCACTCTTCTAAACATCCTTTCACACATCCTCAGCCAAAACATAGCAACCTACCCGCTACTAGGAGGAGAACTAACTCTGTCCTAACTGAAACCAGGACATGTATCTTTTCCACTTGGGTGCTATTGCTCATAATTTTGAGAATTCAACATGAGCAAGCTAGGAAATGTGGGTACATACAGAACCGCGTGTATATGGTACGCAACAGACTTGGGATGTGGATTCTGCGTGAGGCCTACAGGCTTCTCTTTGTATACCATGGAGCACTGGCTTGTAAACATGGTGAAATTTCCCATCCTTGATGGGTCTAATACAACAAGTCTTTTCTCCCTTCTCTGCCCTGTCCTCTTTCTTAATGTAGGCAGTTGAGAAAGCCAAAATTGGAACGAAAAAAAGAATATAACACAGGTAAGTGGCTGTAAGTCCCCGGGATACCTATTTGCGCTGGTTACTGAAGAGGATGGCACTTGGTCACTCCATGGCTTTCATTTGGCCCCAAAGCCTTCTGTAGTCAGCTGAATTCACTCCTCAGTGACTTTTCTGTGAAGAGAGGTAGGTGCAAATAGGAGATTTTATGAATTCCTTGGGGAGGGAGCAGTGTGAATTGCAGCTTGGTAGGCACAAAGCAAACTGTTCTAATTGTGCAAAGGAAATCGATACTTGATAAGTTCAAACTTAGTTTTATAGCTGGCAAGCACAAAAGTAAACCTTAGCTGTGATCCTACCAGCACAGTGGTGTAGCTCTTCCCTTCCCCTTGTCCTCTTGGCTCTTTTAATGACAGTGCAAGCAACAAACCTGTGCCAAAGGGTGCTGTATGGCAAACAATGGGCAGGCTTTTTTCTAAAAAGCACGAGTTTGAGTTATCTGGTGTTTGGGTGTTTCTCTTGAAACGATTCTTCCCTCCTTGAGCTGTTAGATCCTAATGCAGGAAATGGAAGTGCTGCATGCATAAACAGAGTAATCAAACATACACCTCTTAGGAAGAGGCTTGCAATGTCATAGTGTTTGTTTTGAGCACTGTTAGATACAGTTTGACATGACTGGAGTGAAAACACCTTAGAGAAAGGTGTTGATTGTTCTCACTTTTCCAAGACAGAAATAACTGGAGTAGATTTCCCTCCTGCATGGAACAAAAGTTGCACGTTTGTTTTTGTCTGGCTAGCTTTCAGTCTCTTTAAAAATTTCCCTACAGGTCCCAGTTTTAAGTAGACAGTTTAAACGTGCAGAGCGATAAAGAAGTGGAATGCAGTGGTTGTGACACCAACTTCTGATCTGAAATGTAAAGAAAACTCAATCCACTTCAGGGTGCCTTTTTTGTTTGTCTTTTTCCATTTTACAAGAGCAACGGTGAAATAAGGAGAATCCCATCTTCACTGTTTCAAAATCCTTTGTTTCTGCGTTTCAGTCACCAGAACATTGAGGAGTAGAGCTGGTGCAAAAACTGTGAGACGAGTCCACGGAGAAAACAGGGACTTGGAGCTGCGCCGCAGCTGTAGAGTCGGACACAGTCGGTACTCGACTACTAACTCGTCCATTCTATTTGACAAACTTATGACAAAGTAAGTCATCTTTTCTTGCAGACCTCTTAGAATGATCTTTCTTAGCAAGCCTTTGCACTATGGCATGATGTTGGCCTCGACTTGCTCTTTATTTTGACAGCAAAGAGGTATGGCTGCTCCTGGCATTTCCTTCATGTTTACAGGGAGACACCGTTACCTGGCTAGATAAACAGATTTTCTTGAAGGTGCTATTTCAGCATATAAGAATTGATTTAAAAAACAACAACAAAAGTGCTTCATGGCTTGCTAGTTTTGTAATCTCACATTTCTTCAGGAATACTTGATTTGCTGCATTTCACCATTACACTCGTCAGCGCCGCTGATTCTGGTTTATCACTATTTGCATTGCAAATCTCCTTGTCCAAAGCTTAAACTGATGTATGCACTGCTTGAAAACAAAACCTGAAGTTGCAGAGCAGTAGACTCAAGTCATTATGCTAGCCGCTGTGTAACCATACTGCTTTCCAAACATAACATGTCCAGCTTATTTTGTTTCTATGAAGAGTTTAAACGGCTCCCGTTAAGCAAAGATGTCCCCACACTGATACTATTAAGCAAGGATTCCACCTCCTTTGGCTGAGGTCTGCTCCCTTACTCACATTCGAACATTCATCCAAGTAGCCTGCAATTCCACACTCTCGGGGGAAAGTCCATAGAATAGAAAAGGTTCCTCCAGTCTCTTCCTCAGCCTTTTTTTGAAGCATGCAATAAAGCAAAACATTCACAGGCTGCCCTTCCATGCAAAACAAGGCAAATTAGTAAGACAGGAGCCACAAAACTGATTGTCCTTTAAAGTTAAAATGAGATTTGAAATAGATCGAGTTAGCAAGTGTTGTAAGTCTGTAGCTAAGTCTGGTTTTGCCAATGCAGCACAATTCCCTATCACGTCGCCAGAGCTGCTTCTGTAGCTCCAAGAAGCAAAACTGCTTTGACAAAATACTGTGTCATCAAAGCATTCGTTGGCTCAGTAGGCACGGCTCAGGTTCAACAAGTTTGTGAAAAAATGAGTACTAACAGAAGCGGCAGGGTCCAAAGAAACACTTTATGTCCCCACTGCGAAATGAGGGGCTTTACCTTGAGTGTTATGCACCCTGTCAATAGAAAAGCACTGTAACAGAATCTGCCACGGCAGTTTGCATGTTACTGAAAGACCATCAGAGTGGGACTGCAGCAAGATCATTGCGAAGTTACAAAAAAAACATGTGGGGGTGGGAGTTTAGTTGCGTTAGATAACACAATCTTAGATAAAGATTTTGGTCTTAACGTAAAAGTAAGGATGTCTACTGATCTCTTCAACTCCAACAACTGAAGCCCAAGTCTGAAAAATCGCCTTTAAGAATGCAAAGAAAATATTTAACTCTTCTATATGTTCATACTTTGCTATCAAGCAAAGGAATGAATGCTGATGCCTTAACTATGTAGGGCTGTAGCTTACAGAGAGACTACACCTTCCTGTTTTTTTCCCTTTAAAAACGTTAAATGCACGTGAAATTATTTGGGGGTGTTTTCACATGCAAAGCCTAATGCAGTGCATGCAAGCCCTGTCATCTTCTTCCTCTAGTAGTGTCGCGTTAAGGGGTGTAGCCGATTGACCGTCATGGGTCCCGTCGGATTCAGGGTGCTGAACTATCACGGTCACGGATTCACCAACAACGCAGTACGGCCTCGCTCTAGTCGCATTCAAGGAGAACTCTCACAGCTAGGAAGAATGCAATTAAGTGCAATTTCTTACGGCGACAGGTACACAGGTTCTTTGGATTGTCAGTGATAAATTCACTGTCTGCAAAAGCAAGCTAGCATGCATGAAATGCACAGGTACACAGCCTAGGTATTAAGACATTAAAAAGCATCAAAACTCTAGAGATTTCTAAGATTCCACAGAGACGCCTGGTATAAGCAAGCGTTCAGATCTTACCCCACGGCGTCCCAATGGAGTGGGGGTGGGGGAGTGAGAGGCTCAGCCTGTCGAGTGATGTCAGAAGGAATCCTTCCTGATAGTATCTTCCCCAACATCCCCTTTCTCTTAAAGCAAGTGATATTATTTTCTATCTTTAAGGTGGAGCTTGAGTGACTCTAGTCATGCATATCTTGGTTGTGCTTGGTAGAAATGATCTCACTTGCGTTTAAAGGTACAGGCTCTGAGAAATTCCGAGGGCGTGCTCAGTGAGGGGTGGTTGCACCTTGGAGGCGGGTAGCTTTTGGGATGGAGGTGTGCTTATGATGCCTAGTCGCTTAAGGCAATTACTCCACAAGTAGTAACTTAGTGTTGATTTAACTACAGCATATCTAAAACACAAGAAGGATGTTAGTATGGAAGAAGCCGATGAAACCAGTCCTTAAATCTTACTACTTATTGTGCGTGAGCAGACTGGCGTGAGTTTTAGCTATACTGGCAAATATCAAACCACACCTGTGTCGTCCCAGAGCTGGGAAAAAAAAAAACAAACAAAAACAAGGAAATGTTGAAGCAAATAGGGAGGCCTGTAGCTTGTGCAGTCTTTTAGCTGAGAAAATAAAGAAGGAGAGAGACAGGTAGCCTTGAGCTAGCAGAAGCAAGGAAGAGAAGGGCTAAAAGGGAAAAAACAGGAAGGAGAACACCAGCTCCAGACTGACCTATAGTAACCTTTTTCTCATTAAGGGTCATTAGCACATTAAAAATCACACCTGTCAAAATGCTAATCTATGCTAATGTGGGATTCGGTGTGTGTCCCCCCTCTCCTGTTCCCCCTCCCCCCCGGTATTCCTCTGTAATGCACAAGCTCAGTGGAGATAAGTTAGGTGAGCTGTAATAACCAATCCAAAGGAGCCAAAGAGAGAGTTTTCACAAGTTTCCTGTGTATAAATGACGGTGATTCGAGTCAGAGGTGTGCTTGCTTTGCGAAAGATGGCCAAGTGCCTGACTCTGCAGCGTTCTATAAGTAATTATATAATTAAAAGACCTTCGTGTGCATTCCGACTCTGGGTGCTTATTGGCGCGGTGCACTCTGCACGAACCTGCGGACAACATCTGTACTCAGTGTCATGCCTACAGACAACCCTTTACTGTTGGGACCTGCATATTTTTCTGTGCATTCAACACAAACCCTTCGGCACAACTAGTTAACCACGTAGCTGCCAGTCCACCACTCAGTTGCACTTGTGAAGAGGAAAAGCTATTTCCATCTACTGTAGGAGCACATCCTCTAAATGCAGGCTTCACTCAGCTGGTCATTTACTGCAGGACAAGATTTGAAAACTGTTGTTGAGTTCTGGGTTTCCTGCTTACAGGAAAAATTAAGTGCTAGATCGCCCTCTACTCCGCTTTGTCTGCTGCATTTAATGGAGATTAAACTGATTTCATTTGCTCCTCCGTTTATGGACAATGAGCTGAAGGAACAGGTACAGCACATTAGCCTGGAATGCCTTCCCTCCCAACCAAAGTAAACTGGAGCTGTAACTAAAACAAGCAGAAGCAAGGCTTCCGTGTTTTCAGCTGAATAAAGTTCCAACAAAATCATCCTCTGGGATTTGAAGCTTACTTCACATGACATGCCAACGACTCTTTTCCCTCCATTGTAAAGCGGATCCCTGCTGTTAGTTGCTCTAGAAGCAAAGGAATCATCGGTTTGGTTAACAAATAGCCGCTTCTGCAAACGAGAAGTGTTGTGCTCTCTCTTCCCTTTGAATGACTCCACACTTCTCATCAGCTACTGGATTGCTGACCTAGAATCAGAGAACATCCCAAGGTGGAAAGGACTCCCAATAATCACCAAGTCCAACTCGTGGCTCCACACAGGACCACCCCAAAGTGAGACCCGATGTCTGAGAGCATTGTTCAACACTTGTTGACCTCCGTCAGGCTCGGTGCCATGAGCAGTGCCCTGGGCAGCTGTCTCAGTAGCCAGCCACCCCCTCAGCGCAGCACCTGAGGCGCACGGGGCTCGGCGGGGCGGCCCGGGAGGGGAGGACGGCGGGGCGAAGTGGCAGCTCCCTCAGAGCTGTCTCCCCGCCGCCTCGGCCGCATGTCGTGGCTTTTTCGTGTCGGGGCTTTTTCATGTCGTGCCCTCGGTCTCTCGCCGTGGGTGAGATGCTGCTCCCCAGCGCGGAGCCCTTGCGCGCGGGGCCTGCCCGCGGCAGCGGCGGGAGGGAAACCCCAACCCCAAAGCCCTCCCGGCAGGGAGAGCTCGGGGTGAGGGCCGATCCGGCACCGACAGTAAACACACGCCGGAGGAAACGCTCTGGTTTTAGCCATGAGCAGCGCGGCCAGGTTCAAAAGGCGTCACGCTGGAGCTCCGAGTTCGGCGGCGTTCCGAGGCCGTTGTGGCGGTTGTGGAGACGGCCCCGGCTGAGGTGGCTGCTGCTGTCGCTGCTGTCCCCTCTGTCCCTGCTGTTGCCGCTGTTCCCGGACCTTGGAGACCCCCGGCGGCTCCCTGTGCCAGGCCCTGTGGCCCCGGAGAGCTGCCCGCCGCCTCGTCGGCCAGCCCGGCAGCAATCCTGCCAGCACAGAATAGCCCACTGCGTTTCAGGGTAAAGTGACAATTAATTTCTATTTCCTGGCCTGGGTGCTGCTTTCTTCTTTAAGGAAGCTTCAAGGTTAAAGGTTCAACTCAGTTATGTCAGGGTTCAACTCCGTTTTGTGAAGGGGCTCTTGTACGAAAGCTTAAGCTGGGATTGACTCTCTGCTAAGCGGAGGCCAAACGTGGACCTACTGAGAAGCAGGTCCTAAGTGATAACATTTTCTAAAGAGACTGCTAAACACATCTGAACAGTGCTGCTGCAGAACTCTGAATGGGGGGGATAGCAACTGTCTTAACTGATCTGGAATCTTGAATTTACTTTTCAATGGACAAGAGGTGTGTCTCTCAAGGCAAACAAAGAGAGGAGTAACACCCTCTCTTGTCACTCATGTCAACATAAATTTATGCTCAGAGCGTAGGTGTAGGAACAGCATCGGTATGTATATGGAACATCGGGAGAGGAAGCTCTATCAGTATTTACAGTTTTTCTACTACCTTGCCAGAGAGACGTCATCTCCAAATGAGAAATGGATGTATTTTGAAACAGTGGTGGTGGATCAGATTTCTTCTTTCTAGTGTTAATATTTGCTCTTGAATCGTACTTAATACCTGGTAACACCTCAATCAGTTGTCAAAAATAAACTTAAAAATGTGTAAGGCTTATCTCATTGGTCAGTATAAAGACCAAGGTCTTCCCTTCCCTTCCCTTCCCTTCCCTTCCCTTCCCTTCCCTTCCCTTCCCTTCCCTTCCCTTCCCTTCCCTTCCCTTCCTTCCCTTCCCTTCCCTTCCCTTCCCTTCCCTTCCCTTCCCTTCCCTTTCCCTTCCCTTCCCTTCCCTTCCCTTCCCTTCCTTCCCTTCCCTTCCCTTCCCTTCCCTTCCCTTCCCTTCCCTTTTTTTCTTTTTTTTTCCTTTCCTTTCCTTTCCTTTCCTTTCCTTTCCTTTCCTTTCCTTTCCTTTCCTTTCCTTTCCTTTCCTTTCCTTTCCTTTCCTTTCCTTTCCTTTCCTTTCCTTTCCTTTCCTTTCCTTTCCTTTCCTTTCCTTTCCTTTCCTTTCCTTTCCTTTCCTTTCCTTTCCTTTCCTTTCCCCCCAGTATTGTTTTTCTGTTCTCCTTCTCACTGCAGTCTTGATTTTGTTTCTTGTCCCTTAAGTATGTTTCCAATGTGTTGCTGAAACATTTTCCCTTTCAATCCTAAAAAAGGAGCTGTCACTGGTGAAGATCGGAGCTTATCCCTGAGCCCAGGAGCTGTCACCTTAGTCTTCCAATCGGACAAGGACGACTTCATTTCTCATGTAAATGCATTTGTCAGGTTTGCGTATTGTTTTTTCAGGAATGGAAAGTGTGTATAGAATGGATTTAAAATCAATTTTAAATGTAAAATGTCAAGGCAAAAAAGTTCTAATTACAACCTCTGCACACAATTTGCCAGCTGTGGGACTAGGAGTTTTCTTATTTACTGTGTTTTGTTTAACGTGTCTGAAGTTTAATGGACAGCAATCAAGGCGTGCTAGAAATCTGAAAGCACTTTATGCTTTGTTCTCTCCGTCATTTTGGTATAACAAACTAGCTTATGTTTTAAACCCTCCATGAGGTTAGTGGTTTCCCTAAAGGTAACAAGTCCCTGTGTGCTACAGTAAGACAGTAACAAAACATGAAGTATAGAAGTTCATCCTGTCATTATTCAGCTTCTGCCTATGGACACACAACTACGCTTATTTAAAGCGGTATCACCTTGAAACCTAATCAGCATTTTAAAAAGGACTTTGTAGCAGTTATTGGCTTTGTCCTGGAGGGCTGAGGTTTGTTTTGTTTTGTTTTACATTCAGCATTTCCATTTCTAGCTTACATTCCCCTTACATTGTTGTTTTGCATGAGGAAAACGTGCAACTTTAGAAAGGAGAACGGAAAGAGCTGCTTTTTAGTCTAACTTTTCAGTTTTTCGTAGGAGTTTTAAATGTGGTAGGAGTAAAACACCAGAAGTACTGCTGCCAAAGTTATATTCAAACTCGTCTTTCTTGGAGAAGCAGAAGAAGCCCAGGGAGAAATAAATTTGCAAACATGCTCTTCATGCTCTCCTTTCCCAAGATTTCTCTGAGATATAGCCCATCCTCTGTGGGTTTTGAGGTATATGGTTCCCAGGAGTGAAAAGGAGGGCCAAACATCTCTCCTCTTGGATCTCAACATGCCAGGGCTTTAGTGTACTGCCACTTACGGCTCCGCTTTTTCACCTGGAAAAAGCAACCGCATGATGTAGACTGAGGAGCCCTCACAAATTAACTTGCCATCACCAAGTGACGCCCAGAAAAGGTGTATTTAAAAGCTAGGCTCATTATAGAATCACAACAAACCCCTCATGACTGGTGCAGTAGACAGTGAGGTAGAGGGCGAGCCCTGGAAAGACAGAAGAAAAGTAGCAGTGAGTTCTGGGTACCTTTGTGCAGACGAAACAGAAAAACGCAGGCAGTGAAGTAATAGTGTTCCGTTACTAATGCCAGCAATAGATAATTGCAACAATTATCTATTAGATCATAGGTACTAATTAACAGATAATTGCGCAACTCCGGAAATCAATAAATAACTGATTCCCCTCAGAGAATGTCTTCTACATTTTTATATTAAAAAGACTCCAGAGTTGTAGTGGATTAAAATCCTACGGAAGGGAAAGAAATGGCATCAGCCACTAGTTCTGCAGAAGCGAAAAGTAATACTGATAGAGTTTAGATGGAAATTTTCACTTTGTGTGTTTAGTTTGGGGATTCTTTTTAAATCATTCATACCAGCGATTTAGTTCTTAAGGCTGTTTCTTTGAGATTAAGTGACAGGACTTCTGTTACTCTTTTCTTCTTGGAATGCTTCTTGATATTCTTACGTCAACCAGAACTTCTGTCTCTGTTGCAGATGTGAACAATGACCGTAGCTAAGAAGCCCAAATCTTCAAAGCCTAAAAAGCCCTCTTCAAGGCGGTCTGGCAAATCCAAGAAACCAAGTACTAAAATAGTGATGTCACGCACCGCCAACTGGGGCCGGATAGTGCCTGCAGAAGATTCAAGCCAAGTCTCTGTGGCCCAAGGACGTGGAGGTGCTATTTACTGTAGATCATCTGAAAAATCTAAGGCTTTTGCCCCAAGAGATCTAAGTAAGTGTGCGTTTTATCCTGCCTCCATTGTCTTCAAAGCAAAAGTAGAAAATGCAGTTCTTACTTGTTGCACTGATAGAGAAGGGGACTACTGTGAACAAAGACTTCAAAAGTGAATCCCCTAAGGCAACTGAAGTGACTGATGTTACAGAAATTAATTTTGATATATTTACAGTCAACAGAGAAATATGGGGAGCTTTTTGTAATGCACAGATTCCTCCATGTCTTTTCTGTTTTGCAAAGAAAAGTGTTTGATTGTTGCTATTCACAGCTTCCATTTTTCACAGGTTTTTTGAATGATAACATTGCTCAGGAAAAGATCTGGTATCTGTAGGGGTACCGTCATTCCTAGTTCCTAGTTTTTACGTTTTTACCGTATAATTTCAAGTCTAAGTTTGTGGTTTAAGTTATAATAAGGAAAAAAACAGTAGTTGAGTTAATCAGGTTAAAGATTATAGATGGAGAGGAACTTGGCATTAGGTGCTACAAACAGAATGACAGTTAGCCTTGCCTTAGAAAAATTAAAATGGTTGACTAAAGTTGTTTGTTTTTTTTTTTTTTTTTTTCCCCAAAACATTGTGTTGACCAGCCAATTTGAATTTGGTGGTATTAAAGCTGTCTGCAATAAGTCTTTCTGGTTTGGATTGTAGCTAGCCCCTCTAGGTGCTCCTGCAGAATAGTATTTTTTTAAATACCTTTCTTAGAAACAAACAAACAAGATCTCTTTTTAAATTTAACTTTCTTGCAGTCGTTAATGATGGAATTGCTCCGCCACAGAGCCTTCTTTTTCCACCTGAGAAGATTTGTATGGATTGGCGAGAAACACAAAGTGTTGGAGTTGGCCTGTACAATCTTGGCAACACATGTTTTCTTAATGCTACTCTACAGTGTTTGACCTACACACCCCCACTTGCCAATTACATGCTTTCTCTTGAGCACAGCCAGTCATGTGAGTACTTTCTAACAGTATTTTGAATCTGTTGGATAGCTCTGAAGGTGAAAGAACAGCAGTGATTCTGTGAGATAAGCTTATTTGCCTGATTTTACCTGTAGAAGCTGGCTTTGAGCACTGTATTAGCAGTGGGCTCCGAATAGCATATGGAGTGCAATTAATGCACCATGGTTTATTTATTTAGTTATTTGTTTGTTTGTTTGTTTATTAAAGGATCATTTATTGCTTCATGGGAATAACGAAGTGCATTGGACAGTAATGCATTTAGTAGTAATTTTAGAGAGTAATACATTTTGCAGGCTGTGGAGTTCACATTCCTGTCAGCCTTTACAACTGCGACTTTGCAGTAGTCTTTTAGATTTCTCATCACAACATGCATTTGAATACAGGCTTAGTGGATATTTTTATTCTGTAAAGTTGTGTGAAATGAAATGTTACAAGACTGTTGGGACATTGGCATCTTGGGAGAATAGAATGTAGCAAGGAGAGTGGATATTGTATCTATAGTTTAAATTGTACTTAGATGTTTGTAGTTCTGGATATTTCGCTGGACTGGGATGCTTTGTTCTTTCACTCTTCAGGTCGTGAACAAGATTTTTGCATGATGTGCACGATGGAGACTCACATTAACCAGGCCCTGCGTTGCACTGTTGATGCCATCGAGCCCACGCATGTTATCAGTAATCTCAGTCGTAAGTGGCTTCAGATGTGTTTCTTTTCGATAGCTTGTAATCTTCAAATAATTATTTGATGTGTCTAAGTGGTTTTAACACTCAAATGAAGAGAGATTTTAGAAATACAAGAATGATTTCATTTTTAAATGAGGTCAATACTATCATCTTCTTATTTAGGAATAGGACAACATTTCCATTTTGGCAGTCAAGAAGACGCACACGAGTTCTTGCGCTATACTGTTGATGCTATGCAGGAAGCGTGCTTGAACGGAAGCACCGAGTAAGCATAAACAAGTTCACTTTCATACATTCTCTAGCACCTTCTAGTCCTTTATTTACTCTCAAAAATGATCTCTAGCACCTTTTAGTGCCTTATTTACTATCAGCAACGAAAGTCTACATCATCCTTGGTTTTCATCAAACTCTTTGAAGAGTTAACTCTGTGCCTTAAATCTTCTGAGGTCTGATTATAATTTATTTCCAGATTGGACAGATCTTCTCAAGCTACCACCATCATTCATCAAATATTTGGAGGATTTCTAAGATCGAGAGGTACTTGAAAAAATACTCCTGTCCTTAGAACTGATCTGTGTCTTTTGTCGGTAGTAAAGCAGTCTGTAGTTTGTCTAAAGTAGTATCTGTCAACAACTTGAATTTGGACAGTTAGTCTCCTTCACATAATGTTAAGCATTTATATTTTGCTTCCAGTGAAGTGCTTGAATTGCAAAGCCGTTTCAGATACGTATGAGGCATTTCTTGATATCACTTTGGATATAAAGGTAAGATGTTTTCTAAATATAATTCATGATATTTAAGTACATGCATAACTTTCTAAATTAAACTTGTTTAACTTAAAAAACCAAACCACATATAATGTTAAAACGTAAGAGCTTGGTGGTGCTAAGGAAGTGGATTGGACTCTGTCCTTCCGTGGAACCCATGTAAATAGTCTCCACATTTGCATTGGGTTTAAGGGGAAAGAATTCTCTTTCTGCAAAAATTATAATGCTGTCATACTTCTTTGTTGTTCTACCTCAATATACATCTAATTGTTAGACTGATGAATTTGTCCCCAGTATTGATGACAAAGCACACTATAGATGCTGTCTAGGCAACTGGAAAAGTATTTGTTCCAAAGTCAAATGCCTTCCAGGTGAGGTCAATGCTGAGCATGCTCTTTCTGCCTCCTTCTTCACAGTGCTCCTAGTAGATCGCTTGAGTATGTTAGTAAGATTCTCTTATAAACTACTAGTATGTCTGTGGAATTCTGAATTACGGTGACTTTACGCTCTTCTTTCTCACTGCTCTAGGCGGTTTCATCTGTTAGCAGAGCTCTGGAACTCTTTGTGAAACCTGAAGAGCTGGATGGAGAGAATTGCTATAAATGTAGCGAGTAAGATTTTGACGTCAGTTTTCTATGTTGCATGACTCTGTTGGACTACCTCTAAACTTTGGATCTACTTACAAGTTTTGTGGAAGTTTATAAAAGACTTGGATTTTTGTTTCTTTGGAGGGGGGAAGTCTTGTTCATAGGCATTCCCTATGGGTTTGCAATTCTCTGGCTTGTATTTTGCCATCAGAATTCAAAAAGAGCTACTTTTGTTCTTTCTATTTATTAGCTCTCGACAGTACTTTTCTTGATGTAAACTGCCCAGTTTCCGTTGTTCTCTGGGCTAGTGGCTGATTTTCACTGCTTACACCGTAGGTCCTACCTTGGAGCGGGCAATGTGTCAAACTGAACTATTTTGTTTCAAAGGATGGCAGATGGTTTCAGTGTCTTTCCAGACAAGCTCAGTACATGAAGACTTCCTACTGTTAAATGTCTCCCTCCTGTAGAATGACCATGTGCTTCTGTTGTATTTTTGATGTTGATAGTCGACCTATGTTGGAGATTATTTGCAATTTCTAGTCCTGGGGACCAAGGCTCTCTCGTTCCGCTTTCAGTATTTGTATTTCCCTTGAAAGCTGAAAGAATGTATCCAGGATTGGAGTTCAAATAGCCACTTTTGTAGACCAAGAAATGGTACCTTGCCATCCAACCTGGTAATACCCTTTCGTGAGAGATTCCTGTTCCCGCTATGCTCTGAGTTGTTGGGAAAATTTACCTTCTTCTCTGTATTAACAAACCTGACACGCAGTGCATGGGTTTATGAAAAGAAAAAAGACCAACCTATTATGCAAGTAAATATCATTCAAATAGCATAGGCATGCGTGAGACATTAAAACGAGTTTGTTTTGGGGGCGAAAAAAGAAGATGCCTTCAAACACTTATCTCTGCTTGTTTTTAAGGTGTAAAAAGATGGTTCCTGCGTCCAAGAGATTTACCATACACCGTTCTTCCAAGGTTCTCACAATATCACTGAAAAGATTTGCAGATTTCACAGGTGGAAAGATCAACAAGGTATATTTACCACTGTAATGCAACTATATCATTGTGTAATGGGACATCCCCCAAAGCTGAAAGTTGTTAATATTTTCAGACAATAATTGTAGACTAACGACTATGGCTTATTCTTTCTCTTAATATCAATAAAGTTCCCGCTTGACAAGAAGCATATGCTTTCCTCTGAGAAGGCTGATTCATCAGGAAACAGTTCTCTGCAACTTCTTGTCTTAACCATTGTTTATGGGAAGACTTATTTGTAGTGAATCAAGAAATATATTCTAGAAATATATTCTAGAAATAAATTCTAGTCTGTGTTTTTTGGAAGTGTTTTTCTCTGGCTAGTCCACGAAGTACTCTGGGATAATTTTTCTATCTTCTTGATGTCTCTTTAGGAGGTGAAATATCCGGAGTATTTGGACCTGAGAGCCTACATGTCGCAGTCAATGGGAGAACCACTGCTCTATGCCTTATATGCGGTGCTGGTACATCACGGTGTCAGCTGTCACTCAGGACACTATATATGCTATGTAAAGGTAGAAGTCAACAGCATTTCTAACAGGGTAAAGGTTGTGCTGGCAAACCAATTAAAGCATGACTAGCAGCTACTGTTTCTAGGGAAAAAGATTTCATTATATTTTTATTTGACATGTGTGTATTTTGTTCCTATCCGTGATTTCATTTGGAAAACGTGCAATTCACCTAAAGAAATCGTTGTCTTTATTTGCAGGCTGGTAATGGACTTTGGTATCAGATGAATGATGCTAAAGTAGTGCGTACTGACATTAAAAGAGTTCTTGGTCAGCAAGCTTACATACTTTTTTATATCAGGTAATAACAAATCTTAAAATGTGTTCAGAAGAGATTTACTTTCCTGTTATTGATATTTTTCTGTTTTGCAAGTGTTTTTCTTGCTATCCCAGGAGAAGATTATTATTTGTCTAATTCAGTTCTGTCTAACCTGAAATTCTCTGTGTCGTTTATTATCTTTTGTTGCTTGGCCTTAAACTGCAGCACTTGTGTAAATTGCTATCTATGTGTTATCTGTAGCTGGCTAATTTAGAGAAGGAGAGAAATGAAGGTCATCTGTGGTGTAAGAATGAATTCTTGCTCTGCAAGTGATAGTCTTAGTAGGAAGACTGTTCTCTACCTTTCAGTCTGTAGTCTTGGCGAAGCCTTCTGTAGAGAAGGCTTCCATATCGTATGAGCTGTTCCTCTAAAATGATAGGATGGGATTTAATCCAAGAGTAGGCTGAAAGAAAAACTAAACTACGATCACTGCTCTTTTCTGAAGGCGCTATGATTTGACACTTGGAGAACGTGCGTTTTACTTGCCAGCACCATCTTATCCCTGTTCATTCCCTCCTGGTCAGCAGGGGGCTAATAGTAAGCAGGCTGGATTTATGGGACCACGACTTCTTCCTCATATGATTAAGGTAATTCAGGGAAGCGGGAGGGCAGATAATGGCACCAAACTGCTAGTGGGTTTGGGGTTTGGTGTGGGGTTTTTTGTTTGGTTTTTGGCATCTTAGTTTTGTTTTCCTTCCCACGCTGCAGCTTTCTTCACAGCCCTCATGCTACAGCCAGAGTCATTCAAACAGTGGTTACTGCTAAATTGTGCAGCCATGCGACTCCATTACTTTATAGCTCCAAGACAGCTTTCTAAAGCACAGAGAGCTACGCTCTTTGACTATTTAAGCAGAGTGTACTAATCCTCAAATCATTTAAAAGAGGACTTGTTTTTCCTATCCTCGTCACTTTAGCTAAGACAGGGAAAACTAAATGTCTTATTCCTGAGCACCAGAACAATTACTTCAGGCTTTTCAGGGTATGTTTAAAGGGGAAAATAAATATATTTGGGAATAGCAGCAGGTAATGTTAAGTTGCTTGGCTGGTTTTCAAAGATGATGTTAATTTGATACCAATCTGCAGTAAACCAAAAGCAGGAATTGAATACGCTTATTGGACTTGCATTTATCCTTAAAGGGCAGTGTGTTTTTCTTTTTAGGTGTTAAGACCATTTGTAGAAACACTCAGTAGGAGAGTTTTGTGTTTGAAAATGTTACATGCAGTGTTTGCGTTAATCCATCTTGCAATTTCTTCTTTTTAAATACAGAATTCAAGCCGTTTAAATGGAAATGGATCCATAAAAGAGGACGCAAAGACCACTGGTGTCACCCTAAAAAGGCCATCTTCAGCACCACCAATGGCCTGTGTTCAAAACCAGGCAATTACCAGGCCTTCAATGACTGATACGTCAAGAAAACAGAAGATCACCATCAGTATTCACAATAAATTGCCTGCTCGTCAGACTGTGTCACAGCCTGACTTTCTTAGCAGTGCTGTGGAGGATGAAGATCTCTACCAGGCTATTCCTTCATCCACAATTACAAATTTGGTAATGCAAATGAAGCAAATGCAAACAAACAAAAAAGTTTCTGATGAAATTTTTGTGGAGCCAACAGGGAATGAAAATCCTAAACTCAGCTCTGATAACACAGTCCCTTATGGTGCAGAATCTTCAGGAAAATCTGAGGAGGAGTCAAAGGGCTTATTTCAAAGGAATTTGAAATGCAATGCGATGTCCTCTAATGGAATTTTGGTTGGAAAGGTAGTCCGTACATTGCAGCATTCCAATTCTTCCTGTCAGAATGCTGACAAAGGAAGATCCCAGCATGAGCTGCCAAAAAGAGATTCACTAAATGGTGCTATTAGGTTAGTTAATGAATCTAAAGAAAACGGACTGAAACTTGATGATTCCACTTGCCGAGTTGAACCTGTTAAACCTTCTGAGATGTTCTTTTCTAAAACAAATGGATTGCTTGAAACATAGATTTGCTCCATCGAGAATTTCTCACCTACAATGTATTCGGGAGTGTTTATTGTGTTCCTAATTCAGGTGAAATACTGAGAAAACACAGCACACATGTGATCATAAGACTTTGTGGTATTATCCCCTTAGAATTTGCAGACCTGAGCTTACATTAGAACTTGTCAACTTAAGCTCAGCTGAGATAAAAATTCCTAAGTTTCATAAAGTAGATTTTGGGGGGTGAGTCGGGGTTATCTTTGAAGTGTAGATAATGCATACAACTCACAGCGGTCTTGCTTACCATTTAATGGAGAAATTCTGACAAGACTAGTCCTCAGTACTACTACAAATAGTATTTTTTTGTCTGCTGACTTGTGCGTTTTAATTGCAGATGCCTGGAGCTATGCCTTCAGTCAATCGAGAAGTCATCACGGAGTCCTTCACAGCCAGCCAGCTGAACAGCTTGTCAGAGGAAATGAGGTAAAATGAGCACAGTCTGATTAAGACAAGACTTTATGGAAGTTCGTTACAGTTTTATCTGTCTACTAATAGTATTTAATGGAAGGATTTAAATTAGTACAATTCCATACTGTGTGTCCAGTGTCACGAACAGAACTAATGATCAGCACAGAGCATATCACTCTGATGCAGGTTGGTGCCTCAAGGAGAACTTGTGTTCCTTTATAGAATGTTTTTCCATTTTTCTCCACTGTCTGGAGAAACACTGGCTGTTCCCCGCTCGCCCCTATGCCTTTTTTCTCAGAGCATCAGGTGGAAGGAGACAGATGCGTTTGCTTTTTTAGTGCAATGGCTTCAGAAGCAAGAGGGGAAAAAGCACTTTCTCTGGGAGCTGAAGAAGGTGTCCTAATCACAGGAGAGGTTTCTAAATGGCATATCTTTGTGAGCGTTCCTGTAGTCCGGAGGTTTTTGTTTGTTTGTTTGCCTTTGGAAGGTTTTACTCTTAATATTCACGTCCTTCAGCAGAAGTGAGAAATGGGTTTTTATTTTATGCAGTGTTGCGGAACCTCCGAAATCTCCTGGGAATGATGAATACCTCACCCAGTACCAATGTGATGACCGTGGAGACAAGGAGAAAGCAAGAAGATCAAAAGAACGTGACCTCATTTCAAAAGAAAATGTTTTGTACGGCAAAGAGTCTTGTGAGCCTGGTGAGAAATTGCGGCAAACTTCCTCTCTCAAGTCTGACACTGAATGTAGCTCTAACAATCTTTCTTCCTTAGCTATTGCAGATAGACGCCAAGATACAAAGGACAAGACTAAAACCACTGACAAAGAGCATTACCGAAGAAAGAGGGAACATGCTCCTAGTGAAGAGAAGGAGAGTCAAAAAGCAGGTCCTTCCAGCAAGAGGAGGTGTTCTCAGAGTGTGGAATTTGTTGAGCAAAAGAGTCACAAGCAGGAGTACTGGGAGGGAAGCAGGTACAGATCTTTCCCTCGTGAAAGAAACAGCCCTGAGAATGGCAGAAGAGCAGTCAAATATTCAAAGTACGGATCTGGCAGCGGAGGAAGATCAGAACAAGGTAGCAATAGGTACTACCGATCCAAAGGGGAAAGAAGTTGGAGCAGAGAAAGATACTATCGAGACGAAGCACGGAGATGGGAAAGATGTAGCTATTACAAGGATTACTATTCACCTCATGCGACAGGAGACAGTAGAGAGAGAAAGTTCTCTCACGGCGATTCAGCCTTTGACAGATTGACTGCAACTTACTACAGCAGGTCACATAAGCATTATCATTACAAAAGCGGATGGCCTCACAGTTCCCTCTTGAGAGAGGAAGATGTACGTCGCTTTAGCACACCCCGAGCAGACTTGCATCGTTGCTCGGTACCTCAGCAACATTCCAGAAGACATTCTCGTGAAAGACATGCGCTTCCACCTGTGTCAGCTCATTTGGAGAACTGTCGCCAGAAAAATGAAACAGAAGGAAACAGAAAAAGAAAATATACCCGTGCAGAAGGTAGTGGAAGTGAAGTAGAAAGGAAAGACAGAAAGATAGAAAAGGAGCTTTTAGGTGGTGAAAAAAATGCAAAAATATCACAAGTTCTGGAAGAAAAAGAAGTCTAAGGATAAACATGGAGAGAAGGATTCCAAGTAAGCAAGGATTCCAGCATACTCCGCATTTTTTATCCTAAGTCTTTTCTGGGTGCTTCTCATGTCTTCCTTTTTTTTTTTTTTTTTTTTTTTTTTTTTTTTTTTCTGGTAGTTTCTAAGTTATTTAGATAGCATCAGCTGGCTGGGGATCACGTTGTTAGGTTGATCAGTGAAGACAGGAAAGCTCTTGCTGAATTGTGTCAGAGCACTAGCTTTGGACCACATAGTTTGAATCACATCCGTACACCATTCCAGATTAGGTTAAAAGATTTTTTCTGCTTGCACATATTCCAGAGCTAGCCGTTGTTAATGATCTGTGTACAAACCAGGACCTATGGTCCTTCAATCTGACGGCTTAAGTTTGCTGCATCTAAAGTAAGTTGCGTGTGCACAAAGCACCACAAAATAGCTGACATGCTGCAAATCATCACCTGTGGTAAAATAAATCAAGTTTCATATAGGCAACAAGTGCCACATCTTTTTTTCCCTTTTTAACTTGCATGTTTCTTTCAGGCTTCATGATTTGTGTTTCTGTGCGCTCCACTTCGACAATGCCAATCGCAAGCGTAAGAAAAAGAAGAAAAAGGAGAAGAAAAAGAAGAAAAAGGAGAAACACCAGGAAAGCGAAAGGCTCCTTGGAACACTTAGATCCCCGTTTCCAGAAGATAACGCGGGAGAAGAAGGAAGAATCCCATCCTCCAGATGGCTCTTCATGTCAGTAATGTAGAAGTGAGAGCAGTAAACAACCTTACAAGGAAGGGAAGACTTCCAGTGCAGGCGAAAGCAAGAAATACTGCTCCATCGCATCCAACGACTATACTAAAGGTAAGCGGCCGCAGCGTGTGTGAGGAATTCCTTTTATATTAATCTCGAGATTATTTCAAACAGTCTTGAAGTGCTTGATGACTTAACAGTCTGCAGATTTATTATCAAATCAAAAAAAAACCCCACTTGGTAGACTATTTTTTTCCCAGTTTTGAATGACCACTAGGAAAGAAGGCCTGAAATAAAGAGGTTAAAGGCAAATGGATTTCATTTGGTTTGATGATGAAGTGGCAAACAAGATGAAGAGTTGCAAGCTCCCTTCTTAAATTCAGTCCAGCCAAGTAGGAAAAGTAAATGTGGACAGCTGTATCTTGGCAAAGAAGATAGTAGGGAGCAAGGAGGTTTAGCAGTCAAGATGGAAGGTGATGCCATGAGGCTTAGAGGCTTGTAATGTTCTAATGAACATGGCCAAGTCTTGCGCTGGGCAGCCTGCTTGGGTCCAAAGCCTGCAGTCCTCCCCAAGATGTCGGCGAGGGGCTGGTGAGCCGTTGGGATGGAACCCCCGTTGCCCGGGTTCCCCAAGCAACCGCCCCACTCTCCAGCCACCATGGCAGGTCCAGGAGCCAGCTCCCGCTCCTCCCGGGGCTGCGGCCCTGCTGGCGAGCCCAGCGCCCCAGAGCTCAGCCCAGCGGCCTTTTTCCCACAGAGGGTTTCCCCAGACGGCTTCCGCAGCTTGCGCAGACGCAAAACTCCCCCTTCGTCGTCCCAGCCGTGCCGCCAACGGTGGCTGCCTGGCTGCTGCCCTCCCTCCCCGGAGCGACGGCACTGCCCTTGCAGCCCCCGCAGGTACCCACCCTCCCCTCCGCGCTGCCCCAGGCCACCGTCTGGCACGTGGTGCCAGGGGTCCAAGGGCAGGTGCTGCAGCTCCCCGCCGGGGTGCAGCTCCCTGCTGTGGGGCAGCTCCCCGCCGTGGGGCACCAGCTGCAGCTTGGGCAGCTCCCCGCTGTGGGGCAAAACCTGCAGCTGGTGCAGCTCCCCGCTGTGGGGCAAAACCTGCAGCTGGTGCAGCTCCCAACCATGGGGCACCAGCTGCAGCTGGTGCAGCTCCCCGCCAGGGGGCAGCTCCCCCACACCGCTCCTCCCTGTGCCCCCGTCCATCAGTGGGGACGGCCCATGGTGACGGGGACACTGGTACCCTACCATGCGCTGGGGCTGGGGCCCAGGGCCGTGCTCCATGGGGAGCTCCTGCACCCCGCAGGCACCTGCCTGTTGCAGGCCCCCGCCCAGCGCAACCCCCCGCCACCCCTCGTCCCGGGGCCTCCGCTGCGGGGGCAGGCGTTCCCCACGCCCCGCACCCTGAGCAGCAGCCGGGGGCAGCTGCCGGAGCCCTGCTTGCACGCCGTGGGGCTCAGCAAGGACCAGGGGACCCCGCTGCCCGGCCCCACTGCCCCCAAGCCTGCCCAGGCTCCAAGGACCGCCAGCACCCAGACGGCGACGCCTGACGGTGAGTTTGGGGCTGGCACAGCCGGCCACTGGGCGCCCCACACCCAGGGGCCATGGGAAAGCTGACATCGCCCGTCTTGGGGGATTTTCTTGCTTCGTCCTCAGCGGTGACAGCCCTGCAGGTGCCTGAGGAGCCCCCGCAGCTGCCCAAGCTGGGCCCTGATGCCTTTGCCGAGGCCTTTCCAGAGCTGGCAGGGGACAGCCAGCAGCTGCAGCACATGCAGGACGAGCTCCTGGCTGACCTGGACATCCCCATCCCCGGCATGGAGGAGCTGCTCAGCTGGCTCGATGCCGTGGAGCCCCAGGACGCCTTCCCCGATTTGCCCAGCAGTCCTGCCCTCAGCCGCTTCCTCTCGCAGCTGCCCGACCTCTGCGAGGACATCGAGGAGCCGAGCACGCAGGGACTGGAAGCCACAGGAGCCCTCGGTGAGGTCCCCTCAACCCCTGGGCTGTGCCCCGAGAAGCTTGAGGGTGGGCTGTCTCTGCAGTCCCCCGTCATGCCAGCAGTGAGCCCCCCGCTCAGCCCTGCAGCCAGTCCCCTGCCCAGTGCGCTTAGGAGCCCCCTACCCAGTCCACCCCTGAGTCCCCCCAGGAGCCTCCCTGACACCCAGCTCCTCA
This sequence comes from Netta rufina, assembly GCF_964035555.1. Taxonomy (NCBI): domain Eukaryota; kingdom Metazoa; phylum Chordata; class Aves; order Anseriformes; family Anatidae; genus Netta; species Netta rufina. Next base: position 2,854,676 of record NC_140154.1, read on the forward strand.
GTGCCCTTAGTAGACCCCTGCCCCAAACCCCCAGCGTTCCCTCAAGACCCGCTCCAACCCCAAGGTCCCCAGTGCCCTTAGTAGACCCCAGCCCCAACCCCCCCAGCGTTCCCTCAAGACCCGCCCCAACCCCAAGGTCCCCAGTGCCCTTAGTAGACCCCAGCCCAAATCCCCCCCGAGTTCTCCCAAGAAACGCCCCAACCCCAAGGGCCGCAGTGACCATGGGAGACCCCTGCCCAAACGCCCCCTGGGTCCCCTCAAGAGCCCCCCGCCTGCCCCTGCGTCCACCGGCACCAAGCGGGGGGCCAAGCGCCCTGCGCCCAGCAGCACCCCCGGGACAGCGCAGAGCTGCCAGCACAGGAGGCAGACAACAGAGAACCCCCCCGGCAAGGAGAGGAAGACGCTGCTGGGCCAGGCTGGCCAAGGCCGCAAGAGACCGTGCCAGGGGAAGACGGGTGGCAGCAGCACGGTGGCTGGCAGCAGCAGGGAAGCAGGCAGCAGCGGGCAGCAGCTGGCGATCAACAGCACCACGGCACCCAGCAAGAGAGCGCGAAGCCCGGGGGCTGCAGGGGGGCAAGGAGCAGCGGCACCACCTCCCCGCAGAGCGCGGCTGCTGCCGGAGACTCCGAGTGGGGAGCCCCGTGCCGTGCAGCCCCAGGACAGGCTCTGTCCCCAGGCCAGCGGGGCCAAGACGCTGCAGCGCCAGCACGCGGGGACAAAGACCCCCAGCGAGACTTTGCAGCCGCTGGGGGCCAGGGCCAAGGCGCTGGGGCCAGCGTGCCAGCTGGCCTGTGTGCAGCCGCAGCCCACCTCCAGCAGCCCCAGCAGCATGCCCAGCGCCCCGCCGACAGTGCCAGGCTCCAGCGCAGTGCCCGCTGCCCCCCGGCCCCCAGCTGGCGGCAAGGAAAAGGAGGTGCCAGCACCACCAGGCAGCACAGCATGAACAGGGGACGCTGCCATAGAGCCGGCGCCCAGAGAGCTGGGCCTGCCAGCCGCGGGGGGCCAAGCGCAGCGTCCAGCTCTGCCCATGCAGCCGCGCACGCTGCAGCGTCCGGCGCAGCCCCGCGTGGACTACGTGCCCTGCGTGGGGCCTTGGGCGGGCCGCGACGCAGCGCCCACGCCGCTGGAGGAGCAGGAGGAGTCGGTGCCCATCACGCCGCAGCAGCGTCCCGAGCGGGAGCGCCTGAAGAAGCTGGCCCAGGAGGAGCGGCAGCGGGCGGCCCACCAGACCAAGATCGGCCCCGTGCAATTCTTTGTGCAGCGGCAGAAGGACCACGCCATAGCCTACTATTACGGCTACCCGTGACCGACCTCGGGCTTCTCCTCGACGGCCCCCGCAGCACCCAGGCAGGCATAGAGACCTCTGCAGGCACCTGCTCCAGCTTCAGCCATGCTCCTCAGCCCTTGCCCCTCTCGCTTGCCCTCTCCCCTCTCTCGTGCTGGACCTACGCACTGCTTGCCACTCTCAGGGATGGGCAACAGCGCCAATGGCAAATGCACGCGCGCCTCACCCAGGAAGGTGGCAATGGCAAGCTGGGGAGATGCTGGCAGCAGCTGGGCTGGGAAAGCTTGGCCATGGCAACTGCTGCTTGGGACACCAAAGGGCTGAGAGACAAGACTTGGTTCTTCTTTCGGGGCATTGCTCTTCTTTCCTGCCTTCTGGATTAAATTCCTCTCCTTAGGTGGTCACTCAGCAAGGCCTCTGCCTGCAGCTCTTCTTGCACTGGCATGCCAAGGGGATAAGAACTGGGAGGTCTTTGGGACAGCAAATGATCAGTGGGATGGGAAGTGATGATGGGGATAGCAATTCACTGGAATGGGACAAATGGGTTTTATTTGTATTAAATTTAAATTTTTTAATTTTCATTTAATTTATTGGTTTTCTTATTTATTTAATTAAATCCACTTTATTGACTGTGTTGTACAGTATGGCATTGTTTTATTATTATAAAATTATAAGTATTTAATAGTATTAAATATTTTTATATATTAATATAAATTATAAATATCTTTATTTATTATTTTGTTGGTTTTTATTCCTTTTCTACCCTATTAAACTCTCTTTATCACAACGCACTGGTTTGGACTTTATTTTTCCTTCCGAGTCATTCTGGATTCACTCCGGATGGGGGGACACTAGCGAACGCCTGTGTGCTTCAGATCCAAGGTCACCTTTGCCCTCAACTCAAGATACATATTTGCATCTGTTGTTGTGAAACAAAATTAACAACAGGAACAATAAAGTTACCTACTTGCTAGCAGCAGCTCTACATTTGCTGGGGTCTGCTCTGTGCATTTTGAAGACCATTCCATGCTCTTCAGCCCCTCCAGGAGGAAATGTATGGTTCTAGGAAAATGCGTCTTGACCTAATGCAAAGCTGTGACGCAGCCTGCAGCCCCTGCAAGCCCTGGCATTTTACCTGCAGCCCCTCCAACAACTCTGATGTTCCCTGCATCGACTTCAACCACTGCGGCAGGACCTGAGGCCCCTCAAAGCATTGTCACTCACCCTGCAGCCCCTCGAGCCCCTGGCATGTTCCCTGCAGCCCCTCCAGCCCCTGGCATGTTCCCTGCAGCCACTCCAAGCCTGGCACAGGCCCTGAGAGCTGGCTCCGGGGACGACCCTGTTGCTGTCTCAGGCGCCAATACACACAAGGGGAAGGAATGCATGCAGAAGTCATCTCGTTTCGGCAGGGCAGAAAGTCCTCCCAAGAAGGGGAAGGAGCAAGAGGAAGGCGAGGCAGCCTACCCCAAGGTAGGGCCATCCCAGGGCACAGGAGGCTGTTGGAAAGGAGAGCAGAGAGAAAAGCAGCAGGAAGCAGGTGATCCTCATCCCTGGGCGACCTGCGAGCCATGGGACAAGATTGCAGCTGTCCTCCGGGCGAGCACATTGTCAGCTGGCTGCTGCGCTGCTGGGATAGCAGCTGCAGGAGCCTGGCAGCAGAGGGCAGGGAAGCCAAGCAGCTGGGATCCTTCTCTGGGGAAGGGGGCACTGAGAAAGCGCTTGAAAACGGGGCACAAGCCCTCAGCCTCTGGAGGCGGCGCCTGTCAGGCGTGAAGGAAAGGGATCCCTTCTGGGAAGATGCTGTGGGCTTGCTGAGGCTCGAAGAACAGACGGTGCTGGCTGCTACCAGCGTGCTGCAGCAGCGGCAAGACAGAGCCGTGGTGGTTTTCCTCAGCTGGGCAGCTGAGCTCCAGCACAAGCGCTCTCCCTGCCCCTCCTCCAACGCCAAGGGGAGAAAAGAGGCTGGCAAGGGCTCAAGGGCTGCCAGAAGGACAGGGAGATCACTCCACAAGGAGCGTCACGGGCAAAGCAGGCTCAGCACAGCCTGTTCCAGTCCAGCCCGGGGCCTGCTCCTGCGGGGGCTCTCCACAGGCCGTGGCCTCCTCCAGGCCACAGCCACCTGCTCCACCGGGGGCTCCTCCACCCACATGGGGGCTGCAGCGTGGAGATCTGCTCCACGGGGGATCCATGGGCTGCAGGGGGACAGCCTGCTCCACCAGGGGCACAGCCTGCTCCACCAGGGGCCTCTCCCTGCACAGGCCGCAGGGGAACTGCTGCTGTGAGCCTGGAGCACCTCCTGCCTCCTGCTGCACGGACCTTGGGGGCTGCACAGAGCTTTCTCACTCCTCCCTGAGCCAGACGCTGCTGGGCAGCAGCTTTTGTTCCCTTTCTTAGATGGGCTCTCCCCCAGGCGCAAACATCATCCTTTTGCTCTGCGTTCTGGGCAGCAGCGGGTGGGTCCCTCCTGGAAGGAGCCTCCTGGCAGCGGCCCTGAGCTCCCATGGGGCAGCTGCTGCATTCTCCTCACAGAGGACACCCCTGCAGCCCCCCGCTCCCACAGCCTGGCCATGCAAACCCAAGCCAAGACACCGAGCGAGCCTCCCTGATTGCCAGCCAGCAGCTGGCTCAGCCTGGGACCCCAGGCCAGTGCCCACAAGACTCTCCTGGGCCTTGAAAAGCAAGCCTTGTGGGGACGGAGCACCCGCAAAGAACAGACTCACACAACAGGACTCCTTGCCAAGACCGCCTCACAGACACCTGGGCCTTGAGCGGGTAGCTCACCTTGAGCGAGCTCATTTCCTTCCCAGTAGCTGAAATGTGCCCTTTCGGGGGCATTTGGGGGCTACAGCGTGCTGCTGAGAGGGATGTTGGAGCTCCTGCAGGGCAGTGCTTCCACTAAGGCAAGGCCTTTTCTGCATCTTCTACTGCCCTGCAAGCGAGGATGCTTGGGGCACACAAGAAGCTGGCAGGGGACACAGCTGCAGGGATTGCAGGGATTCCTAAAGTCATAGCCAAATACAAGAAAGACAGGAGGACGTGATGCTTTTGATAGAAAGGAGCTGGGTTTTGGGTCAAAATCCATCCCTTTTTCTATCCTGGAGACCCCCAAGGGCGTAGGACAGCAGCACTGCAGGGCAGCAAGAGATGCTGTGCATTTCTCTCATCCCCCTGAGACAGCCACTGGGTGACGATGGTGCCAAGTGTCTTGAAAGAGACCTTGCTTTCTCAGGCCCAGGTGTCCAGCTGCACACCAAGGCCGTCCCTGGCTTCCAGGCGCAGTTGCCAGGCCCAAGGCTGAGCTCCCCTGCGAACCCCCAGCCCAGCAGACCTTGCTCCTGGCATTGTGGAGCAGCCATTTCACGGCAGCCTTTTCTCCTGGCAGTCAGCTTAGCGCCGAAAGCTCTGTCACTGGGACAGCCGAGAGCCGTGGTAGCTCAGCAGACAGTCACTGTCAGCCTTGGAGCTCACAAAGGTGGGTGGCCACAAGTGCCCTGAGCGTCCAGCTCGCAATGAGGACTGCTGTGGCACTCAAATTGTCACCTGTTTGCTGCGATGCTGGGATACCTGCTCTGGTAGCCTGGCATCAGAGGCCAGGGAAGCCAAGCAGCTGGGATCCTTCTCTGAGGCAGGGGACACTGAGAGTGGAAATGGAAATGGGGCACAAGCCCTCCGCCTCTCAAAGGAACCCCTCAGATGTTTAGGTATAGTAAACTTATGTATATCTGTGTGACTCTAGACCACAACATGTTAGTGTTCTGGTTTGTCCACTGCTTTGTTGTGGGAGCTTTGAGTTGGCCTCTACTCTTTAGGTGAATGCTGACTTCATATCTATGGTGCACTTTATTCTTAAAATGGGAAGTTTCTACCAATTTCCTGTCCAAAGTTCCTCATAAGCCAACTGCAATCATCATTTCAGATGTATCTCCCAACTTACACATTTCCTAATTCTCCTTGATATTTACTCAAGAAATGCATTTTCACAGAGACATCATATTTTTCTCTCAGCTGGCATCTGGCTGAGCAGAATGATGTCCTTTAATTCCCTTCCACACAATAGACAACTTGTTCCTTCTGTCTTGTGAACACTTCCTCCTAAGTTCAATATGAATACAAGTGGCAGAATTTTGCCTCATGTCTTAAATGTGTGGCAGGGCTGCCCTGTCAGGTATATTTATACTGGAGAAAAAAAAAAAAAAAAAAAAAGAATAGCCATACATACCATATAACCACTTAACTTTTTCAGTTCTTCTGTTAACAGTGCATGAACATGGGGTTTTGTTGTTTTATTGTTTGTTTTAACCTCCTGACTTCCATATAGCAAACATGACAAAAAAAAACAAAAAGAAAAACAAACAAAAAAAAAAACCACCCTTTGTTGAGAATCTCTGAGCCTGGCTCTGCTTTGTATTATCAAATGTCACTTCACCTGAACCATTTCAATCACAAGGGATATCCTTCTGTCAGGCTCGGTAGTACTTCCCAACTTTATGTCACCTGGAAATCTCAAAGCTCATATGTAATTTTTAGTCTTCGGCCACCATGTCCATACTGAACATACCTAAATTTGAAGTCATCTCTGCTCTGAATAGGAGGTTGGGTTTTCAGAGGTCCCTTCCAGCCTACATTTCTCCATGAGTCTTTGCCTCCTTAGCAGCTGCAGTTTCAGAACTGTCTCTGAGAATCACTACAGGGAACCTCTCCTTTGCTGCTAATTCCCCCTTTGAACAGTGTGAACAATTGCAAACTCCCTTGATTCACTTGCAGCCCCAAAGCCCAAATCCATAGATAAGGTATCAGAAGCTCACAGAAAGTGAAATAGATGTAGTTCATCCCCTGTGTAGGGGAGCACTGGTCCTAGAAAGGCAAGCTACTAAATTCTCTGGAAACAAATTAGCTTTAATAAATTATCTTGTAAATTCCACATTACCCGCTACTTCCCTAGTCTTATCTCTTCTTGCTACAAAACTTTGCCCAGCGTTGATGTCAAACTAACAGGCCTGTACTTGTCTGGATCACTCTTTACATTCTCCTGGACAGAAGTATATTTGTTACTCTCCCATTCTGGGGACTAGCCCTGATTTGCACAATTGTGATGTATTTTTCCTACTTGAGTTGTTGTTCTGTGTGCCAATGCTGTTAATAGGCTAGGTAGATATCAGCTTGTCATTTTTCACTTGAATCACTGTAGATTTTTATTTCACCTCAGATGACGTTGTGCCTAGTGCCCTACCCTCATTTGCAATGGGAATCCTGTCACTGCCCTTAATATCACATTGTTGTTGCTGTTAGATGCAGGAAATAAGATTTGCAGCATTTGAGACATCATTAACTTTTGATCTATTTTTGCCTCGAGTATGCAACTGTCCTAATTTGTTCTCTTTGTTCCCCCTGGTTTCTGTGGCTTAAGTATCATTTACTATTATTGTTTAATTTCCTATGTGAAGGAGGTTTTGGGTCATTCGTACTTTATTTTTGCAGTTTTTAACCTCTGAAATGTACCTTTTCTCATTGCTTTTTTCCCATCTGAATTTTGAATTTTAACTCTGCCTTCTCTGCACTCCAGTCCCAGAGATGCTTAGTCAGACTCAATTATTCATTTCCTTAGATTTCAAAGCTTGCATTTGTAAGCCTCAAAAATTTCATTCTAAGCCTGGTTTTGTTTTATGTTTTGTTTTATCAGTTTTATGGTATGATAAGCTTTTGCTTCCACTGAAGGGTAGAAGTCATTATGAATAGTGCCAACAAAACAGAAACATAACAATGAAAATGATATTTGAATTCAGAATAGGTATTCAAAAAGTTCACCTTCTCCAGCACAAATGGGGAAAGTAAAATAAATAAATAAATAAATAGAGCAGTCCTAAATCATCAAAACTGGCCAAAGAATTAGAAGAAGCACTATTTTTCCAAGGCTGCAATGTTTTCCATTCATCTCACTGGGCCAGCAGAGCACTAGAGAGCTGGATGCACTGAACTCCTGGCTGATACCCTAAATGACCTGCAGGAAGATCTTCTTATCTCTGTCCCCCCGTTTCTCCTTTCAATCTCTGTTCTGTCTGTTTGTATCACTAGCTATCAAAGCGCTACTGAGATATGCACGTGCAGCACCCAGCACAACCTTGTTTCAGGCTCCAGTGGGACCTTTAGGCATTACCATCCTATAAACAAGTCACAGTGATAGTGAGTGTAATTACAGTCGTCAAACTATTCCAGCTCCACATCATTAGCCATGCCCTGAGCTAAATAACATTTTAATCAGTTTGATATGTCATCTGTGGCTTTCTTCACTGTCACTTGCAATCCAGCAAACTCCTTCCTTCATGTTTCTAGATTAGACAGAGGGGTCTTAACTGCAGACATCCACTTCCCTGTTCAGGAAGCAGTGAGACCTTTCATCTTCACCCAGAATTAAGATGATATCCAAGCATCATGAGACACAGCGCGTATGTCTCCCAGGCCCATCCCATAAGAGCAGGACATTTACCTCACATGAGAAGAAGACTTAATGCAGAGGCAAAGCAAGATACTCGGTGTCAAAGCCATGTCTGGATGATCATTAAAGACAGATCAAAATTACCCAGTACAGGAGGAAAATCCATCATTCGAAGAAGATTATGGTCTCTGATTATTAGTTTCAAAATTAGTTTTTTCTTTGGATTTCCTCTGAACTTAAACTTAGTTTGGAATGCCTTTGGTTTTGAATAGTTCTGAAATTGTATTACTTCTCCTAAGTAAGTTGATAGTCTGTTCTATTTACGTGAAATTCAAATAATATTGTGAAGGATCTGCCATCACTTTTACTGTGTGCCAGGCTGAGAGCTTTCCTGTACTTAAAGGCAACCTATAGGAAAGCTGGGGAGGGGGTCTTTATGAGGGCCTGGAGTGACAGGACATGGAGTAATAGCTTTACACTGAAAAGTTAGATTTCTGATATATGTTAGGAAGAAATTCTTTACTGATAGTACTTCACATCCAGGCACTCCAGCCCCTGGCATGTTCCCTGCAGCCACTCCAAGCCTGGCACAGGCCCTACAGCTGGCTCCGGTGACGACCCCGTTGCTGTCTCAGGCACCAATACACACAAGGGGAAGGAATGCATGCAGAAGTCATCTCGTTTCGGCAGGGCAGAAAGTCCTCCCAAGAAGGGGAAGGAGCAAGAGGAAGGCGAGGCAGCCAACCTCAAGGTAGGGCCATCCCAGGGCACAGGAGGCTGTTGGAAAGGAGAGCAGAGAGAAAAGCAGCTAGAAGCATGTGATCCCCATCCCTGGGCGACCTGCGAGCCATGGGACAAGATTGCAGCTGTCCTCCAGGCGAGCACATTGTCAGCTGGCTGCTGCGCTGCTGGGATAGCAGCTGCGGGAGCCTGGCAGCAGAGGGCAGGGAAGCCAAGCAGCTGGGATCCTTCTCTGGGGAAGGGGGCACTGAGAAAGCGCTTGCAAACGGGGCACAAGCCCTCAGCCTCTGGAGGCGGCGCCTGTCAGGCGTGAAGGAAAGGGATCCCTTCTGGGAAGATGCTGTGGGCTTGCTGAGGCTCGAAGAACAGACGGTGCTGGCTGCTACCAGCGTGCTGCAGCAGCGGCAAGACAGAGCCGTGGTGGTTTTCCTCAGCTGGGCAGCTGAGCTCCAGCACAAGCGCTCTCTCCCTGCCCCTCCTCCAACGCCAAGGGGAGAAAAGAGGCTGGCAAGGGCTCAAGGGCTGCCAGAAGGACAGGGAGATCACTCCACAAGGAGCGTCACGGGCAAAGCAGGCTCAGCACAGCCTGTTCCAGTCCAGCCCGGGGCCTGCTCCTGCGGGGGCTCTCCACAGGCCGTGGCCTCCTCCAGGCCACAGCCACCTGCTCCACCGGGGGCTCCTCCACCCACATGGGGGCTGCAGCGTGGAGATCTGCTCCACGGGGGATCCATGGGCTGCAGGGGGACAGCCTGCTCCACCAGGGGCACAGCCTGCTCCACCAGGGGCCTCTCCCTGCACAGGCCGCAGGGGAACTGCTGCTGTGAGCCTGGAGCACCTCCTGCCTCCTGCTGCACGGACCTTGGGGGCTGCACAGAGCTTTCTCACTCCTCCCTGAGCCAGACGCTGCTGGGCAGCAGCTTTTGTTCCCTTTCTTAGATGCAAGACACCTTCTTAAATTCAGTCCAGCCAAGTAGGAAAAGTAAATGTGGACAGCTGTATCTTGGCAAAGAAGATAGTAGGGAGCAAGGAGGTTCAGCAGTCAAGATGGAAGGTGATGCCATGAGGCTTACAGGCTAGTAATGTTCTAGTGAAACCCAGCCTGAAGAAGAAGAAACCTGCCTGCTACTTGATGTGAATAACAGACTCTGTTCAGCTCTTTCCTAACATAGAAATGGTGCTGACTGCTTCTTCAGAGTAACAGAAGTTCGTGATACTACTGAAATAGTTGTGGTTCAGATGTAGATCTGATTTCTCCTATGCACACTGAATTCACAACTGTTGATCCTCCAGAGGAGGCTTTGCAATTGAACACCTGGAGAATAGGTAAATTTTCCGCTGTTGTTCTCCTCTCCTCTTGTTTTGTTTTGTTTTGTTTTGTTCCTAGTAGCATAGGCTTAAGACTCTGAAGAAACAGGCTGCTTTTTTTCATTTCCAGCACTGGCTGTTCCTCCTGAGCCCCGCCTTCTATTTTTGCAGTCATAGGATATGTGAATGTAAATTCGTGGAGAGAGGTAGAAAACTCTTTCAACTGGTGTTTTTTCGGCTATGTGGGGAGAACAAATAGAGTGGCTTTGAATATTCTGGCTCTTATTCAGAGCAGCAGGTGGAGGGAGACAGATGCGTTTGCTTTTTTAGTGCAATGGCTTCAGAAGCAAGAGGGGAAAAAGCACTTTCTCTGGGAGCTGAAGAAGGTGTCCTAATCACAGGAGAGGTTTCTAAATGGCATATCTTTGCGAGGGTTCCTGTAGTCCGGAGGTTTTTGTTTGTTTGTTTGACATTGGAAGGTTTTACTCTTAATATTCATGTCCTTCAGCAGAAGTGAGAAATGTGATTTTATTTTGTGCAGTGTCGTGGACCCTCCGAAATCTCCTGGGAATGATGAATACCTCGCATAGTACCAATGTGATGACGGTGGAGACAAGGAGAAAGCAAGAAGATCAAAAGAACGTGACCTCATTTCAAAAGAAACCGTTTTGTACGGCAAAGAGTCTTGTGAGCCTGGTGAGAAATTGCAGCATACTTCCTCTCTCGAGTCTGACACTGAATGTAGCTCTAAAAACCTTTCCTCCTCAGCTGTTACAGAGAGATGCCAAGATACAAAGGACAAGACTAAAACCACTGAGAAAGAGCATTACCAAAGCAAGAGGGAACATGCTCCTAGTGAAGAGAAGGAGACTCAAAAAGCAGGTCCTTCCAGCAAGAGAAGGATAAAGTTGAATACAAAGAATACAAACTTGAGCTCCTGATTGGCTTCATGCTGAACTCTGTGCTGTTCTTGTCCTAATCTTGGTCTCTCCATAGATAATATGGTTTAAATCCAAATAGAATCGTGCGATGAGGAAGATCTCACTGCAACAAATTCAACATCTAAAATCAAAGTTGACGTTTTCCGTGATTTTCTTCCTGAGCAGAAGATTGCAGTACTCCTTTTATATTAACGTAGAGATTATTTCAAACTGTCTTGAAGTGCTTGATGACTTAACAGTCTGCAGATTTATTATCAAATCAAAAAAACCCCGACTTGGTAGACTATTTTTTTCCCAGTTTTGAATGACCACTAGGAAGAAGGTTATTCCGGCATCAAGAAAGTCATGTGGAATGTAACAAAATTTACTGACCCAGTAAGTAAAACTTATATTTTTCTATTAGTTCCATTGTTTCAACTCTTCAGACACTTATGGATGGCATAGATAACAGAGGGGAGATCGTGGTAATCGGAGCTACCAACAGACTGGATTCTATAGATCCTGCTTTACGAAGACCAGGACGCTTTGGCAGAGAGTTCCTCTTCAACTTGCCAAATAAAGAGGTGAGAACTTAAATTCAACGTTAGTGCTACCATGGCAAAGTCCAACTTTATAGGAAAAAAAAATAATTGACAACTTGAACAAAAGAGTGATACGTGGAGACACTGCGTTGTTCCATGGAGGGCAAATCTGGTACTGGATATATATGGTCAGGATGATACCACCAAGTAGTTAGTTCTATAATCAAACCTTTCATTCCCAAAGTTGTACCTGTTTGCTTAATTATTTAGTCCACTTGGGTGTTTTCATCATGAAGTTGTGTTTTTGGTCTCAATCCTTCACTTACGAATGAATAGGGGACGTGTTTGCATTTGATTGTGCCCCTGCTCAGTGGTAGTAGTTTGAGTCATAATTCTTTTCTTCTTTATAGTAATTGTAGCAATTGGAAGCATTGTGCCAGAAGTGCTTTCTGTGAATTTACTGACTGGAAAGCAAATGTGATGAAGTAATGAGACTGTCCCAATGAAAGCTTGCTAAGCTTTAGAGAAGTTTTTTGGACAGCAAAGAAATGTTTCTGGATAAATTTTTCATTACAGTATTTTCCTCTGGGTCCTTAGGTCTCGTAGTTTGGAACCTTGTTATTGAAGCTATAAATGCCTTTTCTTTCATTGTAGGTTCCTAGAAAAAGTTCAGTATAACAAATAAGAAATATTCAATTTCCTGGTTGACAATGCAGAGTGTATATTAAATAACTGTAAAATACTTGAAAGTTGAGCAAGTAAGAAAAGTGTATTAGTAGATGAGGGGTTTTGAGGGAGGACTGTTTTGTTTTTTTGTTGTTTGTTTGTTTGCCTTTTGGTTTGTTTGTTTCTTGCTGGTATTTTTAAGGAAAACTTGGGACAAGCTAAAATGCAATGATTTTGCCTCCAGGCTAGAAAAGAAATTGTCAGGATTCATACTCGTGACTGGACCCCTCAGCCACCGGACATGTTGCTTGATGAACTAGCTGAGAAATGCATTGGTAAGACTGAAACAGAAACGGATTCTTGCTTGTGACCAAGTTGTAAAGAACCTTAGCTTGTACCAGGCAGTACCCATGCTCTTGTGCCTTGTTGCACAACTAGTCAACGAGGCAGCTGGCACGCCTTCATAGCAATCTGAGTGAGATGCTTTCATCTATTTACTCTTTGTTGTCGTTCCTCTTGTTGTCTGAGAACATTAAATGGTTCTGGGGCATCTTCCTCAAGAGTATAGTTTTTGATGAGGAGTCTGCTTCAGCTGCATAAGTGCAGGATATCAGGCAGTGAGCAACATGAAACATCCTTGCAGAGCGGTAGCACTTTGAATTCCCTGTTAAGCTGTTTGGTTTTGGCATTACAAATTCCTTAAATGTTGCATGTTGTAAACCTGGGCCTTGACTGATGTAACGTTTGATTTTTGTTTGTTAGGATACTGTGGTGCAGATATCAAATCCCTCTGTACTGAAGCTGCGCTGTGCTCTCTACGTCGATGCTATCCTCAGATTTATGCAAGTAGGGAGAAGTTGCTACTAGACGTTAATTCTATTAAAATAAAAGCAAAGGACTTTTTCATGGCTATGAAGAAGGTTGTTCCAGCTTCAAACCGGATCAAGGCTTCACCCGTACAAGCACTATCACCCATTTTCAAGCCACTTTTTCAAAGATCAGTAGAGAATATTTTACAAGTTGTGCAGAAGATCTTCCCGCATGCACAGCTTGCACTAAAGGAGGACCGACAGCAAGGTATAACCACAGCATCCACTTCTTTATAATTCTGCTAAAGCAAAAACTTGTGGTTTGTGCAATCAACTTAAACCTTTCAGACGTAATGGTGGTAGAATTTTATTATTTGCATGTGCATGTCTTTTTTTTGGGCAAGTCTGGAATACAACACATAGGTTTTATTGTGGATTCGAAACTGAAATGCCAAATGGAAGCTCTGAATGACTCAATACACAGTAAAGGACGATGCGTTCTCTACTGAAGCATCCTGCTTCTGACGGCAGCTAAGATAATTAGCATTTGTAGAGGTTGACTTGAGGTTTGAAGTACAAGGCACCTATTTTTCTTTAAAAAATCAAAACTGAGATCTTTGGAGGGGAAGCATTTCTAGGTCAATGTTTCTAATTCCTTTCTGAAGAATGTCAGGACCAGGATACAAGTATACCTGGTCTAAGCTAAATATTGTTTTAGCTATCGTCATTTTTAACCAGTCTCCTAATTTAAATGTTTGTGGATCGTGCTATACACGTGCACGTGAGATTAATTAGCATTGATACTTACTAGATGAATGGAATTCTGTGGCCATCACATCCTTAATCCCCATGCTTTCATTGTGGGAACCTCCTCCAGAAAGAAATGGTCTTTTGTTTTTTTTTTTTTATCTATTTAGCAACTGCAGAAATTGTTCGTAATCTCCTTTATTCTAAGGGGGAGAAAAAAATCACCAAGAGTAGCGTACCTTATACGTACACATCAGTGGGACTTAGTACAGCTTTGTAGGGCCTTGTGCCATCTCCTTAGATCTGTGGTGGGCTGAACTCTAGGAAATAGCTTTCAGTGTGTGCTCTCAAATGAAGAAAGGGTTTTGGCACTGATTTAGAAGCTGTATTAATGGAAGAGAAAGAGACAAAGGCTATTCAGGAAAGTTAACAAACCTCTTTTGCCTTTCAGAGCATTTCAATCCTATTTTGCAAGATGATATGTTTGACAGTGATGACGATGCATCCTTGGTTTCTGGAGATGAATTAAAAGATGGAATGCCTGATGGACCAGAGAAAAAACGCCTCTGTTTCAGCAGGTAAAGAAAGATAGATCCCTGTTACGTTTAAATTCTCAGGTCTGCTGAGTCTTTGTAAACAGTTCCAGCTGTTAAAAGTGCGAGGGGTGGTAGACGAAGGGGCAACATCAAGTTTGTGTGTTGAAGGGGTGCTTGGTATTCACAAGAAGAAAGGGTGGAGGGACTAAAGTTGTAATGAAGTTGCTCTGAATGACCAAATTGAAAAGCCCAGGCTTCTCTTCGTAAGCCAAAGTGATCCGTAGACTACCAGAACACGTTGACTTAATCCATGGCATTCTTTGAAAGACTCAAGACCACATAAATGTGCTGTCTGTCCTTTTAGCTAAAAATACCCCAACTTTATGGGTTTGTGTTGCCACCTTTTGCCCTTCTGTTTTCCAGGATTGTTAAACCAGTAGTGAATTATGTAGCAGAAAGAAAACTGAGAAAGGGCTTGTTAAAACACCTTGAGAAAAAATTGAATGGTGTCTTTATTTGTTAAGCCACCAAGTTGTGTTAATCTTGTGATATTTTAGTATGGAAGTCATGCAAGCCCACAGTTGGAAAGTTAGATCATGTTGCCACAGCTGGATCAGTTATTTTTCTCAGTTTCTATTGCTGTGCTGTCCAGAAGATTTTCTGTCCTCTAGAGCAAGGCTAAGTCTCTAGCATCTTTGATTTAAGCCAGCAGAGGTACAGCCTGATTGTAGTGGGGAAACAAATGCTCCTCACCAATTTATTTTTAAATAAAAATAAATTTAAAATAAAGTAAATAATAAATATATAATAAATAATAAATTTATAATAAAGTAAAGCAAGATTGCAGGGATATTTATTTGCAGTCTTGGTTTAGTAAAGAATAGGAAACACAAGGGAAGAAGATGAAACAATTGGAATGAGTGAATAACTTAACTGGAAATCTTACATGTATTTAATGTACCGCTGCCATTTGGATTATTTGGGGAGGGAAAAGAAAGTCTATAGGAAAATTACTTGGAACATCTGTGTGTCTATTCAGCACCTCATTTATAAACTTGTTTTCTTAACTCTTGTTCTAGGAGTGCTTTCTGCGAACCAACATCATGCCAGCCCCGTCTGCTAATAGCAGGAAAAGAAGGGTACGGCCAGGTTTCTTACGTGGCACCCGTGGTGTTGCACGCTTTGGAGAAGTTTCCTGTTCACACCCTGGACCTTTCTGTTCTGCTTACAAACGTTGCACCGCCAGAAGAAATCTGCGGACAGGTATTTTTTTTCTTTTTCTTCTCATCGGATTCACTGACTGTATGTAAAGGATCAATCGAGTTGCAAGTAAGGTGAGCAAAATTCATTGGTAATGGAGGTGGCCTTGTTTTAATGTGCCCGGATGTTTGCTTCTGTCTGAAAATCCCCTTTTCTTTTAGACAGCACCACAAACAATCTGGATGTTGTACATGTCGACATTTTCCATACCCAGTTTTACAGTGAGGCTGTTGCTAGCAGCTCAGGAAGCTGGGCGGTGTTGCTAATAAACATCTCTTTGTGGAAAGAAATGCTGCTCATGTCACTGGGATCCAGAAAGTAGTTCTCATTGCCTCCTAAGACTGTGTGCTCCCAGTAGATGGCTCTGTATCAGACTGCATGTCAGCTACTTTTTGTAGTTTTCTTTTAAATTATATTAGTAAGGCAACCAAGGTTTGGGGCTTCTGTTTGTTTTGTTTTCACACGGACATACACAACTTGTGCTGTTGCAGCATGTGCAATAAAAGCATTAACATTCAGAAAACACTTCATTTGCACGGTGATGTGGTTTTAACTAGAAAAAATGAACAGATTTGGTGTTTTTACTTTTAGGCAGGAAATCCATTTTCTTGTTTGGCATCACTACCTTAAAATATTTTTACCTTTAGTGGAAACGTTTGAGAGCCATACAAGTAAGGACAGACATGTTACACGACTGAATACTGATGTGTCCCTTAAGAGGGACATTTCCTTTCTTTGTTATGCGATGATTGTGGCTGTGGCCATATAGCTACGGTGTCTAGCCACTGCCTGAATATATCCTTCCCATCTTCTGACTAGAGTTCTCCGAATACTGATAATCTGAAAGGGTGCACAGAGAACTTCCTTATGTGAAAGGATGCTTGCCACTCTGTTCACGTAGTTTCATTTCATGGGGCAGTCAGATGGCTATGTAGCTATGTATTAAGAGGTTATTGTACGTGTTTTAGTTTTCTTACCCAAGCTTTCCTTTTCACTAGCTGATCCGAAATGCTCAGAAGACAGCACCAAGCACAATTTATGTCCCAGATATCCATTTATGGTGGGACAACGCTGGACCTGCCTTGAAACTTACTTTTCTAACTCTACTACGTAACATTCCAGCATTTTTGCCAGTTTTGCTGCTTGCTCCATCTGATGTACGTCACTCAGATCTCCCAGAAGAGGTATTTGTCAATACTTTCCTTACTATTTCTTCAGTGTCTTGTAATTTATGAATGCTTTCAGCATCAAAATGCTGTGCTTTCTTAAATGCATGCTGTTATTACTCAGGCACCCTAACAAATCACTTAAAATTTGCTTAGAGAAAAAGAATACTGTGAAAGCATCTGCTTAAGGTTTTTTCTGAGTCAAGCAAGTGACTTTCACCCCCCTTCTCACACATGCAAATAATAAATTAATACAATAATTCTGGTGGCTACAAAGTGGTTCAGTCAAGAATATGCAGTGCTTGAAATGACAAGAGGATGTTTTTACTGAAGAGATTTCTTCTGACAGTCTGCCATTCCATGCTATGTTGGGTAAACTGCTAATAATGCAATTTAGTAGAGAATTGAAACACTTTGATTAAAAATAAATAAATAAATCAGTTTCTTTCTTCATATAGGCCAAAGCTTTCCAAGCTGGAAATCTGAGTTCCAATTTCTGCTAAAGTAACTTTGGAATCGGATTCTAGTTGTATTCCTAAATAAACTGTAGTAAAAGTAGGTGCAGAACTTCATTGACTTCTGAGAGTTTACATTAAGGGAAGGTGCCCAAAACAGGTCCACGCTGTTGTCATTCTGATGATTTGGTCTCAGTCATTGGGGGAAGAGAACGGGTCTTACCTAGACGTGTTTATTATCAACTGCTTTGAAAGTGCTTGAGTTCCCACAGAAGTTTTTGTACAGGCTGTAAATTCCTTCTAAAATAAGTAGTGAAATTCCTCACCTACCTTTTAATACTAGAACTTGAAAATGGAGGAAGACGTAGAGGTACTAGCTACTTCAGACACCTTTTGGTAGAGAAATAAAAACTCAGCAAAAAGCCCTCACTTGTCTGCTGAAGCCTTTCTCTTCCCTCGATAGCCATAAAGGTTCTAAGTAAAGGCTGCAGCAAGGCAAGTAAATACAAAGGAGGCGCTGTTGGATGTGGTGAAAGCCATTACTTTATCAGTGTAGCGTACAATCCCTTCAGCGAGCTTTAATTCTACAGGTGATTCTTAAAGGTGATATTTGAATTTGCCGTGCCAGCCTGTGAAAATGTAGCCTTTTAAGGCCAGGAAGATAACTTTTTTCAGTTTGTGTTCTTCAGGTTATTCTTAATTTTAAAAGGTACTCGTCTTTTTGGAATAGAAGATGAGTTTTTTGTGGCCTTAAATCTGAAATGTCTCTCCTCCTTCTGCTTTAGATGCAAAAATTATTTAATACGGAATTTGGAGAAGTGTGCAATATTGAGTTGCCTGGTAGGGCAGAGAGAGCAGCCTTTTTTTGAGGACCTAATTCTAAATGAAGTGGCTAAGCCTCCTGTAAAGAAAAGAGGTGAGGAGGATATGAGAAGTACATCTAAAACTTTCCTATCGAAGTTACTAGCTCTTTGGGCTTTGCTTTGGTGGTCATTTTCTGTCAGTAATTTGTCGTATGCTTGTATTTGAGTACTGTAAATTGGCTAATTTTTCCTGATGAATTGAAGTTGATTGGACATTGGAAGTCGTGCCTGTAGCACCACCAGCTGAGCCTCAGAAGCCACAAGAGTGATCCCCACAAAAGTAGGGATGCTGGAGGAGGAAGAGGAGGATACCTTGCGTGACCTTAGAATTTTCTTGAGGGACGTTACTCACAGACTTGCCACTGACAGACGTTTCAGGGAATTTGCAAAGCCCGTTGACCCACAGAAGGTAAAGTAGTGCTGATCTGTGTGTGTCTGTAACTTCTCAGTGTTCGTATTTCTCAGCGTTTTGGGGAAGGTTCAACTTTGTTTTTAGGGCTGCACTGTAAGGATTTTGCAAGAAGCAGAGGCAGTGCTTTTACTTCTGCTGAATCTCAAATGTCTCTTATGGGATTATTCGCTGAAAGCCCTGGTTTCATTCTAAAAAGCCAGTCCAAATGCCAACACAGTTTGCTCGTGAAAAGGCTTTTATATGTAGGCGTGTCACAGCACTGAAAAGCACAGAGATCTTTCCTTATAATTACAAACAGTATTTACAGGACTACTTGAGTGAAGTCTGAAGCCCTTTCTTGGACTGTCAGTTCCTGTGGGAACAGGAATAGGAGCAGCAGTTTGTAAAAATAAGTTTTGAGATCCTGTTCTCTGTTTCATCTGGAACTCCTCAATAGGAATCAACCATAAGTGCAGTGTGTTTTCTTTTTCCTCCAATTGGCTGCTTAGATGCCTTTCTCTCCTTAATTTATGAGATAAGCCTAAACTAGGGGCGTATATTTCAAAGACAGATGTAACTTGAATATACCTGGGGATCAGCAAAGTCCTCTTCTTGTGGGCATCCACTGGCTTTTCTTCCCCTTTTCTCCTAGGTTCTTGAGCTGTGAAAAATCTAGACAGATACATATGTCCTCATCTGAACTGGTCATTAGTCTCCTCTTCTGGTCTGAGGGAAGAAATGAGCACCTCAGGGCCCAGTTATCTCATTCTAAAGTAGATGCCTGCAATAGGTACTTCACAGGTGCAATTCATGCACCTTTTCCTCAATGTCGACAACAAAGAGAATGCCGGATGGCTTGCTCAGCTTGCACTGTTGTGATTTTCTGTAGCAAAGTGAAATGAATCTCCCACCCTCGGTGTTTCTTCTCTACCATGCACGTGCTTCTGACCTCCCTACTTCTTGTTGTCCTCTCCTAGCCGCTCTAATGAAAAATGAAAGAGCCTTTCCATTTTTGAGAAGCAAACTGGTAAATTTCAGTATCTTCTGATGCATCGCAAATGTTCAGGGTTTTTAGGAAGTCGTTTATTTAAAGTTTTCAGAATAATTTTGGTAGACAGTGTGCAAGGTTAAGAAAACCTCTGAATGCTTGTATTTGATCTGCAGGTACCTGACTATGCCACAAGGATTAAAGAGCCGATGGATCTTTCAACAGTTCTGACTCAAATTGACTCGCGCCAGTACCTCGCTGCAGGAGACTAGCTGAAGGACATCGATCTAATCTGTAACAATGCCTTAGAGTACTACCCGGGTCAAAGATCTACAGGTGAGGATGTGCTTTTTAGCCCTAGTTTAAAAAATCCGTCAAACATATAGATGGATAAATGCTGTGTGCAGACAATAGACTATGGATGGATTAGATGATTTTGGACATCCACAGAGAACATCTCTTACCACATTGTAAATATTTTATCATTTTGCTACTTGGGCATGGAATTGTGATATAAGTGTTCCCCAGGAACTAATGCTTTTGTTTTAATTAACTTCGATGTTGTTATGCTGAAAATATTCACTGAGAGAACCTTTCGGAACCAAGCTATGAAGAAAGCAATTTTCTTCTGTGATCAAAACAGTTTCATTGGTTGGTAGACAACATTCAGTTAAAGTGTGTAAAATTTCAGATCGTCACAGCGCCTATGTTTTGCAAGACACTGCATATTCAATGGTGAGGAACGAAAGGGATACAGAGTTTAGACGACTTTGTGAACAAATTAAAGAATCTCGTGAGAAAAGAGGTACGTGCTTTAACGCTAAGGATTTGAAGACTTGTCTCTGCATTTGTAACTGAAAATGCACGACGAAGATCTTTGGTATCTATTCTTTCTTGCAAGGTTGCACCTCTGCAGCGTGTGCTCCATGCGACAACTCCAAGTCACCACAGCAGAACCCTGCTACTGAAGACGAGAAACCAGATGAAGAGAGTAATGAAAATGAGGAGATGCCAGCGGCACCTGTAGATGCCAGTACACCCATTTCTAATGGCAAGTTGCATTTTATTCAGCTGCTCTTGTCATTCATACCTTCTCCGTTCTTGAGGCGCAACAGGTGTCTCTGATGCCTGGCTCTTTATGGCAGAGGTATTTTGTTTTCAAATTGACTTCCAAATGGGAGAGAGAAATCCAGAGGTCATTCATTCAATATAGTGATGAATTAAAGTTCAAAGAAAGTTGGTTCATTTGATGTACTCTTACTGGAACTTCATTTTGTAAACAGAACGACCCCCCACTCAAGGATATCACAGCTTCCCTCCCGTACTAAAAATGATAGTACTCACCCTTGTAGGAGCAGCAATGTGAAGAAGGTCAAGGGCAGTAAGAAGGGTTCGAAGCTTTGATATAACAAGCCTTACACTTTTGTTGACAGAGCTCCTAATAAGCATCTTTAGCAAGGTCTGGAGATGGGAGAAAAACTCAAACTAGATTTTAATTCTAGGATGTATAATGTCAAGCTTGACTGTTCCTCTGAACAGTCAATTGAATTTAAATTTTTTTAATTTAAATTAATTAGTTTAGTTTTTTAAATTTAAATTCAGTTGAATTTAAAGTTTTTTTTGTTGTTGTTGTTTTTCACGAAACACTAAGTTTATGTGAAAGGTTTTGCTGCAATATCTTTTTGCCAAGGATATTAAGCTTAAGTTATCCACAAGAAAACGGTGGGGAGAGGGAAGCTTTAGTTTTGAAAGCTTTTTTTTTTTTTTTTTTTTCTCTCCAGGTTTTTCTTGAGCACAGCAGCATTTCAGTGTCTGCCTGCCATTAGTTGCCCCACTACCAAGTCAGGAGGGTCAATTAAACTTGCATGAGGCAGAATTTCTTTATCTGAATCTACGTGGTTCACATAAATATATTCTTGTTTCCTTCTTTCCCTAGGATTATTCTTCTCCCAGTATCGAATGTTTCAACGGACACCGTTTAAGATCAATGAGCAAAAGCATCCTGCGGTGTTCAGTCTCCAGCTTTGAAGAAAGTATGGCGATACTGAGGGGAAATGTCAAGAGAAGACGCTTTTCAAGGTACTGTATTTCTATATGTTCAATCTCTGTTCGATTTGTAGATTGAAAAGCAAGAGAGAAAGCATGTGCAGTGAGTTGTGGCCTGATAAACCTCCGGCTAAAATCAGCAGAGGCCTAAGAGCATGCTGATGGTGTACCAGTACCTTAAAACTAGAATCCCTCTTCTCAGTGAAAGTCTTCTGCTTTTCTAAAAAAAAACTGTTTTTTTCCCCAACCCCTTTGAGGTGTTGTTGTGGTTTAACCCGGCCGGCAGCTAAACACCACACAGCCCTTCTCCAACCCTCCCACCTCCCTCTCTGGGATGGAGGAGAGAAACGGGACAGTGAAGCCCGCGAGTTGAGATAAAGACAGTTCATTAAGACAGGAAAATAATGATGATGATGATGATGATAGTACTGCTACTAGTAATGTGTACAAAACAAGTGATGTACAATGCAGTTGCTCACTACCCGCTGACCAGTGCCCAGCGTAACCCCTAGCAGCCCGGCTGCCCCGCCCTATCCATGGTGCAGCGTGTTGCCATAAGGCATAGAATTCTTTGGCCAGTTGGGGTCGGCCATCCTGAGTCTGTCCCCTCGCAGCTGTTGCTGTGCGCCGATTCTGATCGCTAGTAGGACAGTGAGACACCGAAAGGTCCTTGGCTTGTTGTAAGTACTGCTCTGCAGCAATTGAAACATCGGGGTGGTATCAGCACTCTTCTAAACATCCTTTCACACATCCTCAGCCAAAACATAGCAACCTACCTGCTACTAGGAGGAGAACTAACTCTGTCCTAACTGAAACCAGGACATGTATCTTTTCCACTTGGGTGCTATTGCTCATAATTTTGAGAATTCAACATGAGCAAGCTAGGAAATGTGGGTACATACAGAACCGCGTGTATATGGTACGCAACAGACTTGGGATGTGGATTCTGCGTGAGGCCTACAGGCTTCTCTTTGTGTACCATGGAGCACTGGCTTGTAAACATGGTGAAATTTCCCATCCTTGATGGGTCTAATACAACAAGTCTTTTCTCCCTTCTCTGCCCTGTCCTCTTTCTTAATGTAGGCAGTTGAGAAAGCCAAAATTGGAACGAAAAAAAGAATATAACACAGGTAAGTGGCTGTAAGTCCCCGGGATACCTATTTGCGCTGGTTACTGAAGAGGATGGCACTTGGTCACTCCATGGCTTTCATTTGGCCCCAAAGCCTTCTGTAGTCAGCTGAATTCACTCCTCAGTGACTTTTCTGTGAAGAGAGGTAGGTGCAAATAGGAGATTTTATGAATTCCTTGGGGAGGGAGCAGTGTGAATTGCAGCTTGGTAGGCGCAAAGCAAACTGTTCTAATTGTGCAAAGGAAATCGATACTTGATAAGTTCAAACTTAGTTTTATAGCTGGCAAGCACAAAAGTAAACCTTAGCTGTGATCCTACCAGCACAGTGGTGTAGCTCTTCCCTTCCCCTTGTCCTCTTGGCTCTTTTAATGACAGTGCAAGCAACAAACCTGTGCCAAAGGGTGCTGTATGGCAAACAATGGGCAGGCTTTTTTCTAAAAAGCACGAGTTTGAGTTATCTGGTGTTTGGGTGTTTCTCTTGAAACGATTCTTCCCTCCTTGAGCTGTTAGATCCTAATGCAGGAAATGGAAGTGCTGCATGCATAAACAGAGTAATCAAACATACACCTCTTAGGAAGAGGCTTGCAATGTCATAGTGTTTGTTTTGAGCACTGTTAGATACAGTTTGACATGACTGGAGTGAAAACACCTTAGAGAAAGGTGTTGATTGTTCTCACTTTTCCAAGACAGAAATAACTGGAGTAGATTTCCCTCCTGCATGGAACAAAAGTTGCACGTTTGTTTTTGTCTGGCTAGCTTTCAGTCTCTTTAAAAATTTCCCTACAGGTCCCAGTTTTAAGTAGACAGTTTAAACGTGCAGAGCGATAAAGAGGTGGAATGCAGTGGTTGTGACACCAACTTCTGATCTGAAATGTAAAGAAAACTCAATCCACTTCAGGGTGCCTTTTTTGTTTGTCTGTTTCCATTTTACAAGAGCAACGGTGAAATAAGGAGAATCCCATCTTCACTGTTTCAAAATCCTTTGTTTCTGCGTTTCAGTCACCAGAACATTGAGGAGTAGAGCTGGTGCAAAAACTGTGAGACGAGTCCACGGAGAAAACAGGGACTTGGAGCTGCGCCGCAGCTGTAGAGTCGGACACAGTCGGTACTCGACTACTAACTCGTCCATTCTATTTGACAAACTTATGACAAAGTAAGTCATCTTTTCTTGCAGACCTCTTAGAATGATCTTTCTTAGCAAGCCTTTGCACTATGGCATGATGTTGGCCTCGACTTGCTCTTTATTTTGACAGCAAAGAGGTATGGCTGCTCCTGGCATTTCCTTCATGTTTACAGGGAGACACTGTTACCTGGCTAGATAAACAGATTTTCTTGAAGGTGCTATTTCAGCATATAAGAATTGATTTAAAAAACAACAACAAAAGTGCTTCATGGCTTGCTAGTTTTGTAATCTCACATTTCTCCAGGAATACTTGATTTGCTGCATTTCACCATTACACTCGTCAGCGCCGCTGATTCTGGTTTATCACTATTTGCATTGCAAATCTCCTTGTCCAAAGCTTAAACTGATGTATGCACTGCTTGAAAACAAAACCTGAAGTTGCAGAGCAGTAGACTCAAGTCATTATGCTAGCCGCTGTGTAACCATACTGCTTTCCAAACATAACATGTCCAGCTTATTTTGTTTCTATGAAGAGTTTAAACGGCTCCCGTTAAGCAAAGATGTCCCCACACTGATACTATTAAGCAAGGATTCCACCTCCTTTGGCTGAGGTCTGCTCCCTTACTCACATTCGAACATTCATCCAAGTAGCCTGCAATTCCACACTCTCGGGGGAAAGTCCATAGAATAGAAAAGGTTCCTCCAGTCTCTTCCTCAGCCTTTTTTTGAAGCATGCAATAAAGCAAAACATTCACAGGCTGCCCTTCCATGCAAAACAAGGCAAATTAGTAAGACAGGAGCCACAAAACTGATTGTCCTTTAAAGTTAAAATGAGATTTGAAATAGATCGAGTTAGCAAGTGTTGTAAGTCTGTAGCTAAGTCTGGTTTTGCCAATGCAGCACAATTCCCTATCACGTCGCCAGAGCTGCTTCTGTAGCTCCAAGAAGCAAAACTGCTTTGACAAAATACTGTGTCATCAAAGCATTCGTTGGCTCAGTAGGCACGGCTCAGGTTCAACAAGTTTGTGAAAAAATGAGTACTAACAGAAGCAGCAGGGTCCAAAGAAACACTTTATGTCCCCACTGCGAAATGAGGGGCTTTACCTTGAGTGTTATGCACCCTGTCAATAGAAAAGCACTGTAACAGAATCTGCCACGGCAGTTTACATGTTACTGAAAGACCATCAGAGTGGGACTGCAGCAAGATCATTGCGAAGTTACAAAAAAAACATGTGGGGGTGGGAGTTTAGTTGCGTTAGATAACACAATCTTAGATAAAGATTTTGGTCTTAACGTAAAAGTAAGGATGTCTACTGATCTCTTCAACTCCAACAACTGAAGCCCAAGTCTGAAAAATCGCCTTTAAGAATGCAAAGAAAATATTTAACTCTTCTGTATGTTCATACTTCGCTATCAAGCAAAGGAATGAATGCTGATGCCTTAACTATGTAGGGCTGTAGCTTACAGAGAGACTACACCTTCCTGTTTTTTTCCCTTTAAAAACGTTAAATGCATGTGAAATTATTTGGGGGTGTTTTCACATGCAAAGCCTAATGCAGTGCATGCAAGCCCTGTCATCTTCTTCCTCTAGTAGTGTCGCGTTAAGGGGTGTAGCCGATTGACCGTCATGGGTCCCGTCGGATTCAGGGTGCTGAACTATCACGGTCACGGATTCACCAACAACGCAGTACGGCCTCGCTCTAGTCGCATTCAAGGAGAACTCTCACAGCTAGGAAGAATGCAATTAAGTGCAACTTCTTACGGCGACAGGTACACAGGTTCTTTGGATTGTCAGTGATAAATTCACCGTCTGCAAAAGCAAGCTAGCATGCATGAAATGCACAGGTACACAGCCTAGGTATTAAGACATTAAAAAGCATCAAAACTCTAGAGATTTCTAAGATTCCACAGAGACGCCTGGTATAAGCAAGCGTTCAGATCTTACCCCACGGCGTCCCAATGGAGTGGGGGTGGGGGAGTGAGAGGCTCAGCCTGTCGAGTGATGTCAGAAGGAATCCTTCCTGATAGTATCTTCCCTAACATCCCCTTTCTCTTAAAGCAAGTGATATTATTTTCTATCTTTAAGGTGGAGCTTGAGTGACTCTAGTCATGCATATCTTGGTTGTGCTTGGTAGAAATGATCTCACTTGCGTTTAAAGGTACAGGCTCTGAGAAATTCCGAGGGCGTGCTCAGTGAGGGGTGGTTGCACCTTGGAGGCGGGTAGCTTTTGGGATGGAGGTGTGCTTATGATGCCTAGTCGCTTAAGGCAATTACTCCACAAGTAGTAACTTAGTGTTGATTTAACTACAGCATATCTAAAACACAAGAAGGATGTTAGTATGGAAGAAGCCGATGAAACCAGTCCTTAAATCTTACTACTTATTGTGCGTGAGCAGACTGGCGTGAGTTTTAGCTATACTGGCAAATATCAAACCACACCTGTGTCGTCCCAGAGCTGGGAAAAAAAAAAACAAACAAAAACAAGGAAATGTTGAAGCAAATAGGGAGGCCTGTAGCTTGTGCAGTCTTTTAGCTGAGAAAATAAAGAAGGAGAGAGACAGGTAGCCTTGAGCTAGCAGAAGCAAGGAAGAGAAGGGCTAAAAGGGAAAAAAACAGGAAGGAGAACACCAGCTCCAGACTGACCTATAGTAACCTTTTTCTCATTAAGTATCATTAGCACATTAAAAATCACACCTGTTAAAATGCTAATCTATGCTAATGTGGGATTCGGTGTGTGTCCCCCCTCTCCTGTTCCCCCTCCCCCCCGGTATTCCTCTGTAATGCACAAGCTCAGTGGAGATAAGTTAGGTGAGCTGTAATAACCAATCCAAAGGAGCCAAAGAGAGAGTTTTCACAAGTTTCCTGTGTATAAATGACGGTGATTCGAGTCAGAGGTGTGCTTGCTTTGCGAAAGATGGCCAAGTACCTGACTCTGCAGCGTTCTATAAGTAATTATATAATTAAAAGACCTTCGTGTGCATTCCGACTCTGGGTGCTTATTGGCGCGGTGCACTCTGCACGAACCTGCGGACAACATCTGTACTCAGTGTCATGCCTACAGACAACCCTTTACTGTTGGGACCTGCATATTTTTCTGTGCATTCAACACAAACCCTTCGGCACAACTAGTTAACCACGTAGCTGCCAGTCCACCACTCAGTTGCACTTGTGAAGAGGAAAAGCTATTTCCATCTACTGTAGGAGCACATCCTCTAAATGCAGGCTTCACTCAGCTGGTCATTTACTGCAGGACAAGATTTGAAAACTGTTGTTGAGTTCTGGGTTTCCTGCTTACAGGAAAAATTAAGTGCTAGATCGCCCTCTACTCCGCTTTGTCTGCTGCATTTAATGGAGATTAAACTGATTTCATTTGCTCCTCCGTTTATGGACAATGAGCTGAAGGAACAGGTACAGCACATTAGCCTGGAATGCCTTCCCTCCCAACCAAAGTAAACTGGAGCTGTAACTAAAACAAGCAGAAGCAAGGCTTCCGTGTTTTCAGCTGAATAAAGTTCCAACAAAATCATCCTCTGGGATTTGAAGCTTACTTCACATGACATGCCAACGACTCTTTTCCCTCCATTGTAAAGCGGATCCCTGCTGTTAGTTGCTCTAGAAGCAAAGGAATCATCGGTTTGGTTAACAAATAGCCGCTTCTGCAAACGAGAAGTGTTGTGCTGTCTCTTCCCTTTGAATGACTCCACACTTCTCATCAGCTACTGGATTGCTGACCTAGAATCAGAGAACATCCCAAGGTGGAAAGGACTCCCAATAATCACCAAGTCCAACTCGTGGCTCCACACAGGACCACCCCAAAGTGAGACCCGATGTCTGAGAGCATTGTTCAACACTTGTTGACCTCCGTCAGGCTCGGTGCCATGAGCAGTGCCCTGGGCAGCTGTCTCAGTAGCCAGCCACCCCCTCAGCGCAGCACCTGAGGCGCACGGGGCTCGGCGGGGCGGCCCGGGAGGGGAGGACGGCGGGGCGAAGTGGCAGCTCCCTCAGAGCTGTCTCCCCGCCGCCTCGGCCGCATGTCGTGGCTTTTTCGTGTCGGGGCTTTTTTCATGTCGTGCCCTCGGTCTCTCGCCGTGGGTGAGATGCTGCTCCCCAGCGCGGAGCCCTTGCGCGCGGGGCCTGCCCGCGGCAGCGGCGGGAGGGAAACCCCAACCCCAAAGCCCTCCCGGCAGGGAGAGCTCGGGGTGAGGGCCGATCCGGCACCGACAGTAAACACACGCCGGAGGAAACGCTCTGGTTTTAGCCATGAGCAGCGCGGCCAGGTTCAAAAGGCGTCACGCTGGAGCTCCGAGTTCGGCGGCGTTCCGAGGCCGTTGTGGCGGTTGTGGAGACGGCCCCGGCTGAGGTGGCTGCTGCTGTCGCTGCTGTCCCCTCTGTCCCTGCTGTTGCCGCTGTTCCCGGACCTTGGAGACCCCCGGCGGCTCCCTGTGCCAGGCCCTGTGGCCCCGGAGAGCTGCCCGCCGCCTCGTCGGCCAGCCCGGCAGCAATCCTGCCAGCACAGAATAGCCCACTGCGTTTCAGGGTAAAGTGACAATTAATTTCTATTTCCTGGCCTGGGTGCTGCTTTCTTCTTTAAGGAAGCTTCAAGGTTAAAGGTTCAACTCAGTTATGTCAGGGTTCAACTCCGTTTTGTGAAGGGGCTCTTGTACGAAAGCTTAAGCTGGGATTGACTCTCTGCTAAGCGGAGGCCAAACGTGGACCTACTGAGAAGCAGGTCCTAAGTGATAACATTTTCTAAAGAGACTGCTAAACACATCTGAACAGTGCTGCTGCAGAACTCTGAATGGGGGGGATAGCAACTGTCTTAACTGATCTGGAATCTTGAATTTACTTTTCAATGGACAAGAGGTGTGTCTCTCAAGGCAAACAAAGAGAGGAGTAACACCCTCTCTTGTCACTCATGTCAACATAAATTTATGCTCAGAGCGTAGGTGTAGGAACAGCATCGGTATGTATATGGAACATCGGGAGAGGAAGCTCTATCAGTATTTACAGTTTTTCTACTACCTTGCCAGAGAGACGTCATCTCCAAATGAGAAATGGATGTATTTTGAAACAGTGGTGGTGGATCAGATTTCTTCTTTCTAGTGTTAATATTTGCTCTTGAATCGTACTTAATACCTGGTAACACCTCAATCAGTTGTCAAAAATAAACTTAAAAATGTGTAAGGCTTATCTCATTGGTCAGTATAAAGACCAAGGTCTTCCCTTCCCTTCCCTTCCCTTCCCTTCCCTTCCCTTCCCTTCCCTTCCCTTCCCTTCCCTTCCCTTCCCTTCCCTTCCCTTCCCTTCCCTTCCCTTCCCTTCCCTTCCCTTCCCTTCCCTTCCCTTCCCTTCCCTTCCCTTCCCTTCCCTTCCCTTCCCTTCCCTTCCCTTCCCTTCCCTTCCCTTCCCTTCCCTTCCCTTCCCTTCCCTTCCCTTCCCTTCCCTTCCCTTTTTTTCTTCTTTCCTTTCCTTTCCTTTCCTTTCCTTTCCTTTCCTTTCCTTTCCTTTCCTTTCCTTTCCTTTCCTTTCCTTTCCTTTCCTTTCCTTTCCTTTCCTTTCCTTTCCTTTCCTTTCCTTTCCTTTCCTTTCCTTTCCTTTCCTTTCCTTTCCTTTCCTTTCCTTTCCCCCCAGTATTGTTTTTCTGTTCTCCTTCTCACTGCAGTCTTGATTTTGTTTCTTGTCCCTTAAGTATGTTTCCAATGTGTTGCTGAAACATTTTCCCTTTCAATCCTAAAAAAGGAGCTGTCACTGGTGAAGATCGGAGCTTATCCCTGAGCCCAGGAGCTGTCACCTTAGTCTTCCAATCGGACAAGGACGACTTCATTTCTCATGTAAATGCATTTGTCAGGTTTGCGTATTGTTTTTTCAGGAATGGAAAGTGTGTATAGAATGGATTTAAAATCAATTTTAAATGTAAAATGTCAAGGTAAAAAAGTTCTAATTACAACCTCTGCACACAATTTGCCAGCTGTGGGACTAGGAGTTTTCTTATTTACTGTGTTTTGTTTAACGTGTCTGAAGTTTAATGGACAGCAATCAAGGCGTGCTAGAAATCTGAAAGCACTTTATGCTTTGTTCTCTCCGTCATTTTGGTATAACAAACTAGCTTATGTTTTAAACCCTCCATGAGGTTAGTGGTTTCCCTAAAGGTAACAAGTCCCTGTGTGCTACAGTAAGACAGTAACAAAACATGAAGTATAGAAGTTCATCCTGTCATTATTCAGCTTCTGCCTATGGACAGACAACTACGCTTATTTAAAGCGGTATCACCTTGAAACCTAATCAGCATTTTAAAAAGGACTTTGTAGCAGTTATTGGCTTTTGTCCTGGAGGGCTGAGGTTTGTTTTGTTTTGTTTTACGTTCAGCATTTCCATTTCTAGCTTACATTCCCCTGTTGTTTTGCATGAGGAAAACGTGCAACTTTAGAAAGGAGAACGGAAAGAGCTGCTTTTTAGTCTAACTTTTCAGTTTTTCGTAGGAGTTTTAAATGTGGTAGGAGTAAAACACCAGAAGTACTGCTGCCAAAGTTATATTCAAACTCGTCTTTCTTGGAGAAGCAGAAGAAGCCCAGGGAGAAATAAATTTGCAAACATGCTCTTCATGCTCTCCTTTCCCAAGATTTCTCTGAGATATAGCCCATCCTCTGTGGGTTTTGAGGTATATGGTTCCCAGGAGTGAAAAGGAGGGCCAAACATCTCTCCTCTTGGATCTCAACATGCCAGGGCTTTAGTGTACTGCCACTTACGGCTCCGCTTTTTCACCTGGAAAAAGCAACCGCATGATGTAGACTGAGGAGCCCTCACAAATTAACTTGCCATCACCAAGTGACGCCCAGAAAAGGTGTATTTAAAAGCTAGGCTCATTATAGAATCACAACAAACCCCTCATGACTGGTGCAGTAGACAGTGAGGTAGAGGGCGAGCCCTGGAAAGACAGAAGAAAAGTAGCAGTGAGTTCTGGGTACCTTTGTGCAGACGAAACAGAAAAACGCAGGCAGTGAAGTAATAGTGTTCCGTTACTAATGCCAGCAATAGATAATTGCAACAATTATCTATTAGATCATAGGTACTAATTAACAGATAATTGCGCAACTCCGGAAATCAATAAATAACTGATTCCCCTCAGAGAATGTCTTCTACATTTTTATATTAAAAAGACTCCAGAGTTGTAGTGGATTAAAATCCTACGGAAGGGAAAGAAATGGCATCAGCCACTAGTTCTGCAGAAGCGAAAAGTAATACTGATAGAGTTTAGATGGAAATTTTCACTTTGTGTGTTTAGTTTGGGGATTCTTTTTAAATCATTCATACCAGCGATTTAGTTCTTAAGGCTGTTTCTTTGAGATTAAGTGACAGGACTTCTGTTACTCTTTTCTTCTTGGAATGCTTCTTGATATTCTTACGTCAACCAGAACTTCTGTCTCTGTTGCAGATGTGAACAATGACCGTAGCTAAGAAGCCTAAATCTTCAAAGCCTAAAAAGCCCTCTTCAAGGCGGTCTGGCAAATCCAAGAAACCAAGTACTAAAATAGTGATGTCACGCACCGCCAACTGGGGCCGGATAGTGCCTGCAGAAGATTCAAGCCAAGTCTCTGTGGCCCAAGGACGTGGAGGTGCTATTTACTGTAGATCATCTGAAAAATCTAAGGCTTTTGCCCCAAGAGATCTAAGTAAGTGTGCGTTTTATCCTGCCTCCATTGTCTTCAAAGCAAAAGTAGAAAATGCAGTTCTTACTTGTTGCACTGATAGAGAAGGGGACTACTGTGAACAAAGACTTCAAAAGTGAATCCCCTAAGGCAACTGAAGTGACTGATGTTACAGAAATTAATTTTGATATATTTACAGTCAACAGAGAAATATGGGGAGCTTTTTGTAATGCACAGATTCCTCCATGTCTTTTCTGTTTTGCAAAGAAAAGTGTTTGATTGTTGCTATTCACAGCTTCCATTTTTCACAGGTTTTTTGAATGATAACATTGCTCAGGAAAAGATCTGGTATCTGTAGGGGTACCGTCATTCCTAGTTCCTAGTTTTTACGTTTTTACCGTATAATTTCAAGTCTAAGTTTGTGGTTTAAGTTATAATAAGGAAAAAAACAGTAGTTGAGTTAATCAGGTTAAAGATTATAGATGGAGAGGAACTTGGCATTAGGTGCTACAAACAGAATGACAGTTAGCCTTGCCTTAGAAAAATTAAAATGGTTGACTAAAGTTGTTTGTTTTTTTTTTTTTTTTTTTTCCCAAAACATTGTGTTGACCAGCCAATTTGAATTTGGTGGTATTAAAGCTGTCTGCAATAAGTTTTTCTGGTTTGGATTGTAGCTAGCCCCTCTAGGTGCTCCTGCAGAATAGTATTTTTTTAAATACCTTTCTTAGAAACAAACAAACAAGATCTCTTTTTAAATTTAACTTTCTTGCAGTCGTTAATGATGGAATTGCTCCGCCACAGAGCCTTCTTTTTCCACCTGAGAAGATTTGTATGGATTGGCGAGAAACACAAAGTGTTGGAGTTGGCCTGTACAATCTTGGCAACACATGTTTTCTTAATGCTACTCTACAGTGTTTGACCTACACACCCCCACTTGCCAATTACATGCTTTCTCTTGAGCACAGCCAGTCATGTGAGTACTTTCTAACAGTATTTTGAATCTGTTGGATAGCTCTGAAGGTGAAAGAACAGCAGTGATTCTGTGAGATAAGCTTATTTGCCTGATTTTACCTGTAGAAGCTGGCTTTGAGCACTGTATTAGCAGTGGGCTCCGAATAGCATATGGAGTGCAATTAATGCACCATGGTTTATTTATTTAGTTATTTGTTTGTTTGTTTGTTTATTAAAGGATCATTTATTGCTTCATGGGAATAACGAAGTGCATTGGACAGTAATGCATTTAGTAGTAATTTTAGAGAGTAATACATTTTGCAGGCTGTGGAGTTCACATTCCTGTCAGCCTTTACAACTGCGACTTTGCAGTAGTCTTTTAGATTTCTCATCACAACATGCATTTGAATACAGGCTTAGTGGATATTTTTATTCTGTAAAGTTGTGTGAAATGAAATGTTACAAGACTGTTGGGACATTGGCATCTTGGGAGAATAGAATGTAGCAATGAGAGTGGATATTGTATCTATAGTTTAAATTGTACTTAGATGTTTGTAGTTCTGGATATTTCGCTGGACTGGGATGCTTTGTTCTTTCACTCTTCAGGTCGTGAACAAGATTTTTGCATGATGTGCACGATGGAGACTCACATTAACCAGGCCCTGCGTTGCACTGTTGATGCCATCGAGCCCACGCATGTTATCAGTAATCTCAGTCGTAAGTGGCTTCAGATGTGTTTCTTTTCGATAGCTTGTAATCTTCAAATAATTATTTGATGTGTCTAAGTGGTTTTAACACTCAAATGAAGAGAGATTTTAGAAATACAAGAATGATTTCATTTTTAAATGAGGTCAATACTATCATCTTCTTATTTAGGAATAGGACAACATTTCCATTTTGGCAGTCAAGAAGACGCACACGAGTTCTTGCGCTATACTGTTGATGCTATGCAGGAAGCGTGCTTGAACGGAAGCACCGAGTAAGCATAAACAAGTTCACTTTCATACATTCTCTAGCACCTTCTAGTCCTTTATTTACTCTCAAAAATGATCTCTAGCACCTTTTAGTGCCTTATTTACTATCAGCAACGAAAGTCTACATCATCCTTGGTTTTCATCAAACTCTTTGAAGAGTTAACTCTGTGCCTTAAATCTTCTGAGGTCTGATTATAATTTATTTCCAGATTGGACAGATCTTCTCAAGCTACCACCATCATTCATCAAATATTTGGAGGATTTCTAAGATCGAGAGGTACTTGAAAAAATACTCCTGTCCTTAGAACTGATCTGTGTCTTTTGTCGGTAGTAAAGCAGTCTGTAGTTTGTCTAAAGTAGTATCTGTCAACAACTTGAATTTGGACAGTTAGTCTCCTTCACATAATGTTAAGCATTTATATTTTGCTTCCAGTGAAGTGCTTGAATTGCAAAGCCGTTTCAGATACGTATGAGGCATTTCTTGATATCACTTTGGATATAAAGGTAAGATGTTTTCTAAATATAATTCATGATATTTAAGTACATGCATAACTTTCTAAATTAAACTTGTTTAACTTAAAAAACCAAACCACATATAATGTTAAAACGTAAGAGCTTGGTGGTGCTAAGGAAGTGGATTGGACTCTGTCCTTCCGTGGAACCCATGTAAATAGTCTCCACATTTGCATTGGGTTTAAGGGGAAAGAATTCTCTTTCTGCAAAAATTATAATGCTGTCATACTTCTTTGTTGTTCTACCTCAATATACATCTAATTGTTAGACTGATGAATTTGTCCCCAGTATTGATGACAAAGCACACTATAGATGCTGTCTAGGCAACTGGAAAAGTATTTGTTCCAAAGTCAAATGCCTTCCAGGTGAGGTCAATGCTGAGCATGCTCTTTCTGCCTCCTTCTTCACAGTGCTCCTAGTAGATCGCTTGAGTATGTTAGTAAGATTCTCTTATAAACTAGTAGTATGTCTGTGGAATTCTGAATTACGGTGACTTTACGCTCTTCTTTCTCACTGCTCTAGGCGGTTTCATCTGTTAGCAGAGCTCTGGAACTCTTTGTGAAACCTGAAGAGCTGGATGGAGAGAATTGCTATAAATGTAGCGAGTAAGATTTTGACGTCAGTTTTCTATGTTGCATGACTCTGTTGGACTACCTCTAAACTTTGGATCTACTTACAAGTTTTGTGGAAGTTTATAAAAGACTTGTATTTTTGTTTCTTTGGAGGGGGGAAGTCTTGTTCATAGGCATTCCCTATGGGTTTGCAATTCTCTGGCTTGTATTTTGCCATCAGAATTCAAAAAGAGCTACTTTTGTTCTTTCTATTTATTAGCTCTCGACAGTACTTTTCTTGATGTAAACTGCCCAGTTTCCGTTGTTCTCTGGGCTAGTGGCTGATTTTCACTGCTTACACCGTAGGTCCTACCTTGGAGCGGGCAATGTGTCAAACTGAACTATTTTGTTTCAAAGGATGGCAGATGGTTTCAGTGTCTTTCCAGACAAGCTCAGTACATGAAGACTTCCTACTGTTAAATGTCTCCCTCCTGTAGAATGACCATGTGCTTCTGTTGTATTTTTGATGTTGATAGTCGACCTATGTTGGAGATTATTTGCAATTTCTAGTCCTGGGGACCAAGGCTCTCTCGTTCCGCTTTCAGTATTTGTATTTCCCTTGAAAGCTGAAAGAATGTATCCAGGATTGGAGTTCAAATAGCCACTTTTGTAGACCAAGAAATGGTACCTTGCCATCCAACCTGGTAATACCCTTTCGTGAGAGATTCCTGTTCCCGCTATGCTCTGAGTTGTTGGGAAAATTTACCTTCTTCTCTGTATTAACAAACCTGACACGCAGTGCATGGGTTTATGAAAAGAAAAAAGACCAACCTATTATGCAAGTAAATATCATTCAAATAGCATAGGCATGCGTGAGACATTAAAACGAGTTTGTTTTGGGGGCGAAAAAAGAAGATGCCTTCAAACACTTATCTCTGCTTGTTTTTAAGGTGTAAAAAGATGGTTCCTGCGTCCAAGAGATTTACCATACACCGTTCTTCCAAGGTTCTCACAATATCACTGAAAAGATTTGCAGATTTCACAGGTGGAAAGATCAACAAGGTATATTTACCACTGTAATGCAACTATATCATTGTGTAATGGGACATCCCCCAAAGCTGAAAGTTGTTAATATTTTCAGACAATAATTGTAGACTAACGACTATGGCTTATTCTTTCTCTTAATATCAATAAAGTTCCCGCTTGACAAGAAGCATATGCTTTCCTCTGAGAAGGCTGATTCATCAGGAAACAGTTCTCTGCAACTTCTTGTCTTAACCATTGTTTATGGGAAGACTTATTTGTAGTGAATCAAGAAATATATTCTAGAAATAGAATATATTCTAGAAATAGAATATATTGACTATAATATAATGACTTTGAGCTGCTCAGGACACTAGTTGGTGGAGTCCCTTGGGAGGCAGTTCTGAAGGGCAGAGGGGTCCAGGAAGGCTGGGCGCTCTTCAAGAGGGAAGTCTTAATGGTGCAGGAACGGTCTGTCCCCACGTGCCCAAAGACGAGCTGGCGGGGAAGAAGACCGGCCTGGCTCAACAGAGAATTGTGGCTTGATCTTAGGAGGAAAAAGAGGGTTTATAAGCTTTGGAAAAGTGGGCAGGCCACTAAGGAGGACTTTAAAGAAGTAGCGAGGCTGTGCAGGGACAAAATTAGGAAGGCCAAAGCTCATCTGGAGCTCAATCTGGCTACTGCCGTTAAAGATAACAAAAAACGTTTCTATAAATACATCAACACAAAAAGGAGGACTAAGGAGAATCTCCATCCTTTACTGGATGCGGGGGGAAACTTAGTTACAAGAGATGAGGAAAAGGCGGAGGTGCTCAATGCCTTCTTTGCCTCACTCTTTAGCGGCAATACCGGATGTTCTCTGGATACCCAGTACCCTGAGCTGGTGGAAGGCGATGGGGAGCAGGATGTGGCCCTCATTATCCATGAAGAACTGGTTGGTGACCTGCTACGGCACTTAGATGTGCACAAGTCGATGGGGCCGGATGGGATCCACCCAAGGGTACTGAGGGAACTGGCAGAGGAGCTGGCCAAGCCACTTTCCATCATTTATCAACAGTCCTGGCTATCAGGGGAGGTTCCAATCGACTGGCGGCTAGCAAACGTGACGCCCATCTACAAGAAGGGCCGGAGGGCAGACCCGGGAAACTACAGGCCTGTCAGTTTGACCTCAGTGCCAGGAAAGCTCATGGAGCAGATCCTCCTGAGAGTCATCATGCAGCAATTGCAGGGGAAGCAGGCGATCAGGCCCAGTCAGCATGGCTTTATGAAAGGCAGGTCATGCCTGACGAACCTGATCTCCTTCTATGACAGAGTGACGCGCTGGGTAGATGAGGGAAAGGCTGTGGATGTGGTCTACCTTGACTTCAGCAAGGCTTTTGACACCGTCTCCCACAGCATTCTCCTCAAGAAACTGGCTGCTCTTGGCTTGGACTGGCGCACGCTTCGCTGGGTTAGAAACTGGCTGGATAGCCGGGCCCAAAGAGTCGTGGTGAATGGAGCCAAGTCCAGTTGGAGGCCAGTCACTAGTGGCGTCCCCCAGGGCTCGGTGCTGGGGCCGGTCCTCTTTAATATCTTCATTGATGATCTGGACGAGGGCATTGAGTGCACCCTCAGTAAGTTCGCAGATGACACCAAGTTAGGTGCGTGTGTCGATCTGCTCGAGGGTAGGAAAGCTCTGCAGGAGGATCTGGATAGGCTGCACCGATGGGCTGAGGTCAACTGTATGAAGTTCAACAAGGCCAAGTGCCAGGTCCTGCACCTGGGGCGCAATAACCCCAAGCAGAGCTACAGACTGGGAGAGGAATGGTTGGAGAGCTGCCAGGCAGGGAAGGACCTGGGAGTGATGGTGGATAGTCAGCTGAATATGAGCCAGCAGTGTGCTCAGGTGGCCAAGAAGGCCAACGGCATCCTGGCTTGTATCAGGAACAGCGTGACCAGCAGGGCGAGGGAGGTGATCGTCCCCCTGTACTCAGCTCTGGTGAGGCCGCACCTCGAGTACTGTGTTCAGTTTTGGGCCCCTCGCTACAAGAAGGACATCGAGGTGCTTGAGCGGGTGCAGAGAAGGGCGACGAAGCTGGTGAGGGGCCTGGAGAACAAGTCCTACGAGGAGCGGCTGAGGGAGCTGGGCTTGTTCAGCCTGGAGAAGAGGAGGCTCAGGGGTGACCTTATCGCTCTTTTTAGGTACCTCAAGGGAGGCTGTAGCGAGGTGGGGGTTGGCCTGTTCTCCCACGTGCCTGGTGACAGGACGAGGGGGAATGGGCTTAAGTTGAGCCAGGGGAGTTTTAGGTTAGATGTTAGGAAGAATTTCTTCACTGAAAGGGTTGTTAGACATTGGAACAGGCTGCCCAGGGAAGTGGTGGAGTCACCATCCCTGGAAGTCTTCAAAAGACGTTTAGATGTAGAGCTTAGGGATATGGTTTAGTGGAGGGCTGTTAGCGTTAGGTTGGAGGTTGGACTCGATGACCTTGAGGTCTCTTCCAACCTAGAAATTCTGTGATTCTGTGATTCTGTGATTCTGTGAAATATATTCTAGAAATAAATTCTAGTCTGTGTTTTTTGGAAGTGTTTTTCTCTGGCTAGTCCACGAAGTACTCTGGGATAATTTTTCTATCTTCTTGATGTCTCTTTAGGAGGTGAAATATCCGGAGTATTTGGACCTGAGAGCCTACATGTCGCAGTCAATGGGAGAACCACTGCTCTATGCCTTATATGCGGTGCTGGTACATCACGGTGTCAGCTGTCACTCAGGACACTATATATGCTATGTAAAGGTAGAAGTCAACAGCATTTCTAACAGGGTAAAGGTTGTGCTGGCAAACCAATTAAAGCATGACTAGCAGCTACTGTTTCTAGGGAAAAAGATTTCATTATATTTTTATTTGACATGTGTGTATTTTGTTCCTATCCGTGATTTCATTTGGAAAACGTGCAATTCACCTAAAGAAATCGTTGTCTTTATTTGCAGGCTGGTAATGGACTTTGGTATCAGATGAATGATGCTAAAGTAGTGCGTACTGACATTAAAAGAGTTCTTGGTCAGCAAGCTTACATACTTTTTTATATCAGGTAATAACAAATCTTAAAATGTGTTCAGAAGAGATTTACTTTCCTGTTATTGATATTTTTCTGTTTTGCAAGTGTTTTTCTTGCTATCCCAGGAGAAGATTATTATTTGTCTAATTCAGTTCTGTCTAACCTGAAATTCTCTGTGTCGTTTATTATCTTTTGTTGCTTGGCCTTAAACTGCAGCACTTGTGTAAATTGCTATCTATGTGTTATCTGTAGCTGGCTAATTTAGAGAAGGAGAGAAATGAAGGTCATCTGTGGTGTAAGAATGAATTCTTGCTGTGCAAGTGATAGTCTTAGTAGGAAGACTGTTCTCTACTTTTCAGTCTGTAGTCTTGGCGAAGCCTTCTGTAGAGAAGGCTTCCATATCGTATGAGCTGTTCCTCTAAAATGATAGGATGGGATTTAATCCAAGAGTAGGCTGAAAGAAAAACTAAACTACGATCACTGCTCTTTTCTGAAGGCGCTATGATTTGACACTTGGAGAACGTGCGTTTTACTTGCCAGCACCATCTTATCCCTGTTCATTCCCTCCTGGTCAGCAGGGGGCTAATAGTAAGCAGGCTGGATTTATGGGACCACGACTTCTTCCTCATATGATTAAGGTAATTCAGGGAAGCGGGAGGGCAGATAATGGCACCAAACTGCTAGTGGGTTTGGGGTTTGGTGTGGGGTTTTTTGTTTGGTTTTTGGCATCTTAGTTTTGTTTTCCTTCCCACGCTGCAGCTTTCTTCACAGCCCTCATGCTACAGCCAGAGTCATTCAAACAGTGGTTACTGCTAAATTGTGCAGCCATGCGACTCCATTACTTTATAGCTCCAAGACAGCTTTCTAAAGCACAGAGAGCTACGCTCTTTGACTATTTAAGCAGAGTGTACTAATCCTCAAATCATTTAAAAGAGGACTTGTTTTTCCTATCCTCGTCACTTTAGCTAAGACAGGGAAAACTAAATGTCTTATTCCTGAGCACCAGAACAATTACTTCAGGCTTTTCAGGGTATGTTTAAAGGGGAAAATAAATATATTTGGGAATAGCAGCAGGTAATGTTAAGTTGCTTGGCTGGTTTTCAAAGATGATGTTAATTTGATACCAATCTGCAGTAAACCAAAAGCAGGAATTGAATACGCTTATTGGACTTGCATTTATCCTTAAAGGGCAGTGTGTTTTTCTTTTTAGGTGTTAAGACCATTTGTAGAAACACTCAGTAGGAGAGTTTTGTGTTTGAAAATGTTACATGCAGTGTTTGCGTTAATCCATCTTGCAATTTCTTCTTTTTAAATACAGAATTCAAGCCGTTTAAATGGAAATGGATCCATAAAAGAGGACGCAAAGACCACTGGTGTCACCCTAAAAAGGCCATCTTCAGCACCACCAATGGCCTGTGTTCAAAACCAGGCAATTACCAGGCCTTCAATGACTGATACGTCAAGAAAACAGAAGATCACCATCAGTATTCACAATAAATTGCCTGCTCGTCAGACTGTGTCACAGCCTGACTTTCTTAGCAGTGCTGTGGAGGATGAAGATCTCTACCAGGCTGTTCCTTCATCCACAATTACAAATTTGGTAATGCAAATGAAGCAAATGCAAACAAACAAAAAAGTTTCTGATGAAATTTTTGTGGAGCCAACAGGGAATGAAAATCCTAAACTCAGCTCTGATAACACAGTCCCTTATGGTGCAGAATCTTCAGGAAAATCTGAGGAGGAGTCAAAGGGCTTATTTCAAAGGAATTTGAAATGCAATGCGATGTCCTCTAATGGAATTTTGGTTGGAAAGGTAGTCCGTACATTGCAGCATTCCAATTCTTCCTGTCAGAATGCTGACAAAGGAAGATCCCAGCATGAGCTGCCAAAAAGAGATTCACTAAATGGTGCTATTAGGTTAGTTAATGAATCTAAAGAAAACGGACTGAAACTTGATGATTCCACTTGCTGAGTTGAACCTGTTAAACCTTCTGAGATGTTCTTTTCTAAAACAAATGGATTGCTTGAAACATAGATTTGCTCCATCAAGAATTTCTCACCTACGATGTATTCGGGAGTGTTTATTGTGTTCCTAATTCAGGTGAAATACTGAGAAAACACAGCACACATGTGATTGTAAGACTTTGTGGTATTATCCCCTTAGAATTTGCAGACCTGAGCTTACATTAGAACTTGTCAACTTAAGCTCAGCTGAGATAAAAATTCCTAAGTTTCATAAAGTAGATTTTGGGGGGTGAGTCGGGGTTATCTTTGAAGTGTAGATAATGCATACAACTCACAGCGGTCTTGCTTACCATTTAATGGAGAAATTCTGACAAGACTAGTCCTCAGTACTACTACAAATAGTATTTTTTTGTCTGCTGACTTGTGCGTTTTAATTGCAGATGCCTGGAGCTATGCCTTCAGTCAATCGAGAAGTCATCACGGAGTCCTTCACAGCCAGCCAGCTGAACAGCTTGTCAGAGGAAATGAGGTAAAATGAGCACAGTCTGATTAAGACAAGACTTTATGGAAGTTCGTTACAGTTTTATCTGTCTACTAATAGTATTTAATGGAAGGATTTAAATTAGTACAATTCCATACTGTGTGTCCAGTGTCACGAACAGAACTAATGATCAGCACAGAGCATATCACTCTGATGCAGGTTGGTGCCTCAAGGAGAACTTGTGTTCCTTTATAGAATGTTTTTCCATTTTTCTCCACTGTCTGGAGAAACACTGGCTGTTCCCCGCTCGCCCCTATGCCTTTTTTCTCAGAGCATCAGGTGGAAGGAGACAGATGCGTTTGCTTTTTTAGTGCAATGGCTTCAGAAGCAAGAGGGGAAAAAGCACTTTCTCTGGGAGCTGAAGAAGGTGTCCTAATCACAGGAGAGGTTTCTAAATGGCATATCTTTGCGAGCGTTCCTGTAGTCCGGAGGTTTTTGTTTGTTTGTTTGCCTTTGGAAGGTTTTACTCTTAATATTCACGTCCTTCAGCAGAAGTGAGAAATGGGTTTTTATTTTATGCAGTGTTGCGGAACCTCCGAAATCTCCTGGGAATGATGAATACCTCACCCAGTACCAATGTGATGACCGTGGAGACAAGGAGAAAGCAAGAAGATCAAAAGAACGTGACCTCATTTCAAAAGAAAATGTTTTGTACGGCAAAGAGTCTTGTGAGCCTGGTGAGAAATTGCGGCAAACTTCCTCTCTCAAGTCTGACACTGAATGTAGCTCTAACAATCTTTCTTCCTTAGCTATTGCAGATAGACGCCAAGATACAAAGGACAAGACTAAAACCACTGACAAAGAGCATTACCGAAGAAAGAGGGAACATGCTCCTAGTGAAGAGAAGGAGAGTCAAAAAGCAGGTCCTTCCAGCAAGAGGAGGTGTTCTCAGAGCGTGGAATTTGTTGAGCAAAAGAGTCACAAGCAGGAGTACTGGGAGGGAAGCAGGTACGGATCTTTCCCTCGTGAAAGAAACAGCCCTGAGAATGGCAGAAGAGCAGTCAAATATTCAAAGTACGGATCTGGCAGCGGAGGAAGATCAGAACAAGGTAGCAATAGGTACTACCGATCCAAAGGGGAAAGAAGTTGGAGCAGAGAAAGATACTATCGAGACGAAGCACGGAGATGGGAAAGATGTAGCTATTACAAGGATTACTATTCACCTCATGCGACAGGAGACAGTAGAGAGAGAAAGTTCTCTCATGGCGATTCAGCCTTTGACAGATTGACTGCAACTTACTACAGCAGGTCACATAAGCATTATCATTACAAAAGCGGATGGCCTCACGGTTCCCTCTTGAGAGAGGAAGATGTACGTCGCTTTAGCACACCCCGAGCAGACTTGCATCGTTGCTCGGTACCTCAGCAACATTCCAGAAGACATTCTCGTGAAAGACATGCGCTTCCACCTGTGTCAGCTCATTTGGAGAACTGTCGCCAGAAAAATGAAACAGAAGGAAACAGAAAAAGAAAATATACCCGTGCAGAAGGTAGTGGAAGTGAAGTAGAAAGGAAAGACAGAAAGATAGAAAAGGAGCTTTTAGGTGGTGAAAAAAATGCAAAAATATCACAAGTTCTGGAAGAAAAAGAAGTCTAAGGATAAACATGGAGAGAAGGATTCCAAGTAAGCAAGGATTCCAGCATACTCCGCATTTTTTATCCTAAGTCTTTTCTGGGTGCTTCTCATGTCTTCCTTTTTTTTTTTTTTTTTTTTTTTTTTTTTTTTTTTTTTTCTGGTAGTTTCTAAGTTATTTAGATAGCATCAGCTGGCTGGGGATCACGTTGTTAGGTTGATCAGTGAAGACAGGAAAGCTCTTGCTGAATTGTGTCAGAGCACTAGCTTTGGACCACATAGTTTGAATCACATCCGTACACCATTCCAGATTAGGTTAAAAGATTTTTTCTGCTTGCACATATTCCAGAGCTAGCCGTTGTTAATGATCTGTGTACAAACCAGGACCTATGGTCCTTCAATCTGACGGCTTAAGTTTGCTGCATCTAAAGTAAGTTGCGTGTGCACAAAGCACCACAAAATAGCTGACATGCTGCAAATCATCACCTGTGGTAAAATAAATCAAGTTTCATATAGGCAACAAGTGCCACATCTTTTTTTCCCTTTTTAACTTGCATGTTTCTTTCAGGCTTCATGATTTGTGTTTCTGTGCGCTCCACTTTGACAATGCCAATCGCAAGCGTAAGAAAAAGAAGAAAAAGGAGAAGAAAAAGAAGAAAAAGGAGAAACACCAGGAAAGCGAAAGGCTCCTTGGAACACTTAGATCCTCGTTTCCAGAAGATAACGCGGGAGAAGAAGGAAGAATCCCATCCTCCAGATGGCTCTTCATGTCAATAATGCAGAAGTGAGAGCAGTAAACAACCTTACAAGGAAGGGAAGACTTCCAGTGCAGGCGAAAGCAAGAAATACTGCTCCATCGCATCCAACGACTATACTAAAGGTAAGCGGCCGCAGCGTGTGTGAGGAATTCCTTTTATATTAATCTCGAGATTATTTCAAACAGTCTTGAAGTGCTTGATGACTTAACAGTCTGCAGATTTATTATCAAATCAAAAAAAAACCCCACTTGGTAGACTATTTTTTTCCCAGTTTTGAATGACCACTAGGAAAGAAGGCCTGAAATAAAGAGGTTAAAGGCAAATGGATTTCATTTGGTTTGATGATGAAGTGGCAAACAAGATGAAGAGTTGCAAGCTCCCTTCTTAAATTCAGTCCAGCCAAGTAGGAAAAGTAAATGTGGACAGCTGTATCTTGGCAAAGAAGATAGTAGGGAGCAAGGAGGTTTAGCAGTCAAGATGGAAGGTGATGCCATGAGGCTTAGAGGCTTGTAATGTTCTAATGAACATGGCCAAGTCTTGCGCTGGGCAGCCTGCTTGGGTCCAAAGCCTGCAGTCCTCCCCAAGATGTCGGCGAGGGGCTGGTGAGCCGTTGGGATGGAACCCCCGTTGCCCGGGTTCCCCAAGCAACCGCCCCACTCTCCAGCCACCATGGCAGGTCCAGGAGCCAGCTCCCGCTCCTCCCGGAGCTGCGGCCCTGCTGGCGAGCCCAGCGCCCCAGAGCTCAGCCCAGCGGCCTTTTTCCCACAGAGGGTTTCCCCAGATGGCTTCCGCAGCTTGCGCAGACGCAAAACTCCCCCTTCGTCGTCCCAGCCGTGCCGCCAACGGTGGCTGCCTGGCTGCTGCCCTCCCTCCCCGGAGCGACGGCACTGCCCTTGCAGCCCCCGCAGGTACCCACCCTCCCCTCCGCGCTGCCCCAGGCCACCGTCTGGCACGTGGTGCCAGGGGTCCAAGGGCAGGTGCTGCAGCTCCCCGCCGGGGTGCAGCTCCCTGCTGTGGGGCAGCTCCCCGCCGTGGGGCACCAGCTGCAGCTTGGGCAGCTCCCCGCTGTGGGGCAAAACCTGCAGCTGGTGCAGCTCCCCGCTGTGGGGCAAAACCTGCAGCTGGTGCAGCTCCCAACCATGGGGCACCAGCTGCAGCTGGTGCAGCTCCCCGCCGGGGGGCAGCTCCCCCACACCGCTCCTC
Source organism: Netta rufina (assembly GCF_964035555.1). Lineage (NCBI taxonomy): Eukaryota > Metazoa > Chordata > Aves > Anseriformes > Anatidae > Netta > Netta rufina. The sequence continues at coordinate 2,898,813 of NC_140154.1, forward strand.
CCTGTGCCCCCGTCCATCAGTGGGGACAGCCCATGGTGACGGGGACACTGGTACCCTACCATGCGCTGGGGCTGGGGCCCAGGGCCGTGCTCCATGGGGAGCTCCTGCACCCCGCAGGCACCTGCCTGTTGCAGGCCCCCGCCCAGCGCAACCCCCCGCCACCCCTCGTCCCGGGGCCTCCGCTGCGGGGGCAGGCGTTCCCCACGCCCCGCACCCTGAGCAGCAGCCGGGGGCAGCTGCCGGAGCCCTGCTTGCACGCCGTGGGGCTCAGCAAGGACCAGGGGACCCCGCTGCCCGGCCCCACTGCCCCCAAGCCTGCCCAGGCTCCAAGGACCGCCAGCACCCAGACGGCGACGCCTGACGGTGAGTTTGGGGCTGGCACAGCCGGCCACTGGGCGCCCCACACCCAGGGGCCATGGGAAAGCTGACATCGCCCGTCTTGGGGGATTTTCTTGCTTCGTCCTCAGCGGTGACAGCCCCGCAGGTGCCTGAGGAGCCCCCGCAGCTGCCCGAGCTGGGCCCTGATGCCTTTGCCGAGGCCTTTCCAGAGCTGGCAGGGGACAGCCAGCAGCTGCAGCACATGCAGGACGAGCTCCTGGCTGACCTGGACATCCCCATCCCCGGCATGGAGGAGCTGCTCAGCTGGCTCGATGCCGTGGAGCCCCAGGACGCCTTCCCCGATTTGCCCAGCAGTCCTGCCCTCAGCCGCTTCCTCTCGCAGCTGCCCGACCTCTGCGAGGACATCGAGGAGCCGAGCACGCAGGGACTGGAAGCCACAGGAGCCCTCGGTGAGGTCCCCTCAACCCCTGGGCTGTGCCCCGAGAAGCTTGAGGGTGGGCTGTCTCTGCAGTCCCCCGTCATGCCAGCAGTGAGCCCCCCGCTCAGCCCTGCAGCCAGTCCCCTGCCCAGTGCGCTTAGGAGCCCCCTACCCAGTCCACCCCTGAGTCCCCCCAGGAGCCTCCCTGACACCCAGCTCCTCAGTGCCCTTAGTAGACCCCTGCCCCAAACCCCCAGCGTTCCCTCAAGACCCGCTCCAACCCCAAGGTCCCCAGTGCCCTTAGTAGACCCCAGCCCCAACCCCCCCAGCGTTCCCTCAAGACCCGCCCCAACCCCAAGGTCCCCAGTGCCCTTAGTAGACCCCAGCCCAAATCCCTCCCGAGTTCTCCCAAGAAACGCCCCAACCCCAAGGGCCGCAGTGACCATGGGAGACCCCTGCCCAAACGCCCCCTGGGTCCCCTCAAGAGCCCCCCGCCTGCCCCTGCGTCCACCGGCACCAAGCGGGGGGCCAAGCGCCCTGCGCCCAGCAGCACCCCCGGGACAGCGCAGAGCTGCCAGCACAGGAGGCAGACAACAGAGAACCCCCCCGGCAAGGAGAGGAAGACGCTGCTGGGCCAGGCTGGCCAAGGCCGCAAGAGACCGTGCCAGGGGAAGACGGGTGGCAGCAGCACGGTGGCTGGCAGCAGCAGGGAAGCAGGCAGCAGCGGGCAGCAGCTGGCGATCAACAGCACCACGGCACCCAGCAAGAGAGCGCGAAGCCCGGGGGCTGCAGGGGGGCAAGGAGCAGCGGCACCACCTCCCCGCAGAGCGCGGCTGCTGCCGGAGACTCCGAGTGGGGAGCCCCGTGCCGTGCGGCCCCAGGACAGGCTCTGTCCCCAGGCCAGCGGGGCCAAGACGCTGCAGCGCCAGCACGCGGGGACAAAGACCCCCAGCGAGACTTTGCAGCCGCTGGGGGCCAGGGCCAAGGCGCTGGGGCCAGCGTGCCAGCTGGCCTGTGTGCAGCCGCAGCCCACCTCCAGCAGCCCCAGCAGCATGCCCAGCGCCCCGCCGACAGTGCCAGGCTCCAGCGCTGTGCCCGCTGCCCCCCGGCCCCCAGCTGGCGGCAAGGAAAAGGAGGTGCCAGCACCACCAGGCAGCACAGCATGAACAGGGGACGCTGCCATAGAGCCGGCGCCCAGAGAGCTGGGCCTGCCAGCCGCGGGGGGCCAAGCGCAGCGTCCGGCTCTGCCCATGCAGCCGCGCACGCTGCAGCGTCCGGCGCAGCCCCGCGTGGACTACGTGCCCTGCGTGGGGCCTTGGGCGGGCCGCGACGCAGCGCCCACGCCGCTGGAGGAGCAGGAGGAGTCGGTGCCCATCACGCCGCAGCAGCGTCCCGAGCGGGAGCGCCTGAAGAAGCTGGCCCAGGAGGAGCGGCAGCGGGCGGCCCACCAGACCAAGATCGGCCCCGTGCAATTCTTTGTGCAGCGGCAGAAGGACCACGCCATAGCCTACTATTACGGCTACCCGTGACCGACCTCGGGCTTCTCCTCGACGGCCCCTGCAGCACCCAGGCAGGCACAGAGACCTCTGCAGGCACCTGCTCCAGCTTCAGCCACGCTCCTCAGCCCTTGCCCCTCTCGCTTGCCCTCTCCCCTCTCTCGTGCTGGAGCTAGGGGATGGGCTTGCCACTCACAGGGATGGCAACAGCGCCAATGGCAAATGCGCGCGCGCCTCACCCAGGAAGGTGGCAATGGCAAGCTGGGGAGATGCTGGCAGCAGCTGGGCTGGGAAAGCTTGGCCATGGCAACTGCTGCTTGGGACACCAAAGGGCTGAGAGACAAGACTTGGTTCTTCTTTCGGGGCATTGCTCTTCTTTCCTGCCTTCTGGATTAAATTCCTCTCCTTAGGTGGTCACTCAGCAAGGCCTCTGCCTGCAGCTCTTCTTGCACTGGCATGCCAAGGGGATAAGAACTGGGAGGTCTTTGGGACAGCAAATGATCAGTGGGATGGGAAGTGATGATGGGGATAGCAATTCACTGGAATGGGACAAATGGGTTTTATTTGTATTAAATTTAAATTTTTTAATTTTCATTTAATTTATTGGTTTTCTTATTTATTTAATTAAATCCACTTTATTGACTGTGTTGTACAGTATGGCATTGTTTTATTATTATAAAATTATAAGTATTTAATAGTATTAAATATTTTTATATATTAATATAAATTATAAATATCTTTATTTATTATTTTGTTGGTTTTTATTCCTTTTCTACCCTATTAAACTCTCTTTATCACAACGCACTGGTTTGGACTTTATTTTTCCTTCCGAGTCATTCTGGATTCACTCCGGATGGGGGGACACTAGCGAACGCCTGTGTGCTTCAGATCCAAGGTCACCTTTGCCCTCAACTCAAGATACATATTTGCATCTGTTGTTGTGAAACAAAATTAACAACAGGAACAATAAAGTTACCTACTTGCTAGCAGCAGCTCTACATTTGCTGGGGTCTGCTCTGTGCATTTTGAAGACCATTCCATGCTCTTCAGCCCCTCCAGGAGGAAATGTATGGTTCTAGGAAAATGCGTCTTGACCTAATGCAAAGCTGTGACGCAGCCTGCAGCCCCTGCAAGCCCTGGCATTTTACCTGCAGCCCCTCCAACAACTCTGATGTTCCCTGCATCGACTTCAACCACTGCGGCAGGACCTGAGGCCCCTCAAAGCATTGTCACTCACCCTGCAGCCCCTCGAGCCCCTGGCATGTTCCCTGCAGCCCCTCCAGCCCCTGGCATGTTCCCTGCAGCCACTCCAAGCCTGGCACAGGCCCTGAGAGCTGGCTCCGGGGACGACCCTGTTGCTGTCTCAGGCGCCAATACACACAAGGGGAAGGAATGCATGCAGAAGTCATCTCGTTTCGGCAGGGCAGAAAGTCCTCCCAAGAAGGGGAAGGAGCAAGAGGAAGGCGAGGCAGCCAACCTCAAGGTAGGGCCATCCCAGGGCACAGGAGGCTGTTGGAAAGGAGAGCAGAGAGAAAAGCAGCTAGAAGCATGTGATCCCCATCCCTGGGCGACCTGCGAGCCATGGGACAAGATTGCAGCTGTCCTCCAGGCGAGCACATTGTCAGCTGGCTGCTGCGCTGCTGGGATAGCAGCTGCGGGAGCCTGGCAGCAGAGGGCAGGGAAGCCAAGCAGCTGGGATCCTTCTCTGGGGAAGGGGGCACTGAGAAAGCGCTTGCAAACGGGGCACAAGCCCTCAGCCTCTGGAGGCGGCGCCTGTCAGGCGTGAAGGAAAGGGATCCCTTCTGGGAAGATGCTGTGGGCTTGCTGAGGCTCGAAGAACAGACGGTGCTGGCTGCTACCAGCGTGCTGCAGCAGCGGCAAGACAGAGCCGTGGTGGTTTTCCTCAGCTGGGCAGCTGAGCTCCAGCACAAGCGCTCTCTCCCTGCCCCTCCTCCAACGCCAAGGGGAGAAAAGAGGCTGGCAAGGGCTCAAGGGCTGCCAGAAGGACAGGGAGATCACTCCACAAGGAGCGTCACGGGCAAAGCAGGCTCAGCACAGCCTGTTCCAGTCCAGCCCGGGGCCTGCTCCTGCGGGGGCTCTCCACAGGCCGTGGCCTCCTCCAGGCCACAGCCACCTGCTCCACCGGGGGCTCCTCCACCCACATGGGGGCTGCAGCGTGGAGATCTGCTCCACGGGGGATCCATGGGCTGCAGGGGGACAGCCTGCTCCACCAGGGGCACAGCCTGCTCCACCAGGGGCCTCTCCCTGCACAGGCCGCAGGGGAACTGCTGCTGTGAGCCTGGAGCACCTCCTGCCTCCTGCTGCACGGACCTTGGGGGCTGCACAGAGCTTTCTCACTCCTCCCTGAGCCAGACGCTGCTGGGCAGCAGCTTTTGTTCCCTTTCTTAGATGCAAGACACCTTCTTAAATTCAGTCCAGCCAAGTAGGAAAAGTAAATGTGGACAGCTGTATCTTGGCAAAGAAGATAGTAGGGAGCAAGGAGGTTCAGCAGTCAAGATGGAAGGTGATGCCATGAGGCTTACAGGCTAGTAATGTTCTAGTGAAACCCAGCCTGAAGAAGAAGAAACCTGCCTGCTACTTGATGTGAATAACAGACTCTGTTCAGCTCTTTCCTAACATAGAAACGGTGCTGACTGCTTCTTCAGAGTAACAGAAGTTCGTGATACTACTGAAATAGTTGTGGTTCAGATGTAGATCTGATTTCTCCTATGCACACTGAATTCACAACTGTTGATCCTCCAGAGGAGGCTTTGCAATTGAACACCTGGAGAATAGGTAAATTTTCCGCTGTTGTTCTCCTCTCCTCTTGTTTTGTTTTGTTTTGTTTTGTTCCTAGTAGCATAGGCTTAAGACTCTGAAGAAACAGGCTGCTTTTTTTCATTTCCAGCACTGGCTGTTCCTCCTGAGCCCCGCCTTCTATTTTTGCAGTCATAGGATATGTGAATGTAAATTCGTGGAGAGAGGTAGAAAACTCTTTCAACTGGTGTTTTTTCGGCTAGGTGGGGAGAACAAATAGAGTGGCTTTGAATATTCTGGCTCTTATTCAGAGCAGCAGGTGGAGGGAGACAGATGCGTTTGCTTTTTTAGTGCAATGGCTTCAGAAGCAAGAGGGGAAAAAGCACTTTCTCTGGGAGCTGAAGAAGGTGTCCTAATCACAGGAGAGGTTTCTAAATGGCATATCTTTGCGAGGGTTCCTGTAGTCCGGAGGTTTTTGTTTGTTTGTTTGACATTGGAAGGTTTTACTCTTAATATTCACGTCCTTCAGCAGAAGTGAGAAATGTGATTTTATTTTGTGCAGTGTCGTGGACCCTCCGAAATCTCCTGGGAATGATGAATACCTCGCATAGTACCAATGTGATGACGGTGGAGACAAGGAGAAAGCAAGAAGATCAAAAGAACGTGACCTCATTTCAAAAGAAACCGTTTTGTACGGCAAAGAGTCTTGTGAGCCTGGTGAGAAATTGCAGCATACTTCCTCTCTCGAGTCTGACACTGAATGTAGCTCTAAAAACCTTTCCTCCTCAGCTGTTACAGAGAGATGCCAAGATACAAAGGACAAGACTAAAACCACTGAGAAAGAGCATTACCAAAGCAAGAGGGAACATGCTCCTAGTGAAGAGAAGGAGACTCAAAAAGCAGGTCCTTCCAGCAAGAGAAGGATAAAGTTGAATACAAAGAATACAAACTTGAGCTCCTGATTGGCTTCATGCTGAACTCTGTGCTGTTCTTGTCCTAATCTTGGTCTCTCCATAGATAATATGGTTTAAATCCAAATAGAATCGTGCGATGAGGAAGATCTCACTGCAACAAATTCAACATCTAAAATCAAAGTTGACGTTTTCCGTGATTTTCTTCCTGAGCAGAAGTGTGCGGTACTCCTTTTATATTAACGTAGAGATTATTTCAAACAGTCTTGAAGTGCTTGATGACTTAACAGTCTGCAGATTTATTATCAAATCAAAAAAACCCCGACTTGGTAGACTATTTTTTTCCCAGTTTTGAATGACCACTAGGAAGAAGGTTATTCCGGCATCAAGAAAGTCATGTGGAATGTAACAAAATTTACTGACCCAGTAAGTAAAACTTATATTTTTCTATTTGTTCCATTGTTTCAACTCTTCTGACCCTTCTGGACGGCATAGATAACAGAGGGGAGATCGTGGTAATCGGAGCTACCAACAGACTGGATTCTATAGATCCTGCTTTACGAAGACCAGGACGCTTTGGCAGACACTTCCTCTTCAACTTGCCAAATAAAGAGGTGAGAACTTAAATTCAACGTTAGTGCTACCATGGCAAAGTCCAACTTTATAGGAAAAAAAAAAATATCGACAACTTGAACAAAAGAGTGATACGTGGAGACACTGCGTTGTTCCATGGAGGGCAAATCTGGTACTGGATATATATGGTCAGGATGATACCACCAAGTAGTTAGTTCTATAATCAAACCTTTCATTCCCAAAGTTGTACCTGTTTGCTTAATTATTTAGTCCACTTGGGTGTTTTCATCATGAAGTTGTGTTTTTGGTCTCAATCCTTCACTTATGAATGAATAGGGGACGTGTTTGCATTTGATTGTGCCCCTGCTCAGTGGTAGTAGTTTGAGTCATAATTCTTTTCTTCTTTATAGTAATTGTAGCAATTGGAAGCATTGTGCCAGAAGTGCTTTCTGTGAATTTACTGACTGGAAAGCAAATGTGATGAAGTAATGAGACTGTCCCAATGAAAGCTTGCTAAGCTTTAGAGAAGTTTTTTGGACAGCAAAGAAATGTTTCTGGATAAATTTTTCATTGCAGTATTTTCCTCTGGGTCCTTAGGTCTCGTAGTTTGGAACCTTGTTATTGAAGCTATAAATGCCTTTTCTTTCATTGTAGGTTCCTAGAAAAAGTTCAGTATAACAAATAAGAAATATTCAATTTCCTGGTTGACAATGCAGAGTGTATATTAAATAACTGTAAAATACTTGAAAGTTGAGCAAGTAAGAAAAGTGTATTAGTAGATGAGGGGTTTTGAGGGAGGACTGTTTTGTTTTTTTGTTGTTTGTTTGTTTGCCTTTTGGTTTGTTTGTTTCTTGCTGGTATTTTTAAGGAAAACTTGGGACAAGCTAAAATGCAATGATTTTGCCTCCAGGCTAGAAAAGAAATTGTCAAGATTCATACTCGTGACTGGACCCCTCAGCCACCGGACATGTTGCTTGATGAACTAGCTGAGAAATGCATTGGTAAGACTGAAACAGAAACAGATTCTTGCTTGTGACCAAGTTGTAAAGAACCTTAGCTTGTACCAGGCAGTACCCATGCTCTTGTGCCTTGTTGCACAACTAGTCAACGAGGCAGCTGGCACGCCTTCATAGCAATCTGTGTGAGATCCTTTCATCTATTTACTCTTTGTTGTCGTTCCTCTTATTGTCTGAGAACATTAAATGGTTCTGGGGCATCTTCCTCAAGAGTATAGTTTTTGATGAGGAGTCTGCTTCAGCTGCATAAGTGCAGGATATCAGGCAGTGAGCAACATGAAACATCCTTGCAGAGCGGTAGCACTTTGAATTCCCTGTTAAGCTGTTTGGTTTTGGCATTACAAATTGTCGTGGTTTAACCCGACCGGCAGCTAAACACCACGCAGCCGTTCGCTCACCCTCCCCCCTCCCTCTCTGGGACGGGGGAGAGAAATGGAAAGTGAAGCCCGTGAGTTGAGATAAAGACAGTTTAATAAGACAGGGAAAAAAAAAAATAACAAAAATAATAATAACAATAATAATAATGATGATACAATGGGGATAATACGAAAGTAATAATAGTATGTACAAACAAGTGATGCACAATGCAATTGCTCACCACCCGCTGACCGATGCCCAGCCTAACCCCGAGCAGTCCGGCCCCCTCCCCCCGGCTAGCCACCCCTATATATTGTTTAGCATGACGTCAGATGGTATGGAATACCCCTTTGGCTAGTTTGGGTCACCTGTCCTGGGTCTGTCCCCTCCCAGCTCTTACTGCACCCCCCAGCCTGCCCGTTGGCAGGACAGAGCAAAGGCTGAGATGTCCTTGGCTTAGTATAAGCACTGCTCTGCAACAATTAAAGCATCGGGGTGTTATCAGCACTCTTCTCATTCTAAGCCAAAACACAGCATTCCACCAGCTACTAGGAAGAAAATTAATTCTGTGCTAACTGAAACCAGGACATCTATCCACCCCTTATTCCATACCATTTATGTCATGCTCAGGTTACACTCTTTTCCATACATTCTAATTAGTCACCTATAGTAATCATGGTAGTGATAACATACAGTATAATATACTATTTAACATGGTGCAATTCAGTTTATGGGCTATTCTCACCCAGTATTAAATCTCCTTGAGGTACACACCGGACCTCTCCGTTCTTTTGCATCACCCACCAAGTATATCCAGGTCCCTGAGCGAAAACAATTCCACGAATAGGTTTGCCTTTTCCTGAGGCAGGAGTAGCCCAGACTGTTTTACCCAGCATATTTTTTACATGCACTACAGGAACTTTATCCCCATCTACAGTACGTAACAGGTTTGATTGGGCAGGTCCAGCTCGGTTGGTAGATCCCCTAGTATTGACTAACCAGGTGGCCTTTGCCAAATGCGTATCCCAGTTTTTGAACGTCCCAGCGCCCATTGCTTTCAAGGTAGTCTTTAACAGGCCATTGTATCGTTCAACTTTCCCGGAGGCTGGTGCATGATAGGGGATGTGATACACCCATTCAATACCATGTTCTTTGGCCCAAGTGTCTATAAGGTTGTTTCGGAAGTGAGTCCCATTATCTGATTCTATTCTTTCTGGGGTGCCATGTCGCCATAGGACTTGCTTTTCAAGGCCCAGGATGGTGTTCCGGGCGGTAGCATGAGGCACAGGATATGTTTCCAGCCATCCGGTGGTTGCTTCCACCATTGTAAGTACGTGGCGCTTGCCATTGCGAGTTTGAGGGAGTGTGATGTAATCAATCTGCCAGGCCTCTCCATATTTATATTTCAGCCATCGTCCTCCATACCAAAGAGGCTTTGACCGTTTGGCTTGCTTGATTGCAGCACATGTTTCACAGTCATGAATAACCTGTGCTATAGCGTCCATGGTCAAGTCCACCCCTCGATCACGAGCCCATCTGTATGTTGCATCTCTACCTTGATGGCCTGAGGTGTCATGGGCCCATCGGGCTATAAATAATTCACCTTTATGCTGCCAATCCAGGTCCACCTGAGCTACTTCAATCTTAGCAGCCTGATCCACCTGCTGGTTGTTTTGATGTTCTTCAGTAGCCCGATTCTTGGGCACATGAGCATCTACGTGGCGTACTTTCACAGCCAGGTTCTCTACCCGAGCAGCAATATCTTGCCACAATGCAGCAGCCCAGATAGGTTTGCCCCTACGCTGCCAGTTGTTTTGCTTCCATTGCTGTAACCATCCCCACAGGGCATTTGCTACCATCCATGAATCGGTGTAGAGATAGAGAACTGGCCATTTTTCTCGTTCAGCAATGTCTAAAGCCAGCTGAATGGCTTTCACTTCTGCAAACTGACTCGATTCACCTTCTCCCTCAGCAGCTTCTGCAACTCGTCGCGTAGGACTCCATACAGCAGCCTTCCATCTCCGATGCTTCCCCACAATACGACAGGACCCATCAGTGAACAGGGCATATTTCTTTTCATTCTCTGGCAACTGGTTGTACAGTGGGGCTTCTTCAGCACGACCCACCTCCTCCTCTGATGATATCCCAAAGTATTTGCCTTCTGGCCAGTCCATGATCACTTCCAATATTCCTGGGCGACTGGGGTTTCCTATTCGAGCCCGCTGAGTAATCAGTGCAACCCACTTGCTCCATGTAGCATCAGTTGCATGATGCGTAGAGGGGACCCTTCCCTTGAACATCCAGCCTAGTACCGGTAATCGGGGTGCTAGGAGGAGCTGCGCTTCAGTACCGACCACCTCCGAAGCAGATCGAACTCCTTCATATGCTGCCAATATCTCCTTTTCAGTTGGAGTATAGCGGGCCTCAGATCCTCTGTATCCCCGACTCCAAAACCCCAGAGGCCGACCTCGAGTTTCCCCAGGTTCTTTCTGCCAGAGGCTCCAGGTGGGGCCGTTCTCCCCGGCTGCAGTGTAGAGCACATTCTTTACATCTGGTCCTGTTCGAACTGGCCCAAGGGCTACTGCATGGACTATTTCCTGCTTGATTTGTTCAAAGGCTTGTCGTTGTTCAGGGCCCCATTCAAACTCATTCTTCTTGCGAGTTACTTGGTAGAGTGGGTTTACAATCAGACTGTAATTTGGGATGTGCATTCTCCAAAACCCCACAACACCTAGGAAAGTCTGTGTTTCTTTTTTGTTAGTTGGTGGAGACATAGCTGTTATTTTGTTGATCACATCCATTGGGATTTGACGACGTCCATCTTGCCATTTTATTCCTAAAAACTGGATCTCCCGTGCAGGTCCTTTGACTTTATTTTGTTTTATGGCAAAACCGGCTTTCAGAAGGATTTGGACTATTTTCTTCCCTTTCTCGAAAACTTCCTCTGCTGTGTCACCCCACACAATAATGTCATCGATGTACTGCAGGTGTTCAGGAGCTTCCCCCTGCTCTAGTGCAGACTGGATCAGCCCATGGCAAATGGTAGGGCTGTGTTTCCACCCCTGGGGCAGCCTATTCCAAGTATATTGGACTCCCCTCCAAGTGAAGGCAAATTGTGGCCTGCACTCTGCTGCTAGAGGGATGGAGAAAAATGCATTAGCGATATCAATTGTGGCGTACCACTTGGCTGCCTTCGATTCAAGTTCATACTGAAGTTCCAGCATGTCCGGCACTGCAGCACTCAGTGGTGGCGTGACTTCGTTCAAGCCGCGATAGTCCACTGTTAGTCTCCACTCGCCATTAGACTTTCGCACTGGCCATATGGGACTATTGAAAGGTGAATGAGTCTTGCTGATCACTCCTTGGCTCTCCAATTGACGAATTAGCTTATGGATGGGAATCAGGGAGTCTCGGTTGGTGCGATATTGCCGCCGGTGCACAGTTGTGGTAGCAATTGGCACTTGCTGTTCTTCGACCCTCAGCAACCCCACAACAGAGGGGTCCTCTGAGAGACCAGGCAAGGTAGATAATTGTTTAATGCCCTCTGTCTCTAAGGCAGCAATACCAAAAGCCCACCGGAACCCTTTTGGGTCCTTGCAGTATCCTCTTCTAAGATAGTCTATGCCAAGGATACATGGAGCATCCGGACCAGTCACAATGCGGTGCTTTTCCCACTCATTCCCAGTCAGACTCACTTCAGCCTCCAATACAGTCAACTGCTGAGATCCCCCTGTCACTCCACAAATATAGATGGGCTCTGGTCCTTTATAGCTCGATGGCATTATAGTACATTGTGCACCGGTGTCTACTAAAGCCTTATACTTCTGTGCGCGTGATGTGCCAGGCCATCGAATCCACACAGTCCAATAAACTCGATTGTCCCTTTCCTCCCCCTGGCTGGAGGCAGGGCCCCCCTAATCCTGGTCAGAATCTTCCTCGTTTCTGTGTTTGAAGGACTGTCTGCTGGAAGTTGGAGCAGCAAACTTTTCGGAGAATCCCTTTTTCCTGATTGTTTTCTTTTGCAACTCACGTACCCGTGCCTCTAGGGTCGCGGTAGATTTTCCATCCCACTTTCTCATGTCCTCTCCATGGTCTCGTAAGTAAAACCACAGGGTGGCACGGGGTGAGTACCCACCATATCGTCTTCCTTGTGTGGGTGAACGCCTACCCCTGACAGCTGAGACACTGCTTTGTACAGGTGCGAAGGAGAATAATCTCTCTTCAAGTTGGTGAACCTTTTCAGAAAGTTTCTCCCAAGTGTTCTCCTTTGGTCGGTGGGCACTGGTTGGTTCAGGTGGGGAGGACAATAGATTCTCTTCAAGTTGGTGAACCTTTTCAGAAAGTTTCTCCACAGCTGAGACGCAGGCCTGTAAGGAAGAGGAGAGACTTTCTTCGTACTGCCGGAGTTGTTTAGCCGCTTCACCCACTGTGGGTTCCTCATCCTCTTTCCAGGCCATTATTGCCAATGAGCTGGCATATGATGATGGTGCACTCCGTACAAACTTCCGCCACATGGGTCGTGTACACTTGACTTCATCTGGATCTGTGGATGTTTGATTGAGGTCTGGATCCTCATAAATCACTTCCCGTACGGCTAATTCCCTCAGGTACTGGATTCCCTTCTCCATAGTGGTCCACTTGCCTGGTAGACATAAAATATCTTCCTTGAAGGGATACCTTTCCCTCACAGCTGAGAGGAGACGCCTCCAGAGGCTGGTGGGTCGTGCTCCATCTGCAATTGCTTTGTCAATGCCGGCGTCTCGAGCAAGGGATCCCAGCCGCTTGGCTTCCCTGCCGTCTAATTCCACACAATTGGCTCCAGAGTCCCAGCACCGGAGCAGCCAGGTGACAAGCTGCTCACCTATACAGCGACCAAAATCTTTTCGCACATCTCGTAGCTCGCGCTCGTTTAGGCTTCGGGTAGTTACTGTTGCTCTTTCGGCATCCTCATCTTCCTCCTCCTGAATCCTTGACGGCCCAGCGTCGTCATCATCTTCGTCATCTCTATACTTAGTTTTGGCAGAAGCCTTACCTGGATTGGCAGAAGACTCTCTGCGTTCTAAACGACTTGAATTTCTGTACCATATTTTCACCTTCTCTACAGGGGCAGCTTGCACTGCTACTGCTCGTTTCTCTGACTTTGTTACAGGGTCTGCCACAGGGGTTGGAATGCCCTCTGCAGGGTCAACTTGCACTGCTACAGCTCGTTTCTCTGACACGGCCACAGGAGCTGGAGCGGCTACAGGAGCTGGAGCAGTTGCAGGAACCGGAGCTGTAGCGGCTACAGGGGCTGGAGCTGGAGCTGGAGCAGTTGCAGGAGCTGGGACTGGAGCAGCAGTAGGAGCTGGAGCTGGAGCGGCTTCAGGAGCTGGAGCTGGAGCGGCTTCAGAAGCTGGGACTGGAGCAGTTGCAGGAACTGGGACTGGAGTAGCGGCCGGAGCTGGAACTGGAGCGACTGCAGGAACTGGGACTGGAGCAGCTGCAGGAGCTGGAGCTGGAGCGGCTTCAGGAGCTGGAGCTGGAGCAGTTGCAGGAACTGGGACTGGAGTAGCGGCCGGAGCTGGAACTGGAGCGACTGCAGGAACTGGGACTGGAGCAGCTGCAGGAGCTGGGACTGGAGCGGCTGCAGGAGCTGGGACTGGAGCGGCTGCAGAATCCACCGTAGGGGTCACAGTGGCCGTTGGATCTGTCACAGGGTTTGGAGTGGCCGCAGGGTCTGTCACTAAGTTGACAGCAGTATCAATGGCAGCTCGATAGGCATGAGCCAGGCCCCAGCACGTTACAATGATTTGTGTTACTTTGGAACTGCCAGAATCATTACACCTTTTTTTCAAGCATTCTGCCAGTTTTTGAGGATTTTGCCATTGTTCAGGGGTGAATTTCCAACACACTGGGGGTGCCAACTGCTCTAGATGCCTGCCCATATCCACCCATACTCCCTGCCACCCACAACTATACTGCCTCCGGGCAGATCTCCGGATGAGCTTCATAAGTAGTTGTTTAACTTTAAGCAGAATCTGAAGTGCATTCATGAGGCAGAACAACAAGACTATGGTATTCTGAGTATTCCAGAAATATTCAATATCTTGGAGAGCTATTGTAACAAGCTCAGGGGATAAGAGGGTGGTGAAGGAGGAAGGCAGAGTGACCCAGGAGGATACAGGGGTGGTGAAGGAGAAAGGGAGAGTAAGCAAGTAAGGAAAAATATCCTCCCCTTTCCCCTCCACAGATTGACTCTCTAATGGAGAAAAACAATAGGTATAATTGCTAATAGTTCCCAAGATGCTGTTTCCAAAGTACAGAGTCCACGATGTTACTGAGTATAAATACCAAGTTAGAGTCATGACCAGATATCTTATCGTCTCATAAGCCATTGCTATAACACTTAGTACCATAATGGTCTGAAACCAGGGCCCGGAGAGGAGAAACAACACTACAGAGAGCAAATACGGAAAATAATGTACTATAATACTCAATTTGGAAAACAGGCGCAGCAGAGTTGTGATTAAAGCAATCAGCATCATGACAAGTGACTATTAAGCAGGTCTAATCCTTACACCAATTTTAGTTTAACACACTCTGATCAGATCTGCCGTTATCTCAACCTTTCGGGCCCCACGTTGGGCGCCAAAAAAGACTGTCGTGGTTTAACCCGACCGGCAGCTAAACACCACGCAGCCGTTCGCTCACCCTCCCCCCTCCCTCTCTGGGACGGGGGAGAGAAATGGAAAGTGAAGCCCGTGAGTTGAGATAAAGACAGTTTAATAAGACAGGGAAAAAAAAAAATAACAAAAATAATAATAACAATAATAATAATGATGATACAATGGGGATAATACGAAAGTAATAATAGTATGTACAAACAAGTGATGCACAATGCAATTGCTCACCACCCGCTGACCGATGCCCAGCCTAACCCCGAGCAGTCCGGCCCCCTCCCCCCGGCTAGCCACCCCTATATATTGTTTAGCATGACGTCAGATGGTATGGAATACCCCTTTGGCTAGTTTGGGTCACCTGTCCTGGGTCTGTCCCCTCCCAGCTCTTACTGCACCCCCCAGCCTGCCCGTTGGCAGGACAGAGCAAAGGCTGAGATGTCCTTGGCTTAGTATAAGCACTGCTCTGCAACAATTAAAGCATCGGGGTGTTATCAGCACTCTTCTCATTCTAAGCCAAAACACAGCATTCCACCAGCTACTAGGAAGAAAATTAATTCTGTGCTAACTGAAACCAGGACACAAATTCCTTAAATGTTGCATGTTGTAAACCTGGGCCTTGACTGATGTAACGTTTGATTTTTGTTTGTTAGGATACTGTGGTGCAGATATCAAATCCCTCTGTACTGAAGCTGCGCTGTGCTCTTTATGCCGATTCTATCCTCAGATTTATGCAAGTAGGGAGAAGTTGCTACTAGACGTTAATTCTATTAAAATAAAAGCAAAGGACTTTTTCATGGCTATGAAGAAGGTTGTTCCAGCTTCAAACCGGATCGAGGCTTCACCCGTACAAGCACTATCACCCATTTTCAAGCCACTTTTTCAAAGATCAGTAGAGAATATTTTACAAGTTGTGCAGAAGATCTTCCCGCATGCACAGCTTGCACTAAAGGAGGACCGACAGCAAGGTATAACCACAGCATCCACTTCTTTATAATTCTGCTAAAGCAAAAACTTGTGGTTTGTGCAATCAACTTATACCTTTCAGACGTAATGGTGGTAGAATTTTATTATTTGCATGTGCATGTCTTTTTTTTGGGCAAGTCTGGAATACAACACATAGGTTTTATTGTGGATTCGAAACTGAAATGCCAAATGGAAGCTCTGAATGACTCAATACACAGTAAAGGACGATGCGTTCTCTACTGAAGCATCCTGCTTCTGACGGCAGCTAAGATAATTAGCATTTGTAGAGGTTGACTTGAGGTTTGAAGTATAAGGCACCTATTTTTCTTTAAAAAATCAAAACTCAGATCTTTGGAGGGGAAGCATTTCTAGGTCAATGTTTCTAATTCCTTTCTGAAGAATGTCAGGACCAGGATACAAGTATACCTGGTCTAAGCTAAATATTGTTTTAGCTATCGTCATTTTTAACCAGTCTCCTAATTTAAATGTTTGTGGATCGTACTATACACGTGAGATCAATTAGCATTGATACTTACTAGATGAATGGAATTCTGTGGCCATCACATCCTTTATCCCCGTGCTTTCATTGTGGGAACCTCCTCCAGAAAGAAATGGTCTTGTTTGTTTTTGTTTTTTTTTTTTTATCTATTTAGCAACTGCAGAAATTGTTCGTAATCTCCTTTATTCTAAGGGGGAGAAAAAAATCACCAAGAGTAGCGTACCTTATACGTACACATCAGTGGGACTTAGTACAGCTTTGTAGGGCCTTGTGCCATCTCCTTAGATCTGTGGTGGGCTGAACTCTAGGAAATAGCTTTCAGTGTGTGCTCTCAAATGAAGAAAGGGTTTTGGCACTGATTTAGAAGCTGTATTAATGGAAGAGAAAGAGACAAAGGCTATTCAGGAAAGTTAACAAACCTCTTTTGCCTTTCAGAGCATTTCAATCCTATTTTGCAAGATGATATGTTTGACAGTGATGACGATGCATCCTTGGTTTCTGGAGATGAATTAAAAGATGGAATGCCTGATGGACCAGAGAAAAAACGCCTCTGTTTCAGCAGGTAAAGAAAGATAGATCCCTGTTACGTTTAAATTCTCAGGTCTGCTGAGTCTTTGTAAACAGTTCCAGCTGTTGAAAGTGCGAGGGGTGGTAGACGAAGGGGCAACATCGAGTTTGTGTGTTGAAGGGGTGCTTGGTATTCACAAGAAGAAAGGGTGGAGGGACTAAAGTTGTAATGAAGTTGCTCTGAATGACCAAACTGAAAAGCCCAGGCTTCTCTTCGTAAGCCAAAGTGATCCGTAGACTACCAGAACACGTTGACTTAATCCATGGCATTCTTTGAAAGACTCAAGACCACATAAATGTGCTGTCTGTCCTTTTAGCTAAAAATACCCCAACTTTATGGGTTTGTGTTGCCACCTTTTGCCCTTCTGTTTTCCAGGATTGTTAAACCAGTAGTGAATTATGTAGCAGAAAGAAAACTGAGAAAGGGCTTGTTAAAACACCTTGAGAAAAAATTGAATGGTGTCTTTATTTGTTAAGCCACCAAGTTGTGTTAATCTTGTGATATTTTAGTATGGAAGTCATGCAAGCCCACAGTTGGAAAGTTAGATCATGTTGCCACAGCTGGATCAGTTATTTTTCTCAGTTTCTATTGCTGTGCTGTCCAGAAGATTTTCTGTCCTCTAGAGCAAGGCTAAGTCTCTAGCATCTTTGATTTAAGCCAGCAGAGGTACAGCCTGATTGTAGTGGGGAAACAAATGCTCCTCACCAATTTATTTTTAAATAAAAATAAATTTATAATAAAGTAAATAATAAATATATAATAAATAATAAATTTATAATAAAGTAAAGCAAGATTGCAGGGATATTAATTTGCAGTCTTGGTTTAGTAAGGAATAGGAAACACAAGGGAAGAAGATGAAACAAAGGGAAGAAGGTGAAACAATTGGAATGACTGAATAACTTAACTGGAAATCTTACATGTATTTAATGTACCGCTGCCATTTGGATTATTTGGGGAGGGAAAAGAAAGTCTATAGGAAAATTACTTGGAACATCTGTGTGTCTATTCAGCACCTCATTTATAAGCTTGTTTTCTTAACTCTTGTTCTAGGAGTGCTTTCTGTGAACCAACATCATGCCAGCCCCGTCTGCTAATAGCAGGAAAAGAAGGGTATGGCCAGGTTTCTTACGTGGCACCCGTGGTGTTGCACGCTTTGGAGAAGTTTCCTGTTCACACCCTGGACCTTTCTGTTCTGCTTACAAACGTTGCACCGCCAGAAGAAATCTGCGGACAGGTACCTTTTTTCTTTTTCTTCTCATCGGATTCACTGACTGTATGTAAAGGATCAATCGAGTTGCAAGTAAGGTGAGCAAAATTAATTGGTAATGGAGGTGGCCTTGTTTTAATGTGCCCGGATGTTTGCTTCTGTCTGAAAATCCCCTTTTCTTTTAGACAGCACCACAAACAATCTGGATGTTGTACATGTCGACATTTTCCATACCCAGTTTTACAGTGAGTCTGTTGCTAGCAGCTCAGGAAGCTGGGCGGTGTTGCTAATAAACATCTCTTTGTGGAAAGAAATGCTGCTCATGTCACTGGGATCCAGAAAGTAGTTCTCATTGCCTCCTAAGACTGTGTGCTCCCAGTAGATGGCTCTGTATCAGACTGCATGTCGGCTACTTTTTGTAGCCTTCTTCTAAATTATATTAGTAAGGCAACCAAGGTTTGGGGCTTCTGTTTCTTTTGTTTTCGCATGGACATACACAACTTGTGCTGTTGCAGTATGTGCAATAAAAGCATTAACATTCAGAAAACACTTCATTTGCACGGTGATGTGGTTTTAACTAGAAAAAATGAACAGATTTGGTGTTTTTACTTTTAGGCAGGAAATCCATTTTCTTGTTTGGCATCACTACCTTAAAATATTTTTACCTTTAGTGGAAACGTTTGAGAGCCATACAAGTAAGGACAGACATGTTACACGACTGAATACTGATGTGTCCCTTAAGAGGGACTTTTCCTTTCTTTGTTATGCGATGATTGTGGCTGTGGCCATATAGCTACGGTGTCTAGCCACTGCCTGAATATATCCTTCCCATCTTCTGACTAGAGTTCTCCAAATACTGATAATCTGAAAGGGTGCACAGAGAACTTCCTTATGTGAAAGGATGCTTGCCACTCTGTTCACGCAGTTTCATTTCATGGGGCAGTCAGATGGCTATGTAGCTATGTATTGAGGTTATTGTACGTGTTTTAGTTTTCTTACCCAAGCTTTCCTTTTCACTAGCTGATCCGAAATGCTCAGAAGACAGCACCAAGCACAATTTATGTCCCAGATATCCATTTATGGTGGGACAACGCTGGACCTGCCTTGAAACTTACTTTTCTAACTCTACTACGTAACATTCCAGCATTTTCGCCAGTTTTGCTGCTTGCTCCATCTGATGTACGTCACTCAGATCTCCCAGAAGAGGTATTTGTCAATACTTTCCTTACTATTTCTTCAGTGTCTTGTAATTTATGAATGCTTTCAGCATCAAAATGCTGTGCTTTCTTAAATGCATGCTGTTATTACTCAGGCACCCTAACAAATCACTTAAAATTTGCTTAGAGAAAAAGATACTGTGAAAGCATCTGCTTAAGGTTTTTTCTGAGTCAAGCAAGTGACTTTCACCCCCCTTCTCACACATGCAAATAATAAATTAATACAATAATTCTGGTGGCTACAAAGTGGTTCAGTCAAGAATATGCAGTGCTTGAAATGACAAGAGGATGCTTTTACTGAAGAGATTTCTTCTGACAGTCTGCCATTCCATGCTATGTTGGGTAAACTGCTAATAATGCAATTTAGTAGAGAATTGAAACACTTTGATTAAAAAAAAATAAATAAATCAGTTTCTTTCTTCATATAGGCCAAAGCTTTCCAAGCTGGAAATCTGAGTTCCAATTTCTGCTAAAGTAACTTTGGAATCAAATTCTAGTTGTATTCCTAAATAAACTGTAGTAAAAGTAGGTGCAGAACTTCATCGACTTCTGAGAGTTTACATTAAGGGAAGGTGCCCAAAACAGGACCACGCTGTTCTCATTCTGATGATTTGGTCTCAGTCACTGGGGGAAGAGAACGGGTCTTACCTAGACGTGTTTATTATCAACTGCTTTGAAAGTGCTTGAGTTCCCACAGAAGTTTTTGTACAGGCTGTAAATTCCTTCTAAAATAAGTAGTGAAATTCCTCACCTACCTTTTATTACTAGAACTTGAAAATGGAGGAAGACGTAGAGGTACTAGCTACTTCAGACACCTTTTGGTAGAGAAATAAAAACTCAGCAAAAAGCCCTCACTTGTATGCTGAAGCCTTTCTCTTCCCTCTATAGCCATAAAGGTTCTAAGTAAAGGCTGCAGCAAGGCAAGTAAATACAAAGGAGGCGCTGTTGGATGTGGTGAAAGCCATTACTTTATCAGTGTAGCGTACAATCCCTTCAGCGAGCTTTAATTCTACAGGTGATTCTTAAAGGTGATATTTGAATTTGCCGTGCCAGCCTGTGAAAATGTAGCCTTTTAAGGCCAGGAAGATAACTTTTTTCAGTTTGTGTTCTTCAGGTTATTCTTAATTTGAAAAGGTACTCGTCTTTTTGGAATAGAAGATGAGTTTTTTGTGGCCTTATATCTGAAATGTCTCTCCTCCTTCTGCTTTAGATCCAAAAATTATTTAATACGGAATTTGGAGAAGTGTGCAATATTGAGTTGCCTGGTAGGGCAGAGAGAGCATCTTTTTTTGAGGACCTAATTCTAAATGAAGTGGCTAAGCCTCCTGTAAAGAAAAGAGGTGAGGAGGATATGAGAAGTACATCTAAAACTTTCCTATCGAAGTTACTAGCTCTTTGGGCTTTGCTTTGGTGGTCATTTTCTGTCAGTAATTTGTCGTATGCTTGTATTTGAATACTGTAAATTGGCTAATTTTTCCTGATGAATTGAAGTTGATTGGACATTGGAAGTCGTGCCTGTAGCACCACCAGCTGAGCCTCAGAAGCCACAAGAGGAAGAAGTAGGGATGCTGGAGGAGGAAGAGGAGGATACCTTGCGTGACCTTAGAATTTTCTTGAGGGACGTTACTCACAGACTTGCCACTGACAGACGTTTCAGGGAATTTGCAAAGCCCGTTGACCCACAGAAGGTAAAGTAGTGCTGATCCGTGTGTGTCTGTAACTTCTCAGTGTTCGTACTTCTCAGCGTTTTGGGGAAGGTTCAACTTTGTTTTTAGGGCTGCACTGTTAGGATTTTGCAAGAAGCAGAGGCAGTGCTTTTACTTCTGCTGACTCTCAAATGTGTCTTATGGGATTATTCGCTGAAAGCCCTGGTTTCATTCTAAAAAGCCAGTCCAAATGCCAACACAGTTTGCTCGTGAAAAAGCTTTGATATGTAGGCGTGTCACAGCACTGAAAAGCACAGAGATCTTTCCTTATAATTACAAACAGTATTTACAGGACTACTTGAGTGAAGTCTGAAGCCCTTTCTTGGACTGTCAGTTCCTGTGGGAACAGGAATGGGAGCAGCAGTTTGTAAAAATAAGTTTTGAGATCCTGTTCTCTGTTTCATCTGGAACTCCTCAATAGGAATCAACCATAAGTGCAGTGTGTTTTCTTTTTCCTCCAACTGGCTGCTTAGATGCCTTTTTCTCCTTAATTTATGAGATAAGCCTAAACTAGGGGCGTATATTTCAAAGACAGATGTAACTTGAATATGCCTGGGGATCAGCAAAGTCCTCTTCTTGTGGGCCTCCACTGGCTTTTCTTCCCCTTTTCTCCTAGGTTCTTGAGCTGTGAAAAATCTAGACAGATACATATGTCCTCATCTGAACTGGTCATTAGGCTCCTCTTCTGGTCTGAGGGAAGAAATGAGCACCTCAGGGCCCAGTTATCTCATTCTAAAGTAGATGCCTGCAATAGGTACTTCACAGGTGCAATTCATGCACCTTTTCCTCAATGTCGACAACAAAGAGAATGCCGGATGGCTTGCTCAGCTTTCACTGTTGTGATTTTCTGAAGCAAAGTGAAATGAATCTCCCACCCTCGGTGTTTCTTCTCTACCATGCACGTGCTTCTGACCTCCCTACTTCTTGTTGTCCTCTCGTGGCCGCGCTAATGAAAAATGAAAAAGCCCTTCCATTTTTGAGAAGCAAACTGGTAAATTTCAGCATCTTCTGATGCATCGCAAATGTTCAGAGTTTTTAGGAAGTCGTTTATTTAAAGTCTTCAGAATAATTTTGGTAGACAGTGTGCAAGGTTAAGAAAACCTCTGAATGCTTGTATTTGATCTGCAGGTACCTGACTATGCCACAAGGATTAAAGAGCCGATGGATCTTTCAACAGTTCTGACTCAAATTGACTCGCGCCAGTACCTCGCTGCCGGAGACTAGCTGAAGGACATCGATCTAATCTGTAACAATGCCTTAGAGTACTACCCGGATCAAAGATCTACAGGTGAGGATGTGCTTTTTAGCCCTAGTTTAAAAAATCTGTCGAACGTATAGATGGATAAATGCTGTGTGTGGACAATAGACTTCGGATGGATTAGATGATTTTGGACGTCCACAGAGTACATCTCTTACCACATTGTAAATATTTTATCATTTTGCTACTTGGGCATGGAATTGTGATATAAGTGTTCCCCAGGAACTTGTGTTTTTGTTTTAATTAACTGCGATGTTGTTATGCTGAAAATATTCACTGAGAGAACCTTTCGGAACCAAGCTATGAAGAAAGCAATTTTCTTCTGTGATCAAAACAGTTTCATTGGTTGGTAGACAACATTCAGTTAAAGTGTGTAAAATTTCAGATCGTCACAGCGCCTATGTTTTGCAAGACACTGCATATTCAATGGTGAGGAACGAAATGGATACAGAGTTTAGACGACTTTGTGAACAAATTAAAGAATCTCGTGAGAAAAGAGGTACGTGCTTTAACGCTAAGGATTTGAAGACTTGTCTCTGCATTTGTAACTGAAAATGCATGACGAAGATCTTTGGTATCTATTCTTTCTTGCAAGGTCGCACCTCTGCAGCGTGTGCTCCATGCGACAACTCCAAGTCACCACAGCAGAACCCTGCTACTGAAGACGAGAAACCAGATGAAGAGAGTAATGAAAATGAGGAGATGCCAGCGGCACCTGTAGATGCCAGTACACCCATTTCTAATGGCAAGTTGCATTTTATTCAGCTGCTCTTGTCATTCATACCTTCTCCGTTCTTGAGGCGCAACAGGTGTCTCTGATGCCTGGCTCTTTATGGCAGAGGTATTTTGTTTTCAAATTGACTTCCAAATGGGAGAGAGAAATCCAGAGGTCATTCATTCAATATAGTGATGAATTAAAGTTCAAAGAAAGTTGGTTCATTTGATGTACTCTTACTGGAACTTCATTTTGTAAACAGAACGACCCCCCACTCAAGGATATCACAGCTTCCCTCCCGTACTAAAAATGATAGTACTCACCCTTGTAGGAGCAGCAATGTGAAGAAGGTCAAGGGCAGTAAGAAGGGTTCGAAACTTTGATATAACAAGCCTTTCACTTTTTTTGACAGAGCTCCTAATAAGCATCTTTAGCAAGGTCTGGAGATGGGAGAAAAACTCAAACTAGATTTTAATTCTAGGATGTATAATGTCAAGCTTGACTGTTCCTCTGAACAGTCAATTGAATTTAATTTTTTTTAATTTAAATTAATTAGTTTAGTTTTTTTAATTTAAATTCAACTGAATTTAAAGTTTTGAATTTAAATTCCAATTGAATTTATTGAAAAAATTCCAATTGAATTTAATGTTTTGTTGTTGTAGTTTTTCACGAAACACTAAGTTTATGTGAAAGGTTTTGCTGCAATATCTTTTTGCCAAGGATATTAAGCTTAAGTTATCCACAAGAAAACGGTGGGGAGAGGGAAGCTTTAGTTTTGAAAGCTTTTTTTTTTTTTTTTTTTTTTTCTCTCCAGGTTTTTCTTGAGCACAGCAGCGTTTCAGTGTCTGCCTGCCATTAGTTGCCCCACTACCAAGTCAGGAGGGTCAATTAAACTTGCGTGAGGCAGAATTTCTTTATCTGAATCTACGTGGTTCACATAAATATATTCTTGTTTCCTTCTTTCCCTAGGATTATTCTTCTCCCAGTATTGAATGTTTCAACGGACACTGTTTAAGATCAATGAGCAAAAGCATCCTGCGGTGTTCAGTCTCCAGCTTTGAAGAAAGTATGGCGATACTGAGGGGAAATGTCAAGAGAAGACGCTTTTCAAGGTACTGTATTTCTATATGTTCAATCTCTGTTCGATTTGTAGATTGAAAAGCAAGAGAGAAAGCATGTGCAGTGAGTTGTGGCCTGATAAACCTCCGGCTAAAATCAGCAGAGGCCTAAGAGCATGCTGATGGCGTACCAGTACCTTAAAACTAGAATCCCTCTTCTCAGTGAAAGTGTTCTGCTTTTCTAAAAAAAACCTGTTTTTTTCCCCAACCCCTTTGAGGTGTTGTTGTGGTTTAACCCGGCCGGCAGCTAAACACCACACAGCCCTTCTGCAACCCTCCCACCTCCCTCTCTGGGATGGGGGAGAGAAATGGGAAAGTGAAGCCTGCGAGTTGAGATAAAGACAGTTCATTAAGACAGGAAAATAATAATGATGATGATGATGATGATAGTACTGCTACTAGTAATGTGTACAAAACAAGTGATGTACGATGCAGTTGCTCACTACCCGCTGACCAGTGCCCAGCGTAACCCCTAGCAGCCCAGCTGCCCCGCCCTATCCATGGTGCAGCGTGTTGCCATAAGGCATAGAATTCTTTGGCCAGTTGGGGTCGGCCATCCTGAGTCTGTCCCCTCGCAGCTGTTGCTGTGCGCCGATTCTGATCGCTAGTAGGACAGTGAGACACCGAAAGGTCCTTGGCTTGTTGTAAGTACTGCTCTGCAGCAATTGAAACATCAGGGTGGTATCAGCACTCTTCTAAACATCCTTTCACACATTCTAAGCCAAAACATAGCAACCTACCCGCTACTAGGAGGAGAACTAACTCTGTCCTAACTGAAACCAGGACATGTATCTTTTCCACTTGGGTGCTATTGCTCATAATTTTGAGAATTCAACATGAGCAAGCTAGGAAATGTGGGTACATACAGAACCGCGTGTATATGGTACGCAACAGACTTGGGATGTGGATTCTGCGTGAGGCCTACAGGCTTCTCTTTGTATACCATGGAGCATTGGCTTGTAAACATGGTGAAATTTCCCATCCTTGATGGGTCTAATACAACAAGTCTTTTCTCCCTTCTCTGCCCGGTCCTCTTTCTTAATGTAGGCAGTTGAGAAAGCCAAAATTGGAACGAAAAAAAGAATATAACACAGGTAAGTGGCTGTAAGTCCCCGGGATACCTATTTACGCTGGTTACTGAAGAGGATGGCACTTGGTCACTCCATGGCTTTCATTTGGCCCCAAAGCCTTCTGTAGTCAGCTGAATTCACTCCTCAGTGACTTTTCTGTGAAGAGAGGTAGGTGCAAATAGGAGATTTTATGAATTCCTTGGGGAGGGAGCAGTGTGAATTGCAGCTTGGTAGGCACAAAGCAAACTGTTCTAATTGTGCAAAGGAAATCGATACTTGATAAGTTCAAACTTAGTTTTATAGCTGGCAAGCACAAAAGTAAACCTTAGCTGTGATCCTACCAGCACAGTGGTGTAGCTCTTCCCTTCCCCTTGTCCTCTTGGCTCTTTTAATGACAGTGCAAGCAACAAACCTGTGCCAAAGGGTGCTGTATGGCAAACAATGGGCAGGCTTTTTTCTAAAAAGCACGAGTTTGAGTTATCTGGTGTTTGGGTGTTTCTCTTGAAACGATTCTTCCCTCCTTGAGCTGTTAGATCCTAATGCAGGAAATGGAAGTGCTGCATGCATAAACAGAGTAATCAAACATACACCTCTTAGGAAGAGGCTTGCAATGTCATAGTGTTTGTTTTGAGCACTGTTAGATACAGTTTGACATGACTGGAGTGAAAACACCTTAGAGAAAGGTGTTGATTGTTCTCACTTTTCCAAGACAGAAATAACTGGAGTAGATTTCCCTCCTGCATGGAACAAAAGTTGCACGTTTGTCTGGCTAGCTTTCAGTCTCTTTAAAAATTTCCCTACAGGTCCCAGTTTTAAGTAGACAGTTTAAACGTGCAGAGCGATAAAGAGGTGGAATGCAGTGGTTGTGACACCAACTTCTGACCTGAAATGTAAAGAAAAATCAATCCACTTCAGGGTGCCTTTTTTGTTTGTCTGTTTCCATTTTACAAGAGCAACGGTGAAATAAGGAGAATCCCATCTTCACTGTTTCAAAATCCTTTGTTTCTGCGTTTCAGTCACCAGAACATTGAGGAGTAGAGCTGGTGCAAAAACTGTGAGACGAGTCCACGGAGAAAACAGGGGCGTGGAGCTGCGCCGCAGCTGTAGAGTCGGACACAGTCGGTACTCGACTACTAACTCGTCCATTCTATTTGACAAACTTATGACAAAGTAAGTCATCTTTTCTTGCAGACCTCTTAGAATAATCTTTCTTAGCAAGCCTTTGCACTATGGCATGATGGTGGCCTCGACTTGCTCTTTATTTTGACAGCAAAGAGGTATGGCTGCTCCTGGCATTTCCTTCATGTTTACAGGGAGACACCGTTACCTGGCTAGATAAACAGATTTTCTTGAAGGTGCTATTTCAGCATATAAGAATTGATTTAAAAAACAACAACAAAAGTGCTTCATGGCTTGCTAGTTTTGTAATCTCACATTTCTCCAGGAATACTTGATTTGCTGCATTTCACCATTACACTCGTCAGCGCTGCTGATTCTGGTTTATCACTATTTGCATTGCAAATCTCCTTGTCCAAAGCTTAAACTGATGTATGCACTGCTTGAAAACAAAACCTGAAGTTGCAGAGCAGTAGACTCAAGTCATTATGTTAGCCGCTGTGTAACCATACTGCTTTCCAAACATAACATGTCCAGCTTATTTTGTTTCTATGAAGAGTTTAAACGGCTCCCGTTAAGCAAAGATGTCCCCACACTGATACTATTAAGCAAGGATTCCACCTCCTTTGGCTGAGGTCTGCTCCCTTACTCACATTCGAACATTCATCCAAGTAGCCTGCAATTCCACACTCTCGGGGGAAAGTCCATAGAATAGAAAAGGTTCCTCCAGTCTCTTCCTCAGCCTTTTTTTGAAGCATGCAATAAAGCAAAACATTCACAGGCTGCCCTTCCATGCAAAACAAGGCAAATTAGTAAGACAGGAGCCACAAAACTGATTGTCCTTTAAAGTTAAAATGAGATTTGAAATAGATCGAGTTAGCAAGTGTTGTAAGTCTGTAGCTAAGTCTGGTTTTGCCAATGCAGCACAATTCCCTATCACGTCGCCAGAGCTGCTTCTGTAGCTCCAAGAAGCAAAACTGCTTTGACAAAATACTGTGTCATCAAAGCATTCGTTGGCTCAGTAGGCACGGCTCAGGTTCAACAAGTTTGTGAAAAAATGAGTACTAACAGAAGCAGCAGGGTCCAAAGAAACACTTTATGTCCCCACTGCAAAATGAGGGGCTTTACCTTGAGTGTTATGCACCCTGTCAATAGAAAAGCACTGTAACAGAATCTGCCACGGCAGTTTGCATGTTACTGAAAGACCATCAGAGTGGGACTGCAGCAAGATCATTGCGAAGTTGCAAAAAAAACATGTGGGGGTGGGAGTTTAGTTGCATTAGATAACACAATCTTAGATAAAGATTTTGGTCTTAACGTAAAAGTAAGGATGTCTACTGATCTCTTCAACTCCAACAACTGAAGCCCAAGTCTGAAAAATCGCCTTTAAGAATGCAAAGAAAATATTTAACTCTTCTATATGTTCATACTTTGCTATCAAGCAAAGGAATGAATGCTGATGCCTTAACTATGTAGGGCTGTAGCTTACAGAGAGACTACACCTTCCTGTTTTTTTCCCTTTAAAAACGTTAAATGCATGTGAAATTATTTGGGGGTGTTTTCACATGCAAAGCCTAATGCAGTGCATGCAAGCCCTGTCATCTTCTTCCTCTAGTAGTGTCGCGTTAAGGGGTGTAGCCGATTGACCGTCATGGGTCCCGTCGGATTCAGGGTGCTGAACTATCACGGTCACGGATTCACCAACAACGCAGTACGGCCTCGCTCTAGTCGCATTCAAGGAGAACTCTCACAGCTAGGAAGAATGCAATTAAGTGCAATTTCTTACGGCGACAGGTACACAGGTTCTTTGGATTGTCAGTGATAAATTCACCGTCTGCAAAAGCAAGCTAGCATGCATGAAATGCACAGGTACACAGCCTAGGTATTAAGACATTAAAAAGCATCAAAACTCTAGAGATTTCTAAGATTCCACAGAGACGCCTGGTATAAGCAAGCGTTCAGATCTTACCCCACGGCGTCCCAATGGAGTGGGGGTGGGGGAGTGAGAGGCTCAGCCTGTCGAGTGATGTCAGAAGGAATCCTTCCTGATAGTATCTTCCCTAACATCCCCTTTCTCTTAAAGCAAGTGATATTATTTTCTATCTTTAAGGTGGAGCTTGAGTGACTCTAGTCATGCATATCTTGGTTGTGCTTGGTAGAAATGATCTCACTTGCGTTTAAAGGTACAGGCTCTGAGAAATTCCGAGGGCGTGCTCAGTGAGGGGTGGTTGCACCTTGGAGGCGGGTAGCTTTTGGGATGGAGGTGTGCTTATGATGCCTAGTCGCTTAAGGCAATTACTCCACAAGTAGTAACTTAGTGTTGATTTAACTACAGCATATCTAAAACACAAGAAGGATGTTAGTATGGAAGAAGCCGATGAAACCAGTCCTTAAATCTTACTACTTATTGTGCGTGAGCAGACTGGCGTGAGTTTTAGCTATACTGGCAAATATCAAACCACACCTGTGTCGTCCCAAAGCTGGGAAAAAAAACAAAAACAAGGAAATGTTGAAGCAAATAGGGAGGCCTGTAGCTTGTGCAGTCTTTTAGCTGAGAAAATAAAGAAGGAGAGAGACAGGTAGCCTTGAGCTAGCAGAAGCAAGGAAGAGAAGGGCTAAAAGGGAAAAAACAGGAAGGAGAACACCAGCTCCAGACTGACCTATAGTAACCTTTTTCTCATTAAGGGTCATTAGCACATTAAAAATCACACCTGTCAAAATGCTAATCTATGCTAATGTGGGATTCGGTGTGTGTCCCCCCTCTCCTGTTCCCCCTCCCCCCCAGTATTCCTCTGTAATGCACAAGCTCAGTGGAGATAAGTTAGGTGAGCTGTAATAACCAATCCAAAGGAGCCAAAGAGAGAGTTTTCACAAGTTTCCTGTGTATAAATGACGGCGATTCGAGTCAGAGGTGTGCTTGCTTTGCAAAAGATGGCCAAGTGCCTGACTCTGCAGCGTTCTATAAGTAATTATATAATTAAAAGACCTTCGTGTGCATTCCGACTCTGGGTGCTTATTGGCGCGGTGCACTCTGCACGAACCTGTGGACAACATCTGTACTCAGTGTCATGCCTACAGACAACCCTTTACTGTTGGGACCTGCATATTTTTCTGTGCATTCAACACAACCCCTTTGGCACAACTAGTTAACCACGTAGCTGCCAGTCCACCACTCAGTTGCACTTGTGAAGAGGAAAAGCTATTTCCATCTACTGTAGGAGCACATCCTCTAAATGCAGGCTTCACTCAGCTGGTCATTTACTGCAGGACAAGATTTGAAAACTGTTGTTGAGTTCTGGGTTTCCTGCTTACAGGAAAAATTAAGTGCTAGATCGCCCTCTACTCCGCTTTGTCTGCTGCATTTAATGGAGATTAAACTGATTTCGTTTGCTCCTCCGTTTATGGACAATGAGCTGAAGGAACAGGTACAGCACATTAGCCTGGAATGCCTTCCCTCCCAACCAAAGTAAACTGGAGCTGTAACTAACACAAGCAAAAGCAAGGCTTCCGTGTTTTCAGCTGAATAAAGTTCCAAAAAAATCATCCTCTGGGATTTGAAGCTTACTTCACATGACATGCCAACGACTCTTTTCCCTCCATTGTAAAGTGGATCCCTGCTGTTAGTTGCTCTAGAAGCAAAGGAATCGTCGGTTTGGTTAACAAATAGCCGCTTCTGCAAACGAGAAGTGTTGTGCTGTCTCTTCCCTTTGAATGACTCCACACTTCTCATCAGCTACTGGATTGCTGACCTAGAATCAGAGAACATCCCAAGGTGGAAAGGACTCCCAATAATCACCAAGTCCAACTCGTGGCTCCACACAGGACCACCCCAAAGTGAGACCCGATGTCTGAGAGCATTGTTCAACACTTGTTGACCTCCGTCAGGCTCGGTGCCATGAGCAGTGCCCTGGGCAGCTGTCTCAGTAGCCAGCCACCCCCTCAGCGCAGCACCTGAGGCGCACGGGGCTCGGCGGGGCGGCCCGGGAGGGGAGGACGGCGGGGCGAAGTGGCAGCTCCCTCAGAGCTGTCTCCCCGCCGCCTCGGCCGCATGTCGTGGCTTTTTCGTGTCGGGGCTTTTTCATGTCGTGCCCTCGGTCTCTCGCCGTGGGTGAGATGCTGCTCCCCAGTGCGGAGCCCTTGCGCGCGGAGCCCTTGCGCGCGGGGCCTGCCCGCGGCAGCGGCGGGAGGGAAACCCCAACCCCAAAGCCCTCCCGGCAGGGAGAGCTCGGGGTGAGGGCCAATCCAGCACCGACAGTAAACACACGCCGCAGGAAATGCTCTGGTTTTAGCCATGAGCAGCGCGGCCAGGTTCAAAAGGCGTCACGCTGGAGCTCCGAGTTCGGTGGCGTTCCGAGGCCGTTGTGGCGGTTGTGGAGATGGCCCCGGCTGAGGTGGCTGCTGCTGTCGCTGCTGTCCCCTCTGTCCCTGCTGTTGCCGCTGTTGCCGCTGTTCCCGGACCTTGGAGACCCCCGGCGGCTCCCTGTGCCAGGCCCTGTGGCCCCGGGGAGCTGCCTGCCGCCTCGTCGGCCAGCCCGGCAGCAATCCTGCCAGCACAGAATAGCCCACTGCGTTTCAGGGTAAAGTGACGATTAATTTCTATTTCCTGGCCTGGGTGCTGCTTTCTTCTTTAAGGAAGCTTCAAGGTTAAAGGTTCAACTCAGTTATGTCAGGGTTCAACTCCGTTTTGTGAAGGGGCTCTTGTACGAAAGCTTAAGCTGGGATTGACTCTCTGCTAAGCGGAGGCCAAACGTGGACCTACTGAGAAGCAGGTCCTAAGTGATAACATTTTCTAAAGAGACTGCTAAACACATCTGAACAGTGCTGCTGCAGAACTCTGAATGGGGGGATAGCAACTGTCTTAACTGATCTGGAATCTTGAATTTACTTTTCAATGGACAAGAGGTGTGTCTCTCAAGGCAAACAAAGAGAGGAGTAACACCCTCTCTTGTCACTCATGTCAACATAAATTTATGCTCAGAGCGTAGGTGTAGGAACAGCATTGGTATGTATATGGAACATCGGGAGAGGAAGCTCTATCGGTATTTACAGTTTTTCTACTATCTTGCCAGAGAGACGTCATCTCCAAATGAGAAATGGATGTATTTTGAAACAGTGGTGGTGGATCGGATTTCTTCTTTCTAGTGTTAATATTTGCTCTTGAATCGTACTTAATACCTGGTAACACCTCAATCAGTTGTCAAAAATAAACTTAAAAATGTGTAAGGCTTATCTCATTGGTCAGTATAAAGATCAAGGTCTTCCCTTCCCTTCCCTTCCCTTCCCTTCCCTTCCCTTCCCTTCCCTTCCCTTCCCTTCCCTTCCCTTCCCTTCCCTTCCCTTCCCTTCCCTTCCCTTCCCTTCCCTTCCCTTCCCTTCCCTTCCCTTCCCTTCCCTTCCCTTCCCTTCCCTTCCCTTCCCTTCCCTTCCCTTCCCTTCCCTTCCCTTCCCTTCCCTTTTTTTCTTCTTTCTTCCTTTCCTTTCCTTTCCTTTCCTTTCCTTTCCTTTCCTTTTCCTGTTTCCTTTCCTTTCCTTTCCTTTCCTTTCCTTTCCTTTCCTTTCCTTTCCTTTCCTTTCCTTTCCTTTCCTTTCCTTTCCTTTCCTTTTCCTTTCCTTTCCTTTCCTTTCCTTTCCTTTCCCCCCAGTATTGTTTTTCTGTTCTCCCTTCTCACTGCAGTCTTGATTTTGTTTCTTGTCCCCTTAAGTATGTTTCCAATGTGTTGCTGAAACATTTTCCCTTTCAATCCTAAAAAAGGAGCTGTCACTGGTGAAGATCGGAGCTTATCCCTGAGCCCAGGAGCTGTCACCTTAGTCTTCCAATCGGACAAGGACGACTTCATTTCTCATGTAAATGCATTTGTCAGGTTTGCGTATTGTTTTTTTCAGGAATGGAAAGTGTGTATAGAAATGGATTTAAAATCAATTTTAAATGTAAAACGTCAGGGCAAAAAAAGTTCTAATTACAACCTCTGCACACAATTTGCCAGCTGTGGGACTAGGAGTTTTCTTATTTACTGTGTTTTGTTTAACGTGTCTGAAGTTTAATGGACAGCAATCAAGGCGTGCTAGAAATCTGAAGCACTTTATGCTTTGTTCTCTCCGTCATTTTGGTATAAACAAACTAGCTTATGTTTTAAACCCTCCATGAGGTTAGTGGTTTCCCTAAAGGTAACAAGTCCCTGTGTGCTACAGTAAGACAGTAACAAAACATGAAGTATAGAAGTTCATCCTGTCATTATTCAGCTTCTGCCTATGGACAGACAACTACGCTTATTTAAAGCGGTATCACCTTGAAACCTAATCAGCATTTTAAAAAGGACTTTGTAGCAGTTATTGGCTTTTGTCCTGGAGGGCTGAGGTTTGTTTTGTTTTGTTTTACGTTCAGCATTTCCATTTCTAGCTTACATTCCCCTGTTGTTTTGCATGAGGAAAACGTGCAACTTTAGAAAGGAGAACGGAAAGAGCTGCTTTTTAGTCTAACTTTTCAGTTTTTCGTAGGAGTTTTAAATGTGGTAGGAGTAAAACACCAGAAGTACTGCTGCCAAAGTTATATTCAAACTCGTCTTTCTTGGAGAAGCAGAAGAAGCCCAGGGAGAAATAAATTTGCAAACATGCTCTTCATGCTCTCCTTTCCCAAGATTTCTCTGAGATATAGCCCATCCTCTGTGGGTTTTGAGGTATATGGTTCCCAGGAGTGAAAAGGAGGGCCAAACATCTCTCCTCTTGGATCTCAACATGCCAGGGCTTTAGTGTACTGCCACTTACGGCTCCGCTTTTTCACCTGGAAAAAGCAACCGCATGATGTAGACTGAGGAGCCCTCACAAATTAACTTGCCATCACCAAGTGACGCCCAGAAAAGGTGTATTTAAAAGCTAGGCTCATTATAGAATCACAACAAACCCCTCATGACTGGTGCAGTAGACAGTGAGGTAGAGGGCGAGCCCTGGAAAGACAGAAGAAAAGTAGCAGTGAGTTCTGGGTACCTTTGTGCAGACGAAACAGAAAAACGCAGGAAGTGAAGTAATAGTGTTCCGTTACTAATGCCAGCAATAGATAATTGCAACAATTATCTATTAGATCATAGGTACTAATTAACAGATAATTGCGCAACTCCGGAAATCAATAAATAACTGATTCCCCTCAGAGAATGTCTTCTACATTTTTACATTAAAAAGACTCCAGAGTTGTAATGGATTAAAATCCTATGGAAGTGAAAGAAATGGCATCGGCCACTAGTTCTGCAGAAGCGAAAAGTAATACTGATAGAGTTTAGATGGAAATTTTCACTTTGTGTGTTTAGTTTGGGGATTCTTTTTAAATCATTCATACCAGCGATTTAGTTCTTAAGGCTGTTTCTTTGAGATTAAGTGACAGGACTTCTGTTACTCTTTTCTTCTTGGAATGCTTCCTGATATTCTTACGTCAACCAGAACTTCTGTCTCTGTTGCAGATGTGAACAATGACCGTAGCTAAGAAGCCCAAATCTTCAAAGCCTAAAAAGCCCTCTTCAAGGCGGTCTGGCAAATCCAAGAAACCAAGTACTAAAATAGTGATGTCACGCACCGCCAACTGGGGCCGGATAGTGCCTGCAGAAGATTCAAGCCAAGTCTCTGTGGCCCAAGGACGTGGAGGTGCTATTTACTGTAGATCATCTGAAAAATCTAAGGCTTTTGCCCCAAGAGATCTAAGTAAGTGTGCGTTTTATCCTGCCTCCATTGTCTTCAAAGCAAAAGTAGAAAATGCAGTTCTTACTTGTTGCACTGATAGAGAAGGGGACTACTGTGAACAAAGACTTCAAAAGTGAATCCCCTAAGGCAACTGAAGTGACTGATGTTACAGAAATTAATTTTGATATATTTACAGTCAACAGAGAAATATGGGGAGCTTTTTGTAATGCACAGATTCCTCCATGTCTTTTCTGTTTTGCAAAGAAAAGTGTTTGATTGTTGCTATTCACAGCTTCCATTTTTCACAGGTTTTTTGAATGATAACATTGCTCAGGAAAAGATCTGGTATCTGTAGGGGTACCGTCATTCCTAGTTCCTAGTTTTTACGTTTTTACCGTATAATTTCAAGTCTAAGTTTGTGGTTTAAGTTATAATAAGGAAAAAAACAGTAGTTGAGTTAATCAGGTTAAAGATTATAGATGGAGAGGAACTTGGCATTAGGTGCTACAAACAGAATGGCAGTTAGCCTTGCCTTAGAAAAATTTAAATGGTTGACTAAAGTTGTTTGTTTTTTTTTTTTTTTTTTCCCAAAACATTGTGTTGACCAGCCAATTTGAATTTGGTGGTATTAAAGCTGTCTGCAATAAGTTTTTCTGGTTTGGATTGTAGCTAGCCCCTCTAGGTGCTCCTGCAGAATAGTATTTTTTTAAATACCTTTCTTAGAAACAAACAAACAAGATCTCTTTTTAAATTTAACTTTCTTGCAGTCGTTAATGATGGAATTGCTCCGCCACAGAGCCTTCTTTTTCCACCTGAGAAGATTTGTATGGATTGGCGAGAAACACAAAGTGTTGGAGTTGGCCTGTACAATCTTGGCAACACATGTTTTCTTAATGCTACTCTACAGTGTTTGACCTACACACCCCCACTTGCCAATTACATGCTTTCTCTTGAGCACAGCCAGTCATGTGAGTACTTTCTAACAGTATTTTGAATCTGTTGGATAGCTCTGAAGGTGAAAGAACAGCAGTGATTCTGTGAGATAAGCTTATTTGCCTGATTTTACCTGTAGAAGCTGGCTTTGAGCACTGTATTAGCAGTGGGCTCCGAATAGCATATGGAGTGCAATTAATGCACCATGGTTTATTTATTTAGTTATTTGTTTGTTTGTTTGTTTATTAAAGGATCATTTATTGCTTCATGGGAATAATGAAGTGCATTGGACAGTAATGCATTTAGTAGTAATTTTAGAGAGTAATACATTTTGCAGGCTGTGGAGTTCACATTCCTGTCAGCCTTTACAACTGCGACTTTGCAGTAGTCTTTTAGATTTCTCATCACAACATGCATTTGAATACAGGCTTAGTGGATATTTTTATTCTGTAAAGTTGTGTGAAATGAAATGTTACAAGACTGTTGGGACATTGGCATCTTGGGAGAATAGAATGTAGCAATGAGAGTGGATATTGTATCTATAGTTTAAATTGTACTTAGATGTTTGTAGTTCTGGATATTTCGCTGGACTGGGATGCTTTGTTCTTTCACTCTTCAGGTCGTGAACAAGATTTTTGCATGATGTGCACGATGGAGACTCACATTAACCAGGCCCTGCGTTGCACTGTTGATGCCATCGAGCCCACGCATGTTATCAGTAATCTCAGTCGTAAGTGGCTTCAGATGTGTTTCTTTTCGATAGCTTGTAATCTTCAAATAATTATTTGATGTGTCTAAGTGGTTTTAACACTCAAATGAAGAGAGATTTTAGAAATACAAGAATGATTTCATTTTTAAATGAGGTCAATACTATCATCTTCTTATTTAGGAATAGGACAACATTTCCGTTTTGGCAGTCAAGAAGACGCACACGAGTTCTTGCGCTATACTGTTGATGCTATGCAGGAAGCGTGCTTGAACGGAAGCACCGAGTAAGCATAAACAAGTTCACTTTCATACATTCTCTAGCACCTTCTAGTCCTTTATTTACTCTCAAAAATGATCTCTAGCACCTTTTAGTGCCTTATTTACTATCAGCAACGAAAGTCTACATCATCCTTGGTTTTCATCAAACTCTTTGAAGAGTTAACTCTGTGCCTTAAATCTGCTGAGGTCTGATTATAATTTATTTCCAGATTGGACAGATCTTCTCAAGCTACCACCATCATTCATCAAATATTTGGAGGATTTCTAAGATCGAGAGGTACTTGAAAAAATACTCCTGTCCTTAGAACTGATCTGTGTCTTTTGTCGGTAGTAAAGCAGTCTGTAGTTTGTCTAAAGTAGTATCTGTCAACAACTTGAATTTGGACAGTTAGTCTCCTTCACATAATGTTAAGCATTTATATTTTGCTTCCAGTGAAGTGCTTGAATTGCAAAGCAGTTTCAGATACGTATGAGGCATTTCTTGATATCACTTTGGATATAAAGGTAAGATGTTTTCTAAATATAATTCATGATGTTTAAGTACATGCATAACTTTCTAAATTAAACTTGTTTAACTTAAAAAACCAAACCACATATAATGTTAAAACGTAAGAGCTTGGTGGTGCTAAGGAAGTGGATTGGACTTTGTCCTTCCGTGGAACCCATGTAAATAGTCTCCACATTTGCATTGGGTTTAAGGGGAAAGAATTCTCTTTCTGCAAAAATTATAATGCTGTCATACTTCTTTGTTGTTCTACCTCAATATACATCTAATTGTTAGACTGATGAATTTGTCCCCAGTATTGATGACAAAGCACACTATAGATGCTGTCTAGGCAACTGGAAAAGTATTTGTTCCAAAGTCAAATGCCTTCCAGGTGAGGTCAATGCTGAGCATGCTCTTTCTGCCTCCTTCTTCACAGTGCTCCTAGTAGATCGCTTGAGTATGTGTCCTGGTTTCAGTTAGAACAGAATTAATTTTCTTCCTAGTAGCTGGTGGAATGCTGTGTTTTGGCTTAGGATGAGAAGAGTGCTGATAACACCCCGATGTTTTAATTGTTGCAGAGCAGTGCTTATACCAAGCCAAGGACACCTCAGACTTTTGCTCTGTCCTGCCAACAGGCAGGCTGGGGGTGCAGTAAGAGCTGGGAGGGGACAGACCCAGGACAGGTGACCCGAACTAGCCAAAGGGGTATTCCATACCATCTGACGTCATGCTAAACAATATATAGGGGTGGCTAGCCGGGGGGAGGGGGCCGGACTGCTCGGGGTTAAGCTGGGCATCGGTCAGCGGGTGGTGAGCAATTGCATTGTGCATCACTTGTTTGTACATATTATTATTAGTAGTACTATTATCATCATTGTATTATTATTATTATTATTATTATTATTATTATTATTATTATTATTATTATTTTCCTGTCTTATTAAACTGTCTTTATCTCAACTCACGGGCTTCACTTTCCATTTCTCTCCCCCGTCCCAGAGAGGGAGGGGGGAGGGTGAGCGAACGGCTGCGTGGTGTTTAGCTGCCAGCCGGGTTAAACCACAACAGTCTTTTTGGCGCCCAACATGGGGCCCGAAAGGTTGAGATAACGGCAGATCTGACCAGAGTGTGTTAAACTAAAATTGGTATAAGTATTAGACCTGCTTAATAGTCACTTGTCATAATGCTGATTGCTTTAATCTCAACTGTGCTGTGCCTGTTTTCCAAATTGAGTATTGTAGCACGTTATTTTCCATATGTGCTCTCTGTCATGTTGTTTATCCTCTCTGGGCCCTGGTTTCAGACCATTATGGTACTGTGTGTTGTATCAGTGGCTTATGAGATGATGAAATATCTGGCCATGACTCTAACCTGGTATTTGTACTCAGTAACATCTTCGATTCTATACTTTGGAAACTGTATTTTGGAAACTATTAGCAATTGTATCTGTTGCCTTTTTTCATTAGGGAGTCAATCTGTGGAGGGGAAAGGGGAAGATAATTTTTCTTACTTGATCACTCTCCCTTTCTCCTTCACCACCCCTGTACCCTCCTTGATCACTCTCCCTTCCTCCTTCACCACCCTCTTATCCTCCGAGTTTATTACAATAGCTCTCCAAGATATTGAATAGCCTTGGGATACTCAGACCAGCATAGTCCTGTTGTTCTGCCTCCTGAATGCACTTCAGGTTCTGCTTAAAGTTAAACAACTACTTAGGAAGCTCATCCAGAGATCTGCCCGGAGGCAGTATAGTTGTGGGTGGCAGGGAGTATGGGAGGATATGGGCAGGCATCTAGAGCAGTTGGCACCCCCAGTGTTTTGGAAATTCACCCCTGAACAACTGCAAAATCCTCAAAAACTGGCAGAATGCTTGAATAAAAGGTGTCGCGATTCGGGAAGTTCCAAAGTAATACAAATCATTGTAACATGCTGGGGCCTGGCTCATGCCTATCGAGCTGCCATGGATACTGCTATCAACTTAGTGACAGACCCTGCGGCCACTCCAAGTCCCGTGACAGATCCAACGGCCACTGTGACCCCTACGGTGGACTCTGCAGCCGCTCCAGTCCCAGCTTCTGCAGATGCTCCAATCCCAGCTCCTGCAGCCACTCCAGTCCCAGTTCCTGCAGCCGCTTCAGTCCCAGCTCCTGCAGCCGCTCCAGTCCCAGTTCCTGCAGCCGCTCCAGTCCCAGCTCCTGAAGCCGCCCCAGTCCCAGCTCCTGAAGCCGCCCCAGTCCCAGTTCCTGCAGCCGCTCCAGCTCCAGTTCCTGCAGCCGCTCCAGCTCTGGTTCCTGCAGCCGCTCCAGTCCCAGCTCCTGCAGCTGCTCCAGTCCCAGCTCCTGCAGCTGCTCCAGTCCCAGCTCCTGCAGCTGCTCCAGTTCCAGCTCCTGCAGCCGCTCCAGCTCCGGTTCCTGCAGCCGCTCCAGCTCCAGTTCCTGCAGCTGCTCCAGTCCCAGCTCCTGCAGCTGCTCCAGTTCCAGCTCCTGCAGCCGCTCCAGCTCCAGCTCCTGCAGCTGCTCCAGCTCCGGTTCCTGCAACCGCTCCAGTTCAAGCTCCTGCAGCCGCACCAGTTCCAGCTCCTGCAGCTGCTCCAGCTCCGGTTCCTGCAGCTGCTTCAGCTCCTGCAGCCGCTCCAGCTCCTGTAGCTGGGTCAGAGAAACGAGCTGTAGCAGTGCAAGTTGACCCTGCAGAGGGTATTCCAACCTCTGTGGCAGACCCTACAACAAGGTCAGAGAAACGAGCTGTAGCAGTGCAAGTTGACCCTGCGGAGGGTATTCCAACCTCTGTGGCAGACCCTGTAACAAGGTCAGAGAAACGAGCAGTAGCAGTGCAAGCTGCCCCTGTAGAGAAGGTGAAAAAATGGTATAGAGATTCAGGTCGTTTAGAACGCAGAGAATCTTCTGCCAAATCTAGGTATAGAGGCGACGGAGACGACGACGACGCTGGGCCATCAAGGGTTCAGGAGGAGGAAGATGAGGATGCCGAAAAATCAACAGTAACTACCCGAAGCCTAAACGAGCGTGAGTTACGAGATGTGCGAAAAGATTTTGGTCGCTGTATAGGTGAGCAGCTTGTCACCTGGCTGCTCCGATGCTGGGACACTGGAGCCAATTGTGTGGAATTAGATGGCAGGGAAGCCAAGCGACTGGGATCCCTTGCTAGAGATGCAGGCATTGACAAAGCAATTGCAGATGGAGCACAATCTCACAGCCTCTGGAGGCGTCTCCTCTCAGCTGTGAGGGAAAGGTATCCCTTCAAGGAAGAACTTTTATGTCTACCAGGCAAGTGGACCACTATGGAGAAGGGAATCCAGTACCTGAGGGAATTAGCCGTACGGGAAGTGATTTATGAGGATCCAGACCTCAGACAAACATCCAAAGATCCAGATGAAGTCAGGTGTACGCAACCCATGTGGCGGAAGTTTGTACGGAGTGCACCATCATCATATGCCAGCTCATTGGCAATAATGGCCTGGAAAGAGGATGAGGAACCCACAGTGGATGAAGTGGCTAAACAACTCCGGCAGTACGAAGAAAGTCTCTCCTCTTCCTTACAGGCCTGCGTCTCAGCTGTGGAGAAACTTTCTGAAGAGTTCCACCAACTTAAAGAGAATCTATCTTCATCCCCACCTGAACCAACCAGTGTCCACCGACCAAAAGAGAACACTGTGGAGAAACTTTCTGAAAAGGTTCACCAACTTGAAGAGAGATTATTCTCCTCCGTACCTGTACAGAGCAGTGTCTCAGCTATCAGGGGGTAGTCGTTCATCCACACAAGGAAGACGATATGGTGGGTACTCACCCCGTGCTACCCTGTGGTTTTACTTACGAGACCATGGAGAGGACATGAGAAAATGGGATGGAAAATCTACCGCGACCCTAGAGGCACGGGTACGTGAGTTGCAAAAGAAAACAATCAGGAAGAAGGGATTCTCTGAAAAGTTTGCTGCTCCAACTTCCAGCAGACAGTCCTTCAAACACAGAAACGAAGAAGATTCCGACCAGGATTAGGGAGGCCCTGCCTCCAGCCAGGGGGAGGAAAGGGATAATCGAGTTTATTGGACTGTGTGGATTCGATGGCCTGGCACATCAGACGCACAGAAGTATAAGGCTTTAGTAGACACCGGTGCACAATGCACTATAATGCCATCGAGCTATAAAGGACCAGAGCCCATCTATATTTGTGGAGTGACAGGGGGATCCCAGTAGTTGACTGTATTGGAGGCTGAAGTGAGTCTGACTGGGAATGAGTGGGAAAAGCACCGTATTGTGACTGGCCCGGATGCTCCATGTATCCTTGGCATAGACTATCTCAGAAGAGGATATTGCAAGGACCCAAAAGGGTTCCTGTGGGCTTTTGGTATAGCTGCCTTAGAGACAGAGGGCATTAAACAATTATCTACCTTGCCTGGTCTCTCAGAGGACCCCTCTGTTGTGGGGTTGCTGAGGGTCAAAGAACAGCAAGTGCCAATCGCTACCACAACTGTGCACCGGCGGCAATATCGCACTAACCGGGACTCCCTGATTCCCATCCATAAGCTAATTCGTCAATTGGAGAGCCAAGGAGTGATCAGCAAGACTCATTCACCTTTCAATAGTCCCATATGGCCAGTGCGAAAGTCTAATGGCGAGTGGAGACTAACAGTGGACTATCGTGGCCTGAACGAAGTGACGCCACCACTGAGTGCTGCAGTGCCGGACATGCTGGAACTTCAGTATGAACTTGAATCGAAGGCAGCCAAGTGGTACGCCACAATTGATATCGCTAATGCATTTTTCTCCATCCCTCTAGCAGCAGAGTGCAGGCCACAGTTTGCTTTCACTTGGAGGGGAGTCCAATATACTTGGAATCGACTGCCCCAGGGGTGGAAACACAGCCCTACCATTTGTCATGGACTGATCCAGTCTGCACTGGAGCAGGGGGAAGCTCCTGAACACCTGCAGTACATCGATGACATTATTGTGTGGGGTGACACAGCAGAGGAAGTTTTCGAGAAAGGGAAGAAAATAGTCCAAATCCTTCTGAAAGCCGGTTTTGCCATAAAACAAAATAAAGTCAAAGGACCTGCACGAGAGATCCAGTTTTTAGGAATAAAATGGCAAGATGGACGTCGTCAAATCCCAATGGATGTGATCAACAAAATAACAGCTATGTCTCCACCAACTAGCAAAAAAGAAACACAGACTTTCCTAGGTGTTGTGGGGTTTTGGAGAATGCACATCCCAAATTACAGTCTGATTGTAAACCCGCTCTACCAAGTAACCCGTAAGAAGAATGAGTTTGAATGGGGCCCTGAACAACGACAAGCCTTTGAACAAATTAAGCAGGAAATAGTCCATGCAGTAGCCCTTGGGCCAGTTCGAACAGGACCAGATGTAAAGAATGTGCTCTACACTGCAGCCGGGGAGAACGGCCCCACCTGGAGCCTCTGGCAGAAAGAACCTGGGGAAACTCGAGGTCGGCCCCTGGGGTTTTGGAGCCGGGGATACAGAGGATCTGAGGCCCGCTATACTCCAACTGAAAAGGAGATATTGGCAGCATATGAAGGAGTTCGATCTGCTTCAGAGGTGGTCGGTACTGAAGCGCAGCTCCTCCTAGCACCCCGATTGCCGGTACTAGGCTGGATGTTCAAGGGAAGGGTCTCTTCTACGCATCATGCAACTGATGCTACATGGAGCAAGTGGATTGCACTAATTACTCAGCGGGCTCGAATAGGAAACCCCAGTCGCCCAGGAATCTTGGAAGTGATTATGGACTGGCCAGAAGGTAAATACTTTGGGATATCATCAGAGGAGGAGGTGGGTCATGCTGAAGAAGCCCCACTGTACAACCAGTTACCAGAAAATGAAAAGAAATATGCCCTGTTCACTGATGGATCCTGTCGTATTGTGGGGAAGCATCGAAGATGGAAGGCTGCTGTATGGAGTCCTACACGACGAGTTGCAGAAGCTGCTGAGGGAGAAGGTGAATCGAGTCAGTTTGCAGAAGTGAAGGCCATTCAGCTGGCTTTAGACATTGCTGAACGAGAAAAATGGCCAGTTCTCTATCTCTACACCGATTCATGGATGGTAGCAAATGCCCTGTGGGGATGGTTACAGCAATGGAAGCAAAACAACTGGCAGCGTAGGGGCAAACCCATCTGGGCTGCTGCATTGTGGCAAGATATTGCTGCTCGGGTAGAGAACCTGGCTGTGAAAGTACGCCACGTAGATGCTCATGTGCCCAAGAATCGGGCTACTGAAGAACATCAGAACAACCAGCAGGTGGATCAGGCTGCTAAGATTGAAGTAGCTCAGGTGGATCTGGATTGGCAGCATAAAGGTGAATTATTTATAGCCCGATGGGCCCATGACACCTCAGGCCATCAAGATA
This sequence comes from Netta rufina, assembly GCF_964035555.1. Lineage (NCBI taxonomy): Eukaryota > Metazoa > Chordata > Aves > Anseriformes > Anatidae > Netta > Netta rufina. The sequence goes on from NC_140154.1 coordinate 2,941,220, forward strand.
GAGATGCAACATACAGTTGGGCTCGTGATCGAGGGGTGGACCTGACCATGGACACTATAGCACAGGTTATTCATGACTGTGAAACATGTGCTGCAATCAAGCAAGCCAAACGGTCAAAGCCTCTTTGGTATGGAGGACGATGGCTGAAATAGAAATATGGAGAGGCCTGGCAGATTGATTACATCACACTCCCTCAAACTCGCAATGGCAAGCGCCACGTACTTACAATGGTGGAAGCAACCACCGGATGGCTGGAAACATATCCTGTGCCTCATGCCACCGCCCGGAACACTATCCTGGGCCTTGAAAAGCAAGTCCTATGGCGACATGGTACCCCAGAAAGAATAGAGTCAGACAATGGAACTCATTTCCGAAACAACCTTATAGACACTTGGGCCAAAGAACATGGTATTGAGTGGGTGTATCACATCCCCTATCATGCACCAGCCTCCGGGAAAGTTGAACGATACAATGGACTGTTAAAGACTACATTGAAAGCAATGGGCGCTGGGACATTCAAAATTGGGATACGCATTTGGCAAAGGCCACCTGGCTAGTCAATACTAGGGGATCTGCCAACCGAGCTGGACCTGCCCAATCAAACCTGTTACGTACTGTAGATGGGGATAAAGTTCCTGTAGTGCATGTAAAAAATATGCTGGGTAAAACAGTCTGGGCTACTCCTGCCTCAGGAAAAGGCAAATCCATTCGTGGAATTGTTTTCGCTCAGGGACCTGGATACACTTGGTGGGTGATGCAAAAGAACGGAGAGGTCCGGTGTGTACCTCAAGGAGATTTAATACTGGGTGAGAATAGCCCATGAACTGAATTGTACCATGTTAATTGCTATATAATACTGTATCTTACCACTACCATGACTACTATAGGTGACTAATTAGAATGTATGGAAAAGAGTGTAACCTGAGCATGACATAAATGGTATGGAATAAGGGGTGGATAGATGTCCTGGTTTCAGTTAGAACAGAATTAATTTTCTTCCTAGTAGCTGGTGGAATGCTGTGTTTTGGCTTAGGATGAGAAGAGTGCTGATAACACCCCGATGTTTTAATTGTTGCAGAGCAGTGCTTATACCAAGCCAAGGACACCTCAGACTTTTGCTCTGTCCTGCCAACAGGCAGGCTGGGGGTGCAGTAAGAGCTGGGAGGGGACAGACCCAGGACAGGTGACCCGAACTAGCCAAAGGGGTATTCCATACCATCTG